>NW_024081308.1:0-600000 GCF_003009895.1 Hyaena hyaena | reverse complement strand
CTGGGTTGTAAAACTGGCAAGGGGCCTACTTAGCTTTTGAAAACATTTACACGCATCTCAAAAGGACAAAGGACTTAGAAGTTTTCTAGAGTAAATGCTCTTTAAGAAGGGAAGGGAGCAGTTCTTTTCCTTTTGCATCAGGGAGAAACCAGTTTTTTTTCTTTTTAGATTTGTATTCACCCTGCACTACCACAACCAAAGTTCAAGTGCAAAGAAGCTGACGCTTGTTTTGTGAAGAAGGTGACCTGCATGAGGGCAGGGACCTCACCCGGTTCAGTACTGAATCTCAGGACTTAGCACGGCACCCGGCATTGAGTGGGCATCCAGAGCCTGTTTGTGCAATGAGCCAGTGAAGTGGAAAGAGAACACAGAACCAGCCAGAAGACCGAGGTTAGGATCCTGGCTCCATCATCTACTTATGCTGACCTTTACCACCTATGGCTTTAACCTTACAGTAATCTTCCAGAGTTGATGCTACTATACCTGTTTCATAGATGAGCAGCCTGGGGTTTAAGAAAGTATAAAAGCTCTCTCAGTGTTCACACACTAAGGGATGGAGCTGAAACCTGGCACTGGCCATTCCCATTCCCAGACAGCGACCTTGGCATCCTGAAAAAAAGAGCCAGCTCTGTCCTTTCTAGGGGCCATTAGGTAGAGAACTCACAGAGCAATGCAGTCTATTGGATTCAGGGGCCACCTGGCTGATGAGCCTGTGATGGAACTGCCAAAGCAGGGGGCTGGGTGGGGGGCCTTCCTTTGGGGGCTGGTGGAAGGCTGAGCTGCTGACAGACCCCAGCTACCCATATAGGGCTGGACAGTGGGGTTTGCACGATTCCCCCTCACACCTGTGCTGCAGGGCTCACAATTATGATCAGGCCTGTGTGGAACACTTTCTATATGCCCAGCACTAGGAAGTTAGGGCTCTCATTTTGGTTTTTAAAAGGCATTATCGTTTACAATCAACATTTTCCACAAATGTGTTCTGAGCATGAGGCTTAAAGAACGGGGCCGGCTGGTGAGTTAGAAAACACTTTAGGTGAGACCGCTTCTGTAAGTACCTCCAGGTCTGAGAGGCATCAGCTGCTGAGTTTGCATCTCACCGAGTGGGGAACTAAGACCCTAACGAGGTAGCACCTTGATATAGAGACATGCTATTTAGCGGTGGGGTTGAGCGCCCAAGAAGAGGGGAGAAATGAGACCACCTTTTGTCCCTGGATGATTGCTGCACAGTCTCACCATCACCAGCCCTTGCCTCGTCTTCAAATCCACCTTACACGGGCCGTGGGCTCCCAGGCAGCCACACCTGGCGCAGGTGTCATCCGTCCTGTGCAGCGCCTTCCTTGCGATTGCATCACAGCCCCCGCACACCCCCCTCTGAGACTCACCACAGTGGATTATGATCATCCATGGTTTTCTGCCTCTCCCGCCAGGCTAAAAATCTTTTGAGATCAGGAAGTAGATTATCATTATCCTTGGTATTTCCAGAGCCAGAGGCCTAGTAGGTACACAATAAATGAAGAATTGTTGAACAATGAACACAAGTCACATCCCCGCTTGAAGTCCTATCCTGATACCTCCAGGGTCCACACTTGCGCTCGCTCGGTTACATTGAGTCCACTCCTGGAACAGCAGCGGCTGCATCACCTGGGAACTTCTTAGAAATGGAAACCCTAGGCCCCACCTCAGCCCCACCATGCAGTGGGAGGCCAGTGTGGGGACAAGCATTTGTGGTTTAACAAGTTCTCCCAGGGACTCTGATGCCGACGGACACCAACTGTCTCAGATCCACCTGTCCACCTTCTAGATCAGGCAAGGAGCTTCCTTGTCATCACCACCACTCCCTCATACTATTTCTTCCAGCCAGAATGTGCTCTGCCATGCTTGTCCTAGAAGAGAGCACTGTATGCAAAAATCCAGAAGCATGAGGGGGTGGCGGTGCCCTTAGTGGGCTCTAAATTGCTCGAGCGTTTGGATTGTGGAGTCCCAGGGGGACGTGGCTAGAGTGGAAGCTAAAAAGGTAGACAAGGAGCCATATCGCAAAGGGCCTTATATTTCATTCCAAGAAGTTTAGATTTTATTTTGAAGACAGTGGAGTTTTGACAGATTTTTGAGTTTGAGATCTCTGAGGCAAAACAGTTAAAAATATAAGCAAGATTTGGGAAGCATACTTGGCTGGCTCTGGGGGTGCTAACATGAAATGTAGATGCTACATTACACCTTCCCAAAGAGCCTTGTCTGTTTAGTCTGTATTGGGAGCCACCCTGACTCCAGGGAGCCTGCCTGCCCTGAGGCAGCCGTGGGTCTCTATCACAGCAGTGTGTGTGTTCTTTAGAGGAGCCCAGGACCTGAGCTCTTTCCCTTACCTCACCCCTGCTTATCCCAAACAAACCAGGTGGGTTGATTTTTCCTTACTTGAGGTTTGCAGAAGACAGAGGAGCCATCCCTATTCACCCTCCTCTTTAAAAGGCAAAGATTTGTTATTTTTAATTAAATGTTAGATGAAACAATGTTCAAGCAGAGACGAAGGCCAGCTTAGGGGGTGCTGAGCAGACCCACTGCGCCCCTGAACAGTTCCTGGACACTTAGCGGGAGGTGCCACACACTCGGTGAAGCAGCCAAGACAGACTCCGGCAGGTGTGGCGGTTGTGCTCACAGCCAGGTGACACATGGGGCTGATTCAGTGCCACCCAACAGCTTCTTTGTTGTTGTTTGAGTTTTATGGTTTCTGTAGAACTGGAAAGGCGCCAGGGAACAGAGCAACCTTAAGCCAAGCACAGGATATGGCCGTTTCTCCAATAGTTATCAGAGATGGGATGATAGATTCGGCTATTGACTGAACCTATCACAGCAGCACACATCTGGGCTGGTTGTGGTCATGGCAGCTGTGGGAACGGAGGAATGATTCCCCAGGGATGGAGCATTTAGGAGCAAAAGTCACCCTTCACTTTTATCTTGGGCTGAAATGCCTCTTCCACATTTTCTTTGGCTTGAAAACCGGGGTCACTTGCGTGATTACAGAAGCACCCGAGGGAAATGATGAGGTACACGTGCCATCCTAGAAGTTTATGGTGGTAAATGCCAAAGCTGTGTATGTGAAGCATTTGAAACTTGACCTCCGGCTACTACACTCCCCTATAAGTATTATGAAATTGTTCTCCCCACTTCTCATCTCGATCTTTAAGAGTCCGTGTATGCTCTTCCCTCTCTGTTGCTGCTTATTTATTCCACATGTTGGGATAGGCTCCTGAGACTCTGCTCATTAGGGTCACGTTTTCCAATCCAGTGGGCATTGTTCAGCCCCGCTCCGTGCAGACCTCTCTGGTCCACTTGAACTACTGAGCACTCTCTCCTTGAAACTCTGCTACCTTGGCTTTGCTCCAACGCCATCTCATTGTTGCAGCATGTTCCTTCCGCGTCTCCTTTGCAGGTTCTTCTTCTCACTCTTCATTCTTCTGCTCTTCTCTCTCTACACCTTCTACCTGAGCGAACTCACTGAGCTTCATGGTTTCTACCAACTCCCAAGCCTGTGTCTTGATCTCATTTTTACCCCAAGCTTCACACCCATCTACCTGGTTACCCAGGGGATATTCCCTGGGTCCATACCTCAATCTCATTGTAGCCCAGGCATCTTCCACCCTAAGAAAATCCCTTTTCAGAATTCACTGTCCAGGTTCCTGGTATCACCAGGGTGCCCCAAGCTAGAGTTAACCCCTTACCCTCTTTGTCCAACCCATCTTATCAAGTCCTTTAGAATTCACCTCTTAAACATTGTTTTAATCCATTCATTCTTCTATATACTTTAAGAGACAATGTGATTTAGTAGTCATAATTGAAGGCATAGGTTTGCAGATGAACAAACCTGGGTGCCAGCTCTGGCTCCCCTTCTGCAAACGTCCATGTCATGATCTATGAAATGGGGATATTAACAGTAGTTCCCCCAAAGTACTTGGGAGAATTAACTGAGAATATAAGGCAAGTCCTTTAGCACAGCAACTGGCATGCAGTAACAACAAGTGTCAGCCATTCTCATTGTTAGGACTGGATTACCACCTGCTACCACTGTCTTAGCCCAGCGCTCCACCACCTCTCTTCTGAATTACTCTAATGGCCCAGAACTGGTCTCACTGCCACTCAGCCAGCCCCTCCGAATGGTGCCATTCCCATGCCCAACCGTCACTCCTGTGTTGTCAGCCTATGTGGCACCACTCCGAAGCGGTGTTTGACTGCCCTTGGGCGCTCCTCACTCCTGCCCTCCTGTGATTGCCTGTGCGTGCCTCCTCCATTACTCTCAGGGAGCTGTTCCATGATGACTGTCAGTGTTTGTGTTTCTGACTCTCCCACTAGATTGACGCTTATTAAGGAGGTAGATTTCTGGGCTCCACCCCTTACCTTTTTTTTTAAATGTTTATTTATTTTTTGAGAAAGAGAGCACAGGGGAGGGGCAGGGAGAGAGGGATGCAGAGAATCTGAAGTGGGCTCTGAGCTGTCAGCACAGATGCAGGGCTGGAACTCACAAACCGTGAGATCATGATCCGAGCTGAAGTCGGATGCTTAACCAGCTGAGCCACCCAGGCATCCCATCCACCTCTTACCTTTTAAATAGACATCTCTGGGGGGAGACCCAGAAATAGGCATTTTTTAATGAACAGCCTCAGCAATTATAAGCCTCCCTGAAGTGTGGAAAGGAGTCATCCACATGACTGTGAGATCTTCAAGGATGGGGACTGAGCCTTACTCATTTTTGTGTAGACAGGATCTGTCCCAGGGCCTGGCAAACAGTAAGCACCTGATAATTGCTTGTTCAGTGAGTCAAGGATGATTCCAAGGCAGTCATGAACCAGGGAGTGGTCTGGCCGCAGGGTGGGTGGGGCTCCACCTGCAGTAACTATCCAGGGAAGTTCCTGGAAGCCCTGTGGCCTCTTTTTGAGAGGCTTTCAACTGATAATCCTACTTTTCATTTCATCAGTTAGGATTCTATATATTGAAATCTTGTGTCAAAATTTCATTTTTACAAGAGTCTGATGTGAAAAATAAATTAGTTTGAAAGCTGCTGTAGCAGAATAGTTTTTTAATTTAGAGGGAAAATCAATCTCCCAGCAGGCAAGAAGTTTTGAAGAACTTTTGGAGCTGTTTCTTTCCTGTTTGCCTTGGATATTGATTCAAAATCCCAGGATTATAACAAAGATTAGCTCTGATGGTTTTTTAAGTTTTTATTTCAATTCCAGGTAGTTAAGATACAATATCGTATTAGTTTCAGGTGTACATGATAGTGGTTCACAGTTCCATACCTCACCCAGTGCTCATTAGGCTCTGATATTTAATTGATCCTCAAATACAGTGACAGCAATGACTGGATTTATAGAGACTTCATGCTGTCATGCTGTCCAAATAAGATGGCAAAAGGCCATTAGTGTCTAGATCTTCTAAGATCCTACATTTAGAATATTATTGGAATCCAAAGACATGTTCTCTAACTAAACTCAAAGACGACCTCAACACAGCCAAGATATTCTTTTTTTTTTTTTTTACAAATAGTTTATTCTCAAATTAGTTTCTACATAACACTCAGTGCTCATCCCCAAAGTGCCCTCCTCCATGCCCATCCCCCCATCCCCCCCACATCCATCAGTCCTCAGTTTTTGTCAGCATTCAAGAGTCTCTCATGGTTTGCCTCTCTCCCTTTCCCCCACCATTTCCGCCCTTCTTCTCCCCCTTGTTCCTCCGTCAAGTTGCTCCTAATCCTCCTATACGTGCAAACATATGATATTTGTCCTTCTCTGCCTGACTTATTTCGCTCAGCATAACACCCTCAAGGTCCATCCATGTAGCTACACATGGCCAGATTTCATTGTTTCTCATTGCCATGTAGTATTCCATGGTACAGATAAACCACATCTTCTTGATCCATTCATCTGTTGATGGACACTTACACAGCCAAGATATTCTAACATATTACTAAAATAGAGTATATCTCTGTGACCTTTTACTTCCGGTGGTATATGTTTCTATACAATTAATTCCTCTTCTCAACTCCTACATACAATTTCTTTTTTTAAAATTTTTTAACATTTTAATTTAGTTTTTGAGAGACGGAGCACAAGCAGGGGAGGGGGCAGAGAGAGTGGGAGACACAGAATCTGAAGTAGGCTCCAGGCTGTGAGCTGTCAGCACAGAACCCAACATGTGGCTTGATCACATGAACCATAAGATCATATCCTGAGCTGAAGTCAGCCACTTAACTGACTGAGCCACCCAGGCGCCCCTCAACTCCTACATACAATTTCTAAGGTAAGTCCCTCCAATACATAGCTTAAATTTTGCTCCTTATTTTTGCTTCTGAGCACTTTATCCCATATAGCTTACATGATTTTTCATTAGAAACCTAAGACACCATTTCCTTCCCAGCTTGCAAACCCCTTTCTCATTATGCCCGCTGGCATTGCAAAGGATGGCTTATGACTAAGGGCGGGGGGGACTGGTATCCAAAACAATTATCAGTTTTCTCACAAGAAGATATGACTGGGAAAAATCTAGGAATTTCAGATTTGTTACAGTATTGTGGCCAACACTTTTAGAAAAATATTTGATCATTATCAAGTTGAAGTAGTGATTAGGAATATTCTAAATGTTCTGCTATTATCGTTCATGAAATTTGTGTCAATGTCATGATTCCTTCTATTATTCATTATCATGTAGGAGATGCTAATATTTTGTCGCCAGGTTTCTTTACCAGGTTTCTTGAAATGCACAAAGCGCAGTTGTCTTAGAGATTGATAGACCTCTCCCGCCACCTAGTGGGGAATATGCAGCACAGCTCTTGCATGAACTGTCTTGAGGGCCTAGTCCCCAGCATTTGTAAATTATTTTTTTAAAACAGTGCGTACCAAGCAATCTCTCTGCTAAGAAATCATCCTCTGAATAGATACTGACATATAGATATGGATATGGATATAGATACGTCACTAAGAATGTTCATTGTAGCATCTGCAATACAAATAAATTGGGAACAGTCTAAACAACCCTTAGTTAAAACCTGTCACACCTTTACCACAGGATACAATGGAGCTGATTGGGGTGGAACTATGTTATTAACACACAAAAATATATGTTAAAAAATCAAGGTGTATAAAGTATGATTTTATTCATGTAAAAATACGTCTTATATGCTTGTAAATACATATAAAATATATAGACAGACAGAAAAAAAGTTAGCTTTAAACAGTAAGAGTAAGAGATTGAGAGACTTTTACCCTCAACTTTGTAACTTTATACTGATGGAAAAAAAAACTTGTCCTGAACTTTTTATAATTACAAGTTTTGTTTGTTCTTAATTATAAAATTAATATGTATTTATTACAGAATATTTGGAAAATAGAAATAAGCATTATTTTTTAAAGAATTACTTGTAACCTCAGCCCATAGAGAAAGACCTCCTTTAACATTCTTTAAGTTTTATTATATTTTATCTGAAAACACTATGGTTCAAAAATGGGAAACAGTATGAAAAAGAACACCCTAAGAAGTCCCAGGGGTGCCTGGCTGGTTCAGTAGAGTGTCTGAGTCTTGATCTCAGGGCTGTGACTTCAAGCCTCTTGTTGAGCATGGAGCCTACTTTTTAAAAAAGTCTCAGAATATCTATGCCATCCTCCCATCTATAAGCAAGAAGCACATTTATTAGTTTCTTAGGTTTGTATTCTATCAACCAGTCCTTAGCCGCTGGCAATCACTAATTTACATCACTATGGATTTGCCATTTTGGACATTCTATCTAAATAGATTCATACAATCTGTGGTTTTTGTGACTGGATTTTTTTCACTAAACATAATGTTTTCAAGATTCATCCACATTGAAGCATGTATCAGTATTTTGTTCCTTTTTATGGCTGAATAATAATCAATTGTAAGGATATGCCATAGCTGATTATCCACTCACTGGTTGATGGACATTTAGGATGTTTTCCCTTTTTGTCTATAATAAATCATGCTACTATGAACAATTGTGTATAAGTTTCTGCGTGGACATATGTTATTTTCCTTGAGTATGTACCTAAGAGTAGACATGCTGGGTTATATGGTAATTAATTGTACGTTTAACCTTTTGAGGAAGTGCCACACAGTCTCCAAAGAAACTGAACCCTTTTACTCACTGTCTCTTTTTATTCCAGCCATCCTACAATGTGAATCAGAATCTCACTGTGGTTCTGATTTGTCTCTTCCCAGTGGCTAATGATGAGCATCTTTCACTGTGCTCTTTGGCCATTTGTATGTGTGTGTGTGTTTTTTTTAATGTTTTATTTATTTCTGAGAGAGAGAGACAGTGTGAGCAGGGGAGAGTCAGAGAGAGAGGGAGGTACAGAATCTGAAACAGGCTCCAGGCTCTGAGCTAACTGTCAGCACAGAGCTCGAAACAGGGCTCGAACCCACGAACTGTGAGATCATGACCTGAGCCGAAGTCAGACGCTTAACCGACTGAGCCAGGTGCCCCCATTTGTATGTGTTCTTTGGAGGAATGTCTATTTAAATCTTTTGCCCATTAAAAAGGTTTAATGAAATATAATTCACATAACATACAATTCATCCATTTAAAGGGTATAAATTGGGATGCCTGGTGGCTTAGTCAGTTAAGCATCTGACTCTTGACCTTAGCTAGGTCTTGATATTGAGATCATGGGTTCAAGCCCCACACTGGGGTCCATGCTGGGCAGGGAGCCTACTAAAAATAAAATAAAATAAAATAAAATAAAATAAAATAAAATAAGTGTATAAATCAATGGTTTCAGTTTGTTTGCAGGGTGGTAGTACAACCATCAGCACAACTGATCTTAGAACATTTTTATCACCCCAAAAAGAAATACATACCCATTAGCCATCACACTCTAATCTCTCTCCCTTCCCCACAGCAGCCTTAAGCAACCACTAATCTACTTCCATTTTTATAGATTTGCCTAGTCTGAGCATTTCACATAAATGGGTTCATAACTATGTGGTTTTTGTGTCTGGCTTCTTTCGCTTAGCATAATGTTTTCAAAGTTCATCCGTGTTGGAACATGTATAAGAATTTTGTTATTTTTTATGGCTGAATAGTATTCCATCATTGTATATAACCACATTTTGTTTATTCATCCATCTATTGATGGACACTTGGGTTATTTCCATTTTTGGATATTGTGATAATGTTGCAATAAACATTGCAATACAGGTATGTTTTCATTCCTGTTTCAATTCTTTTGGGTATATACCTCTGAAAGGAACTACTGCACTATATATAATTCAATGTTTAGCTTTTTGAGCAAATGCTAAACTTCACAACAGCTGCACCAATTAACATTCCCACCAGTAATAAATGAGAGTTCTTTCTCCACATTCTCACTTTAAAAAATCATTATAGCCATTCTAGTAGGAGTGAAGTAATATTTCATTGTGGTTTTACTTTTTAAAATTTTTTTAAAGTTTATTCATTTATTTTTGAGAGAGAGAAAGAACGAGCAGGGGAAGGGCAGAGACAGAGAGAGAGAATCCTATGCAGGCTTTGTGCTGTCAATGAGCAGCTGAATGCAGGTTTGATGTCACTAACCATGAAATCATGATTTGAGGTGAAATCTACAGTCTGAGCTCAGTCTGGCATAACCTACTTGGTTACCCGAATGCCTCTCATTGTGATTTTAATTTGCATTTTCCTAATGACTAATGATGTTGAGCATCTTTTCATGCGCTTATCAGCCATCTGTATATTTTCTTTCGAGGAGTATCTGTTCAGATACTTTGCCCTTTTAAAAAACTTTATTTATTTTTGAAAAAGAGACAGACAGACAGAGACAGAGAGATCATGAGTGGGAGGAGGGGCAAAGAGAGAGAGAATCCCAAGCAGTCTCCATGTTGTCAGTGAGCAGCTGGTTGTGAGGCTCGATGTCATGAACAGTGAGAGCATGACCTGAGCTGAAATCAAGAGTCAGAGGCTTAGCCAGCTGACTCGCCCAGGTGCCCCAGGTTAATTCTTCTTTATATGTTTTGTAGAATTCACCAGAAAAGCCATCTGATTCTGGTCTTTTGTTATTGTAAGGTTTTTGATTTCTGGTTCAGTCCCTTAACTTGCATAGGTTTGTGCACATTTTCTGTTTTTTTTCTTGAATCGGTATTGGTAATTTTTGTTTCTAGGTATTTTTCCTAGGTTATCTACTTTATTGGCATACAATTGCTCATACTATTATATCCTTTTTACCTGTAAATTTGATAGTAATGACTCATTTTCACTTCTGATATTTGATATTTGTGTCTCCTCTTTTTTATCAGTGTAAAGTTTCATCAATTCTATTGATCTCAAAGAACCAACCTTTGTTTCATTGATTTTTCTTTGCTGTTTTTCTATTCTATACTTTATTTATCTCTGTTCTGATCTTTATTACTCTTCCAGGCTAGGGTTTAGTTTGATCATCTTTTTCAAGTTCCTTGAGGTGTAAAGTTACGTTATTGATTTGATGTCTTTCTTCTTTTTAAAATATAGGCATTTACACCTTAATAAAAATGCAACATACCAAACTTGGAATTTAGTGAAGACACTGCTCAGAGAGAATTTTGTAGCTATAAATGTCATATAAACATATTATCCTCCTGCTTTCCAGCCTCCATAGTTTCTGATGAGAAATTGGCTGTTTATCTTATGGCTGATCTCTTATATGTGACTAGTTGCTTCTCCCTTGCTGCTTTCAAGATTATTTCTTTGTCTTTGGTTTCCATGGTTTGATTATAATATATCTCATGTCAGTCTCTTAGAGTTGGGTGAGTTTCTTGGATTTATAGATTCATGACTTTCACCACATTTGGAAGTTTTGGGTCATTATTTCTTCAAATATTCTTTCTGTCCTTTTCTCTTTTCTCCCTCTGTGACTCCCATAATGCATAATTTTATCCACTGATGGTGTCCCACAGTGCTCATTTTTCTCCACTCTTTTTTCCTTTTGGCTTCTCAAACTGCAGAATTTCAATTGTTCTGTCTTCAGGTTCACAGATTTCTGCATGCTCAAATGTGATATTGAACTGCCCTAGTGAAAAGTTCATTTCAGTTATTGTATTTTTTGGCTCCAGAATTTCTAATGGTTCCTGTTTATAATTTGTCTCTTTACTAATATATCATATTTGTTCATACATTGTTTTCTTGATTTTTGTTTCGTTCTTTGTACATGCTTTTCTTTAGCTCTTTAAGGGTACTCAGGGCAGTTGGTTTAAAGTCTTTGTCTAGTAAGGCCAATATCTGGGCTTCCTTAGGAAACGTTTCTGTCAATGGTGTCTCTTAGGTGATTTGTTAATATTGGACATGCCTTGTCTTCTCATTCTTGTAATGATCCGTTCATTCTTTCAAAGATATGAAGTCCTCAACTTTGATGAAGACCTAGGGCACCTGGGTGGCTTAGTCGGTTAAGCATCTGGCTTCAGCTCAGGTCATGATCTCACGGTTCATGGGTTCGAGCCCCCTGTCGGGCTCTGTGCTGACAGCTAGCTCAGAGCCTGAAGCCTGTTTCAGATTCTGTGTCTCCCTCTCTCTCTGTCCCTCCCCTGCTCACGCTGTCCTCTCTTTCAGAAATAAATAAAACATTTTTTTAAAGTATTAAAAATTTTTGATGAAGACTGATTTAAAATTTTTTTAATGTTTATCTATTTTTTGAGAGAGACAGAGACAGAGACCAAACATGAATAGGGGAGGCGTAGAGAGAGAGGGAGACACAGAATCTGAAGCAGGCTCCAGGCTCAGCGCTGTCAGCACAGAGCCTGATAGAAGGCTCAAACTCATGGACCATGAGATCATGACCTGAGCCAAAGTCGGATGCCCAACCGACTGAGCCACCCAGGCACCCCTTGATGAAGACCAATTTATCAAATTTTCTTTTACAGGTCATATCTTTGGTGTTATAGGCCAAGAAATCTTGGCCTAACCCAACATTACAAAGATTTGAAAGTATATTTTCTGCTAGAAGTTTTACAATTTGGAGCTTTAGATCTATGATCCATTTTGAGTCAAGGTTTGATTATGTTGTGAGTTATTATTCAAATCCATTCATTTTGCATGGGGATATCCAAAATTTCCAGGACCTTTATTGAAAAGTCTCTTCTTTTCTCACTAAAGTACCTTTATGCCTTTATTGGTATATATGTTTTTCCCCTTCCCATATGTTCATCTGTTTTGTTTCTTAAATTCCACATATGAGTGAAATCATCTGGTATTTCTTTCTCTGACTGACTTATTTTGCTCATCCATGTTGTTGCAAATGGCAAGATTTCATTCTTTTTGATGGCTGAGTAATATACCATTGTATACACACACACACACACACACACACACACACATCACATTTTATTTATCCATTTATCAGTCGATGAACATGTGGACTCTTTTCATAGTCTGGCTAATGTTGATAATGCTGCTGTAAACATTGGGGTGCATGTACCCCTTTGAATCTGTATTTTTGTATCCTTGTGAATATGTGGTGGTGTAATTGCTGGATCATAAGATAATTCTATTTTTAACTTTTTGAGGAACCTCCATACCATTTTCTAGAGTGGCCGCACCAGTTTGCATTCCCACAACCGGTGCAAGAGGGTTCCCCTTTTTCTGCATCCTTGTCAACACCTATTGTTTCCTGTATTGTTAATTTTACCCATTCTGACAGGTGTGAGGTGGTATCTCATCCTGGTTTTGATTTGTATCTCCCTGATGATGCGTGATGTTGAGCATCTTTTCATGTGTCTGTCAGTCATCTGGATGTCTTCTTTGGAAAAATGTCTGTTCGTGTCTTCTGCCCATTTCTTCGCTGGATTATTTGTTATTTGGGTGTTGAGTTTGATAAATTCTTTATAGATTTTGGATATTAACCCATTATCAGATATGTCATTTGCAAATATCTTCTCCCATTCTCTCAGGCTGCCTTTTAGTTTTGTTGATTGTTTCCTTTGCTGTGCAGGAACTTTTTTTATCTTGATGAAATCTCAATGTTTCATTTTTGCTTTTGTTTCCCTTGCCTCTGGCAACGTATCTAGTAAGAAGTTGCTGTGGCCAAAGTGAAAGAGGTTGCCACCCATTTTCTTCTGTAGGGTTTTGATGGTTTCTTGTCTCATATTTAGATCTTTCATCCATTTTGAGTTTGTTTTTGTGTATGGCCTAAGGAGGTGGTCCAGTTTCATTCTTCTGCATGTTGCTGTACAGTTTTCCCAACACCACTTGTTGAAAAGACTATCTTTTTTTCCATTGAATATTCTTTCCTACTTATTAACGATGAGTTGACCGTATAGTGTGGGTCCATTTCTGGGTCTCCTATTCTGTTCCACTGATCTATGTGTCTGTTTTTGTGCCAGTACTATACTGTCTTGATGACTACAGTTTTGTAATATAGCTTGAAGTCTGGAATCGTGATGCCTCCAGACTTGCTTTTCATTTTCAATATTACTTTGGCTGTTTGGGGTCTTTTGTGGTTCCATACAAATTTTGGGATTGTTTGTGCTAGCTCTATGAAGAATGCTGGTGCTATTTTGATGTAGATTGCTTTGAGTGGTATAGACATTTTACCAATATTTGTTCTTTCAGCCCATGAGCATGAAATGTTTTTCCATTTCTTTGTGTCTTCTTCAGTTTCTTTCATAAGTGTTCCATAGTTTTCAGAGTACAGATCTTTTACATCTTTGGATAGGTTTATTCCTAAGTGTCCTAATAGTTTTTGGTACAGTTGTAAATGGGATCAATTCCTTGATTTCTTTTTCTGCTCCTTCATTATTGGTGTATAGAGATGCAACAGATTTTATATCCCATGACTTTGCCAAATTCAAGTCTTAGTTCTAGCAATTTTTTGGTAGAGCCTTTCAGGTCTTCTGTATAGAGTATCATGTCCTCTGCAAATAGTGAAAGTTTGACTTCTTCTTTGGTGATTTGGACGTCTTTTATTTCTTTTTGTTGTCTGATTGCTGAGACTATGACTCCCAGTTGATGTTAAATAGTAATGGTGAGAGTGGAATCTCTTTCTTGTTCTTGACTCTAGAGGAAAAGAGGAAACTCGTTTTTTCCCATTGAGGATGATATTAGCTGTGGGTGTTTCATATATGGCCTTTATGATTTTGAGGTATGTTCCATCTATACATACTCTTTGAGGGTTTTTATAAAAAATGGGGGCACTTGGGTGGCTCAGTTGGTTAAGTGTCCGACTTCAGCTTAGGTCATGATCTCATGTTTGTGAGTTGGGTCGATGCCTGCTTTGGATTCTGTGTCTCCCTCTCCCTCTCTCTGCCCCTTCCCTGCTTGCACTCTGTCTCTCTCTCTCTCAAAAGTAAATAAATATTTAAACAACAAAAACAAAAAAGAATGGATGCTATATTTTGTCAAATGGTTTTTCTGCATCAATTGAGAGGATCATATGGTTCTTATCCTTTCTTTTATTAATGTGGTGTATCATGTTGATTGAGTTGCAACGTTTGTTTTTAATCAGGAATAGATGTTGGGCTTTGTCAAATATTTTTGTTTTGCATCTATTTTTCTTTTTCTTTTTTTTGGTAAAACTTTTTTAATGTTTATTTTTGAGAGAGAGTGAGAGACAGAGAGCAAGTGGGAGAGGAGCAGAGAGAGGGAGACACAGAATCTGAAGCAGGATCCAGGCTCTGAGCTGTCAGCACAGAGCCCAATGAGGGACTGGAACTCACAAACCATGAGATCACGACCTGAGCCGAAGTTGGATGCTCAAACAACTGAGCCACCCAGGTGCCCCTATCATCCTTATATATTAGTCTTTACTACGGTGAATTATAGTGATGACACTTGAATGTTAAAACAACCTTTCATTCTTAGTATAAACCCCACTTGGTCATATGTTTAATGTTTTTCTATACTGTTTGACTCAATTTTTTAAAATTTGGTTAGGAATTTTTGTATCTATGTTCATGAGGGATATTAGTATGTAGTTTTCTTTCCCTTTCAGTAATGCCTTTGATTTTGATATGGGTAATGTTAGCTTCATAGAAAGAATTGAGAAACATTTCCTCATTTGAATATTCTGTAGAACTGGTATTATTTCCTCCTTAATTGTCTGGTAGAATTCCCCAACCAAGCCATCTAAGCATGGACTGTTCTTTGTGGAAGGTATTTAACTAAAAAATCACTTCTTTTAATAAGTATATGGCTTGGGGGTGCCTGGGTGGCTCAGTCATTAAGCATTCAACTTCAGTTCAAGTCATGATCTCATGGTTCATGGGTTCGAGCCCTGAATCAGGCTCTGTGCTGACAGCTAGCTCAGAGCCAAGCCTGTAGCCAGCTTTGGATTCTGTGTCTCCCTCTCTCTCTGACCCTCCCCTGCTTGCACTCTCTCTCTCTCTCTCTCTCTCTCTCTCAGAAATAAATAAAAAGATTGAGAAAAAATAAATATATGGCTTGATAGTTTATCTGAAAAGTGAGGTTTGGTACCTTGTATCTTATAATTTGTCCAGTTCATCTAATTTGTCAAATTTATTGGCCTAAAGTTGTTCATGATATTCCATTATTATCATTTTAATATATGTAGAATCTGAAGTGATGTCAACTCTCTCATTCTTGATATTGGCAATTTGTATTTCTTTTTTCCTGGTCAGTCAGGCTATTGATTTTCTCAAAGAAACCGCTTTTATTCCCATTCATTCATTCATTTATTCTCTCCATGCTCTCCCAACCCATTTTCAATTTCATTGATTTTCACTCTGTTCTTTTCCTTTCTGTTTTCTTCTTGAATCTTATTTCCTCTTCTTTGTTTAATTTCCTAAGGTAGAAGGTAAGATTATTGATCTGAGAATTTTTTCTTTTCTAATATAGGTTTAGGGCAACAAAAATTCATCTAACTACTGGTTTAACTTTATCCCACAGGTTTTGATGTACTTCAGTTTTTATTCAGTTTTAAAAACTTTGTATCTTCCCTTTTCATTTCTTCTTTGACCTATGGGTTATTAAAGTATATTATTAACTTTCCAAGTATTTTTCTCATATATCTTCCAGATACATTTCCTGAGATTGATTCCCAAGTTAATTCCATTGTGGTCAGAGAATACACTTTGTATAGCTTGATTCCTTTTAAGGTGTTTTTTGTTTTTGTTTTGGCTGAGAATATGGTTTAACTTAAATGCTCCATGTGCACTTCACAATAATATGTGTTCTGCTGTTGTTGGGGGTTATTTTCTATAAATGCCAAATAGGTTAAATTGGTTAATCATGTTGTTCAAATCTTCTGTATACTTGCTGATTTTCTAATAGTTCTTTCAGTTATTGAAAGAAGGATTTGAAACCTTGTTAAGTTGTAGTTCTGTCAGGCTGTGCTCCACTCATCCTAAAGCTCTCTAAATGGTGCACAGATGTTAGGATTATTATGTCCTCTTGATGAATTCACCTCTTTATCATGAAAAATTATACTTTTTATAAATCCCTGGTGCCTGCTTTGAAAGTGTCTTCTATTTCTTTGCTTTGAAATCTACCTTGTCAGTTCAGTTTTCTTTCGATTAGTGTGAGCATGGTATATCTTTTCTATTCTTATATTTCCCATCTGTCTGTCTTTTTATTTAAAGTGGGACTCTAGGGGCACCTGGGTGGCTCAGCTGGTTAAGCATCAGACTGTTGGTTTTGGCTCAGTTCGTGATCTCACGGTTTGTGAGTCTGAGCCCCACATCTGGCTCTGAGCTGATGGTGTAGGGCCTGCTTGGAATTTCTCTCTGTCCCTCTCCCTCTGCCCCTTCCCTGTTCATGCTCTCTTTCTTTCTCAAAATAAATAAATAAATAATCAGCAAAAAATTACTTTCAAAAAAAGTAAAAAAAAATCCATAAAGTGGGTTTCTGTATAAAGATATGGCTGCATTTTTTTTTCTTTTTGCTATACTGAAAATCTCTGCCTTTAACTAGGTTGTACAGTTTACATTTAATGTGATTATTGAATGATTCCTTTTATTTTTTTAATGTTTTAAAAAATTTATTCTTGAGAGAGAGAGAGAGAGCATGAGTGGGGGTGGGACGGAAGGGTGTGCAAAGGATTTGAAGCAGGCTCTGTGCTGGCAGCAGCAAGCCCAATGTGTGGCTTGAACTCACAAACCGCAAGATCATGACCTGAGCCCAAGTCAGACGCTCAACTGACTGAGCCACTCAGGTGCCCTTTATTTTATTTTTTTAAAGGTTGTTTGTTTGTTTGTTTGTTTTGAGATAGAGAAGGAGCATGCAAGCAGGGGAGGGACAGAGAGAGTGAGTGAGAAAGAGAATCCCACACAGGCTCCTCACTACAAGCGTGAAGCCCAACGTGGGGCTTGAACTCATGAACCTTGAGGTTATGACCCTAGCAGAAACCAAGAGTTGGATGTTCAATCGACCAAGCTACCCAGGAGCCTCAATATGATTGATTTTAAATCTATCGTATTGCAATTTGCTTTCTCTTTGTTTCATCTGTTCTTTATTTTCTCCCCCCTCCATCCCCCCTTATTTTGGAATAATTGAGTATTCTTTTATTATTAAAAAAATTTTTTTTGATGTTTATTTTTGAGAGAGAAAGAGAGAGACAGAGCGCAAGCAGGGGAGGGGAAGAGAGAGAGGGAGACACAGAATCTGAAGCAGGATCCAGGCTCTCAGCTGTCAGCACAGAGCCCTATGCAGGGCTTGAACCTATGAACCGTGAGAGCATGATCTGAACTGAGGTCAGACGCTTAACTGGCTAAGCCACCCAGATGCCCCATAAGTATTCTTTTATTCTATTCTATCTCCTCTGTTGATTTTTAAGCTATAACTCTTTGTTGTGTTGTTTTAGTGATTGTTTTAGGTTTTACAGTATATGTATATCTTTAACTTATCACAATATTGTGATAATATACCTCTGTGCATATGGTATTAGGTCATTACAACATTATATGCCCATTTTTCACCTCCTGGACATTCCACTTTCTTTGACAGACATTTTACTTCTATATATATTATGCAACCCACAATACATTGTTACTATTTTCACTTTAACAGTAGAATATATTTTTAAAAGATTTAAATAATAATAAAAACTTTTTATTTACCTGTGTAGTTGCCCTTCACAGTGTTCTTCATTCTTTTGTGTAGATTTAGATATCCATCTGAGAATATCTTCCTTCTGCTCAAAGGACTTTTTTTTGTTGTTGTTATCATTTGTTTTAGTAGATCTTGTGATGAATTCTTTCAGGTATTGTATGCCTTAAAATGTCTATAATTTGCCGTTGTTTCTTAATTTTTAATGGATAAAGAATTTTCAGTTGACAATTAAAAAAACATACTTCAAAAATGTTGTTCTACTATCTTTTGGCTCCTATTGTTCCCCACAAGGTATCATCCTTATCTTTGTTCCTCTGTATCTATGTTTTCCTTCTATGGGTGATTTTAAGATTTTTTAAAATTGCTAATATTGAGCAATTTTATTATGTTGTGCCTTGCTGTAGCTTTTTCCATGTCTCCAGTGCTTGGGATTCATTGAGCTTCTTAGATCTATGGGTTTACAGTTTTCATAAAGTTTGGAAAGTTTCTGGTCATTATTTCTGAAAATATTTTTTCCTGTTCTTTCCTTTCTTTTAAAAAAATTTTTCATGTTTTATTTACTTCTGAGAGAGAGATAGCATGAGCAAGGGAGGGTCAGAGAGCATGAGCAGGAGCGGGAGAGAAGGAGACGCAGAATCTGAAACAGGCTCCAGGCTCTGAGCTGGCTGTCAGCACAAAGCCTGACACGGGGCTCCAACCCACAAACCGGTGAGATCATGACCTGAGCCGAAGTCAGATGCTTAACCGAATAAGCCACCCAGGCGCCCCCCATCCCTCCCTTTCTGTCCTCTCCTTTGGAAGCTCCAATTACACATATATTAGGTCAGGAATTGCACAACTTCCTGATGCTTTGTTAATTTTTGTTGCTCAATCTCTTTTCTTCTCTGTTTTATATTGGAGAGTTTCTACCGTTATGTCTTTAAATTCACAGTAATCTTTTCTTCTGCAATGTCATCTGCTATTAATGTCATTCAGTATCTTTTTCATTCCTAGATGTTCAATTTAATTTTTATATTTTTGTGTTCCAGGTGCCTACTTACTATGTTCAATATTTCCTCTTATTTCTTGCACATACAGTAACACACATCAAATTACAGCAGGAAATAGTTATAATAATTCTTTTTATGTACCCTTGTCTAATAATTCTATCACCTATGTCACCTATGTCATTTTGGGGTTGTTTTTTCTCCTAATGATTGGTCTTCCCAAGTTCTTAGATCCATATCTTCAACTCAAAAAGACCCCTAGGCTCTTCCTGGTTTCCCCTCTGAGCTTCATTGCCTGGAGGCTATCTCCTATAATAAGTTGGGGTAATCCCAGGGCTCATCTTGTTTGTCCCCTGTCTCTCAGTGATTACGGTCTTTCATTGCCCAATGTTCAATGTCTTAAAAATTATATTTAAGGAGTACCAGGATGGCTCAGTCAGTTAAGCCTCCAACTCTTGGTTTTAGCTCAGGTCATGATCTCATAGTTTGTGAGTTCAAGCCCCACCTTGGGCTCTGTGCTGACAGCTCAGAGCCTGCTTTGGGTTCTGTGTCTCCCTCCCCCACTTGCTCTCTCTCTCAAAAATAAATAAACGTTAGAAAAAAAATTTTTAATTAAAAAAAAAATAGAGGTGGGGCACCTGGGTAGCTCAGTCAGTTAAGTGTCTGACTCTTTGTTTTGGCTCAGGTCATGATCTCAGGGTTCTTGAATTTGAGCCTCATGTTGGGCTCTGGACTGGCGGTGTGGAGCCTGCTTAGGATTCTCTCTCTCCCTCTTTCTCTACTCCTCCCCCTACTTGCACTGTCTCTGTCTCTCTCAAAATAAATAAATAAATAAACTTAAAAAATTGCCGGAATATCAAACATCTTTTTTAACCACCATAATGGTATAAAACTAGAAATCAGATACAAGAGGAAACCACAAACACATGAGCACTAAATAATGTTACTAAACAACAAATGAGTCAGTAAATAAATGAAAGAAGAAACCAAAAAATACCTTGAGACAATTGAAAATGGAAATAAAACTTTCCAAAATATATGGGGCGCGGTAAAAGTAGTTCTAAGAGGGAAGTTCATAGTAATACAGACCTACCAAAAGAAACAAGAAAAATCCCAAATAAACAATCTAAACTTACACCTTAAGGAACTTGAAAAAGAACAAAGCCCAAAATTAGTGGAATAAAGGAAATAATAATGATCAGAGCGGAAATAAATAAAATAGAGATTTTATTTATTTTTAAGTTTTTTTTAATGTTTATTTATTTTTGAGAGAGAGAGGCAGAGAGAGGGGGAAACACAGAATCTGAAGGAGGCTCCAGGCTTCTGAACTGTCAGTACAGAGCCCAACGTGGAGCTAGTACTCACTAAATGTGAGATCATGACCTGACCTGAAGTCTGATGCTTAACCAACTGAGCCACCCAGGCACTCTACTTTAAAAAGCAATAGAAGAGAGCAATGAAACTAAAACCTCATTCTTTGAAAAGATAAACAAAATTGATAATACTCTAGCCAGGCCCATTAAGAAAAAAAAGAGAGAGGACCAAAATAAATAAAATCAGAAGTGAAAGAGGTGAAACTGTAATGGACACCACAGAAATATGAAGAATTACAAGAGACTACTATGAAAATTATATGCCAACAAATTCAACAATCAAGAAAAAACGGCAAATTCTTAGAAACACTAAATCTCCCAAGACTAAATCATGAAGAAATAAAAAAATCTAAATAGACCAATTATAAGTAATTACTTTGAAGCAGGAATTTAAAAATTCCTGAAAAACCAAAGTCCAGGACCAAACAGCTTCACAGATGAATTCTGCTAAATATTAACAGTTAGTAGTTATTCTTCTCAAATTACTCCAAAAAAATTAAAGAGGAAACAAGTCTTCTAAACTCATTTTATGATGCCAGCATTACTCTGATACCAAAATACTAAGCCACTATGCAAAAAAACTGAACTAGAGGCCAATATCCCTGATGAACATAGATGTAAAAATCCTCAACTGAATTCAACAACACATTAAAAGGAGCATACACTCCTTTTAATCAAGGAGGGATTTATTCCAGGGATATAGGATGATTCAACATCTACAAATCAATCAATATGATACACCACATTAAGAAAATGAAGAATAAAAGCCATATGATTATCTCAATAGATGTAGAAAAAGAGCATTTGGCAAAATTAAACATCCATATGATAAAGTTGGTATACAAGAAATGTACCTCAACATAATGGGTATGGAAGAAGCAAAGTGCATATAGAAGAAATGTATCCCAATGTAATAAAGGCCACATATGACAAACTTACAGCTAACATCATACTCAATGGTGAAAAACTAAAAGCTTTTTCTCTCAGATCAGGAACAAGACAGAGATGCCGGCTCTCACCACTTGTATTCAACACGGTATTGGAAGTCTTAGCCATGACAATTGGGAAATAAAAAGAAACAGAAAGCATTGAAATTAGAAGGGAAGAAGTAAAACTTCATGATTTGCAGATGATACGATACTATACATAGAAAACCCTAAAGACTCCACCAAAAAACTATTAGAACTAATAAATGAGTTCAATAAAATCTCAGGATACAAAAATTACATACAGAATTTGGTTGCATTTGTATACACTAATAATGAGCTATCAGAGAAATTAAGAAAACAATCTCATTTAAATTTGTACTAAAAAGAGTAAAATACCTAGGAATAAATTTAATCAAAGAAATGAAACACTTGTACTTTGAAAATATAAAACATTGATGAAAGAAATTGAAGACAACACAAATGGAAAGATATTCCATGCTCGTGGATTGGAAAGATTAATATTGTTAAAATGTCCATACTACTGAGGAGGTTGAGGGGGATGGTGGAAATTGGTGAAACAGGTGATGGGGATTAAGGAGTATACTTGTCATGATGAGCTTTGGGTAATGTATGGAATTGTTTACTCGCTGTATTGAACACTTGAAATTAATATAACACTGCATGTTAGCTATACTGAAAGTAACATGAAAAAAAGAAAAAAATGTCCATACTACCCAAAGCAATCTACAAATTTAATGTAACCACCATCAAAATGCTAATAGCATTTTGAATGAAGAACAAAGAATCCTAAAATTTGTATGGAACCACAAAGACCTCCAAATAGCTAAAACAATCTTGAGAAAGAAGATCAAAGCTGGAGGTATCACACTCCCTGATTTCAAACTATACTACAATGCTGTAATAATCAAAACAGTTTGGTACTGGCACAAAAACAAACACAGATCAATGGAATAGAATAGAGAGCCCACAAAAAAAAAACCGATATGCATGTATGGTCAATCTATGACAAAGGAGGCAAGAATGGGGAAAAGACAGTCTCTTCAATAAGTGGTGCTGGGAAAACTGGACAGCTACATGGAAAGGAATGAAACTGGATTACTATTTTACATTATATACAAAAATAAAATAAAAATGGATTACAGACTTGAATGTAAGACCATAAAACTCCTAGAAGAAACCATAGGCAGTAAGCTCTTTGACATCAGTCTTAGCAATAACTTTTTAGACCTGTGCCCTCAGGCAGAAGGGCAACAAAACTAAAGTAAATGAGATTACATTAAACTAAAAAATTTTTGCACAGTGAAGGAAACCATCAACAAAATGAAAAGTTAACATGCTAAATGGGAGAATAGATTAGCAAGTCATACATCTGATTAGGGGTTAATATCCAAAACATATAAGGAACTTCTCTAACTTAATATTTAAAAAGCCCCAAATAACCTGATTAAAAAATGAGCAGAAGACTTGAATAGAAATTTCTTCAAAGAAGGCA
This sequence comes from Hyaena hyaena, assembly GCF_003009895.1. Taxonomy (NCBI): domain Eukaryota; kingdom Metazoa; phylum Chordata; class Mammalia; order Carnivora; family Hyaenidae; genus Hyaena; species Hyaena hyaena. Next base: position 577,174 of record NW_024081308.1, on the reverse strand, counting down.
TACAGATGGCCAACAGGCACATGAAAAGATGTTCAAAATTTCTAATCATCAGGGAAGTGAAAACCAAAACCATAATAAGATACAACTGACACTTGCCAGATTGGCTATTATTAAAAAAAAACAAAACAAAAAATAATACGTGTTGGTTAGGATGTGCATACACTGTTGGTAGGAATGTAAATTGGCACAGCCACTGTGGAAAACAGTGTGGAGTTCTCAAAAACTAAAAATAGAACTACCATATGATCCAGCAATTCCACTTCTAGGTATTATCCAAAGAAAACAAAACACCAATTGGGCGAGCTATACAACCCCCCCCCCCCCCCATATTCATTGCAGGATTATTTACAATAGCTAAGATATGGAAGTAGCTTAAGTGTCATAGATGAATGTGTTGCAGAACAATATGCCGGAGGCACTGTAAAAATGTCCCTAAGGAAAGGGACGGAGCAGCAAGGAACTGAAAGCAGTTCCATTCCCAGGTTGGAAAGCCACTGGAACTGCTCGTTCTCTCCAGAAGGACATCATATGGACGCCAGGCCAGGGATAAGAATGTTTTGTCTGGCGCCAGATATACTCATGACCCAGTATGGAATACACTGCAGGTGCATGACTGTCAAGATGACAAATACTATGTTGTATGTGCTTGCTGTTATCAGACAAGTAGCAAGATGAAAGAGGCTTGAGCCCGAAGACTGATGCTTCGACTCCTGGAGAGTCTTAGCTCCCTGCTTCTTAATTCTCTCATCACTGCACTTTTGGGACCTGTCTCTCTCTTTCCTGAATGGATAAAGATGTGGTATATTACTCATCCACAAAAAAGAATGAAAATTTGCCATTTGTAATAACATTGATGGACTTAGAGAGTATTATGCCAAATGAAATAAGTCAGATAAAGACAAATACTGTCTGATTTCACTTATATGTGGAATCAAAAAAGAAAACAATCAAAACACAACAGAAATGGACTCATAGATTCAGGAAACCAACTGATGGTTACCAGATGGAGAAGGATTGAGTGGTGGGTACAATAGGTGAAAGGGATTAGGAAGTACAAACTCTCATATATATGTGTATACATACATATATATTTTTTAAATCCTTAAGTATATACTTAAAGTATATAAAGAAGTATAACTTCCAACTATAAAATAAATAAGTTATGGGGATGTAATGTATTGCTTAGAGCATATAGTCAATAATATTGTAATAACTTTGTATAGCAACAGATGGTAATTAGATAATGAGATCTCTTCATATTATATAAAAATATCAAGTCACTATCATGCACACCTGAAACTAATAGGATACTATATGTCAATTATACTTCAATAGAAAATATTTTTTTTAATTTTTAAAAAATATTTTCTTTATTGTTTTATTTTTTTAAATATTTTTATTTATTTCTAGGAGAGAGAGAGACAGCGTGAGCAGGGGAGGGTTAGAGAGAGAGGGAGACACAGAACCTGAAATAGGCTCCAGGCTCCGAGCTGGCAGTCAGCACAGAGCCCGACGTGGGGCTCGAACCCACAAACCGTGAGATCATGAGCAGAAGTCGGACGCTCAACTGACTGAGCCACTCAGGTGCTCCAAACAATTTTAATAATGATATGAATTTACCATTTTTTGAAAAGTAGGCTTCATGCCCAGTGTGGAACTTGAACTTATGACCCTGAGATCGAGAGTCAGATGCTTAACTGACAGAGCCACCCACGTGCCCCAAACTTACTATTGTTTTAAACAGTCCCTTATAGATAAATGTTTGAGTTATATCCAATAATTGTGACTACACATAATGCTGTAATTATTAACCTTGTGCTCACAGAATTTTATATGTGTGCAAGCTTATCATTAGGGTACATTTCCAGAAGTGGAATATCCAGGTTAAAGAATACATGCATTTAACATTTAGGCAGGCATTGCCAAATTCCTTTCTATAGGCTGTCACCATTCCGTGTGCTCACCAGTTATTTCTGAGAATTCCTAGCCAGCAAAGTGAGTTGTCAATATTTGGATTTTGCCACTGTGACAGGTGAGAAATTTTGTTACCATTTTAATGTCTGTTCTTCCAGATCTTTCCCATCTGTATATTTGCATATATGACTACATTTCTGATGCCACCTTTGTACCCCTCCTCAACCTCATCTCCTGCCTTTCTGTTCCTCCCCATCCATAACATTGACTACCATTTACATTTTACATACTACTGGTAGAGCTAATAGAAAACAGAGGGACGTGTAAAGCTCCAAACTCCTCTTTCTACTCCACGGTCATGGTGTGCGAAACAGCGTGCAGTTCCACTGAGTTCATTTGAGAATCGTTTTTCTTTGAAACGGTTCCTGATGGGCCCAAGCTAGGCGTCACAGTCTTAATACTTTTATTATTGCATTTAGCTCACTGGTTTGTGATTATTTGAGTTGCTCTCCTAGTGTTGGGGAGGTGTGTTTTGGCATTTCCAGAGCCTTGAACGCTGCCGACACTAATTAGGCGCTCAGCAAAATGCTTCACGAGTGACTTACCGAGTGTAAATGCCCAAAATGTCGAGAATAGCCTTGCGCTTCGACAACGAGATGTCCATTTGTCTGGGGCCCAGAAGCCTGGACTAGGGGCTCCTGACAGCTCCCGGCTGGTCCCGCCCTTCAGCCTGCGCCCCGCCTCCAGCTCCTCCCTCCGCCCGCCTTACAGGCTCTCCCCCTTTCACTTGGGCCCCGCCTCCAGCTCCGCCCTCTCGCCCCGCCCGCCACCCTCACGACCCTCCCCTTAGGCCCCGCCTCTACACCCGCCCTCCACCCTTCTCCCGTAAGCCCCGCCTCTAGCCCTGCCCCCCCTCCCTTCCTTCTGCCCCACCCACCGCCCTCCACTCGCCCTCCACGCTCCTCCTCCTTAGGCCCCGCCTCTAGCCCCGGTGGAGTGAGGACTCAGCGGAGCCGTAGGAGCGACCCTGGGCCGGAGCGCCCGCCCTACGGCTGACGTTAGCACGCCGGGAGGGGCGGGGCCTGGGGAAGACGCGCGCGTCGGGAGTGTGGGTTCGCCTGTGAGTCGTGGTCCCGCAGCACCGTTCGCGGACTGTGTTCGCCGAGCCATCTCCCGCGGCCCGAGACCAGCCGTCGCCGCCTGCCTGCCGCCGGCCGCACAGCCGCGCCTGCGCAGCGCCCCTGGCCCGAGCGGGCGGTGCTGGCGGCCATGGCGCACCGCTGCCTGCGGCTGTGGGGCCGGGGCGGCTGCTGGCCCCGCGGCCTGCCACCGCTGCTCGTGCCTGGTAGCCGCATGGGCCCCACCGAGCGGTCCTGCCTCCGCATGGTGAGTCCCGGAGGCCCAGCGCCCTCTGCCTCCGGCCCGGCTTGGCCCTCGGGCCCGCTTCCGGCCCTGGAGAGCAGGGCGTCAAGGTCACCGGCCCCTGGGCGCGCTCGCGGCGGTCCGGGCGTCAGGGGCGTGTTCCTCGCGTGAGTGAGGCCGCGTGTGCTGCGTGTTCGATGTCAGGACGCCGTGCTTTTGAGATCATTTATCCCGTGGTTCCCGTCAGCACGCTGTGCGTGTCAAACCAACCCTGGGTAGAGAATTGGATTTTTGAAAACAGGTAGAATCAGATGTTTATGCGTCAGGGAGCTTCAAAGTGATTATCTGGGAGGGTCCGGGAGGGTCCCCTGGCTTCATTCAGGGCCAACCCAATATTACAGATAAAGCAGCTGAGACCTAAAAACGTTGAGGAATTTGTTATATCTCCAGCATGGGTTGCCTTACTTTGACCTGCTTTCATGGTATTGGAAAAATGGAAAGCAGGTGTTGTGCATGTGATTTAAGGGTGGGCAGCCTGAGCATGATTTAATGAAAGCACAGGGTTTGGAGGTAAGCTACGCCACCTCTGAGCCCCCATTTCCCTATCTGTTCCCCGTAGTAGATAATGACTATTAACTATGATTATTAATAACGTCACCTCTTCAGAGTAGAGAATGATTTTAGTTGCATAAGTGTCCTGTCCTCAGTGGGAGGCTATTTCTCTGTTGGTGGTAACTAGCAGTTGCAGGCCTCCAGACGTGTGAGCTATGGTAGTACCCTTTCCTGAAGTGAACCGTGGCTGTAATCTGTCAAGTATAGGTTCATGTAATGGGTAGGCGGTATCAGCTATTTCAGTGACACAGTTTCTTGCTGTGAGCCAGTTTTTTAGAGACCAGCGTTGGATGGGTTTACTTGGAAGCATAGGTTCAAAAGAGCATGGTGGTTAAGGCCCTGGAGTCCGTCACAGGAGCCTGCCACTTAACTAGCCAGATGCCCTTGAGGAAACACTTTGAGCCTCTCCACTTAAAAGGGCATATTAATGGTACCTGCACTCATGATTTTTACTCTTCTTCGAAGCTATCTTGCCTGTCTTGGATATCTTCATTTCTTTCCTACTCTTTCCTGCCCTGCACTAGGCCTAGAGTGTCCTGCATTGCATCCATTTTGCCATCCTACCTTGCCCTCTCCTTTTGCCCCTGGTGAGTTCTGGACTCAGACTTGTAATGAGCAGGTAGGGATCTGCCTTGTGAGTTTGCAGCTTTTATGTCAGGAATCTTGTCTGAGCCCTTTCTCTTTGGAGTGGCACTGTTGTCCTGTGAGTCTTTGATGCTGAGGTATAAGGAAGTCCCCTGTGCTGATAGCAATAGCTGATTGATTGGAGGGGGAGGATCTGTGACACATTCCCTGAGGACATTAGGGCATTCTTGTGCTACCTGCTAGAGAGTCTGAAAGGACTTTGTCCTATAGGTTTGTGCTGCTGTTGAAGGTCAGAGACCAGAACGATTCTCTCAGTTTTCCTGGGGAAAATATTTTGATGTGAGATGTCCGTTCTCAGGTTTTATGCTCAGAGAACTAAGACTGACCATAAAGCAGCTAAAAAGTGCTCCTATTATCAAACATAAAAGCTAATCCTCTAAAATGAGGTACTCTAAACTTAAATTTTGAGAGTTTATATTTTTTATATTATCCTTTGAATGGGCTTGGATCAGATAAGCAGAGAAAAATTTCATCGATGGTACCTGTAGAGAAAATAACCTCAGCGTTTAAAGTAGTTACAGGATTATTGCTAGAGGTATTCCAGGTCAAGACAATTGAAGACAGAGCCTGAAGGCGGTTTATTAGTCAATAAATGTTTATGGAGCACATACCCTGTGTCCAATTCTGTGCTTTATGGTGACATAAAGACTTACCTGATACGGTGATAGGAGCTTTCAGAGTAATTGGAAATGATCATTTAAATCTGAGTATCATCGTACAGTTTTAACAGTGCTTTTACATGCATTATTATGTTTGATCCTCATGGTAGCATCCCTGCGAACTAGTCGTTTTCTCCCATCATAGATGCATAACTGAAGTTCCTACGAGATGCATTAAAGATCATCAGTCAAAAAATTCAGATTTCCAGCTTTAACAGAATTAAAAGTTGTGACACCGTCTGCCTGGTGATTATGGTTCCTTCAGATTCCAGGCCTAGATGTCACTTTATTTTATTTTATTTCTTTAAATTTTTTAATGTTTATATTTATTTTTGAGAGACAGAGAGAGTATGAGCAAGGGAAGAGCAGAGAGAGAGAGAGAGGGAGCAGAATCTGAAACAGGCCCCAGGCTCCTCACTGTCAGCACAGAGCCTGATGTGGGGCTCGAACCCATGAACCACAAGGTCATGACCTGAGCCAAAATCAGATGCTTAACCGACTGAGCCACCCAGGCACCCCTAGATGTCACTTTACTTGGAACATCCATAGGTCCCTTGAACATGTAATCACTTCCTCTTTGCTACCTCTGTTGTATGTACTTAGAGGTTTTATATTGTTATGTGTATTACACCATCCTGTAATAGACTTGTCCCCAGGACTTACACTTCTGAGCTTCTTGGAGGTAGGGATTGCTTCTGACCCCCCCACACCTGCCCCACCAGGGACTCCCCACCACTTAGCAGTGCGTGGCCAGGAGTAGATGGCTCAGTGAATCAGTGTGACTTGTTGCCTTGTCCATCTTGACTAACAGATCATTTTAATGTATACCCTGAATGATTTGGTATTGGGAAACTTTATTCGCTTATGATACATTATTATTTGTTATTAGTGGTTGTTTCATAGGCCAAATGTTCCCAGGGGTCAGGGAGGGCTAACACAGCAGAAGCTCCAAATTCTGTCAGACCAGCATTGCTGTCAACCAAGATCATTGTCAGTGTTTCTGTCTTATTTTGCTGTGTAGAATGGTATATTAATTTGATGTAAAATCAGCTCATTCTTTATTTTTTATTAACATTTTGTTATTCACATCTCATAGGATTAATCGTTTTAAAGTGTACAACTTAGTGTTCTGTAGTACAACCTTCACTACTGTCTAATTCCAAAATATTTCATCACCCCAAAGACTGTCACCAATTAGAGCCACTCTCCATTTCTCCCCAACCATCCATTCCTGCAGCCCTAGGCAACTGCTAATCTACAGCTTCTAGATTGCCTATTCTGGACATTTCCTATGAGTAGAATCATATAATATGTGGCCATTTGTCTTTTATTTTTTTAAAAAATATTTAACATAGCTCATTTAATCAATCTTTGTGTGTCTGGTGTCTTTAACTTAACAATGTTTTCAAGGTTTATCCATGTGGTAGCATGTATCAAATGCTTCATTCCTTTTTATGGCTGAATAATATATATATATATATTTTTTTTAGTATACCACATGTATCTGTTCATTGTCATTTGGGTTTCCACTTTTTGGCTCTTGTGAATTATGCTGCTGCGAACATTCATGTACAAGGTTTTGTGTGGACATAGGTTTTCCATTTTCTTGGGTAGGAGTGAACTGACTGGATCATCCAGTAACTCTGCATTTAATGTTATGAGAATGCTGAACTTTTCCAGAGTGGCTGCACGGCTCGCCATTCCCAGCAGTAGTGCACGAAATCTCCACTCTCCACATTGTCCACATTCACACCAACGCTTTTTATTGTCTTTTTGATTATAGTCACCCTCACGGATGTAAAGTGGTTTTCCGATGCTGTGTTTTCCTCATCGGACCATAAAGGTAGCGATGCTGGTGGCTGCTAATACAGATGACATTCTCATCTGTGTTTATAAGTTTGTCCTCCCCAAAACTGGTGATGAGTTTTCACTTTGCAAAAGGATAGGATTACTTGAAGTTTTTCACTGCCAGATTTGGATGTATCCTCTCAGTGCACCCTGCTTTTAATTGTGCGCCTAAAAATGTAATAGGGAGCTTGTTCAGTGCGTTTATGTTATACTTTGATTTACCTAGATCATATTGTAAGAAAGTAACTTTTTAGCAATATATGTTCTTTAAAGCAGAGATGTATCTGTAATGGCACTTGTATCACATGGTTCTCACCAGGACAACAATATATCTTTAGCAAGTGTTACTAGAATAAGGATTATCAGTGATGTGGGACCATAAGTCCCTTCTCCTGGAACTAAGAGGAATGTAGTGTTATATTTACAAGGCATGCTGTTCTGTAATTTCTGGCGAATAGTCTTGCAGTTTTATAGACCCTGCCCATGAGACAGCACGGAGGAGCAGATTTCAGCGTCAGTTTGTCTTTTGAATGCTACAAATTAAGTAAACAATGCCGAAGCGAATGCGTTGGCAGAGAATAGTAATGGAACCCCGATTGTAACTTAAGCGTGATTTTGAAGCATTTTCATCTTCTGGATCATAATTAACGTCTCTTGGTTCGCTTAGTGGAATAGAGTGGCGCAGTCCCAGGCAACCCTAGTCCTTTCTCCCTTTAAAAGGGAGTGATGATGTGCTAGTCTGTAACCACCTGTTGAAGGGAGAAACATTTCATTCACTTTGTGATATTAGGAAAGGAGATTCTTCTTCTAAACTTTTTTATTTTGATATAACCTTTATGCTTTTATTTATGTGACGATGCAGCTTTGTCGATATGCTACAACCCAAGCAACAACCAGCAGAAATTCTCTCTTGACGGATGTAATTGCTGCTTATCAAAGATTCTGTTCTCGACCTCCAAAAGGTAAGCATGTTTAGGTGGGATCGTAATGTTCTGTGTTCTTGTTAAAGATGTGCCGGCAGCAGGTGTTTACTAAATAGATGTATAGGTGCTGTTCCAGGTTGACTCTGAACTTCTGTCTCCTCCTGTGATCCAGCCCCTACCTCCTTTTGTCTGATTGCAGTGATGTAAATGTATCCCCTTCGATTATAACAGTTTTGTAGGTAATGAAATTGGCTTGTAAATGAGGCTTTTTTCTTTAAAAGCTCTGGTTTGTGATCTTGACTTACTCCTATAAAAGAAATGTTGTACTTTTAGCTTATACTTTTTAATGACATATCAGCTTTAAAAATGAACACGCATACGTAAAATCTAATGAATTTTGCTTTGAGAGTGTGTATTTTTTTTTCCTTTTCTAACAGGATTTGAAAAATACTTTCCTAATGGAAAAAATGGAAAAAAAGCTAGTGAAACTAAAGAAGTTATGGGAGAAAAAAAAGGTACCTTTTTTTTTTTTTTTTTTTTTTTTTTTAAAAAGGTACCTTTTAAAAAGACTATGTTTGAACTGTCGTCTTCTAGTATGTGATGTTGGTGACAATTACTGAACAAAGCACATGTTCTCTTAAGGCAGTTCTGAAGTGAGAGGTTACAAGTATATACAAAATTCTACAGACCCTATGTTTCATTTCACCTTAATTTTATGTTCATATATTCTGTCACTTTTCAAATTGAATTAATATAACGTTACCTTAGAGATAATTGACTGGTCAGGATCAGTTATATCATGTTTGGTAAATATATTTGACACATAACCTAAATCACTGAGAAAAATCTTAGAACTCTAATACATGCAATTTATCTGATACATATTTTGGTGTAGTTCAGTGTTTTTCAAATTGTTCCTTAGAGCCTATCTATAGGGTTTCAGATAGGGTTTCTTAGAGCTTGGTGGTTGGAGGGGACTGTGTAGGCCCTGAGTCTCCTGTCCCTGTTTCCCACATGTGATAGCATTTAGCACAATGCCTGACATATTTCAGTTGGCATCTTTGATTTTAGAGAAAAATATAATTCAGCCCTTGTTTTTAAATGAACTTGGACCAGTTGGAGAAACAAATACATATTCAGAAAATGCAGGGAGTGAGAGCAAGGCCAAGAGAAAGGAGAAGCGCAGTGTGGTCTGATTGGAGCTTTGGTGACCTGGGGCACTAATTTGTGCAGTGTTTCCCAGGGGTGTGGTGGATAGTCTTTTTTTTTTATCTTGGTTTGGGGCAAATTAATGATAATAGGTCCGTTTTTAAAAAACAACCAAGTGGGTACCTTTTGCATATGTGTTCCTGTGTCTGGGAATATTGTCAAACAACTTCAGAAGCGCACTTTACTCTGTTTCCTAGTGCTGTGCCTCATACAGACAGGGCTTGCCTCTCTCGGACCCTGCCTCGCTTAGGACGGGTGCAGAAGCCCCTTGTATGCATCATGGGGGGTGAACATGTCAGCTTCCCATCCTACACAGTAGAGGGGTCGCTTTGTGGTAGTTGAAGATGTTAGAGTAGTAGTTGTGATTCTTTGAGAGGATGGAAGGGGGCGGGGAGGAAGGTGTTAATGATGAATACATTCCTGGCGCTGGGTACCACACCTGGGTGTCGTGAGCCACACAAACGTATGCCTCATGGTTTTGGAGGCTGAAGGCCCAAAGTCAGTGTGTTGGCAGGGCTGATTTCTTCTGAGGGCCATGAAGGAAGGATCTGTTCCAGACCCTTCTCCTTGCCTTATAGATGACTGTCTTCTCCCTGTGTCTTTTGACACTACCTTCTCTCTGTGCATGTCCGTGTCCAAATTTACCCTTTCTATAATAATGCCAGTTATATTGGCTCAGGACCCACCCATAGGACCTCATTTTAAACTTGACTTTTTTTTTTTTAGTGAAGACCCTATTTCAAAATAAGATCATAATGGGCTAGGACTCCTGACGTGTGAATTTGGGGGGGGTGGGAAGGGACACCGTTTATCCCGTAATAGTGACTAATTTCAGATTCTGGGAAGCTAATCTTATGTGGGTAAGATGGGTTTTTTTAGTCAATTATCAGAATCCTGCAGAAGAAAGAAACACTGTTAACAGTGTTCACTTCATGGGAGTGGGAAATGGGAGCACCTACCTTGTGCCTTCAAGTGGGAACTCAGGAATTCATTTACCCTCATTCCAGCCACAACTCTGTCACTCAGTGTCACTTAACACTGCATCCACTTATTTACCAAGTTTCTTAAACTGCACCTTTCCATCTGTAAAATGGGTATAGTAGTATACTTGCCTGGTTATTGGTGTATTGTGTGGGTATCACGGACAATGTGTGCTGGTTGATGAGTAGCTGTGATGAGGGGGGGGCTAAAGGATTTCTCATTTCTGATTTCCAGAAAGAAAAGGTATACATTTCCAAGCATATGACACAGTGAGGTCACAGCTGTTAATAGTTGGCTCTAGATACTTCTTAATGAAAAAAGATTAACAAGTTATTGTGGGAACTTTTGCAGTAAGTCTTCTGTTAAGCTGCATTAATGAAAACTTTGTCGAGAGATGTAAAATGCTATTGTGCTGCTGAATGTGCTCGCTGTTTATGAACAGAATCAAAGCCAGCAGCTACCCCGCGCCCTTCCGGAGGAGGAGTTGGTGGCAGTGGAAAACGAGGTGGCAAGAAAGATGATTCTCACTGGTGGTCCAGATTCCAGAAGGTTTGATTCCAGACTGTGTGTTAATTTGGAGGATCTGGAGCGGCCCCAGGAGAGGTTGGGAGGGATTTGTGTCCAGTATAGCCTAGATCCTATTGTGACCGTTCATTCTTCACAGAGACTGTCTCCTTTGCGCAGGGGGATTTTCCATGGGATGACAAGGAATTCCGGATGTACTTTCTCTGGACTGCTCTGTTTTGGGGTGGAGTCATGTTTTATTTCCTGTTCAAGAGCTCCGGGAGAGAAATCACATGGAAGGACTTTGTCAATAACTATCTTTCCAAAGGAGTAGTAAGTATTTTATGTGATTGGTGCTTTACAGTCATTCAAAATGTGAAATTCAGTAGATTGGGCCAACAAAGTAACAGTCAGCAAGTTAGCCAGCTTGTCTCTTGTAAAGTTACTGCTTTCATCTTGATTTTTTTTTAATGCTGTAAAGCACTGCAACCAAGAGCCCTATTTGTTTTGGCCCAGCAGGCCCCCCACTTACCACAAAATCTATTTCTTTCACTTCTACTAGAACCTAGCTTTCAGTCTTCTCCAGCTGTCCTCCGTCTGCTTTGGTTGCCTTGTGTGTCCTCAGTCACCCCTTCCCCCTGCTAGAGTGTGCCAGCCTCTCCTGGCACCTTTACGCCTCCACGGCTCTTAACCTCCCGTGAGCTTGGAATTGGGTGCATAAGCAACTCTGAGTGTTGCAAGTGAGAGCGGATGGGCTCTAAGTGGGAGCCCACACAGGGCTCCTGGGAGCATTTGTCACTACCGGCTGGGCTTCACCCAGTGAGACTCTACTCCAGCATCTTTGAGATGCTGTGGCCTATAAGATGCGCTATTGTATGTATTCCTAAGAAAAACCTAGTAAGCTGCTTTGAAACTAGAAAATAGTACTAGTTGTCAAACATATTCTTTTTTTTTTTTTTTAATTTTTTATTTTTGAGAGACAGAGTGAGATAGAATGTGAGTGAGGGAGAGTCAGAGAGAGGAGGAGACACAGAATTGGAAGCAGGCTCCAGGCTCTGAGCTGTCAGCACAGAGCCCAACGCGGGGCTTGGACCCACAAACCGTGAGATCATGATCTGAGCCAAAGTTGGACACTTAACCAACTGAGCCACCTAGGCGCCCCTCTAGTTGTCAAACATACTCTAATTTCTTGGATGTTAAAATATAAAAAGTGTCCATCTTAAGAGTTGACGAAATGAAATGATAGTGAGAAACCAGGTTAGGCCTGCTGTGTCCCCATGGGGAGATTATTTAACCTCTTGGTTGGGCTTTTCAGCAGTGAGATAGGTGAAATAAAGGTAAGACAGTAATACTTACTGGTAGCATAGAAAAGCAGAAGTCATTTTTAAAGATTGTCCAGTAAAGTGAGGATGGAAAAAATAGAAATGATTACTTACTCAGACTTTTGAGGCAAACGTTTGTTGTGGAAGCCAGGATATTTATGTATAATACCCAGATGTCGTAGGGAGCCCGCTTTTTAAGAAGTAACTCCTGTCTGGTTGTGGAGGGGGCTGCGGCCATTCTTCGAAGAGTGGTGACAGAGCCTCGGGGAAGATTCTCCATAGAGGCATCTCCTTTTGACCTACTGGTTCTTTGGAATCTGTCTACTATTGTTCCAGCAGTTTTATGTGGGGGTAGAATACTTTCCAGATGGCGTGCCTTTAGGAACAGGTAGTCCCCTGTCACCTCCTCCTGGAATTATCCAGGGCTCCCTCACAAACTTCCTGCCATTACAGACTTCATAGCAGCAGAAGGCAAGCCTCTTCCAAAGGGCTCATGCTCCAGATCAACCTAGAACTTAAGGTTAAAGAACTTAGAGGTTCTTTAAAAGTGTTCTTAAGAATCCTGTGTAGTTAGGATGTTACAGGAGAAAAACCAAGTTTATATTATTTTATACCCGTAGAATGACAAAAATTAAAGTCTTCAAATGGCAAGTGAGGAGGTAGACCAATATGTGAGGATGTAGAATATTTTGCTGTGCGGTGTGAATTGGAGAGCCACTTCGGAGAGCAGTTTTGCAGTGTCTAGTAAAGTACGTATACCCTGCAACCCAGCCTTACTGGACCTGTCTGCAGCTACATGTCCAGAGGAACTTTTAAAAGACGCGCCCAAGAAAGTATTTGCAGGAATGTTCATGACAGCTTTGCTTATAGTAGCGAACGTTTTGAAACACCCTAAATGTCTATCAGGAGAATGGATAGATAACTTGGGGTGTGCTCCCGAAGTGGAGTACCCTGCAGAACTGACCTGTCTGCAGGGATAAACCTCACAAATATGACAGGAAGGGACAAAGAGTCGTAGAAGAAGATACATGAAGCAGGACCATTTTTAAAGCCTAAAATCAGGCAACAGTGAGTATATGTTTAGGGTTACATCTGTGTGTGGCACAGGCACTGGGACAGGCTTTGGGACAGTCAGCACCTAACGTGGGGAGCGTCCGCTTCGGGGAAGAGGGTGTGACTGGTGGCTTCAACAGTATTTGTGATGTTTTATTTTTCAAGCGAAAAGGGGAACAACGGGGCCTCCTTGCGTTGTTCACCATTGTTGTTTGTACGTCTAAAATACCATGTGCAGTTTTAATGCACTTAAAAGAATGTATCAAGTCGTCTCTGTAAATTTATGTTTGAATATTTAACTTTTTAAAATTCCAGGTAGACAGACTGGAAGTCGTCAACAAGCGTTTTGTTCGAGTGACTTTTACACCAGGGAAGACTCCCGTTGATGGGGTAAATGATTTTTGTTAATCGATGTGGATTAGCTGTTAATTAACTTTTCAGATTTAGAGTCGGAAAGTAAGCATTCCCTCACATTGCAGCAGCTGTGTGCACCGGCTGTACCAGATTCAGGCGGCGCAGCACGCACAGACCTCCCGAACGCATGCAGAGAGTGCGAATGCAGTGCATGTAGTTGCCTTATGAAGACGGTCAGTTGTTCCGATTTGGATTTGGTCATCACTGTGCTGTACATTTAGGAAATGGTGAAATCCCAGTTTCAGTATTCCGGTATCATCTGTGAATTCTTCAAGGCCGAGAAAACAGTTGTTTTGGTCAGGGAAAAAGTGTTAAACCTGAATTGCTTTATGCCTCGAGACAGCTTTTTTCAAATCAGTTTAAGAAGCATTCTGATCATATCTCTCCCAGCTGTTTTGTGATTGTATATTATTTTAATTTCCATTTCTTTTCCCCATTCAAAAATAATTTGTATATCCTTTCAAAAAAATTTTTTTTTACTAAAAATTTTTTTAATGTTCATTCTTGAAAGACAGAGCACAAGCAGGGGAGGGGCAGAGAGAGACGTAGACACAGAATCCAAAGTAGGTTCCAGGCTTTGCACTGTCAGCACAGAAACCGACGCGGGGCTCAAACCCATGCACCGCGAGATCATGACTTGTGCTGAAGTCAGCCGCCTAAACCAGCTGAGTCAGCCAGGCACCTCTGATTTGTAAATCCTGTCCAACCAGTTTGAACTAGATACCCTAGACCGGGTTGAGGGGGTTGTGGGGGAGGACAGCAGAGGGACAGGTGAGGTTCCCAGGCAGTTCCAAGGTGATTCCCTGGGTCTGTCCCCATGGGCCCATCTCTAGTCCCTTGGTGTCCTGCTGTCTTTCCCCCCTGCCCCAGGATCAGACCTCCTTTATCATGTTGCATCCCTCCTTCCAGATGATTTTGTTTAACCATTTCCTAGTCACCCTGCCTGGGCGGGGCAACGTGTAAGGAAAACTAGAACCGATGGTGATCATCTGTCTGAAACGTGTCAGTAAATAGAGGAATGTCTGTAAAGTTGTGTGGCTTTGGTATTTCAGTCACTTTTAGGAATAAGTTATTTCCATTGTCTTCATTTCTGCCCCACTTCCCTTTCTTTTTACCTTAGGATGAACTGTTCATTAATAACCATGCTCCTTTTTTTCCTCAGAACTATTCCTTAGTTTTAGTGCTGGGAATTAAATAGGCAGTCCCTTTCAGGAGGACGGTTTGGCAGTGTGTATATCAGCAGTTTTGAAAGTACGCACACACTCAGTAGTTTTGCTTCTAGGACTATGTCCTAGGGAAAGAATTAAGGATGCGTGTAAAGATGTGTATGCAGGATGTCCTCCAAACATTGTTTATAGAGCAGAAAATTGGAAATCAGTCAATGTCCACACTAGGCACCTGGTTAATAATAAGGGCTCCTCATTTCTCTTGCTTTAATCTGGCCGCTGCAGCAGTGGCTCAGCAGGAGAGTCCTCTTCCCTAGAGGGCAATTTTTACACCTAGTACTGGCGTGCACAAACATGTAGTGAAATTTGTATTATTTTGTTATAAATTACTTTCTTCTTATTTCTTTTTTATATTACAGTTAAGGTCTTACATCGATTTCAAAATTGTGTGTGTATTTCAAGATTGTAAGGGGATATTATGAAGGAATAGCATCAAAATTGCTATTCGTATTTGTTTTTTGGATGTTGAGGTTACAGATGCTTTTTATTTCGTTTATGTTTATATTACCTTAATTTTCCACAAAGAATAAGTATTACCCGCTTAATAAAAACTTTATTTTGCGCTTTCAGAAATGGGTAGATGATTTTCGGTGTCCTGCTGCTTATGGAGCAGCAGTGTCAGTTGCAGTGTCAGCTGTAGAAGCACAGACTCTGGAGTTTGACAGACGTGGCTTCAAAGATCGGCTCTGCTCTTTACTAGCCCAACACGCCTAAGCCTGGGTTTCTTTATCACTAAGATAGGAAGGGCAATAATAATGCTTTAGGGCTTAGTGCTGAAATGAGATCTTGAATGTCAGTGGGTGTTTTCAAACTTCACTGTGTGTAAGAATCGCTTGGAGAGCTGGGACCCACCCCCAGAAGGTCTTGTCTAGATATTGTCCCCAAATCTCACGCTGCTGATCCTTTTTATCTGTCCCATTTCTCTGAGGTTGAGTCATGCATGTAGCACATGTCCAGCTGATAATAAGTGCTAAGGAAGGGAATGCTTAGTCACATTCCGTTAACCTATTATTGACTTGTTTTGGGCTTGTAACAGCAGGAATTTTGTAGGTTTGTTAGTGAACAACTTACCAAGAGCTGTTGTCATGTAATACTATTAAAAAAAAAAACACCTTTAAATAATATATGTGTTATAAGACTTACTCTCCATCTTTTGCTTTTAGATACTTGGAGAAAGATACCAGAGTGATATTTTCCTCTCAGTAGCACTGGTTGGTGGGAGGACTTTGGGATGACATGTTACTCTCTTCTGTGTACAGTTTTGGATTGTCTGTGTTTTCTGTCATAGATTTATTGTATTGATTTAAAAAAAAAACTTTTTAAAGCGATTGCATGTTAAAGAAGGAACAGTCTTTTTGTGCTGTCAAACATGGCTAATACTTGCATAGTGCTTGGAACGGGTTCTAACATATTAGTAAAACTCCATGAATATGAGCTGTTGTGATAAGTAGGTTTGTGGTTGTAGAAGAGGGGGAGGGAGTGTGACATGCTGGTTAGGATCACGGGCTCAGGAGCCAGACTGCTCAGGTTCACATCCAGCCTTCTACTATACTTAAATCTATGAAATCACCCCTGTAGTGTTCTCATCTGTAAAATGGGAATGGTAAGAGTCCAGGCTGATATTCAGCCAGTAAACAGCTAGCACAATGGGGAATACTTTGGGCTGGAATCCTTCGGCGGTGCCTCCCTAGGGCCTCAGTAACTCACCAGATCCAGTGAATAGAAGAGTAATGTGCCAGGTATACTTCTGTTCTCATTGGATGGTGGGGGTGCCTTTCTCATGCTCCTGGTGATAGTACCTACTTCTTAGGGTGGTTCTGAAGATCGAATGAGTTGATGTACATAAGGGACTAAGAGACAGTAAGTGCTCAGGAAACTTTGGCTGTTAGTCCTGCATCACATTAGTTTTCAGTTTGGAAATAGGCAGCTGAGAAATACGTGGGAAATGAAGAGGCGGAAAAGGACACATATTCATTAAGAGGACTGTCTTTTTAAATAGATTTTTCATTTGAGTTTATAAATTGTAGAATCACTAAGGAATATTGCTTAGGAAATGCTTATTTGCAAGGATTGCCAGGTGCTCTCACTGAGTGAAACTTAATCACTGTATCATGAAAACCAGACCCTTATTATTGTGGGGTGTTTTTCACTTTCTAAATTTTCAGTTATTTCTGAAAAATTTGTTCAAAGTTGAACCTTCTCGTAAATTAAACTTTGTTTCCCCTTTGTTCTTAGGATATTTTGTTTTGTGTTTTTATAGCAGTACGTCTGGTTTAATATTGGCAGTGTGGACACCTTTGAGCGGAATCTGGAAACGTTACAGCAGGAATTGGGGATAGAAGGGGAGAATCGGGTTCCTGTCGTCTACATTGCTGAAAGTGACGGGTAAGAAGACTGCTCACTGTGCTCTGTGTGGTTTGCTGTGTGTTCTGTCACCAGGTGGCAGGTGACGTATGACGTTCTCAAACAGGCCTTTCTCAGTTTGACCAGAGGTCTTTTAAATTGTTGGTAATTTACTGGGTTTTGCTCATGACTGATTTTCTACACATTTATATTTATCTTTGATTAAGCAATAGTTTGGGGGTATTAATATCCTTTAGTAGGATTTTAGCATAAAGAGCCCCTTTGTGTTAAAGAATGGCATTGCCACCTTTTAACTATCATTTACATTTATTTTTCAGTTTTCCAAGAATTTTAAGTAGCTCTTTTTTTCTCTCTTGTCAGAGCGTTCATCTTCCCCTAGCGGTTATTTATCTTTTAGAAGACCATTTAGAAGTCTGAGTCTTCCAAGAAGGGCCCGTTGAGATTTCAAGAGTCACTTGTCCTTGAGTTTCTATAGGAAACCTATGGCCTTTGAGTACTCATCCATGTACTACACCAGGTAGATTTCCTGGTGGTTACTCCATTCGCATTGAGGTGTACCTTGCTATGGAGTTAGCAGTTCAAGAGCGAAAGTAGAAGTAAATCTTAATTTTTCTGAATAAAAGAGCAGAAAAACTGATTGCTAGTGTGCTAATTGAGCTGGTAGTGTTACTCTGTTTTAGAGACTTTCCTGCATCTTGGTTTGTGTAGACCTGCAGTTTACCTCGGTATTTAGATCCAGGTAGCTGTCGAGATTGTTTCAGATATGCTATATCCCTTGGCCCCTGGGGCTGTTATAAAATCGTTGAACTGTATAGCTGCTGCTGAAACATTATGGAAAGTTTGATTGCACCATTCTTCAAACTTTTATGGTCAGTGTGTATCTTTTTTCTCCTCTAGAAGTGAACCAAAGGTAAGTTTTTCTAGGTTCTTACTGCCTGCTGTGGGGGGCATTTAAAATACTGTGAAAGATGAAAACTTAGAAAGTAGATCCTGGTTTTTTGTTTTGTTTTAGAGCTAAACCATGTACAAGGTTTTGGTCCTAATTTCTTAGGGTAAGGTCAGCTAAATTGCATTATATTAACCAATATGAGTATATGTCTGTACCCATAGTTTTGTTGAAATTAACTTTATTAAGACAGGTGAAAAGCATTCCCAGGCTTTAAGTTCTATCTGAGCAGCGCCCTCCAGAGCAGGCGTGGGTTTGGAGTACAACCGATTGCTCCCCTGGGAGCCTGTCTGCTAAGTCCGCACAAGCTGCATGGAGTGGCTTGCGCGGCGCTCACCAACAGATTGCCGTCGCCATTGTATACAAGACTTTTGAAACTGGTCTGCGTTAACTTAGCAAAAGGGTTTAATATTTGGAAGACGTCTCTTTAGAGTTAAGTCGACGCATACCAATTAAGAGAATTGGAATTTCTGCCCAGGCTAAAACTTTTAAGTAATCCAAAAGAAATTTCTTTGAAATGCAGATAAGATGATAGTAAATCACAGCTAGGTCTGTATTGTGCATAAATGGTGATTATTGGGATAGAAATAAAATCTCAGTAGACAGCATATGCGTTAAGAACAGCTTTTTCTTCTGAGATTCTGCGTCAGTGATATTGAGACACTAAGATTGTCTTTGTGCCTCAAATAAAATATTAGAATATTCAGGTTTAATAAAAATAAAAACTGTATACAACTGTATCCTAAGCCGTTACCAAAAAGTGTATCCTGCAAAACATTTAAAAAGCCAAAGAGTAACAGTCTTAAAAACTGTCGGTGTTGTATGTGGTTTCTCTCATTTTAGCTCATTTCTCCTGAGCATGTTGCCCACGGTGCTCATCATCGCTTTCTTACTGTACACCATACGAAGAGGGCCTGCCGGCATTGGCCGGACCGGCCGGGGGATGGGTGGACTCTTCAGTGTTGGAGAAACCACTGCCAAAGTCTTGAAGGATGAGATAGATGTGAAGTTCAAAGATGTGGCTGGCTGCGAGGAGGCCAAGCTAGAGATCATGGAATTTGTGAATTTCTTGAAAAACCCAAAGCAGTATCAAGACCTGGGAGCAAAAATCCCAAAGGTAAAGTGAATTTTCAGATTATTTTCAGCTTATTAAACCTCAAACTCATTTGAATTAATCTCTGAAATTTTTACTTTTTTTTTTTTTTTACAAATAGTTTATTGTCAAATTAGTTTCTACATAACACTCAGTGCTCATCCCCAAAGTGCCCTCCTCCATGCCCATCCCCCCTCCCCCCCACATCCATCAGTCCTCAGTTTTTGTCAGCATTCAAGAGTCTCTCATGGTTTGCCTCTCTCCCTTTCCCCCACCATTTCCGCCCTTCTTCTCCCCCTTGTTCCTCCATCAAGTTCCTCCTAATCCTCCTATACGTGCAAACATATGATATTTGTCCTTCTCTGCCTGACTTATCTGAAATTATACTTTTATGAAGTTTGATTACTTATGATAAGGTAGCTGTTTTTCTCCTTCTGTCTTATTATCTCTTATCTCTGCTTTACTCCAGGATTTTTTCAGGTCAGTTCTGTAGGAATGTGTCTGCTTGCATGTAGTATGTATGTTCCCAAAAAGATTTGTGTTCTCTCCCTTTGGAAGCCTTCCCTGATTTGCCTGCCTTCTCCCTCCAATCTGATTTGGATATCCCATCTCTCAGCAGCTTTGCACATGAGCGCATTGCCCCTGCTGTCACCCACTTGTCCCTCCCTCAGCAGGTTTCAACAGACCGTCTGCCTGGACCTGCCACTCGGGTTCATGCCACAGGATTTGGTGGAGAAGAGATAGCACTGATTCTAGCCCCCTCCTCCCAGGAGATGTTCCTGTGCCTGCTGCTGGTGACAGGCTGGCCTTATTGATCCTTATACTCCCAGGGCCAGGCTTGGTCATTAAGTAAATGACTCCAAAATGTTTAATTACTTTAAAAATCCATTAGTAAAGTTTCCTGTAAGGACGTCATCATTTGCTTGATTTTTGTATCATGCCTGTATGGATGAAAAGTCATATTTGATAATCTTAAAATTTGCTATGACTTATGTAATACCTGTGTACATCATACCTAAGCATCTATACGACTTGAATAATTAGAATGTTTGAGCAAACACATTTTCTCTTTTTAACTACATTCAAAGTTGGTCATTAGAGTTTTACTTCATTTATGAAATTTTAAAGGAAGAAAATAAGCAAAATGTAATTTAGAAGTGGTGTTTGTGTCTCCTTGAATTATTTAAACCTTAGTTGGCTTATTTTATTTTTTTTAATACTTACCTGTTAAAATTTATTTATTTATTTTGAGACACAGAGAGAGACTCTCAAGCAGGCTCTGCAGTATCAGCACAGACCCTAGTGTGGAGCTTGATCTCTTGAACCATGAGATCATGACCTGAGCTGAAACCAAGAGTTGGAAGCTTAACTGTCTGAGCCACTCAGATGCCCTAACCTCAGTTGGTTTGTTAATAGATATTCAGCTTAAGTCTAAAGATCTGAAAAGCTAACAAAGTGCTAAAAATCTTTTTTTTTTTTTTTTTAATTTTTTTATGTTTATTTTTGAGAGAGATAGAGCGTGAGCGGAGGAGGGTCAGAGGAAGACACAGAATTCAGGGCAGGCTCCAGGCTCTGAACTTCCTGCACAGAGTCTGACACGGGGCTCAAACCCACAAACTGTGAGATCATGACCTGAGCTGAAGTCAGACACTTAAGTGACTGAGCCACCCAGGTGCCCCCAGTGCTAAAAATCTTAATGCGAAGTGTGTAAGACTTCACATTCTTACTACATTTTTTAAAAACGAGATCGTCTCTAATCCTTTTCCTCCTCCTCTGTATAAAAATGTTTTGCCATAGTTCAGATGTTTAAGGAACATTTATTATAGAGTTTATGGACAGATTTATGTCTTAGAATTGTTTATGGGTATGTAATACAATTTTCTGAAGTTCTAGCTAAATGTACTTTTCCTTTTTTATATCTGAAGGGTGCCATTCTCACTGGTCCTCCAGGCACCGGGAAAACACTGCTAGCTAAGGCCACAGCTGGAGAAGCCAACGTCCCTTTCATCACTGTCAGTGGATCTGAGTTTTTGGAGATGTTTGTTGGTGTGGGTCCAGCTAGAGTAAGTCTTTTGCTCTGTTTCGATGGCACGGCTTCCTCTGTCTCCCCCTGCTCTTCCTCCCCAAATACTGAGTTGGTAAAGATGGCCCTGGACCAGACTGGTGCAGTCTGTTAATGGGTTTTCCTTTTGTTGTTGAGTTGTAAGTGTTCTTTATATTCTAGATAGTAGCTCTTAATCACGTACATTATTTGAAAATAATTTCTCCCAATCTGTGGGTTGTCTTTTCCCTTTCTTTATAGTGAAGCATAAAAGTGTTTAATTTTGATGAAGACCAATCTTCTTTTTTTTTTTTTTTTGCTGTTGCTTGGGCAACATATTCTCAGACTGTTACCAAATCCAAGGTCATAAATATTTATGTGTTTTCTTCTAAGAGTTTTAAAAGTTTTAGCTCTTACCTTTAGGTCTTTGATCCATTTTATGTTAATATGATGTGAGGTGTAAGGATCCATCTTCATTTAGTCTTTTACATGTGTATATCTGGGTTTCCCAGCACTATTTGTTAGGAAGATGATTTTTCCAGTGAATGGTGTTGGCACCTTGACTATAGATAGATACATGGTTTCTTTGTGGACTCTCGGTTCTATCCTATTGACCTGTATGTCTGTCTTTATATTAGTACCACAGTCTTGATGATTGTTGCTTTGTAACAAGTTTTGAAATCAGGAATTGTGAGTAGGGTTAGTTTTAAGAAGCACTTAAATTTTTACTCTTGCATATTTCACCAATCTAAATATTGACCTTTTTTTTAAGACTGTAGAAGTGCAAAGTGCTATCACAGTTGTTTTTCCAAACATCAGATACAACTTACAGTCAGTAACTAAGTGTTGTGCTACCAAGTGGTAGCATTTTTTCTTTGTCAATGGGAAGTGTATTAATGATGAGTCTTACCGTTGATGGGATCGTAGGTTAAATGAGCTATGATAGGTGGATTCATAGGAGTGTTGTCAGATAGCTGGGGAAGCCTGGGGGACCTGAGCGTGTATGATGATGGATCATGGAATCTGGTATGGGTGGGAGCCATGGGGGCTGGCTCAAAATGGGAGCGGAGCTGTGGGTGGTGGGTAAGTGGAGCGCCTAATGGGCTGGAGAGCCAAGGGGATCTGGCTGTGAGAGAAGCTTGAGCAGATGAGCAGGCCAGATCGGTGGGAGGGGATCAGAGTAGACCACGGGAAGCTGGTTGTGTAGGGAAACCTTGGCATTGCTGGCCATGGCAGAGTGGAGCAGAAGGTGACTGAAAGATGTGGGTCAGGGGACTGACCAACCAAGAACCACTAAGAAAATAGTGCCCAGTTTGGGGAGGGGTGAGGAGGGCTGGGAGAGTGGGAAATCAGGCCCAAGAAGTACTACAACCAGGAGGGCACTGTGTCTGCCAAATGATGAGAACCTCTGTGAGCAGGGGTTTTACGGCAGAATTATTTTGGCAGCAGACATGGTGAGTGAGGTGCACTTCACCTCCCACTGGTTCGGAAGGAAAGACAAAACCCCTTCCAGTTGAGAGCTTTGCAGGGACAGGCAAGGGGGTGAAGGAGGTGTATAGGGAAGAGTGTGAGAGTATGGGGATCTGTTGATCACAGATCTGGAGCTCAGAAGGGGAGGCCCTGGAAGGACATGAGTTATCTTAGGTGAGGAGTATAGGAAGAACCAGGAAGTCTAGGCAGAAAAGGGTGATGGGGAAACTTGGCACTTCTGATGAGTGAAGTAAAAGGGGATGTGAGGCATAGGAGATTGTTTCTGAATCTCTTAGGAGGGGCAGGTGATAGGCGGAGACCCTGAACTCTTGGCTGACAATGAGTTGTGGGGATGGCCACTCTTCATCCCATCTAGAGTAGTGGCCTGAGGGCACATGCTTATTAGCAGGACAGAAGGTAGGTGCACGGGCCTCACACCTGCTCCTGTAGCGGCAGGGCACCGTCTTACGCTCTGGGGTGATCACTGCGTGGGCTTGCCTAGGTCATTGCCTTTGCTGTGTGTATACATGTCACTTAGATCTGTTAGTAAGTGCTTATTAACAGCCTGCCTCGGGCCAGAGTAGTTTGAACTTTTAAACTGAATATAAAGTTTGCAGCTCTACAGTGTTCTCTTTTTGTAGGGTGAAAATGTGTAGTATTAATTTGTTGCTATAAAGATATTATTGGCGCTTTTGATATATACGGTAACTTATGATATTATAGAAATAATATTTACTCACCTAAAAGCAGTTACCCACCACCTGACTCATCATTTGTCATCTCTTTGCTTCTTATAACTGTTTTTAAATATGTAGTGTACAGTACGGAACATAAAAAGATCATTTTCCTATTGGATGGAAGCATGACGTCTATTTTTTATTAGGAGGAAAATAATTTGCAGTTGTCAGATGACTCTAGTGTTTATATTTTTATCCAGGTCCGAGACTTATTTGCCCTTGCTCGGAAGAATGCCCCTTGCATTCTCTTCATTGATGAAATAGATGCCGTGGGAAGGAAGAGAGGAAGAGGCAACTTTGGGGGGCAGAGTGAACAGGAGAATACACTCAACCAGCTGCTTGTGGAGATGGATGGTGAGTATTCAAGTCTTCTGTATTTTAAACTGCACTTTCTAACTGTTTTCCTTATAGCTAAAGTGAGAATCCTTGTGCTGATATTGAGTACAAATTTTTAAAAAAGTATTTTGTAAAACAACAGCCCTTTTTAAAGGCTCTTCTGTACCAGTATGGATAATGCCAAAATATTCTTACCTGGCAGCCTGCCGTCACAATATTTTGGTGTTAAGATGGTGTTTGCACCTGGTGCTGAATAAGAGAAAAACTGGTGAAATGATTGCAGAAGAATTGTAGTCTCATTCTTAAAACCACGTATGATCCTGAAGCATCAGGAAAACCCATGCATAACTAAGTGTGTGAATTTGGCAGATTTGAAGCACTATTACTAAGAGAGTAGCAGTCTTTCCACATTAGCCAGCTTTTTCTTTTATTAGGAAAACCAATTTGTGGGCTGTGAGAATGCTTCCTGGTCTAAGATACGCGGATGCTGTTGTGCGCCCAGAAAGGGAAGCACAGTGCTCATTACTGAGCTGGGTACCGTACAGGCATCCTCGGTGATAACTGCGGGTTCAGTTCCTGACAACCGCTATAAAGTGACCATCGCAATACAGCGAGTCACAGGAATGTTTTGGTTTCCCAGTGCATATAAAAGTTATGTTTACACTATGTTGAGACTATTAAGTGTGCAGTATGTGTCTTAAAATGTTGTACATATTTTAATTAAAGAATGCTTGGGGCACCTGTGTGGCTCAATTGGTTAAACCTCCAGCTCTTGATTTCAGTTCAGGTCATGATCTCATGGTTCTTGAGTTCAAGCCCCACATCTGTGCAATTCTCGCAGAGCGCACTTAGGATTCTGTCTTCCTCTGTCTCCTCTCCCCTCCCCTCCCCTTTCAAAGATAAATAAAGATTTTAAAAGAAGGCTCTATTGCTGAAAATGCTAACCATCATCTGAACTTTCAGTGAGTTGTAATCTTTTTGCTGGTGGAGGGTCCTGCCTCAGTGTTGATAGTTGCTGACTGATCAGGGTGGTGGCTGCTAAAGACTGGCGCGGCTGTGGCAGTTTCTTAAAAGAAGACAGCAGTGGAGTTTGCCACCTTGACTGACTTTCCCTTTCACGAACAGTTTCTCTGTAGCACACGATGCTGTTTGATAGCTTTGTTCACCCGCCGTAGAACTTCTTTCAGGATTGGAGTCTGTCCTCTCAGACCCTGCCACTGCTCTGCCAGCTAAGTTTTTGTCATTGTCTCAACAGTTTACTGTAATTTCAACAATTTTCACAGCAACTTTACCAGGATTAGAGTCCATCTCAAGAAACCACTTTCTTTGCTCAACCGTAAGAAGCAACTCCTCAGACGTTCAAATCTTCTCATGAGATTGTAGAGATTCAGTTCCATCTTCAGGCTCCACTTGTAATTCTAGTTGTCTTGCTGTTTCCACCACACTGGCAGTCATCGCCTCCACCGAAGTCCTGAGCCCCTCAAACTCATCCATGATTGTGGGAATCAGCTTATTCCAAACTCCTGGCACTGTTGATATTTTGACCTCTTCCCATAGATCACAAATGTTAGTGGCAGCCAGAACGGGGAATCCTTCAGATTGTCTGTGGCAGTTGCAGTCCTATGAAATGTATTTCTTAAATCATAAGACTTAAAAGTCAAAATTACTCCTTGATCCATGGGCTGCAGAATGGATGTTGTGTTAGTAGGCATGAATCAACATTAATCTACATCTCCGTCAGAGCTCTTGGGTGACCAAGACGTTGTCAGTGAGAAGTAGTATTTTCTGAGCAGCTGTCTCAACAGTGGGCTTAAAATGTTCAGTAAACCAGAGGCGCCTGGGTGGCTCAGTCAGTTAAGCTTCCAACTTCAGCTCAGGTCACGATCTTACATGAGTTCATGAGTCAAGCCCTGCATTGGGCTCTGTGTTGACAGCTTGGAGCCTGGAGCCTGCTTCAGATTCTGTGTCTCCCTCTCACTCTGCCCCTCCCCCACTCATGCTCGCTTGCGTGCTCTCTCAAAAATAAACATTAAATTTTTTTTTTAAATATTCAGCAAATGTTATAAACAGATATGCTCTCATCAGGGTTTGTTCCATTTCTAGAGCATAGGCAGAGTAGTCTTAGCATAATTCTATAGGGCCCTAGGATTTTCAGAATGGTAAATGAGCACTGGCTTCAGTTTAAAGTCATCAACTGCAATAGACACAAACAAGAGAGTCAGGCTGTCCTTTGAAGCGTTGAAGCCAGGCACTGATTTCTCTCCTCTAGCTATGAAAGTCCTAGATGGTATCTTTTTCCAATCCAAGACTATTTGTCTGCATTGAAAATCTTTTACTTAGTGTAGCCTCCTTCGTTAATTACCTTAGCTAGACCTTCTGGATCACTTGCTGCAGCTTCTACATCAGTACCTGGTGCTGCACCTTGCACTTCTGTGTTATAGAGATGGCCTCTTTAACCTCTCTCTGCCACCCTCTGGCAGCTTCAAACTTGTCTTCTGCAGCTTCTTCACCTCTCAGCCTTCATAGATATGAAGAGAGTGAGGGTCTGGTTCTGGATTAGGCTTTGGCTTAAGGGAATGTTGTGGCTGGTTTTATCTTCTATCCAGACCGCTAAAACTTTATCCATATCGGCAGTAAGTCTGTTTGCATTCTTATCATTACATATCCACTGAAGTAGCATTTTAATTTCCTTTAAGAACTTTCCATTTGTATTCACTCCTTGGCTGTTGGGCACAAGAGGCTTGGCTTTCTAATCTATCTCAGCTTTCAACATGCCTTCCTCACTGAGCTTAATTAATCATTTCTAGCTTTTGACTTAAAGTGAGAGACTTGAGTCTCTTCCTTTCACTTGAACATTTAAAGGTCTCTGTAGGGTTAATTGGCTTAATTTCAATTTTGTTGTGTCTCAGGGAACAGGCATGCCCAAGGAGAGGGGAGAGGGAACAGTCCATCGCTGTATTTATCAGTTAACTTCATTTATATGGGTGCAGTGTGTGCTGCCTGCAAACTATTAAAATAGTAACACTAAAGATTACTGATCACAGGTCACCACAACAAATATAATAAGGAAAACGTTTGAAATATTGCTGGAAGTACCAAAATGTGATAGAGACACAGAGTGAGCAAATGCTGTTGGAAAAATGACACCGACAGACTTGCTCAGCATAGCATTGCCACAGACCTTCAGTTTGTAAAACAGACAAACAAACATGGTATCTGTGAAGTGCAGTAAAGCAGAGTGCAATGAAATGAGGTCTGCCTATATCCAGATTAAGAAGGTAGAGAGCTCTCCCCTCACTCTGTGGTGGTTAGTCCTTGAAGAGCCATATTTGTAGGATATTAGCACCAAAGCTCTTTTGGGGCCAGGGTCCTGAGGCTCCTGTAGCCAAGGCATTGACATTGGAGAAGTGGCCGATAGAACCAAGCAGAGTCTGGTGAAGGGATTGGAGTTGGAGGTTGATACCAGTCTTCAAATATTCAGTGGGTTGTCTTGTGGTCCAGGGAGGTTAGACACATCGTTCACAAGTTTTATCTCAATTTTAAAACATTTAAAAAATGAACAACATATTCTCTAGTTATAGTTCTGTAAATTACAATCGTGTGTGTGTGTGTGTGTGTGTGTGTGTGTTTTATTTTGAGAAAGAGAATACACACTTGTAAACATGCAAGTGGGGGTGAGCCAGAGAGAGAGGGAGAGAGAGGATCCAAGTAGACTTTGCAAGGTCAGCACAGAGCCCGATGTGGGGCTTGAACTCACAAACTTTGAGATCATGACCTGACCCGAAACCAAGAGTCAGGTGCTTAACCTACTGAGCCACTCAGGCACCCCTTTGGTATTTGTGTCTAGAGAAATGATGCTTAAAGCTTTAAGTCTGGCATTTGTTTTTTTTACGTCCTTAGGTTTTAACACAACAACCAACGTCGTCATTTTGGCGGGCACCAATAGACCAGATATTCTAGACCCGGCACTGTTGAGGCCAGGGCGCTTCGATAGGCAAATATTTATTGGTGAGGTGACCTTCATTGTGTTCAGTTCAGTTCTTAAGAGGAGAGATGTAACTGTTTCACTTTGATTTTTTTTTTTTTTTAACTTAAAAATAATTTCTCAAGGACCACCGGACATAAAAGGAAGAGCCTCTATTTTCAAAGTTCACCTCAGACCCCTGAAACTGGACAGCTCCTTGGAAAAGGAGAAGCTGGCAAGGAAACTTGCCTCCTTAACTCCAGGGTTTTCAGGTGAGTGGAACAGAACCTGCTGTCCTGTGTCAGAAGTCCTTTAAACCAGTGACCTTTACCAGCCACCAGTGTACTTTCACCTCTCAACATGGGGCCTCTGCAGTGGGAGACTTCAAACATACACAGACATTGAGAAAATCATGTAATGAACCCCTCGGCACCCACCACCTAGCTTCAGGAACTGCTTGTAGTTCATGATGGACCTTATTTCAAATGTAGCCCACCCTCTTCCTGCTGCCTCTGGATTATTTGTAGGTGGGTGGTTGGGTTTTTTTGTTTTGTTTTGTTTTTTGGGGTTTTTTTTTTTTAAACAGCTCTACTGACATAAAGTTCACGTACCATAAAATTCATCTGTGAATTGTAAAGTGTACGATTCAGTGGTTTTTAAAAAGCGTATTTACAGGTTTGCACTGTAACTACTCTAGTCTGATTTTAGGTCATTTTCATCATCCCAGAAGAATCCATTAGCAGCCACTCCCTCCACATCCAGCCTTAGGCAACCCCTCACCTATTTTGTTTTTATAGATCTTCCTATTCTGCACATTTCATGAAAAAGAATTACACCACATATGATCTTTTCTCCCTGGCTCCTTCCACTTCGGTGTAGTGTGAATTCAGGCATGTCACAGCAGGTGTCAGGGCTTCGTTCCTTTTCCTGGCTGGGTGATAGTCCATGGTGTGGATGGACCACATCTTCTTTATTTGGGTTGTTTCCATCTTTTCACTGTTGTGAATAATGCTGCTGTGAACATCCATGTACAGGTTTTTATATGGACATACATTTCATTTCTCTGATTATATACCTACGAGTAGAGCTGCTGAATCACTTTCTGAGGAACCATCAATTTGTTTTCCAAGGTGACTTCACCATTTTACATTCTCACCAGCAGTGTAAGATGGTTCCAGTTTTTCCACATTCTTGCCAACACTGGTCATTGTCCGTCTCTTTGATCACAGCCACCTTAGTGGCGTCTTGTGGTTTTGATTTGTTTCTCTAATGACCAGTGATGTTGAGTATCTTTGCATGTGTTTATACCAAGAGTTTTAATATGTAAAATGTGAGCTTTTTCACTCCCTATCTTTCTTCCAAACTCCAAATGAAATAAAAAGGAACATTTGGAAAGTCTGAAAGGATTATATATAAGTATATGGTTAGAAGAAGATAGGCATCTTAAATGTCCCAGGGTCCTAACTTTTTACTTGTTTTGTATCTTTGGACTTTGGAATTTATAACATTTTAATGTTTGTTTATTGAGTACATACATGTGTTATAGCTTATTTGACTTACCATATACTTTATTCTGAAAAGTTAATTTAAGACACGTGGGGCACCTGGGTGACTCAGTCGGTTGAGTGTCTGACTTTGGTTCAGCTCATGATCTCACAGTTCATGAGTTTGAGCCCCATACTGGGCTCACTGCTTTCAGTGCAAAGCCTGCTTTGGATCTTCTGTCTCCGCCACCCTCTGCCCTTTCCCTGCTTGTACTCTCAATCTCTCTCAAAAATAAATAAATCTTTAAAGAAACTTTTTTTTAAAAGAGACTTGAGGGGGCACCTGGGTGGCTCAGTTGCTTATGCACCCAATTTCAGCTCAGGTTATGATCTCACAGGTTTGTAAGTTTGGGCTGCGCATTCGACAGTCTGCTGTCAGTGCGGAGCCCACTTTAGGTCCTCTGTTCCCCTTTCTGTCTGCCCTTCCTCTCCTTGCACACACGCTCTCACTCTTTCTCAAAAATAAATAAACATCAAAAATAAATAAAGAGACTTGCGGATCTAGACAGCATTTGGCAAGCTTCACGATTTAACTTTTGGTATTTAACTGCACTTATTTTTAGTGCTTATGTTTTTCATTGTATTTCAGTATATTGCCTAACATCCCTATTAGTCACTCTCCCAACAGAGATGATAGAACTGAGTTAATTAATGGGCAATTTTAAAGACTATCTTAGTCTGCTGTTACATAAGCTGTATTGCCTATAAAGGCAAGGAGCTGTGTGTAATTATTTACTATTACTGATACTTGCATCTCAGTTCAAAGGGCCAGAATTGTACCAGGCTATTACTGACTGCTAGAACAGGTTCGGGTCATCAGGAGTCAGACTGAATCGTATTACATTAAACCTTTATTCAGTCTACTGCTGATTGAGACACTGACTGTGGATATGATCATCCAGCACGTGTGACCAACCAGTTCAAGTATATTTGGTGGTAAACTTTTCTGTATTCATTTTGTAGGAGCTGATGTTGCTAATGTCTGTAATGAAGCGGCTCTGATTGCTGCAAGACACCTTTCGGATTCCATAAATCAGAAACACTTTGAACAAGCAATTGAGCGAGTGATTGGTGGTAAGCAAACTGAATATAATTCAAGTTGAAAGGCTGATAAAATCCGTATGAGACTACAGGTTTCTCTGCTTTGGCAGGATCTAGAAGGAAAGAAAAGCCTATCCACCCAACCCTGGGGCTCACTCACCATGCACCTGCTGTGTCCCTCAGTACTGTGAACCTTCCCTCCCCACCCCACCGCGTGGTCTTGTGGAGGTGGGTGCTGTTGGTTTTGGTGAGTTTGAGACAGCAGCCCAGACTACCCCTCATTTGCATGGGCAGCAAGCAGCAAGGTGTCTTCCCCTGAATTATACCGATCTTGTGTTTTGAAATTGGTCACAACTTTCCTGTTTCCAAAAATTTTATTGCATAAATGTGCTCTGTGCTAGGAATAGATGATGGATAAACAGCTGTCACAGCTGTTTAACCAGGAAATCCTCACCCCACAAGCACGGTAGGGGATGTACATGTTTTCCTTGCTTTCTGGGGAGCTTATAATTTAATACCCATAAAAAGATAACAATTCCAGAGGAGCATTCACAGAAGGGAAGGGCAGTATGATCAGGCACAGCTCTATAGAAGAGGGGGGGTTTAAACCAGTTTCAGTAGCAAGGGGGAGGGTGTGGCATCAGAGCGGCAGGAACAGAAGGTAGTTGGGAGTTGGGTTACATCCTGTGTTTCGGGGAGGAAAACTAAAGCAGTCAGATCCCACTTCTTTGGGAAGTAAGGCAGAGCTGAAAATAATTACTTAAATCTAGAATTTAGAAAGCCTTAAATGTTGAGTTCAGGGGCTTTTTAAACTGTTGTCCTGTGGCTAGTACTAACCTAACGGATTTCTCCTGAGCCACTGAGTAGCCGTGATACTTTAAGAAGGAGAATCTGACATTGAAGAAGAAGGAAGCATCTGAAGGCAGAGAACATTGTAGTCATGAATGTGAGGTAGTGAACTTTAGCAGGGATGGTCCCAGCAGTAACAGGCCAGAAAAAAAGGACAGCCTTACAGGCCATAGGAAAAATGGGGCGCTTCGAGAGGCCGCTGGTTCGGCGGAAGATGGGATGTTCAGAATTTGAGACCAGGGCTGTCCACGTGGAACTCGGCAGCACCACAGTGCCGCAGGCTGTGGTTCCCGTGGTGTGGAGGTGGGTGAGCAGGCTTGGGGGCAGGGGCCCACAGTACACACTGCCTGTATTTGGAGCGAAGGGGGGAACAGTGAGCCCGTGGGGTCACCAGAGCTTGTGTGCCACAGGCCCAGGAGGTGCATCAGCCAATAAGACAAGCAATGGATGCCATTAAAGAAACCCAGGAGGTTGGAAGAAATGGGAGACAAGGGCAAAGACACATTTATAGAGGACTTAATAGCAAGGTCCAGTGATGTGGGACATTGAGGAGCATGACGTTGGATTTGGCAGCAAGACTGTTCTTGGGATCTTTTGGCATGACAGTTTCAATTGAGTGAATAATATGAAGCCAGATTAATGGAGATTCCAGCGAGGATCTACAGGCTAGTATAGTAATGTGTTTAACCTGGGTTAGGTGCTAAATAAATAACTAGCCATTGAACGAATGGACGACTTACCCTAGAAATTTGTTAACTGAAAAGAAAAAAAAAGTAAGTTGATAGAGTTGTGAGTGGAATTAAAACATTTCACTGTACATGGAGGAGGGCACTTGTGGGGATGAGCACTGGGTGTTATATGGAAACTGACTTGACAATAAACTATTAAATAAATAAACATAAAAAAACAAACATTTCACTGTAGAGGCAGGTGAAAGCTGCATGTCTATGCCTTTTAGTTGGGGGAACAGTTAGTGCTCAGTGTGAAAGGGGTCAGGGCAGCAAGTCCAGGAGGGGCCTTCGCTCTGAGGTGGACAGACACTTGCCTGCACACAGCTCAGCCACTGTCAACCAGCCACGAGCAGCTCTTCTGCAGGAAGCGTGCTGGGAAAATGAAAAATTCCAGGGATAAACTTGGTGGGGGGTGGGATTCATATTTTCTCGTACGAGCAAGAACTGCTTATCTGTGGAAAACAGTGGGCTTGCCTTCTGTAAATCTTCACCCTTCCAGCTCTGTGGTATGGTCTTGTCTTGGGCTGTGTCATTGAGAACATAGCACTCTCTCTTTTTTTAGTTTTTCAGACTCCTTAATACTTTATTTGAGAAATTCTCTCAGATGTGTTTCCTTGAACACAACGAAACTACTTCATCACAGTGCAGTGATTTGTATGAGTACAAGATGTGTCGGTAGCGTCTGCGGTACAGAGGTGCAGACGAGGTTTAGCATCCACCTTGATCCGGACTGGAGAGGGATCGTACTTGGATTAGGGGTCCCCCGGCTGTGTAGTCAGCACACGGGCCCAGCACAAGGGGTGTCCTGGGTTTATTTTCTCAGGTTTGCCCTGCTGCTGGTTCTTGGAATCCCTAGGCCAGTTGATTAGTGTGCCGCTGCTGCAGCACTGGCCTGGCCGACTTGCTGAGTAGGCGTTTTCAGACCTTCACTCAGCTCCCTTTTTCCACTCCCGTTTGCCTTCTGTCAGGAACAGATAGCAGGCCGTCTCATCTTTGTTTACTCTGCTGCGCTTGATAATTCCAAGTACCTGGACTAAGCAGGAGGTCATTGCAGACCTCTGCTTTCTATGACCTAAATGCTGAATTTTATTTTGCATTTCTAGTTCCCAAAACAAAATATACGACTCAAAAGTGTGGGAGAGTTAAGAAAAAATAGTCCTAGGGGTAGTGAATGCATTTCACAGTAGTTGGGTGTATTTTGAAGTTGGTCCTTTGCTCTTAGTGTGACAGTGGTTGGGAATTTCTGGATTGTTGCAGGCAGCTTAGTCTCTAAATCACATTTCGGATAAGGCAGTGTGTAGATTGAATAATGTCAGTGCCACTGAGTTCGTGGTTTTGGTTTTTTATTATCTTGTCAGGCTTAGAGAAAAAAACCCAGGTTCTGCAGCCTGAGGAGAAGAAGACCGTGGCGTACCATGAGGCTGGCCACGCGGTTGCCGGGTGGTATTTGGAACACGCAGACCCACTCTTAAAGGTAAAACAGTTTGTGTGGAACAGTAGGCAAACCAACTGATTGTGTGAGCAATTACTTGAGGAGAAAGTTGCACTCCCACAAAAGATAAATATATCAAGAAATTTGGCCAGGAAGTCTGGTAATGATGGTGGGATAAGGCTAACAAACCTTCCTGCAAATAAGTTAGAAAGTTTGGAAAGAAGACTGCTATTTAAGGGGACTGGAAAGTGTCCAAGGCAGACCAAAGCTGGAGGAGAGTTTACTTTTGAAAAGCAGTAGCTGTAGTGGGTTAGAATTGGGAGTTAGTGACTTTTCTTGCCTGAGAGTTTTTCTGTGGCCACAGTGATGGAAAAGGCTGGCCTTACTGTATTGAGGTGGCAGAGGAGAGAGTTCAGGATTTGAAGACTATTGGAAATTTAACAGGAAAAGCCTGGAAGCAAGAAAGTTACAGAGGAATGAGAGCCAGGTCTGAGTAGAAACTGCCCAACTTCCTGGCTGACCACTAAACTATGCCTGCACAGGGAGACCCCAGAAAGCCTGGCAAAAAAGAAAGAGACCAAAGAGAAATCTCCTGAAGGATGAATGCACCAAGTGATTCTGTTAAATTTTTGCTTTTTTGACCGAGTGCAGTCCCCAGACCGGTACAGCATGAACCACAGGAAGCAGCAGTCTGACTTGTGATGTCAGGGGACCACTGGAAATGGAGGGGATCCCCTGAAACAAGGCAACTGCAGGAGAGGAGTGAGCATAAAACATCCTAGAGAGGGCCTATACCTGACTAGCTCAGTCAGTATAGTATACCGCTCTTGATCTTGGGGTCATGAGTTCAAGCCCCAAGTTTGGGGTAGAGTTTACTTAAAAAACAATAACTGGGGCGCCTTGGTGGCTGAGTCAGTTAAGCATCTGACTTTGGCTTGGGTCATGATCTGATGGCTCATGGATTTGAGCCCCACATTGGGCTCTGTGCTGACAGCATGGAGCCTGAAGCCTGCTTCGGCTTCTGTGTCTCCCTCTTTCTCTCTCCCTCTCTGTACTGCGCCCCCCCCCCCCACGTTCTCTCTCTCTCTCTCTCTCAAAAAATAAGTAAACATTAAAAAAAATTAAAAACCAATAACTGCAACAAACCATCTTAGATAGTCTGTTAAAGAAGCCATTAGAACATGCAAGTGAAGTTAGCGAGGTTATAGAATTCGGGATCAGTATATAAAGATCAATTGTATTTCTGTATATTAGCAGTGAACAATTGGAAAATGAATTTTTAGAAATTTTATTGCATTTACAGCAGCATCCAGAAACATGAAATATTTAAGGATACATCTCCTGAAGTATTTGTAGAATCTGTATGTTGAATTAAACAAGACCTAAATAAAAAGAGATACACACTGTGTTCATGAAATGTCATGATCACCACTCTCCCCAGACTCGTGTATAGTTTCAGCTCAATCTCTGCCATAAATATTGCAGACTTTCTTAATAGAAATTGATAAGCAGATCTAAAATTTTTATGGAAACGTACATCAACTAGAATAAGCCAAAACACGTTTGAAGGGGTTACACTCCCAATTTTAAGACTTCGTATATAGTTATAGTAACGAACACTAGTATTGCAGAAGGGACTAAACAGATCACTGGGATGGAACTGATTCCATCCCACATCAATAATTGGTTTAATTATTGAATAATGACACATAACTGGTTAAATAATTGATTTTCAACAGAGGTGCCAGAGTAATTTAAGGTGCTGGGGATGGTCTTACCCACAAATGATTCTGGCAACTCTGTGATCATGTGGGGGAAAAAAGCTAACATTGACCCTTACATCAAATGTAAAAAATTAATTTGAGATTATAAAAGCTAAAACAATAAACTTTTAGAGGAAACCATAGGTCAGAAATCTTTGTAAACTTAGGCAAAATGGCTTAGTACACAAAAAGCATGAACCACAGAAGAAAAAGTTGATATATGGGATATGATCAAAATTGAAAATGTTTTGTCTTTGAAAGGCACTGTTAAGAAAATGAAAGACGGGTACCTGGGTGGCTCAGTCAGTTAAGCATTGGACCGACTCAAGTCATGATCTCACGGTTCGTGGGTTCAAGACCCACGTCGGGCTCTGTGCTGACAGCTAGCTCAGAGCCTGGAACCTGCTTCAGATTCTGTATCTCCTTCTCTCTCTGACCCTCCCCTGCTCACGCTGTGTCTATCTCAGAAGTAAAAAAAAAATAAACATTAAAAAAAAAAAAAGAAAGACAAGCCACATACGGTGAAAAAACTTACAGTACATTTATGACAAAGGACTTGTATCTAACTCCGTATGAAAATGAGCAACCTGGTAAAATGATGGGGAAAAGATCTGAGCCTATACTTCTCAAAAGATGGTATATAAATGGACATTAAACACATGCAGATACTCTCATTTCATCAGTCATCAGGGAAGTGCAAATTAAACCACAATGAAATACCACCATATAACCGTCGGAATGGTTAAAGTTAAAAAGTCAGTCCTAAGTGTTGGTAAGATGTCAGTCTAGCTGGAGTTCTCATCCACTGCTGATGGGAATGGGAAGTGGTGTACCCATTTAAAAAAATTTTTTTTAATGTTTTTTATTTATTTATTTTTTTGAGAGTCAGAGAGAGACCGTGTGAACAGGGGAGGGTGAGAGAGAGAGATACAGAATCCGAAGACAGGCTCCAGGCTCTGAGTTAGATGTCAGCACAGAGCCTGATGTGGGCCTCGAACCCATGAACCGTGAGATCATGACCTGAGCCGAAGTCAGACACTTAACTGACTGAGCCACCCAGGCGCCCCTGGTGTACCCATTTTGAAAAACAGTTTGGCAGTTTCTTATAAAGGTAAACAGATGTTTCCATACAACCAAATGATCTCACTCCTAAATATAATCAGCCAAGAAAAATAAACACATGTTCACACAAAAACTTTTACTGCTTTATTCATAATAGCAATAAACTGGAGACAACCTTGATGTCCCTCAAGAATGAAATGGATGCTTGGTATGTTTACACAATGGAATGCTACCCAGCAGTAAAAATGAATGAACTATTAATACACATAGCAGTGTGGGCAAATCTCAGGAACAGTAAAAGAAACCAGACACAAAAGTACATACTGTATGATTCCATTTATATGCAATTCCAGAAACTGTGACTGACCATAGGGACTGGAAGCATATCTGCAGCTGCCTGGGGCTAGAGGGGAGATGTGGGGTAAGACTGACCAGAAAGGAATACAAACAGATGTAAGGTGAAGAAAGGATTTTGTATCTTTGTTGCAGTAGGCAATGTTTGTCAAAACTCACTGGACTATATGCTGAAAATGGGTATATTTTACTGAATATAAACCATCCCTAATAAAGTTGATTTTTAAAAATTTTAAGGAATTTACTCAGCGGCAAAAAGTGCTTAGAAGAAAAAATGAAGCCTGCTGAGCATCTAGATCTGCTTTCCCCTTTGTTCCGTAAAGGAGTTTGTGGATGGGGCTCAATCAAGTTGAAGGGCACCTAGGCCATATTTGAGCTCTCAGAGGAGTCCTCACTCACCAGCTGTCCTTTTTTCAAGACTGAATAATTTCATTTGAGTTTTATAAAAAGACAAAGTTATCCTAAGAAAAAATAGCCTCCCTAACAGTCACTCCCACCGGATCTCCTCTTGCCAAGGCTGACGGATTGCTCAGCCGTCATGCTTACTTTTCACCAGCGACCTTATCTACGTGTAGGTAAACACTGTGGTCACCATTTAGTGGTAGAATCCTCAACATTTCTGGGGTTTGTGTGTGTGTGTTTTTCTGAATTGTCAGCATTTTGCATATTTTCTACTGGCCAGGTCTCCATCATCCCACGGGGCAAAGGACTAGGTTATGCTCAGTATTTACCCAAAGAGCAATACTTATACACCAAAGAGCAGCTCTTGGACAGGATGTGCATGACTCTGGGTGGCCGAGTGTCAGAGGAAATCTTCTTTGGAAGAATTACAACGGGTGCTCAAGATGACTTGAGAAAAGTAACTCAGAGTGCATATGCTCAAGTAAGTGTGTGCGGCGGAGTGTTCCTTCCTTGCTTTCTCACGTTTGCACGAGAAATGGACATCCGAGGTTATCTCTGAAACAACTGTTGTGTTTGGCTGACACTTTTCAGGCAAGAATTAATTCTTAAATCCATTAAGTAACCCTTTTTCCATAAGAAACCCTTTTTTTGGTTTTTGGTTTTTTTAGTAGTACCGTATTTAAAGCCTACAGACTTCTCTTGCTATCTGAGAGTAGAGCATTCCTGTGAAACCTTTCGGAAGCTGAACTGGCTCAAAGCGAGGAAGCACGCTTACTGTTAATTTATATGGAAAAATTTCTGAATGCTCCCAAAAGGGCTGGTAGGCTGTTAGAGCTCAGGACACGTCTTGCTGAGGGAGCCCGGCTGTGCCTCTCACTGCTTGCAGCGCCCTCTGGGTGTGCTGCGTCTGTAACAGCCCGCTGCAGAACAAATGCGGAGCGCCCCTTTCCCCTCTTTTCGTAAATGTGAAAGTCCTCTTCCAATTTCTTTGGGTTGGTGAGAGCAGGTACTGCCGTAGCTCTTTTGTAAAAGCAAGTGGCACAGCACGAACTTTGGAGAGGCGGGGGATGGCTACCGTCCGCAAGTACGCATGCAGAGTGCGAAGTTCTGTGATCCCAATGGTGCAGGTGCAACACTGCCCGTGCCCTGGGCTGTCCCTAAGAGCGTCCCTTCTCAGTCCCCTCCCTTCCTGCGAGGCCAGCCACTCTCCAGGCTTGTTAGCATCCAGCGCTAAGTTTCTTTACCCCTGTGGGTACAGCCCCAAACAAAATTTGCTGCTTGGAACTTGATACAGATGACTTTCTTTGGGAACTCCTGACACCCATCTGTCAGCCCTCTGGTCTC
The DNA here is from genome assembly GCF_003009895.1 of Hyaena hyaena. NCBI lineage: Eukaryota > Metazoa > Chordata > Mammalia > Carnivora > Hyaenidae > Hyaena > Hyaena hyaena. Next base: position 539,029 of record NW_024081308.1, on the reverse strand, counting down.
TCCCTTTCCCAGGATTTTTTTTTAATGACATATATATATATTTTTTTAATCTTTACTTTTTTAACAGTTGTCCTCTTTACCTTCTGCTTCTCAGGACATTGTTTTGGTTGTTTGCTCTGGGGTTCTTTGTATCTTAATGTTCATTTTTAAAATAGTGTTTTCTTTCGTATATAACTTTTTTCTGTGTTTTAGCACCTCATCCAAGTTTTTTTGATTCTGATTTGTATTACTCTTTTATGTTTTCTGTTATTTTCCTGATTTCTTTTAGGCTTTTTGAAGTTGTAGGTTACAGTTTTCATCTTTTTATGGGTGTCTTCCCATCCTGCTGCCATTAGGTATGGAGATGGTATTCTCCTATTTTCTTGTGATAACTTCTTAGACATTCTTCTGTTGCCCACATTACATGAACTTTGCTTTCCTGACATCTTAAAAGGGGGAAGATTAAAACCATTTTTCAAGTTTTATAGCTTTAGAATTCCCTTTTCTATTGTTTCATGAAGGTTTTAAAAACATTGCTTCCTGCTTTCCGAGTTCTCTTGGCTCTGTTCCTGCTCCCCCACTTTCATCTGGGCCTCTCTTTTCTAATCCATTTGGATTTTACTTCAGAAACTTCTTAACGTGGGGCTTTTTAGTTTTGGGGGCTCCAGACTGGAACCCATGGTTTCAGGGAACAGGAAAAAGCTAACTCCCAGGATCACTTGTTCCCAGGTTGGCACGCCTGCCTTCCCACAAAGAGCCTGGAGGGCTTGGCTTTTATCCTCCTGGGTCTGTCAGATGCGGCTCTTACAGGTCTCAGATGTTGTCTGTGGGCTTCTTGTCATGTGTGTCTAGCTGAGTAGTTGAAAATACTATCCGCCGCTGCCACTGTCTACACAGAACACCCTTGTCCCCTCAGCCAACCCAGGTCTGCCCCGTGGATTTTGCCACTACTCTTTAGAGCAGTGAAGTGAAATGTGCGGGGTTAACGCCATTGTAAAGACTTTTACTACCATTTTATAAATCAGCCTGTCAGCAGCACTGGATGCCCACCATTAATCACGTGTCTTTTTCAGATTGTTCAGTTTGGCATGAACGAGAAGGTCGGGCAGATCTCCTTTGACCTCCCACGTCAGGGTGACATGGTTTTAGAGAAACCTTATAGTGAAGCCACCGCAAGACTGATAGATGATGAAGTACGAATACTTATTAATGATGCTTATAAAAGAACAGTGGCTCTTCTCACAGAAAAGAAGGCTGATGTGGAGAAGGTAGGTGCTAGTCGTACAAATAACTCACTGTACGATTTTGAAGGAAACAGAAGGTAAAAGTGATGACTTGACTGTATGGGTTGGTGTATAGATACTAGCATTTCCTGTAACTGGCTAACTCTTGGGTTCCTTTCTTCAGTCTGACTCTGCTTCTGCTCTGTCTCTGTGAGGAGGTGGGAATGCAGTAGTGAGCAAAGTAGGACACAGTCCCAGTGGCTTTTAGGAATGTGAGTGCAGGATTAATCGCATCTGTTCGTAACTGCAGACTACACAGTTGCATCAGCCCTCCTCCCTACCGTGTGTTTGACCTGTACTCCTCAGTAAGGAGCTCAGCAGACAGGCGGGAGTTTACCACTGTTTTCCACCCCAGGAATAAGCAGCTAGTGATGAAAGGGCAAACAAAAGCTAGCCCAACTAGATAAGTAGGAATCGGCACGTGCGAATTACCTTTGGCCTAATTATGAGGTTTGTGAATAAACGTGCTTTGTATTTTCTGTTGTACTTCATAGGATAGCACCTACCAAAGGGAGGGATTCTTCCCAAATTCAGTGGATTTCTTGCATCCAGTAAACCCTTAATTATTCAGAATCCATGCAGCCAAAATTAAATTTTTTCGTTCTTTGAACCTTCCACACTCCTGATGCACAAATGAGAAAGCCTTTTATGAGGGGTTGACACAGGTAAAAGAATATTCCAGGATTGCTATTCCATCAGTAAGTCTTCAGAGAGGCCTCCTGTGAGCCTGCCCCATGCTAGGCAATCCAGAAGCATCTGTGATGTCTTTTTACAAAAGTGCTCAGTGCAGGTGGAGTGAGCTGGTGCCCTGGCACACTGGAAAGCATACATAAGAGCTCTGAGAAAGGAAGATTAGTGTGGTCAGCAAAGGCTTCCTATAGGAGCTAGAACACGGTTTTACCTAGAAATCAAGTTACAGTGAACAAGGAGAGGAGGAGAAGCAGAGAGAAGGACGTGGCTGCATGGAGACCTGGGGAGCAGGGCAGCGTTGAGCAGGTATTTGGGCGCAGGGGGCGGCAGTGGCCTGAGGTCTCAAAAGCTAGCTAGGAAGATTAGGAACACGGTTTTAGAAGTGAGCGTGACCTTCAAAATGATCTTATCCAGCCCCCCCCTTTTTTTTTTATAGTAGTGAGTCCTTAAAGAGTCTCGAGTGGAAGTGGTGGAGGTCATCATGTGAAGGAGAGCGTGGCAGCCGTGTGCCAGTCCAGGGTTGTGGGAGAGACTGGTTCAGAGGCTGCTGTGGGTCTTTTCTGTATTCCTGGCATGGCCCTGGGAGTAGCAGCAAAAGTAAAGCACAGGCAGATCTGAAGAACCAAGACTTATTGGTCAGATGTACAGATGAACAAGAAGAGGCCCTTGAGATGACTCCTGGTGGCAAACACAAGGGATGGGGTCAGTCTTGCTACCCAAGAGAACACGGGCAGTGGGTGTTTGCAAATGAGATCTGGGTAGGAGGTCCAGGCTGGGGATGGGATCTCTTGGTGGTGCCCCCCAGAGGCAGCTGTGGGAAGGAAGGACCTGAGCGGTGAGAGACAGTGGAGGAGCCCACGGAAGACCTTTGGCTGCGGGACACTGTACAGGGATTCGAGAGGAGGATTCCGACCCGCATGCCATAGATGCACGCCGTACGCCGTACATCCCGGGAGTTTCAGCGGGTCATGTATGATGCATGTACTGACAGTGGTAACAAAGACATGTTTGGGAAAGAGAAAGTGATTCAACAGAGTGAGGATCTTGAAACACTTGAGAGTTCTGAAGTACCATCTGGTCCGTTTGAGAAAATTAAATCCGCTAAGGGTGATGTTGAGCCAGCTGGGAGAGAGGGAGCCATCAGGAGGACAGGTGGCTGGAGTCTTTGCTGCTCAGACTAGTGCCCTCCACATTCTGGGCCTCACGGTATTCCTCTGATCGACAGGATAATACGTAAGGGCTGCGCTTTAGGAGAATAAGAGTAACCAGCTAGCATTCACTCATTGTCCCATGTGCACTGGGTACTGCCCGAGATGCACGATCTCCTCCCAAACGCCCTGCAGCCTCATTGTCGTCCCATTTTACGGAAGGAGAAACTAGTACCTGGAGACATTAAGTAACATTATCGCAACCTAAGTGATGAGCCACAGCTGTGTAAATAGGCAAATTGAGAAATAATGATGGTCTAAGAAGAAAACCTGGTTGTGTTTTAAAAGAGTTTTTCTCTCAAAAATAGAAACAAAAATATATGTGGTTAAAATGACAGCTGTGATTTTCTTCAGAATAATCTGGGGAGTAGATGAAACAAAAATGGCCCTAAATCAATTAACTGTTGATAGTGGCTACATGGGAATACATTATCCATTTACAATGTTTGTGCCTGTTTGCAATATTCCATAATAAAGTTTTTGGAAATTGAGAGGACAGAATAAAATTGCTCTATTATTGGGTATCTTTACACACATAGCCTTTAGTGTAGGTACAGATAAGTTAAATTTCTAAGTAGGGAGTTACTTCAGGAACTAAATGTATTTTATAGGTCAATTTTATTTTAACCCATTTCACTGTCTTTGTAATGGTCAGATGCTCTAATGTAACCACTCTGCCCTGTTCCCTGATACCATCACTCCCCTGCATACACAAAATTGCTCGGGTGTCTCTTCCTTGGTGGCCTGTTAAAAGGTGTACCGTCAAGTTTGTAGTTCAAGCATATAAATGACAACTTCAAGAGACATGTTTTCCTATAAATCTTCCTGGCTTCCTTTTGTATCTCTACCCTTGTCTTTATTTTTTCCGACGATTAAAATTTCCTGCTTACCCTATTTCTCCCCTCTCCCCCAACTTGCCCTCCCAGCTACTTTCATAACTTTATAATGTATCCTTCCAGAACTTCTTGACATATATATAAGCACATAAAAAGATAACTTTCTCCTTTTAAAAGCAAGTGTAGCATACCATACAAAGGTTGCATCTAGTTTTTCTCCCTGAATATGTCTCCTCATGATGTATGTAGAACAGAGATTCGTTACAGGCACGTAAATGTACCTTTGTGAATGTATCACAATGTATTTAGCTCCTCCCTTACTAGTGAACAGTTGTTTTTCCAATGTTTTGTATATTTTACTCTAAAATCATGGGGCTTTATGCATGTCTTTTTCAGTGGCCTTAAATCCAATTTTGGAATGGGGTTAGCTAAATGATTAGCTTTGAAAAGACTTTACTGATTAATTGTGTTTAATGGGAACTGTTCATATTTCAGGTTGCTCTTCTATTATTAGAAAAAGAAGTATTAGATAAGAATGACATGGTTGAACTTTTGGGCCCCAGACCATTTGCAGAAAAATCTACCTATGAAGAATTTGTGGAAGGCACTGGAAGCTTGGATGAGGACACCTCGCTTCCAGAGGGCCTTAAGGACTGGAACAAAGAACGAGAAAAGGAAAAAGAGGAGTCCCAGGATGAGAAAATCGCCAACCAGATCCAAGGAGGGAGGCCGTTTTAGCTTGTTGTTTTGTGGTCGCCTGGCTTTCTCAGAGAAATAAGGACTTTGCTAGGCTGATCAGACCATCTGCTGACCTGGTTGAGATGTTGGGAAGAGGAGTCCTTAGTCCTCAGCCTCTGAAGTCATAGCCAGGTGACAGGGTGACTTGCCGAAGGCCCAGGAGAATGTGTCCACGAGCTTGTCAGGCCCTCAGACAGTGGCTGGGAGCGTGGCGATGGCCCCCAGCGCTGCGCCCTCCCCCCTCCGTGGCGCCAGCTGACATGTTGGGGATTGACCATCCATGGAGGCTTGCCAGTGTGGGAGAGGGTGTATTTTTCTTTCCATCACCCACTCTTCATTCCCGTTTCCCTTCAGAGTTTCCCTCTGTGGATGAGCTGTGAAATCACATTGGAGTCCTGATAAAAATATTTTAATTTGACTTAATACTTTAAAGATTGAATGCAGACCACATGTTGCCCTTTTAATGGAATGGTTTTCTACGGAGAGCTGTAACATATCTACAAATATGAATGTATTATGTAAATACGGCTTCTTTACATCAAAAAATAAAGTGTATTGTACCTTTTTTTCTTTGGAACTCAACAAAGGGTCACTGTTTTCTGCTTGGGATGTTTCCTTGTAGAAAACATAATGGAAAGGAATTAAGTATTCTGCACAAGGAGGCCCACAGCACCTGTGGTGAGCGTCCCCGTGTCGGGTGCTACATGGGGCCTCACCCACAAAGCAGTTCAGATTTCTGCAAAAGTGAGGCCTGTCTTCACTGCCGTTCGAGTCGTTCTGTGTTTAAGGATTCCTCTTCTGCCTGCCCACGGCTGGGGCTCAGCCCGGAAGAAATAGGTGCTGGGTGCAAGCCATGGCATCGCAGAGCTCAGGCCGCCTGTCAGGGGAGCTAGGTTACACGGTGGGGTAACCCCAGATCCAAATGGCTCCACATGATGGTTTTTTCTTTCTTGCTCCTTGTCTGACAAACATCAGAGAGGACTGTGCTCCGCAGCTACTGAGACCCAGACTGAGGGAGGACACAGGCAGAGGCAGAGTTGAGGGTCCAGCACCAGCGTTTAGACACTTCCACGTGGAAGTGAGATGCCACTCACATTCTTTTGGCTAAAGCAGAGTCACATGTTCACAGCTAACTTCAAAGGGGCAGAAAGAAAAACCAGACACGAGTGACCAGTGATGTCTAATTACTAGTAAGACTGGCCTGGTCATGTTGTGTGGAGTTTGGCTTTACAAGACATCTTACAGAAGCTGTGTCAAGTTATAGAAACTGTAAAGTGGTGACTTTTTATATAGAAAACGGCCCTCAGTCTCTGCCCTGGGTCTGAGTGCTCCTGGAAAGAAGCACACAGCTCTCAAAGCTGGCCGTGCCCGGTGTCCCCTCAACTCGCCAAGAGCTTGCACACCGCTCTGGCTTTGGCTGGAAGCAGAGAGGTCATTTTCTGTAGCTTCGCTGGCAAATCTTAACCCAGCTGTTAGGGAAGGTTGGGGCTGACTGGGACAGAATGCAGGGAGCTGATTCTGTGGGAGGTCTAAGTGCTGGCTGCAAATGGGGATGATGGGCTTTTATTTATGCGTGTGCTACTTTTACGCTCTGGAGAATTCTGGCTGCCACCCTTAACGCCTGCGGTTCAAGAAAAGTCTTTCCTTTGATCTTATTCACTTAGTGGCAGAGGCAATTCCCCCCAGAAAGAGACAAGGTACCCAAGGAGCCATCATAACAACACAAAGTGACAAATCTATCAAGGACACAGAGGCTGGAAAAGGCAAAGGGACAGTTTTAGCGTTTTATTATGAATACGTTGTTTTCAAGTTCCATATTGCATTTTCAATATAAGGCAACACTGCACAGCTTTAGGCTTCATCACAAAGGGTGAAAAACACCGTTTCTAACTTCCTTGCTAATTTTCAGCATGGTCGAACACTAAACAGAAGGTGAGGTCAATTCGTTTGGCCCTTCACCGATGGCCCGTTCATTGTTTCAAGTCTTCCCAGTAGAAAATCTGTCGTCGGATCTTTTGATTGGGTAGGACTGCCAATTCTCAGCTATTCCGCTGTACTTTCTTCATTCCAGATGACTGATAGTGCAATTCTGTAGCATTGGTGAGGGGTCTATGCCCACATTGTTAGAACAGAGCACCATGTGGTGGCCATTAGGGTCACGATGCTCCGGAGTTAAGGGAAGAACATCTGAATTGTGGTATGTGAGACAGGGATGCGCCTCTATTCATTGATCTCCTCTTCATCGTCTTCAAAAGCTTCCTCGCCATCATTGGCCGTGGCTTCTTGATACTGCTGGTATTCGGACACCAGGTCGTTCATGTTGCTCTCGGCCTCCGTGAACTCCATCTCATCCATGCCCTCGCCCGTGAACCAGTGCAGGAAGGCCTTACGCCGGAACATGGCGGAAAACTGCTCGGAGATGCGCTTGAACAGCTCCTGGATGGCCGTGCTGTTGCCGATGAAGGTGGAGGCCATCTTGAGGCCGCGCGGCGGGATGTCGCACACGGCCACCTTGACGTTGTTGGGGATCCACTCGACGAAGTAGCTGCTGTTCTTGTTCTGGATGGCCAGCATCTGCTCGTCCACCTCCTTCATGGACATGGGGCCCCGGAAGACGGTGGCCACGGTCAGGTAGCGGCCATGGCGCGGGTCGCACGCCGCCATCATGTTCTTGGCGTCGAACATCTGCTGCGTCAGTTCCGGCACCGTGAGCGCGCGGTACTGCTGGCTGCCGCGGGCCGTGAGCGGCGCGAAGCCGGGCATGAAGAAGTGCAGGCGCGGGAAGGGCACCATGTTCACGGCCAGCTTGCGCAGGTCGGCGTTGAGCTGGCCCGGGAAGCGCAGGGACGTGGTGACGCCGCTCATGGTGGCGGACACCAGGTGGTTGAGGTCGCCGTAGGTGGGCGTGGTCAGCTTGAGGGTGCGGAAGCAGATGTCGTACAGGGCCTCGTTGTCGATGCAGTACGTCTCGTCCGTGTTCTCCACCAGCTGGTGCACCGACAGGGTGGCGTTGTAGGGCTCCACCACCGTGTCCGACACCTTGGGCGAGGGCATGACGCTGAACGTGTTCATGATCCTGTCGGGGTACTCCTCGCGGATCTTGCTGATGAGCAGCGTGCCCATGCCCGAGCCCGTGCCCCCGCCCAGCGAGTGCGTGAGCTGGAAGCCCTGCAGGCAGTCGCAGTGCTCGCACTCCTTCCTCACCACGTCGAGCACCGAGTCCACCAGCTCGGCCCCTTCCGTGTAGTGCCCCTTCGCCCAGTTGTTGCCCGCGCCGGTTTGTCCTGGGACAAAGCACAAGAGAGTGGCACACGATTTCAGTAGGGCTGACTGCTGGGAGCCTGGAACCTGCTTTGGATTCTGTATCTCCTTCTCTCTGCCCCTCCCTGGCTCATGCTCTTTCTCTCTCTCAAAAATAAATAAACATTAAAATCTTTAAAAATTTTTTTTTTTTTTTTAGAGAGAGCGTCCAAGGTGGGGAGGGGCAGAGGGAGAGGGAGAGAGAGAATCCCTCTCGAGAGAATCCCACGCCCAGCACGGAGCCCCATACAGGGGGCTGGATCCCACGACTGTGAGATCATGACCTGAGCAGAAATCAAGAGTCAGGCGCTTAACTGACCAAGCCACCCAGGCAGCCCTATAACTATTTAATAATAAACTGTAGAAACAAGGCACTGCTGTTTCTCATTATTTTAACTGGTAACAAGGCAATGTAATATACAGCTAAAGTTATTTAAGAAGCAAGGAAGATTAGGGGCCCCTGGGTGGCTTAGTCGGTTAAGCGTCCGACTTCCGCTTAGGTCATGATCTCGCGGTTTGTGGGTTCGAGCCCCGCGTCGGGCTCTGTGCTCACCAACAGCTCAGAGCCTGGAGCCTGTTTCAGTCTGTGACTCCCTCTCTCTCTGACCCTCCCCTGTTCACGCTGTCTCTCTCTCTCTCTCTCCCCCTTAGAAATAAATAAAACATTTAAAAAAATAAAGAAGCAAGGAAGATTATTAAAAAGTGTTTATTTGGTAAGCAGGTGTATATCAAATCTAGATTTTTTAAAAAAAATTTAATGTTTTATTTATTTCTGAGAGAGAGAGACAGAGTGAGCAGGGGAGGGTCAGAGAGAGAGGGAGACACAGAATCTGAAACAGCCTCCAGGCTCTGAGCTGGCAGTCAGCACAGAGCCTGACGTGGGGCTCAAACCCACGAACTGTGAGATCATGACCTGAGCCGAAGTCAGACATTTAACCGACTGAGCCACCCAGGCGCCCCTCAAATCTAGTTTTAAAAAGACTCATGTATAAAAGATTTTTTAAAAATTCGTTAGCATCCCTATCCAACTTTCCCTACCTATTGAATGGAAAGGACCAGGATGTGCCATAGGGGCTGGCAGGTGATCTGTGTCAAGCGGACACAGAGGAAGAAGAGATGCCAAGGCCTGTTTGTCCTTCCGCTCAGAGCTAAGACAGTGCAGGAATCACACTATAGGGACCTCTCTCCACTTATTCCAAAGATGTTCACTTGATTTCTGTCTCTACCCAGCTGGTGGTAACCACCACAACCACCATCCAGAGACCGGCTTCTGTGCTCTGGGGGGGCAGGTTCATACCTGACGCCAGAGACACCGGCGTCGAGCTGTGCTGGGGAGCAGTGACAGCGCTCAGGCTGCCTCTCGGGAGCAGCCCAGTGCCACGTCAGGGGAGACCAGCAGATGGGAGGCAGCCGTGCACTTTGGGGCGAAGGCCCTCTCCCTGAGGTCTGCTGCCAGCCCCCTGGATTCTGCAGGGGACTGCGGGCATGGCCTTACACAAGGGCCTACTTTGGGAGACAGGAGTCTTATCTCAAACTTCCTTGAAGCTTCCACAGCTTTTATCAGTGCTAAGTACTGTGGGTGTGAAGTGGAAGTCTGTAAAACAAGAAAAGCAACCCAAATCCTGTGATTCTTCAGTAAGTTTAAAATGGATTGACTACCGGTGACATGTATCACATACAAAGGGACGCCCTCCTTTAATATCTAAAGAAGTCCTACAAATCAGTACGGAAAACAGTAACTTTTAGGAAAATGGGCAAAGGCCATAAACAATTCACAGGGAAGGAAATTCAAATAACTTAAATAGTTGATGTATTCCTCATAAAGGAAATGCACATGAAAACAGGGAGATTCACAGGAGTTTCTCCCCTATGAAACTGAAAGCGATCCGAAAGCTTGAGGATACTGTTGGCCAGAGTTGGGGGAAGCCGCCTCCCTCCACACTGTGAGGCTGCAGAGAGGCATAACAGAGCTTCCCATCTACAGAGAACAGCTTAGCATATCTATCAGAATTCGTCCCCTTAGACTCAGCAATTTTACTTCTATAGATTTGCCTAGATAGATACACCCGCACACGTGGAAAATGACATAGAGACAAGTACTCACTGAGGAGCGGTTTGCAATAGTAAAGAAAAAAGGAAACAACCGAAATATCTCTTAACAGAGGGCTTAAATCAGTGATGGTATCTATGTGACAGAATACGATCAGCCATCAGCCCTAGTACTGAGTATATTGCTAAGGGGGGAAAAACGAACCCCAAAGGACCAAATGGTGTATGCAGTTGGCTGTCATTGATGTGTGTAACAGGTATGTATCTGCTGCTATAGGCATGGAATAACCACAGGAGTCCTGGAGTGCTGCCTCTGGGAAGGAGCCTGCGTGGGCACCAGCTTGAGGCCAAGTTTTCACTGTGAACCCTTTTGTTCCCTTGGAGCCCTGGGCCAAGCAAATGTTTTACCTAGCTAGCAAAATGGATGTTTTAGACTTTATTAAAACACGTAGGGGCGCCTGGGTGGCTCCGTCGGTTGAGCGCCCGACTTCGGCTCAGGTCATGATCTCACGGTTCGTGGGTTCGAGCCCCACATCAGGCTCTGTGCTGACAGCTAGCTCAGAGCCTGGAGACTGTTTCGGATTCTGTACCTCCCTCTCTCTCTGACCCTTTCCTGCTCACGCTGTCTCTCTCTCTCTCTCAGAAATAAATAAAAATATTTTTAAAAACCACTTAAAGTTGCATTTCGGAAATAAATTGAAGAAATATACAGCGAACCAATAACTGTGCTTGTCTGAAGGACGGGATAATAGGAGAGTTAACTTTCCATATTACATATTGCTTATAAAAATTTTTAAACAAACCTGTCTCTTATGATAATCAAGAGAAAATTAAAATATGAAAACATGCCTTTAAGGGAAGTTTCAAAAATATCAGTAAGTGGGGGGATTACTACATGAGGACCCCCATGCGGCATAAAGGCACGGTGATGGTCACAGGGAATGTCCCTAAACATTAATGAACTTCTCAAAAAGCTGCAAAATATGAGTAGCATGATCCCATCTTCTGAAAACCGAATCAACTGCGTGTGTGTACGCGCGCGCGCGCATACATAGGAAAGAGTCAGGCAGGACACATCTGCACCGTGTCCAGCACTAGTTAGCCCCAGGGAATAAAATCTCAGGGTCACTGGTACTAGGGATGAGGGGGTTCCATTTTTATGCCACACACTGTGCGTTTGAAGAGAACAGGTGCAAACAGCTTTAACTTTGTGACGAAAACATGAAACACATTTCAATATTAAGTAGTGATGTGTCCAGGGGGGCAGGACCGCGCATAGAAACGAGGTACAGGCGGCCCCTTGCTGTCTGTCTCAGTGCCACCTCACAAGGCATATTAGCCACTCACTCCTGTTGTCTGTTCCCCGTCTACAGGTCCAAGGCACGAAGATGACAGGCATGGCGGCACTGTGCTCCACATGCCCCGTGGGCCCGGGGCACTCCCCCCCCACGCTTGCAGCTCACCCCGAGGGCGCCGGCCACCCCAGCCCTCCTGGTGGCCATTTCCTCATCTGGGAGGCAACTGCGTTCTCTCTTACGAGCACAGATTCTCTTTTTTCCTGCTCAGCTGGCTCGAAAATGGCCATTGCCTTCCTGTGCCCCCACTAACTGCTGTCCACCTCTCCCCACCCCCAAGCTAGCAGGCAGCAGGCCGGCCAGACGCACCAGAGGGACCAGGAAGAGCAAGGGCTGGGATCTATGCTCGGTCATGAGCTCAGTCTAGGACCAGCGCACCTTCGTGACGGAAAGGACATGAATGCAATCGCCAAAAAGAGGCCAGAGATTATTTCATTACACAGATCAGAAACCAGCAACCGACGGCAGGTAGGTGGCTTCAGGCAGACGCGCAGTCACAGCAAGTCAAGCTCGCACGGTTCACTCAGCTTCCTCAGTATTTGCAGCACGATTAGCCACAAGGTTTTCTCTGCTCTTGACAAAAAAGAAGCTAGTGACTTCTCAAAATATTTTGCCCCTGTCTCTTAGCAACAGACGTTCCCAGTTAAATATTTGGGGGTCATGAGTTGAACATGTTCTGTAATGAGATGTTGTGACATTAATCAGCGGCTCGGGACTGTAGAACACAAGGCTGCAGGCGGGTCACAACAGGTCCCCAGGGTTTTCTCGGAGTCAACCCTCTGGTTTACCTCCTGCTCACACTGGGTGAGGGATTAAGTGCTCCCTGAAGCCCTCTCACCCCGAATCTGGAAGGGAAAGTTACATGTGCAGAAAGAGGCTTTCTGTGACTCCATTTTCTCCCACAAAACTCTCTCCTACTGTCCCTGGGCATGACTGCTATACGACGAGCAATTCGTTATGAAAAAGGGTTTTCCTGGGGCACCTGGATGGTTCAGTCGGTTAGGCGTCTGACTTTGGCTCAGGTCATAATCTCACAGTTCATGGGTTCAAGACCCGCATCGGACTCTGTGCCGACAGCTCGGAGCCTGGAGCCTGCTTGCATTCTGTGTTTCCCAATCTCTCTGCCCCTCCCCCGCTCATTCTCTCCCTCTCCCTCTCTCTCTCTTTCTCTCTCTCTCTCTCTCTCTCTCAAAAACGATACATATTAAACAAAAAAAGGGTTTCTTTTTCAAGTATATTCATGTTCAAAACTTAAATGCAGAAAACTTACGCTTTTAAAGCTATAGTTACTTCAAGTGTGTGTTTTTTAAACCACTCAAGAATAAAGAAATAAAAACTAAAAAAAAGAAAAAAAAAACACTTTACCTCATACCTAGAAATGAATAACACCGGTTTACTGTATTTGCCAACTCTGGAAAAATGAGCCCTAAAGCTAATGCGGAATGAAGCCTCTCCCATTCATAGACAATTCCACCTCTTTTATTAACTGGAGCATCCTTAAAAACAACCATTTCACCACACAGTATAGTGTGTTCATACATCCGGGACACCTCTCCATTCCCCATAACGAGCGTGCTATTTTAACAAAAGAAAAACATTCATTTAAACAATTTGCAATTCTGAATTAAAAACAGTGTCAGCTTTCAAAATTACTATTAAAGCTATCTCACATCAGGACAATCTGTTAAAAACTTTTAAATATTCTGAGTCAAAATTAAGGACGCATGTTCTAGCAAAGAAATCAGAAAGAATTCTGGAGACAATTTAAATGCCAGATGTCATTTCTAATATTCTTGAAGGTTTACAGGGACAGTGCATTCAATAATTAAATGGTCATCACAGGTCTATGTTAATTTGCTCTTAATCTTTTTTGTTCCACTTACTGACAGCTAGAAAGACAAGACCAGACCTTTCTTAGGCTCTCTCAGTCTTCAGTTCAAATACATTAAACCAAAGAAAACCTCCACCTTCACTGAAGCCGCTGCCAAGGGAAACTAGCTCACCATGGCTTCAATAGTTGATCCAGTTTCATAAAGACTCTAAAAGCTCAATGGGTCCTGGCTGCACGGGAGTGATGGCCGAAGGGAGGCCTGACCCTGAGTGGACATCTGGGCTGGGTGGGGGACAAGTGAGCCAGAGAAGGTGGATGGCCCCCTGAGTCCTATCGGAAACCTCCAGAAAGCGCAGAAACAAGAGATACTGCCTCATCCACACCAACATTTTTCTGATGACAGCCTTAAGGCATGTAAAGTCATCTGAAACATACTCAATAAATACCTATATACCACCCACTTTAAGAAATAAAACAGACCAATGTTACACAAAGCCCAATGTAACAAGTATAAGTTTGACATCTTAAATGTAAACAAGGTACAACTGGATAATTTTTTTTCTGTTCCCCCCTCCTCTGCAAGAAGCAACAAGGTGTGTGTGTGTGTGTGTGTGTTTCTACTAACCACTCCTCCCCATGGCAACAGGGTTCACTGAGTTGTACTTTAATATTGGGTTTTCAGGTTTCTTTATGTGTGAATCCTGTTTATGTGTGTGCAAGTTTCTCTTTCCTTGAACTGACAGTCTATGCAATTTATACAGACTCTCCAGATTCAGAGACCTTTTTCCATTTCCTATACAGCAGTTCTTAAAACAATTTCAATTATATTGCTCAGAGTCCCTCAGTTGATACATTTCTCAAAAAGGGAAAAACAGAGCAAAAACTCTGTCCTCAAACACTGCTAGTGGCATTAACCCAGTTAAAGCAAAATGTATAATGGGCTTAAATATGTTCAAATAGGCTCTGACCCAATAACTCTACTTTTGAGAATCTATTCTGTGATCAGAGTTAGAAGCACAGACCAATTTATGTGAACCAAGGTGCAAACATCTAGATTCTATATTACTATATTCCTTTTTTTTTTTTTTTAAGTTCTACATCCAAGGTGGGGCTTGAACTCACTACCCTGAGATCAAAAGTCGCATGCTCCACTGACTGAGCCAGAATACTATATTCTTTCTTTCTTTTTTTTAAACATTTTATTTATTTTTGAGAGAGACAGAGTGCAAGCTGGGGAAGGGCAAAGAGAGAAGGAGACACGGAATCTGAAGCAGGCTCCAGGCTCTCTGAGCAAGCTGGCAGCACAGAGCCCGATACGAAGCTCGAATCCACGAACCGTGAGATCATGACCTGAGCTGAAGTCAGACCCTAAACCGACTGGGCCACCCAGGTGCCCCTTACTATATTCTTTCTTAGAGCAAAATTAGGTAAGAAATGACTCCCTGATTATTAGCCATTATGAAATAAATAATTACACATTATGTAACTATTAAAAATTATTTCTTAGTTTTAAATAACATGGTTCTTTATTAGCTTTTGTTGAAAAAGGCAAAGTAAAAATTGAAAATAAATATAAATAATGTAGAATGAAGGGGGATCTCCCTTTTTAAAAGAGTGGTATATTCCCTTTTATGATGATGACCACTGTGTCCTTTAATGGGCTTCCTTTTTTGAATTTAGTTGCCAGAAACCCATGGCTTAAATGAATTCTCAGCTGCAACTGAATGAAGTCTCACAGTTCACTCTGTGTTTTAAATGGCCACATTTCAGGGCGCCTGGATGGCTCAGTTTGTTAAGCATCTGACTTTGGCTTAGGTCATGATCTCTCAGTTTGTGAGTTGAAGCCCGGCCTTGGTCTCTGTGCTGACAGCTCAGAGCCTGGAGCCTGCTTCAGACTTTGTGTCTCCCTCTCTCTCTGCCCCTCCCCTGCTCACACTCTGTCTCTCAAACATAAATAAAAGTTTAAAACATAAAACAGCAGTTTCATATTTAGACTCACAAACTCATGTATTTGCTTCTACTGTGCACATGACTCAGGAATGGCAGCTACAAGGTCAGCAGCAGGAGCCGGCCTCCTGGGAGGGAACCAAGTGGAAGAGGAGTGAGGGACAAGCTTTCCCCTGTATATGCCTTCAGTTCTTTTGAATTTCCTACCATCAGAAAAGAAGTACAGTTGACCCTTGAACTACACATGCTTAAACTGCATGGGTCCACTTATGCACAGATTCTTTTTGATCAATAACTACAGTGCTGTAAAAGTATTTTCTCTTCCTTATGATTTTCTTAATAACATTTTCTTTTCTCTAGCTTACTTTATTGTAAGAATACACCATAGAATACATACGACATACAAAATATGTGTTAATCGACTGCTTATATTGTCAGTAAGACTTCCAGTCGATAGTAGTTAAGTTTTGGAGGAGTTAAACATTATAAGTAAACTTGTGACGCCTGGGGGGTCAGCACCCCTTAACCCCTGCATTTGGCAAGGGTCAACTGTATACTTTTGTTAATCATGAAGTCTACTAATTTTGTTTGGTAACATTTACTGACTGAGGTAGAGTCAGCCAACTGTAATTCAACTAGCTTTCAGTGAGCTATCCTCCTGAATATATTATATATTCCACATCTTCTTCACACACACACACACACACACACACACACACACACACACGTCTTGCCATTTGCAATGCCATGGATGGAATTAGAACATATTATGCTAAGCGAGATAGGTAAATCAGAGAAAGACACCATATGATTTCACTCATATGTGGAATTTAAGAAACAAAACAGATGAACATAAGGGAAGGGAGTAAGAGATGAGAGGGAAACTACAAGAGACCCTTAATGATAGAGAATAAACTGTGGGTGGATGGAGGGAGGTGGGTGGAGGATGGGCTAGATGGGTGATGGGTACTAAGGAAGCACTTGTGATGAGCACTGGGTGTTGTATATAAGTGACGAATCGCTGAATTCTACTCCTTAAACCAACATTGCACGGTATGTTAACTAAAATTTCAATTAAATTTAAATAATAATAAAAAAGAAGCCTTAGCCATCCTCTCAGATTCTTACAGAGGCCCGGATGCTTGGGGGGCCCTTCATTCCACAGAGTGTGAAACTGAAGGAGCCCAGAGAAGGGGACTGATAGCACCAGAGGTGGGCAGAGCTGAAATCAGCCCCCGAGTTTCCCTTGTCCCCATTCAGTGCTCTCTCTTTTCTGCTAATCCAACTCGAAGCGGTTACATAGGGTCTATGGCTGCTAAGAATCTATACCTTCTTACTAAGAAAAAGTGAAAGATGGAGCTGATCTATATAAAGCAAGCATGGGGAAGTCATCCTTATTTCCTCCTGAGCCTGCAGAATATTGTTCTCCAAGTCACGTCTATGTATCACAAGGCCCGGAGGGAGGTGGTGGTAAGGGCAATGAGATGGGGGTGGGCAAAGGGGTTCAG
This sequence comes from Hyaena hyaena, assembly GCF_003009895.1. Lineage (NCBI taxonomy): Eukaryota > Metazoa > Chordata > Mammalia > Carnivora > Hyaenidae > Hyaena > Hyaena hyaena. Next base: position 522,305 of record NW_024081308.1, on the reverse strand, counting down.
CTCTTCAGAAACCAGAATGCGTTGCCCAAGGATGCACGAGCAAGCATTTCTGTAGGAGAGATTCCTTGCACTGAAACTGTCGAATCAAAATTCTTGAGCTGCTGAATCCTTTAAGTTGTTCTCTGACAACACTTAAAACTGTCATTGCCCCAAATAACTTCACCAACACTAGCTGTTAGATTTTAAAGTATTAGCCAGTGTGTTGGACAAAAAAATATCTTGTTTTAATGACTCCTCCTCATTCCCAACTACTAGTAAATTTTGTCCCTAGGCACAGCTTTTGTTATCGTAGTACGAAGAGGGTATCTCCCCATTATATTTTATAATTGACTATTGTTTTTAAGGAGATCAATTTGTCCCAGTTTGCCTGGAACTTCACCAGTTTCAACACTGAAGTTGTGGTGTCCTGGGAGACCTCCGAGTCCCAGGCAAATCAAGAGAGTTGGCCACTCATAGCAATAACGTCTGAGTCTTTTTATCTTGTGTCTGGCTGCCTTACTGAGGTCTTATAAACGCTAATCACTGTTCACTGGACAGCCTATCTGGAAAATCCAAGAGAATCACTCCACCTTCAAAAAACAATTTTGTATTTTCCTTTAAGTGATTTATATCTCTTTTCTTCCTCTGGTCTTTGTGCACTGGCTAGAACCTTTAAAACATAGAACATGGAAGAGGCAATGGACATCTTCTTCTCATACCTGACTTTGCTGGGAATGCTTCTAATGTTTCACCGGTGAGTATGACACTGTTATGTATTTTGGTATATAATTCTTTTTCTTTAATGTTTATTTATTCTTGAGAGGGAGTGAGAGAGAGAGTGCGTGGGGGAGGGGCAGAGAGACAGGGAGACAGAGGATCCAAAGCGGGCTCTACACAGAGAGCAGAGTGCCTAATGTGGGGCTTGAGCCCACAAACTGCAAGATCACGACCTGAGCTGAAGTCAGACGTTTAACTGACTGAGCCACCCAGGCACCCCTTGGTAGGTAATTCTTTTTTTTTTTTTTTTTTAATTTTTAATGTTTTATTTATTTCTAAGAGAGAGAGAGACAGAGACAGAGACAGCATGACTAGGGGAGGGTCACAAAGAGAAGGAGACACAGAATCCGAAACAGGCTACAGGCTCTGAGCTAGCTGTCAGCAAAGAGTCTGATGCGGGGCTGAAACCCAGGAACAGTGACATCACGACCTCAGCCGAAATCGGATGCTTAACTGACTGAGCCACCCAGGCGCCCCGTGGCACCCCTTGGTAGATAATTCTTAAATAGAGGAAGTTTCCTTCTATTTCCATCTTGTACATAAGTGTTTTTGTCTTCTACAAGTCAGGAACACATACTGAGTTTTATCAAATATTTTTGGGCACCTATTAAAGTGTTGTCTCTCTTAATTAGCTGACTTCTCAATGCTGAACCATCCTTGCATTCCTAGGATGTGGCTAATACATATCAAGCACTTACTGTGAATGAGATTCTCTAGATATATAGGGTTTAAATAACAGAGGATTATCTGTTACCCTTGTGAAACTATCTCTATCTCATGCCTTTTATGGGAGGGGTTGGAAAGTAGATCTTTGATACATTTACAATAGTAACTTCAAGCCACAAATCAGCCTTAGGAGTCTCTCATATCCTTGTAAGACACTTTGCCTTTTACAGGCACTGAAATTTTGTTTGTTGTTGATTGAGGTATTTAGGTTGACAAGTAATAGTTTTCCCTCCAGGCATATTTCTTATTCTATTACATTGGTAATTTTTGAGAAAAGAACATAAGTGAAGTGAATGTGTGGTATTTAACATTAAAATACAATTGCTGAGTGGAAGGCTTTCACATCTGCTACACACCCTGTAGGTTCTACTTTGGCTCCTAAGATAGAAATGGCTACATATGACCACGTTTGCACAGTGCCTTTCTGTTTTCTCTTTTCATTCCCCTAATTTGGGAGAGTATCTCTACTAAGAGTATCTACCACTAAGCTAGTGGTAGCCACTAGCTATATTTAATTATTGAGCACTTGAAATGTAGTCAGTACAATTGAGGAAGTGAAATGATTTCATGTAATATTTTATTAACTTTAATTTAAATAGCCATGTGTGGCTAGTGGCTACCACATTGGGCAGCAGGATCCAAAAGAGTTTCTGCTTAGGGCCAATTTTCCTCCAACTCCTGAACAAGTTATTATTGGGAACTTTGCCTACCTTATTGGTTGTGTCTGTTGTCAGGGTGATCGGGGAGTGGGGATGATACCTGAAAGATTCATAAACTCTGTGAACGTTCATCTTGCTGAGTCACCTTTACAACAGGTGTAGCCTGCTACTTTGTAGCAGAATAAAATCTTTCAAGATTCTGTCTCTTCTTGAATATTTTGAACATTCCCCCTTTGAATATTTTGGGTCAAGTAACCTTGACTCTAAAAACCATGACTACTGGGTGATGAAGGCTGGTAGCACTAATGGTACCATTTCATCTACTGTTATATAATTTTCTTTAGGAATGTGTGGAGGGACAGGTGCTTTATCATGTTTTAGGTGGAAGAAGGGAGGGAAAGATTTGCCCAATTCTGACAAAGCAAAATTCACATGGTGCCAGCCTTTAGAAAGAAAGCAAAATAACTCTCTATAGGTAATGGAAGAGAAATACAGGTATAAAAACATGGAAGTTAAAAAAATGTGTAATATATCATATTATGATAATTTATAAGGGGAAGAAAGAAATTAATGTCTAAAAAATTTGTTAAATCAATGTCTATTGGCTGGGGCACCTGGGTGGCTCAGTTGGTTAAGCAATCGACTCTCGATTTCGGCTCAGCTCAAAATCTCACGGTTCGTGGGTTCGAGGCCCACATCAGGTTTTGGGCTGACAGCGTGCAGCCTGCTTAGCATTCTCTCTCTCCCTCTCTCTCTGCCCCTTTCCCTCCCCCTCTCAAAATAAATAAATAAACTTAAAAATAAAAGAACTATCAATATAATCATTTCATTTAGAGATACACACATTACTTTCCTAAAGAAAACACAAGAATTAAAAGGGGTACCCTCTGTGACATGGGACTGTTGATTTCCATTCTAAGCTTTTCTTTGCCAAGTGATGTTTTTAATCTTGCACATAAATTAGTTTGATGTTAAAAAAAAAAAGTGGGGGGAGGAGAGAAACAGAAGCAAGTAGGAAAGATGGAACCCACCGAAGATGAAGTTGTCAGGCCGGAAGAGCTGCCCAAAAGGCCCGGACCTCACACTGTCCATGGTGCCTGGCTCCAAGTCCACCAGGGCAGCCCTGGGCACGTATTTCTGAGCTGGAAGAGAACAGAGCCCACCCACAAAGGTCACTTTCTGGCTTCCAGAGTGATCAACTTCCCCGTAGCAAGTTCCCCCAGCACAGCTGCCTGGATCCTATGAAACAAGCTTTCTTCAGAGACAGACCTGGCTTTCTTCGAATCACAGAACCTTAGCACTGGGAGGGACCTTGAACAACCCATTCCCACCTTAAATTGTTCAGATGAGGAAATCGACCCAAGCATGAACGGGCAGAGGAAGTTCCAGGAATAAGCAGGATGAGAAATCCGGTCTCCTGACTTCCTGCCTTCTGTATTTTCCACTTCACCCCGACACCTCTTTCCTGCTGGGCGGTTTTACTTTTATAGCTCCATGGAAATAAACCGTATCTGTTGCAGCAAATTGCTGGGCTGCTGTGCCGTTCTTTCCACTTTTTGGCACATCCCTCATGCACACACATTAATGGATCCAAGCTATAGTCTAAGCACCGCGTTGCAGGCACCAGCCTAAAGGCTGTTTCCGGAAGACACTCTCATTTATGAATGACATTTGCTGTGCAGCCTTGTTGTTAGCAAGCACGTTTTCATGCCTCTTGGGCAGGAAATTGTTCCCTAGTGAGGATGGGGTTAATATGATTGCCCATAGGACCTGCTCTACAACTCGGGTCCTGTGATGCACACACCCACTGAAGCAAGGATGTAAACAAAGTGGACCCAAGGGTTCACAGGAAATGCAATGTATAACTGGAATTTTTAGTGCTATCTAGAAATGTCATATTGTACGTCCTGCTCTCCCAAACCTTTTCTTATAGCTGCTGAGTGAATAAAACCCAGTGCTTTATGTATCTTGCTCTTCCCAGCTCTTGTGTGGACAAAGAGCAAGGAACTCCAAAAACCAGAGTAATTATTCTGGGGCGATGTGTCACATATGTGGAAGGGTAGCATCTGTCATTTTCTGAGGGTTGTTTCAACATCTTCACTTTTCGTTGCTTTGTGAAGGGCACATATCCAATTTTATAATAAAATTGTTACAGAAATAGTGGGTACACGTGGCCACAGTATATATGTAGGTATCCAGGTCAAGGGGGAAATGATTCCCAACCTTGGGTAAACGACAGCCTGCAATTTTTACTGAACTTCACCAATTACCCAGAACTGTCTGTAGTTTCAGCTTCCAGGGAGCATCAAGAGTTTCTAGAGGTTGGTAAGGGGGCAGAGGAGTCATTTAAAGGAGTGCTTTTCAAATTCTTAGCCAAGAATCTCCGTTAAGAGATAACATTTTAAACTGAAAAACAAAGCAAAACAGAAAGTCGGACATGACCCAGTAAGTGATTTCACAACACTAACGGGTTGTCAGGTTCAAGAGTTCAGACCCGCGTGATAGGCCAAATTCGGCTTTTTGAAATAAACTGACGGCGGATTTCCCGCCCCAGGGGGAGTGAGGAAGGACCCGGGCATCCTGCTGTACCCCGGGAAATTTTCCGAGAGCAAACTACCCTCGCTCGAGGGCGGCATCCAGATGGCCAACTTGGGATCGGGCGGAGAAGACCCGAGAAGGCCGAGAACGCCGGGGTCCTAGAGGGGGAAGGCCTAACCAGGAAAAGGGGTGGCCGAGGTCTAAGACGGGGCTGGCCGAGGGTCCCGGGGGAGATGGCTAGGATCCCGGGGGGCGGGGGGCCGGGATGGCTGGGATCCGAGGAGCAGACGGCTGGGATCCGGGCAGGGACGGACGGGGACGGCCGAGGGTCTAGGAGGGGGACCACCGGGTCGGACCGGGAAGGGCGGGGTCCCGGCCGCGCCGCGCTACTCACAGGATGACTCATTGTAGTAGACGTTGATTCTCTCCAGTTGCAGCGCCGAGTCACCCACGTAGCCTCCGGCCGGGTCGATACCATGTTCATCGCTGATCACTTCCCAAAACTTGGGAAGGGAGAGGCGGGGGGTGGGGAACAGACGGTCAGAACCCGGAGCCTAGGGCGCCCTCCCCCGCGGCTCACTCCAGGGCTGGCCGGGCGGGGCAGGGCGCGCGGGGCCCTGCTGCCGAATTCCAGGCGCGCCAGAGCCGCCGGCGGCCGCTCCCAGCTGGAGCGGGGATGGGGTGAGGGGCAGGGGGTCCCCGGCTGTGACGCCCCCTCCGCGGCCGCGCCACTCCTCGATCACTTCCCGGGTGCCGCGCAGGACCGGGCTGGGCTCCGAGGACCGAGTGGCACAGAGGGTGCGCACCGGAGCGTTCGCACCGAGGGCTCGAGCCCCGACACCCACGGCCTGCCAGCTGCCCACCCGCAGGGAAGCCCGGCGCCCGGCCCACCTTGGTGCCGATCTGGTTCCCGCACTGGCCCGCCTGGATGTGCACGATCTCCCTCATGGCGGGCGCTGGCTCTGCGCTCGGGGCACTTGCTGTTCGGACCGCGGCGGCGACTGCGGGCCGGCGGCGCGCTCCCCGGGACTCGACCCTCAGCTTGCTCTCCACCCCCCACCCGGGACTCCCCGACCAATAGCCGCGGGCCTCGCCCTCCCCGGCCGCGCCCCCTCCGCCCCCGCGGTCCCCGCGCCACCCCGACTCCCCGGCTCGTCGCGCGCCCCCACCCCCGGCCTCGCCCTCTGGGGCCGCGCCTCCTCCGGTCCAGGCGGGCCTGGCGCCTCCCTCCTCTCCGCCCGGCTCCCGCTCCTCGTCCCCTAGGCCTCTTAACCCCGGCCCGCCGCCGCGGGTGCCCCACCGAGGCCCGCCCCGCTGTGCGCCCTCTTCCTTGGGCCGCCTCGACACCGCGCAGTCCTAGCAGAGAGAACAGAAAGGGGGGCTGAGGGACCCTTTACTGGGGAAGCCTAGCCTGGCCTGGAAATGAGCGGGTCCCTGGGGCGCCCACCGAAGCGGGGTGGGAGTGGAGATAGGGTGAGATGGTGGAGACTTTAAAGGTGGGGAGGCAGGCGGGAAGGACCAGGTTCCGGCCCCTCCCTGCCCCCACTTAGCTGCCCCCTGTCGCTGGCCCTTCCCGGAGGGAGACCGTTTCCGCTGAGCCGCCGAGGGCAGGCGGGGTCCCACCCGGAGCCGCTCGGGGTGGGTTCCACGGACGCGCGGGCTGGCGGGGCGCTCCGCAGCTTCGGGTGCGCTCGGTCCCCGCCGTCCCCCCGCCCGCGCCGCGGGGTCAAACCCTGCCCGAGAGTGCTTTGGGACATGAAGGCGGAGTTTTTCAGTGTGACTGTAACACTTGCCCCCCGCCACTCCCCCTACACACACATCTAACCGCGGGCTTTGGTTCTTACGTCCTCGCTTTCCTGCGTCTCCGTCTGGAAATACAGATACCGTTCCATTTCGACAACTCCGAATCGTTCGTAGTGGGATTTAGTTAAAAGCGAATACCTGACTCCATCTGACAATGAACACACACACACACACACACACACACACACACACACACACACACACACACTGCACAGTCGTCTCCCAAGCCTCTCCACTGGAAATCAGCGATGAAAAGCTCTTAGGCCCCCGGAGGGCGCAGAGGGCCAGGTTCTACCCCAGCCGGTCCCCTAACCTTCCCCCCTCCCGGGTGCCGCGTGGACTCCCTTTTGCTCTTGGCGGGGTAGGTAGGTGTGCCTGTGCGGATGTTCTTCGAGTCAGCGCCGCGCTGGAGGAGTGAGGACGCTAGGAGCGTTTAATCATACAGGTCTCGCTTCTCTATCCTCCAGGGGCCGGCAGAAGTCAGGCGGATTCCCAACTGAATGAACTAAGCCGTCTCTGGGCACCAGGAGACGACTCTGCCTATGCAAAGCATGGCTCCAAATTTCTGTTCTAACCTGGTGCAGCCCTGACCTCGCTTTGAACTCCACTCCTCCTGCTTCCCAGGGTTTGCAGGACAGCGTCCCCGCTCACCCCCGTCCCCCACACCTGTTTCCTTCGCACCCTCCAGGAGGTAACAGCCCCCACTTGTTAGGGCCTGCCTTCCCGGCCCTCTAGGCCCTGGCCCCTCCCCTCCTTGCTCAGCTGCCCTGGTTCTTTCCCTACCCCCACTGTCTGCTCCACCCAGCCTGGGCCCTTCTGCTGCTGCGCCCCCTGCCCGCCCCCAGGCATGCTCACCGCTGACACCCACACCTAGAACTCTCCCCAGTCCACTCCTGCGGACAGTTCCAGCTGGCAGAGCTCACTCACTCCTGTGCCCGTTCGTGTGGCAGATACTCAGTGTTTCCCGGGGGAAATCATGGTTACTTCTGGGCATGAATTAGGCCCTTGGGGAGCAATCGTCCCTCTTCCAGGCGGTCTTGTGTGGTAGAAAGGAATGACCACCGGGTGGTGAGTCAGGGTGACTTGGATTTCAATTCCGGTTCTGTTCCCAATCAGCTTTATGTTCACTCAGATTCTCTGGGCTTCCATGTATTCATGTGTAAAATGAAAGGATTATCCCAGGGGCTCTGGTTCTGCGGCACCTTCAGTTGGAATGTACATCCACCAGAGACTTTTGCATGCGTTTCCCTGTGTGAGCACTTTAGGTAGGGAGACTCCGGAAAGCCTGGACCGCACCCCCTCCCGGGCCGAATGGAAATGCCACGCAGAGAGGAAGCAACAATGCTCTTCTACCCGCACCAGCAGTTTCTTTTCAGACACACGGAAACTTTGGGAAAGTCCTAATGTGTGTCTGTGCTTGGAAAGAGGTAGAGAACTTTAAACATTTTCTTTTTTGGAGTTTTCCAAATGTTTCCAGTTTTAAGGATTAATTTCCTTAACCTTTGGGTCCCTGGCCCTGACCCCCTCCCTCACCCTCTGTAATGCCAGGGAAGCAGGTGAGGGCCTCACAGCCTTGTCCACACTCCACCATCACACGTTAAGCCTGAGATGAGCCGGTTGTCCTCTCCTGAGTACTCAGCACCTTATTTAGGCTGTTTGTTGCCATTGCTCAGTTGAATTATCGACTCCAAGTAAACGCTCCCAGGCTCCAGCCTCCACCCTCCAGCCCCGACTTTCAGTTTGCCCCCCCCTTTCCCCTTCTACCTCCATCCCACACTGGGAAGAACCTCCTGTGTTGCTGCGAACACCCCAGTCCCCCCAAATCCCCACACAGCCATCCCTGGGCCACCCCTTCGTGCGCATGAATGTCACCGTCAACCGTGGGGCATGGGGGTCCTGGAAGCAGGTTGGGATGTTTGCACAGGGCACCCTCCATCTTGGGTGCTGAAGCAGTGGTCCGGGCCCCCAGTGGGCACATCCTAGGGGCCATGCAGGAAGGGGTGCAGCCCGAGGCCTGGGTCCTCTGGTGTGTGGCAGCTGTTAACAATAGGTGTTATGTTATTATTGCCTTATCTTCTCAACTTTCCCATAGGTTTGTAAATTTCTCAGATGCAGCCATGGTTGGCTGGGAAGGAACTGTGAACGAAACAGTCCAGGGAACGGGGGACACAGACGTCCTGGCCACAGTCTCAGCCTCTGCTGGTACAAAGCTGCCGCTGAAGGTATGATAGGGAGCTGCTTTCCCTTCATGGGCACAGAGAAGGGACGGATGAGTACAGAGTTCCATGTGGCTGAGAAAAAGGGCCTCTGAGAGAGGAAGCAGACCTGCAGGAAGGGCTGCCAAAGGCTGGAGGTCTTTGAAAACTGGGCACAGTCTCTCTAACCCATTCTGAGTCGAGTGTGATGAGAGAGGGAAGATGTGAGTCCCTATTCATTCGAGAGCTCTGGGGTCCCTCCCCCCTCCCCCCCCCCCCCCCCCCCCCCCCCCCGCAATAGTGGCTGGGCAGTTAGGACCACAGGTCTTCTGGATCTAATCCAGCCCCCCCAACATGAACCGAACAGCCACATGTGCTTGTGCCCTGCTCGTTTGGGAGCCAGTAAGCTGCTAAAGCTGCCTGACAGCTGTAGGCAGATGGATAAGCCAAGGGCCAAAGAACTGAGGAGGCTGGGCCTGGCTTTCACACGCAGCTCCGTCCCCATCCCCCTTGGAGTTTCTATGAGTTCATCTGGACAGGGGAAATGGTCAGGTGACGAGGCACACCCACCCACGCTCCCTCTCTGGCCACTTTTGTGTTGGGCTGGGAACAAAAATAAAGATCCTGTTTTATGTACCTTTGCTAGACAAGACAGGTTTGGGAAGTGTGATTAAGAATATCTTTGTTTTTATGGAATCGCTAATTTCCTGGAGTGTGAGAGGAAGAGCATGTGGTGTGGGGCTCCCTGCAGCCTGTTCTGTTCTACGTGGGAAATGAATCAGAAAGTTAACTGTGACCCTTAACCCTGCATCCTGGAAGTTCTAGGCTGAGATAAAATCTGTTTTCTCATTAGCCAGTGAGAGAGTAAGACCAGATGATCTTAAAATTCCCTTGTGGCTCTCACTTCCTGTAACTGATCAATACCTGTCCTAACTTAAATCAGTCAAGAGCCAGCTGATCTAGAACGCGACCTCATTGTCCCGTGTCACCTATTTCTAAGAAAGCAGTGAGCATATATCCATGAAGTACACCATGAAGAATAAACATTCATGCATAGAACTGAGTGTAGTAAATCAACTGTGTCACAAATATGATGTGACATCTCTCTGATGGGAATGGAGTTGTTGCCATGTTGTATGGCAATGAGGGAAAAATGCACAGCACATCTGGCTGTAGTCAAATGGCTTTACCCAGAGCCCAACCTAAATTTGTTATTTTCCCAGTCATGGAATCAGCTCTAACACTGACCATTTTCTTTGATACTGTGCACAATAGAAGTCTTCAGTATGTTCTGGAAGAGCTCTGCATGAGGTGACAGAACCCTAGGATCTGATCCCTGCCTGATGTGACCTGTAAGCTTCAGCTACTTCCTCAGCAACATGACGGTGGGGGATGGGGGAACGGACGGGAAGTGACCAGATGCAAAGATCTTGAGTGCAAACATCTAGGGCTCCCCCAGCACCCCCAGGCCACACTTATGGGACCGCCCCCTCACTCTCCCCCACCCTGGCCCCTTATACATAGACATATGGCAGGGTGTGCAGGATTAGGGGCTGAGGCCACAAAAATCAGCCCAGCACTGTGGAGGAGGGGGGAGAAGTGCTGGGAGGAGCATTTCATGGGGAGCTGCCCAGGAGAAGGGGCTCTGATATATCCCAGCCAGGTGACTTAGGCTGGAGACAAGGGGACGTAAGGAAAGTCACCTTCATCTAGGGATTTTTTTTTTAATTTATTTTTTAGAGAGAGATAGAAACAAAGTGTGAGCGAGGGAGGGGCAAAGGTAGAGGATGACTTGGAATCTGAAGCAGGCGCCAGGCTCCCAGCTGTCAGCACAGAACCTGATGTAGGGTTTGAACTCTGGAGTGAGTGGTGAGATCATGACCTGAGCTGAAGTCAGATGCTTAACCGACTGAGCCACTCATCTAGGGATTTTTAAAACCAGCTGAAGCACAACAATTTTTAGGACTCGCCTTGGGCAGTTTATATTTTTAAAAAGAATCTTTATGATATTTTTCCATTAAAAACTAGTAGATGAATTTTGCAAGATGAAAATTCTGGAGAGCAGTTGCACAACGTTTTGAATGTCCTGAATGCTACTGCATTGTACACTTAAAAATGGTGACTGTGGCACATTTGACGTTATGCACTTGTTTTAAACCACAATTTAAAAAGGGGAGGGGTAGTAATAGACAACTTGACAAAACTTGGAAAAGACTGAAAAGTAAACAAAAGATAAAATCTACATCCCAAACACCATTAATTAATTAGTTAACATTTTGACACATTTCCTGGCAGTCTTTTTTTTAGTTAACATGTAGTATAATATATTTTAAAATTTTCAACATTTATTCATTTTTGAGAGTGAGAGAGACAGTGTGTGAGGGGGAGGGGCAGAGAGAGTGGGAGACAAAATCAGAAGCAGGCTCCAGGCTCTGAGCCATAGCACAGAGCCCCATGCAGGGCTCGGACTCACAGACCGAAAGATCATGACCTGAGCTGAAGTCAGATGCTTAACCAACTGAGCCGCCCAGACACCCCTATAGTGTAATATTAGTTTCAGGAGTCAAATTCAGAGATTCATCACTTACAGGTAACACTCAGTGCTCATCCCAAAAAGTGCCCTCCTTAATGGCCCTCACCCATCTAGCCCCTCCCCTGCCCACCTCCCCTCCAGCAAGCTTTCCTGGCAGTGTTTTATTCTACAACTACTTTCCTTAAATTTCATTAGGTTCATGTTGCCTGTTTGCTTCAAAACAAATGAACTTTGTAAACGTAGCTTCTTCGTGTTTGTATGGTGCACAACATCTTATAGAGTATTCTAATTATTATTCTAATTATTCTTCGAATTATTTCCTCCTGTTTGGCTCTTTGAGTCATTTCCTATTTTCCACTACTATCAATAATGCTTCAACAAACATCTTTGTGCATGAAGTAGTTTTGAATTTAGACTTGAAGATTTGTTCCTAAAAGCGCAATTACTGGATCAAATGCTATGATTACAAGGATTTAGATCCATGATGCCAGTCCTCTTTCCAGAAGAGAGGCCCAGAGAGTATCTGTGCTGGGAAAATCTCATTGCAACCTGAGGGTGAGAATTTATTTATGAGGAGGGAGACCCTCACCAGCCCCCAAACCTCCTCTCCTGGTCTTCCGATGCCTGGAATTCTTTGACAGAGAGACAAAGCCTGTGCTTTTTCCTTAAGCAAGAAATGCTTTAGAGGTGCAGCTGGCAGAGACTTGAGGTCTGGTGTGTGTGAATGAAGGTGGGGGGCCCCTGCCCCATTAGATGGTGGGATCCCTGGGAGCCCCCACATGCCACTGAGGAAGGGAAGGACACTCGGGCCAGCTGTACCCGGAGTCTGCACTTGGGTGAAGGAAGCTTTGCCAATACAGCTCTATGGACCCCAAGGGGACACTTTACTGGTGCTCCTCCTGCCAGGACAACTTCCTTTGCAAAGTGTTCTCTGTCCCTTTCTATGTGGCTTCTGCAGTGTCCTCTCCTTGGGAATGGTAGAGCACCCAACTCTCCCGCTAATAAAGTGAAGCGGCTGGGATTAGTGTGTCATGGAGCTTGGAGATTGGACAGTGGGTTTAATTTCAGCTCTGCCACGTGGGGAAATGGGGGACATCATTCCAGCCTTACAGGGTCGTTGGGCACACTGTGTGTTGGGAATGTAAAGGTTCTTTTCATTTGATGTCTGGCATACCACAGGCACTCAGCACGTTTGTCTTAAAGTATGTACCATATAAACAATTAATCTCTCAGTCCTCGAACTGCAGAAGACAACCTTGTTTTGTTGCAGTCATAGGGGTATAAAAAATTAAGTTTGTACTAAGTAAAATTTGATTCGAGTGATTATGTGATTTGGAAGGGTGTGTGTGTGTGAGTATGTGTGAGAGCAAAATACTGAATTACCTTTTATGTAAAATCAAACAAATGTTTACCTAGTTGATAAACAGTAAATGTTCAATTCTACGTGTTAGTAAAGGAAGAGAAAAGAGAGGACAGGAAGAAGACAAACGGGAGGAGACAGACAGGCAGACAGACTTCCATGGGAAAAGAGAGAAGGAGAAACCTAGAGAAAACGGGCCATGCATTTCCACCAACGTATGTGCCAGTGGAAATACCATGCTGGGCTCTGCCTGGGCTCTCCCTCTGCCTACTGGACCCGCTCCTAGGCAGGGCCTGGGGGGTCAGAGCTCCAAGGTCAGAGCCATATCAGGCTGTTGTCTGGTTCTGTCGTAGGACACTATTTTGAGTGCTGATGATTCATTGATTTACTCACTCTTTTCTTCAACAAATGTTGAGTGCTTACTACATCCCAGACACTGTGCTATATTCTAATTGTAATTGTCATGAAGTTTTAGCAACCTCTGCAGCAGATAAAGAAGTAACAATTATACTGATGTGATGTGCTGGAAACTAACAGTGATGGCTGCCATTCTTACTATTAAAAGACTGGGAAAAATCTGTTTCATGTTAATATTAAGGAAGAAAGTGATGGAAGTGAATGAATGAGTGTGTCCAGAAGTCAGACCCCCTCCCCCCCCCGGAAAGCATGAGAATGATCCACTGGACGCTCAGGACTCAAAGGGCCCATTCTAATGAGATGAGGGGTCTCCCAACAAGGCTGGGAGTCCCCAGTAGTGAAGGTGACCACATAATGAAACCCAGCTTTGGGGCAAGGAGCCCGAGTCCCAAGGAGTGGCATTTCCTGGGGACCTCCTACGACCTCTGGCTTCTCCTCCTGAGGTTGACCAGTAGTTTCTAGCGTCTTGCTCGTAATGAATCCAACGAGCATTTGTATGCGTTGCCAGGATACATTTTTTGTGATAAAAATCCTACAGGCCTGAACTTGCATCCATTGGTGGCTGGAAAAAGATTTCATTTAATTTATCCCTGCACTGAACCTTGACCTTTGGTTCAGCCACAGAATTTTGTTCCCTCCCCATGATTTGGCTTGGCTGTGCGTCCCCCTACCCTGAGTCTCTGAGCTTTCTTAATTCAGCCCAAGCTTTCTGAGGAGCTGAGCCTCTCCTGGTGAAGCTCCTGCTTCTAGTTTCTTGTTCCCTTCAGTGCCGCCTCTGTTTGCTGGTCTGATTTCCACCTGTGTCTTCTGCTTGGCACTCCCAGGCAATATGCTCCATCCACCTTTGGGACTTCTGCCCGTCACCCCCTTGGGCCATTTCCCTCACCTCCTCCTGGTGTGTGTCAGCTTGCCTCTCCCTGCCTCGGGATGCGTCCGCATTGTTTGGACCTGGTCATCTATTTTCCAGCCTTTCCTATCACTAACTCAGCTGTTACATAATGAAATGGTGCCAAGAAAGATAGTTAAAGCTCTACTGCATTTTCACAATGAAAAGCACAACCTGGAATGTTCCAGTTATTTACCCCTGTGGGATGGATTAACTTAATGTACATCATCCCGACCTCTAGGATGGAATAATCTGATGTGTTCTTTTTCTGGTCCCAGATTCTAGTTGGACATGACATCACTACACAGTTATGTCAGGATTGGACTTTCAGTCTGTCCTGTGTGTCTGCACCAACCTCAGTATTATGTGCTCACCGAATGTCTCCATGACCAGATTCTCCAGGTGTTCCTCATTTGGAAGTCTCACCTCCTGGACCAGATTGAAAGTTCCCAAGGTTAGAGACTAGACCTCCTATCTGGGGTCCACAATACTCAGGATACTACTTAATATGTCAATACACCCAGTAAATAATTATGAATGAAGAAAATAAGAGTGCAAGAAAATTTCCAGTGCAGAGGACTTTCCTTCTCTGGAGGGAGGACCAAGAATATCATGATAAGAAATCATGAAAAATTTAGTAATGCCTCCCTGAACAAAAACGTTTCCACTAGGGTTTTCTCAGAATTAAATATAAATTCAGGTGGCATTTTATCTTTTTTTAAGTTTATTTACTTTGAGAGAGGAGAGAGAGAGAGAGAGAGAGAGAGAGAGAGAATCCCAAGCAGGCTCAGCACTGTCGACACAGAGCCTGATGGGGGGCTTGAACCCACAAATCGTGAGATCATGACCTGAGCCAAAATCGGAGTCTGATGCTCAACCAAATGAGCCACCTAGGTGCCCCCAGATGGCTTTTTATAAAAACAGAGTCGGGGGCGCCTGGGTGTCTCATCGGTTGAGTGTCCGACTTTGGCTCAGGTCATAATCTTACAGTTCGTGAGATCGAGTTTCATATCGGGCTGTCTCCTGTCAGTGCAGAGCCCGCTTCAGATCCTCTGTTCTCCTCTCTCTCGCCTTGCTCTCCCTCTCTTTCTCACAAAAATAAACATTTAAAAACAGAGTCAAAATGGTTCACAACTGATTCTGATCAACGAGTTATTTGCCTGGGTTCCGTTGTTAGTCATTCCCTCTGGTCTAGTCAGGAACTGAGTTTTCATCCAGGTGGTGGACATCCTGGAAGGTGGGGTTGTGGGGTCCAGCCCCCCCGCCTTCTCACAAGCCCTGTGGCCCCTGCTCCAGGGCTCTGGGATGAGGGGAGCACTTCCACCTGACAGGCTTGTTGGGAGCACCTGAGATGAGGTGCGGGAAGATGCCTGCAAACCCTGAACTTCCGGACCAAAACAATGTGCCATTCTTACTGTTCCTTGTCTAGGGTAAGAGAAGGCTATTTGGAGAGTTCAGCTCAGTTCAAACGGGAGCCCACCAGCTCTCAGCTGCCTCAGCTGTTCTCAGGAATTTTGTGGCAGCCCCTCCCTTGCGTCTCAGCTGGCCCTGTGATCCAGAAGGCATCACCCTCCACTCACCCTGACGGCTCATCTCCTGGTTCTGTCCCATCCCCACTAAAGTGTATCTGTGACTAACTGCCAAATATAGGCTATATGGCTCGTTCACTTAATCAAGAGAGATCAAGCCATCTGATGCTGTGTGCCCGGTGCTCCAGGCAGGGGGCATCATGCTTTATTCAATGCATCTCATTTAAGAATCATCCTTCTCTTGGGGCGCCTGGGTGGCTTAGTCGGTTAAGCGTCCGACTTTCCGACTTTCGCTTGGGTCATGATCTTGCGGTTTGTGGGTTCGAGCCCCGCTTCGGGCTCTGTGCTGGCTGCCGGCTCAGAGCCTGGAGCCTGTTTCAGTCTGTGGCTCCATCTCTCTCTGGCCCTCCCCTGCTCACGCTGTCTCTCTCTCCTAGAAATAAATAAAACATTTAAAAAAAAAAAAAGAATCATCCTTCTCAAGGCAGGTATTATTCACTCTTTTACAGATGAGGAAACCAAGTCTGAGAGAGGCCAAGTAACTTGTCCTGGCCCCTGGCTTCTTCTTAGCTCTAACTGGTGCTTTTTCTTTTCTTCTTTTAAGTTCTACTAGATTGTAGTGACAACACTTGGTGTGAGATATACCCTCTTAGCAAAGCATACACTGTATCATTTATTGACTGTAGATAACAAGGTTGTACAGCAGATGTCTAGAACTGACTCATCTTGCTCAACTGAAACTTCATGCCTGCTGATTAGTGGCTCCTCATTGCCTAGATCCTAGCTTTTTTTTTTTTTTTAATGTTTTATTTTATTTTTGAGAGAGAGCTCGCAAGCAGGGCAGGGGCAGAGAGAGAGGGAGACACAGAATCTGAAGCAGGCTCCAGACTCCGAGCTGTCGGCACAGAGCCCGACACGGGGCTCGAAGTCACCAACTGTGAGATCATGACCTGAGCTCAAGTTGGAGGCTTAACTGACTGAGCCACCCAGGTGCCCCTAGATCCTAGCTTCTTAAAGAAGAAGTGCGGCCCGGAACTCGGCAGCTGTATTTACACTGGCATAATGCAACAGAACTGTTTCAGCTGCAATAGAATTGATTGGAAATTGATGAAACAGGAGGGACAATTTTGTCCAGTGCTTATTCCAGGGAGAGCTGGGGGCCGTGAGGCTTTCCTTGAGGGGTGAGACTTTCTCCCTGGCCTTGCCCTTCCTGTGCATCCTCGCTGGACCAGAGCCTACACTCACCCACCGTGTGGACACACTGAGCAGGCAGCCTCTCAGTCCTGACAGAGGCCATGCCTTGTCCCTTCTCTCATTTGGCTTCCACTCAACAGAGCAGCTGGAGAAGTGGCACCTCAAGGGCTCCCCAACTATTTTTATGTGGCCATCTGCCTTCTTGGCCAGGCCTGGCAGGCAGCAACAGGCCTGAGGAATGCCACAGCAGGTGGGTGACGCCCAGACAGCTGAGGATGCCCAGCCCTGCCCCTGACTGTTGTGGGGACACTGGAAGTGTGGTGCGAGGATACCAAGAGAAAAGGAATGTCTTTTTCATGTCACAGGGTGGGTGACGTGGGTGCCCTCGGGTCCTTTTCCACTTCTAAGACCACCCTGCCATTGCCCGGTGCAGGCGTCAGGGCTGGGCGGGCAGCACAGTGTGGCGGGCCGCTGATCTGGCCGCCTGCTGGCCTCGGGGCCATCAGAGGAGAGGGCAGAGCAAAAACGCTCTGTGGAGGGGAAGCCTTGGGCTTCAGCCCACCTGGACTGAAAGCTAAGCCTGGGGCAGGTGGGGCTTCTCTCCAGAAACATGAAGTGGCACGGCTGTGGTCAGATCTGTGGTTAGAGGAAGGGCTTGCCTCGCTCACAGTGCCCTAGGACAGAGGCAGCATTGAAAACCAATCAATAAAAACCCCCTTTTCATTACAGAAAATTTTAAATATATGCAAATTAGACATGGGCTAACAAACCCAGCTTCACGCGGAAGTATTTCTCTTTTTTAAAGTTTATTTATTTATTTATTGAGAGCGAGGGCACACACCTGAGCGGAAGGGGCAGAGAGAGAATCCGAAGCAGGCTCTGTGCTGTCAGAGCCTGATTCGGGGCTCAAACTCACAGACCGTGAGATCACGACCTGAGCCGAGATCAAGAGTTGGATGCTCAACCGACCGAGCCACCCCAGCCGCCCCACTGTATTTCTCTTTTTTTTTATTTTTATTTTTTAAATTTATTTCTGAGAGAGACAGTGTGAGCAGGGGAAGGTCAGAGAGACAGGGAGACACAGAATCCGAAACAGGCTCCAGGCTCTGAACTGTCAGCACAGAGCCCAACGCAAGGCTCGAACCCATGAACCGTGAGATCATAACCTGAGCCGAAGTTGGACGCTTAACCAACTAAGCCACCCAGGCGCCTCCCCACTGTATTTCTTAAACCTTGACAGTACACCTCTTTCCTGACAAAAGAAAAGCAAGAAAAGGGTGTTCTTGTGTCAGATATATAGTAAAGGCTTAATTTGCCTTTTTTCAGGAAGAAGCAGGAAAATAAATGAGTCAGATATTTTGAAGATAGTATATTGAATTTTTGTTACATCTTTCTTTCTCCTCAATGTAAAAGGTGTTTCCTTCCCAAATACTTAGGAGGCCTGCTTCCTGCCGTGCCCCATGCCAGGCGTCCACTGGCTCCTGGGGTCCAGGCGTCTGGAGCCCTGAGCTGGCACTGCTGGGAGTGTGAGAAAGGCACCTAAATTCTAGATCCTAGGCTTCATCGTCTGCAGGGTAATCATAATGATGACGAGCTTAACCATACTGTTACGAAAATCAAATAGGACTATCTTCAACCTAGGAAAGTATTTCATAATGATAAAAACATTCAAAAATTTAAACGGTGTGTTTGCCTTAATTGAAGGAAAGGAAGGATGCTCTGCAGAGAGAAGGGTCTCCTGCCACAGAGACTCAGGGTCTGGACAACCAAGACAAGCACCGGACTCTGGCATCTGGGGGTTGCGTTTACTGTTGCTGAAGCCCCAAAACATAGTGGCTTGAGCCACGGGTATTTCTTCTCCTTTCTTGCTCCTGTGGCTGCCACCTGGCTGCGCAGCTGTGCTCGGGGCTGCAGGTCATCTGCATGTGGCTCCAGGCTGTAGGGCAGGGTCAGTCCTGGCGAAGGGGCAGTGGCTACCTGACCAGGTTTTCGTCTTGGCAACCAGGAGAGTGGCTGGGGCCAGGCCAGGCACGCACACTGAGGCGTGGCACCAACATGCCACATCCGCCATCTTGGGGCTCCCGCACCCAGCATGGCCTCGTGCACCAAACAGAGGGAAATAACCCCCTCTCCCCAGGAGCTTAAGAGACCAGTCTCCTCTGAGAACGGTAGGGAGGAAATTGTTTCTTAGGTCTGATGACTTGAGTTAATCTGAGTGTTTTTATTACTATCTTTCTCATTTGTGACCTGCCTTGGATATTTTTGTTATTATTTTTGTCATTTTTTCCAACCATCAAGAACTATGTGTATTCCTGCCATTATTTGGTAGAAACTTACTGTTTGTGTTTATATTGATATTTGTGCCCTGTCTTAACATTTATTGTCTTATTCAATTCTTGTAACATTGCTCTGGGGAAGGCAAAATAACATTATACCCATTTTACAGATGACAGCATTAAATCTTCGCAATATCAGTTAACTGCCCTAAGGTCACCACAGCTAGCAAAATAGCAGAATTGGAACTAGCACCTATATATTGTATGAGCCTTCAGGAAAACACCTATGTCCAGCAAACACAGGGTGATATTAAAAAGTGCCAAGAGCTAGTACCATAATACTTTAATCAATCAATCAATCAAAATGCAAAATGACTCCTTTTTATTCCTAGCCAAACAAAACTATATGTTATAAAACTGCCAATCATGTGATATAATTTGTAGTATAACTTGTCAAATATTTTTGGTAATTTCCAATCACTTTTTGATTTTTAGGAAATATTCACATGACCTCCCTGAATGACTTGGTGGCTGTTAGCTAAGTGATGCCATGGTGTGACACAGGGAAAATGCCCCAAATTCTCCCAATGACTTTGGTGGACATTGGATGACATGTATGGAGGACCCCTCACATGAATAAAACTACTGATGGTATTCATTAGTTCTAGAAAAACAGCAGTAGTCCCATTTAAAGGACTTCTAGACTTCTGTAACACTGCCTAGGATTTTATTCAATATCTTTGTTATTAACCAAGCCATGAAAACACTTTATTAGAATGCCATTATTTAGTAGGTTGGCTCCAACTTATTAATTTTTATGCATTTTAAAGCCATGGAGCCCCATACATGTCGTTGGGCAAAATTTCATAATTCAATAACTTGAAGTAATGTAAAACATTGTTATTTTTTGTTTTGTCATCAAACCACAGTGCATTTTAATGTAATTGATTAGACGTAATCAATGGGGAAAAATCAATTCTACTGGTTGAGTGTCTGACTTTGGCTCAGGTCATGATCTCATGGTTCGTGAGTTTGAGCCCCGTTTTGGGCTCTGCACTGATAGTGAAGAGTCTGCTTTGGATCCTCTGTCTCCCTCTCTCTCTGTCCCTCCCCTGCTTCTGTGCTCTCTCTCTCTCTCTCTCTCTCTTTCTCTCTCTCTCAAAAATAAAAACAAACATTAAAAAATCATTAAAATTAAAAAATTTTCCTGGAATTGAAGTTTCTTTGTGTTTATCTCCAAATGGTATTTCTTGTTCCTCCATTTTAACTGTGTTCTCTCTTTCAGAGTCAGTTTATTCTATTTATTTATTTATTTATTTATTTATCTCTATTTATTTTTAAACATCTTTTTTTAATGTTTTATTTTAATTTTGAGAGAGAAAGAGACAGAGTGTGAACAGAAGAGGGGCAGAGAGAGAAAGGGAGGTACAGAATCCAAAGCAGGCTCTAGGCTCTGAGCTGTCAGCACAGAGCCTGACATGGGGCTTGAACTCATAGACTGTGAGACCATGACCTCAGCTGAAGTTGGTCGCTTAACTGACTGAACCACTCAGGCACCTATTTATTTTATTTTTAATTGAAAAGATTTTTTAATATTTTTAAAATGTTGTTTAAGTGTTTATATTGGACTGAGCCACACAGGCACCCCAAGATCAGTTTATTTTAAATATCTGATCACTTCTAGAATTTATGGAATTAATCTGTCATTTTAAGTAACTGAAAATGTTCTTTCTGATAAAACTAAAGGAAGTATTGGCACTTCTCCCAGATTATAATTTCTAATTTCCAAATTTCTAAAAAAAAAAAAAGTTTTTCTTTTCCAAAATTTTAAGGACCTCCATTCCACAGATTTTTACTACAGTGAATACACACAGCATGATGCGATTTTCACACTGCTTTTCCAGCTCCAGTCCCACAGCTTGCCCATCAAGGCCCGATCAGTTTTCTTACTTCGGTTCTCAGCTTGCCAGGCATATTAGACATTTTGGAAGAAGCAAGACCATTAATCAAAATTGTTGTATCTCCATTCTCTGAAAACCAAATCAAGAAAACAGTTCATTGGAAGACCATAATCTATATCAATGTATTCTTAAAGTTTTATAACATACGTTCTGTCTGCAAACACTTGATTTTTATACACTTTATTATGGAAAGTATTAAACACAAAGAAAAGTAGAGAAAATAGCACAACGAACCCCTGTGGACCCATTACCCAGCTTCAGCAATGGTCGATCCGGGAGAACTCTTGGGTCAGCTATATTCTCATTTACTTCTTGCCGCACTCCAATGTATCTTGAAGCATACCCCAGATATCATTTACTTCGTCTATAAACATTATAGTTTGTAGCTCTAAAAGGTAGTGAGTTCTTTTGGAAACATAACAATTATCATACCTAAAAATTAATTTTTAAATATGTTTTTTATATTAACCATACAAAACAAATGACCCTAAGACTTTTGATGTCTATTTTTAAGTTTGTTTGTTTGTTTGTTTGTTTTGAGCAGAAGAGGTGCAGAGAGAGAGGGAGAGAGAAAGAATCCCAAGCAGGCTCTATGCTATCAGCACAGAGCTCTATATGGGGGTTGAAATCACAAATGGTGAGATCATGACCTGAGCCGAGATCAAGAGGTACAGGCTTAGGGACGCCTGGGTGGTGCAGACAGTTAAAGCCTCTGACTTCAGCTCAGGTCATGATCTCACAGTCTGTGAGTTCCAGCCCTGCGTCAGGCTCTGCGCTGGCAGCATGGAGCCTGCTTGGGATTCTCTCTCTCTCTCAAAATAAATAAATAGACTTAAAAACAAAAAAGAGTTGGAGGCTTAACTGACAGAGCCACTCAGGCACCCCTGTTGTCTTTTTTTTCTTTAAGTCTATTTATTTATTTTGAGAGAGAGAGAATCCCAAGCAGGCTCCATGCTGCCAGTGCAGAGCCCGACGGTGAGGGGAGGTAGGAGGAGGGAGTGTGAACTCTGAGATCATGATCTGAGCCAAAGTCAAGAGTCCAATGCTCAACCCGCTGAGCCACCAGTTGCCCCTTGGGCACTTTTTATGTGGAGATGCTGTTTTAGGTACTGGCA
The DNA here is from genome assembly GCF_003009895.1 of Hyaena hyaena. NCBI lineage: Eukaryota > Metazoa > Chordata > Mammalia > Carnivora > Hyaenidae > Hyaena > Hyaena hyaena. The sequence goes on along the minus strand of NW_024081308.1, from coordinate 500,357 downwards.
GACGGTGGGGCAGCATTGTATGAAGGCAAGCTTTGTAGTGATCTGAGCAAACACAGAGTCCTCATACAGCAAGTCAGAGGTCCATTCCAAGCCCCAGTTTAATTTTTTTTTATTTTTTAAAATGTTTTTATTTATTTCTGAGAGAGAGAGAGAGAGAGAGACAGCGTGAGCAGGGGAGGGTCAGAGAGAGAGGGAGACACAGAATCTGAAGCAGGCTCCAGGCTCTTAGCTTTCAGCACAGAGCCTGACGCAGGGCGCGAACCCATGCACCGTGAGATCATGACCTGAGCAGAAGCCAGACGCTTAATGGACTGAGCCACCCAGGCGCCCCACCCCCCAGTTTAATTTCATCTACATGAAATTAATGCTGTTGAATTGAATTTAGCATTCCCCCCGCCCAGTTTTGTTTGTATTTGTTATGTAAATTTGAAAAAGAAAATTTGTACAGAAGAAATCAGAATAAAGGATTCATATCTGATTTTGTGTTTGTACATATATAAATAATGTTATAATGAAAAGAATAGACCTTTGGGCTTTCCCTCCTCTCCTCCTTCTCACATAAACTCTTCGGCAGTTTCAGGTTGTTTTCCTAACAACACAGGTGCACACGTGCACACCGCATGCGCACACGTACATGTTATGCACATGTGCACACAGCACTCGTGCGCGCGCGCGCACACACACACGCACAAACATGTACACAGCATGCATAATCACACACACTCCAGAGACCGCGCTGAAGTTTCCAGGGCCCCAGGACCAGGGAGCCTGGCAGGGGAACCTCTCGCTGTCCCTGAGGTTTAGAAGTTAGTCGCCCTGGGAGGATTTCAGAGATATCCTTCCTGCACTGGCAGCTGAGACACCTCTCCCTCCCCCGCCCGCCCCAAGAAGCTCCTCTGGCTGTTTTCAGACGCCCTGACCTCCAGGACGCCCTCTCCTCTCCCACCCTTTGCCCAGACTCGCCCGCCCCCCAGCAGTGCACTCTGAGCCGGGACCACCAAGTCAGCAACCCCATCTTGCCTTCATTCTGCCCCTTTCGAAAGCCTGTACTGTTAGCTGCTCATCACAGCTACTCTGGCAGAGAAGTGGAAGTTGATGGAAGGAGCCTGCGCTGCCAGGAGCGCTCCCGTCTGGCTGGGGGTTGGTGCTGGGGCGCCTGAGAGCTGGTCCAGGGCTCGGGTGCAGACTGGGAGGGACTGCGGGACCCCGGGGAGATCAAAGGCACTGCCTCAGGAAGTAGGTAGGTTTTATTCTTTATAACTCAAGAGGACAGAAGTAGAACCTGTGCGGGGCGGAAGTTTTAGGGACCCACATATCTGGCTAAAAAAAGAAAACAAAAAACTAACAAAACCCTTCACAAATAGGATGAGCTAAGCCCTCAAAGTGTTCATACCAAGGGTGAGGACAGAGCACAGGAGACCTGAGTGGGGTGGGAGGGTCTCTGCACACATGCATGACGTCATGATGTTTGTGACTCATGTTGAGGCCACTGCTTGGCCCTCCAGAGCCATCATCCTAACCTAAGTGCTCTCTTCTGGGCACGATACATCCCTGGAGGAGAGAGGCGATCTCTTCTGAAGCAAATACCATATGGAGTGGCAATTCACCCTGGTGACTTAGGTACAGGTAGGAGTGGAAGCAACATCCTTTGAGGTTTTATGTTGTCCGTTTGGGGCCTAACTACACGGATGACGCAGCTGTTGGCAGGCTTGAATGCCATCCCATGTCAATTGTCCCCTCTCTGAGTTCCGGTGGATCATGTCCAAGTGGACAAGAAGAATGTGGGGCACAGCATTTGTGACCAGGGTGGTGATTTCAAGGGTAGTTTTTCTGCGTGTACAACCCCCCCCACCCCCGCCACGCCCCAGCCTTCCAGGGAGGGGGTGCCGGGTTTGTAGTCTGGTCTTTGCTCTGCTAAGGAAGTACTAGGAGCAGAGGCTGGGTTCACTTAGAAAAGATGGAGTGCTTTTAGGAAGGGTCAGATCCTGGATCCTGGATCCAAGATCCTGGAGTCAGAAGAACTGGGGTGTGGAGACGTGCGTGGACCTGTACGCCCCCTCCTGGTGGAGCCTGGAAGCTAGCACACCTTGCGGTTGTCCACGCAGACCAGGAGCCTCGACAGAATTGTTGTATGGGTGGGGCGGGGTGGGGGTTTCTCATGTCCTGGCCAAGCCAGGGAGGACCTGGTTCTGAGCAGAGGAGGCGTGAAGACTCTGTGGAGGGGGTGCGGGGAAGATTCAGTATGACCTTCACAGGCTGAGCTCCAAAGACTGTAGCCAGTGGGCATTTTGGGGAGAGACCTGGGTGGGACACAATCCAGGATGGTGGCTTGACATATTGGCTCCTAGAGCGCCTGGCACTCCTTGGGTGTGAGGTGGGGGGACCACTCAGTGGAACAGAGGCTTGATGTAAAAAGTAGTGAATTGACAATCAGATATAAAAATCCACACTTCTGGGGCACCTGCGTGGCTCAGTCAGTTAAGTGTCCAACTTTTTGATTTTGGCTCAGGTCATGATGTCATGGTTCATGGGTTTGAGTCTCACGTCAGGCTTTGTGCTGACAGTGGGGGGCCTGCTTGGGATTCTCTTTCTCTCCCTCTCTCTTTGGCCCTCCCCTGCTCTCTCTCTCTCAAAAATAAACAGAAAGAAAGGAAGGAAGGGAGGGAGAGAGAGAGAGAGAGAGAGAGAGAACGAAGTGAAAAAGAAAGAATCCACACTTATTTGAAATTTGTGTCTGGTTTATCTCCCCAGTCTGCAACCCCCACAACGCCGAGGGGAAAAAGGTTCACTTCTTGTCCACTCCATCTGTGGCCTGGGATTTAAACCTGCTTAAAGAGTTTGGGGCCCGTTGTGCAGCTGGGCACATTTCGACCTGACCGGTCTCCAAGGCCGGGGAGGGAGCCCCCTTGGAGATGTGCTTTTCTCGGGGTGTGACAAACATAAGGACCCCCAGAATGAGCCAGTGTTTGAGATTGTTCATGTGAGGGTGGACCCAGCTCCCTCGTAGGAACTGAGATAGTTGTAGCGAGGAGCTGGAGTCCTCGCAGAGAAAGGAGAGGGATTCCCCCCACCCTTGTGCCCTGTTTTATTCATATATGATTTATTCATCACAGAGGAGTTGGGAGCCTGAGGCAGGAGACCCCGCTGAGCGGGAATAGCCTCCCTCAGACTCGGGGGCAGGTCACTGTCCGTGGGCCACCAGCACAACGGGCATGGCTTCCTGGAGAAAGGCCACATTCTCCCAGGTCTGGGCTCTGAAGGAAAGCAACCTCATGTCCCCAGGTGGGGCAGGCGCAGGGCCAGGCTGTGGCTCTGTCTGTGAGGGCGGCAGCTCTGGGGAGTAGCTGTGCACACCTTCGCTGCATAGGAAGGAACGCCTATAGGTGCCACGCTGTGTGAGGAGAAAGAGAACGTTCCTTGGAGGAAGTGGATTCCAGTTTTAAGATCCTTGTCTGACAAAGCCCACAGAGGGTCACTGACTTGGGGTCCCGGGGCCAGCAGGCGACAGATACTTTCTCCAGGGCTAGGCAGAAGAGGAGAAACTTGGTGAACTGGAAAGTGCCAGGCTGAACAAAGGCATTCTGTTAACATTTTTAAATTTTTTTTTTTTTTTATTTCTAAGAGCGAGAGACAGTATGAGCAGGGGAGGGTCAGAGAGAGAGGGAGACACAGAATCTAAACAGGCTCCAGCCTCTGAGCTAGCTGTCAGCACAGAGCCCCACGCGGGGCTCAAACCCACGAACCGCGAGATGGTGACCTGAGCTGAAGTCGGACACCTAACCGACTGAGCCACCCAGGAGCCCCCTACATTTTTTAAACCTGTGCCAAGAAAGACCTGTATGGGACTATGGACTGACTTCCTGGCCCATCTTGTTTTACAAAAAATTTATTTTTATTTTTTAAATAATTGTTTAATGTTTATTTAGTTTTGAAGGAGAGAAGACAGAGTGGGGGAGGAGCAGATATAGAGGGAGACACAGAATCGAAGCAGGCTCCAGGCTCTGAGCTGTCAGCACAGAGCCGGATGCGGGGTTCAAACTCAAGAGCCGTGAGATCATGATCCAAGCTAAAGTCAGACACTCAACAGACTGAGCCACCCAGTGCCCCTGACCCACCTCGTTTTGATCCTAATTTTATAGACAAAGAATCTTGTGACAGGGAAGTTTGTTCACAGCAGGATGATTCTAAGCGGAGGCCATCTCTGGCCGTGAGGTAACGACTTTGGGAATATTTCACGCTAATGCTCAGTCCGTGCCAGGCCTGTCCTCTGTCCCCTGCTCACCTGGTTGCCCAGTGGAGATGCCAGCATGGGTGGGGACGTGGAGCCCTGTGTGACTGAGACAGGGGCCACATGAACAAACTTTGGGGCGCACACAGAAATGGGAGGTCATGAACTCTGAGCTCATAGGGATGACTTCCTGTTTTCTGAACTGTGCTTCTAGAAGTCAGTAAACTGAGGGCACATGGAAAGACCGTGAGCCCTTGAAAGGGACACAGGCCACTGGCACAGATTTAGCTCCCGACCTAGCTTTTGGTGACATCCCAAAGCCAGCAGCAGCTCCTCTGCCCAGCAGCCCGGCCACTCCTGCCGACCACGGGACCGCACCTTTCTCCCAGCTAGTGGACTGGGCGCGGGCCGTGGAGACACTGGGATCAGGGCGAGAAGGTGTCCGTTTGGAATGCATGTTGCCTAATTCACACCGGAGGCAAGAGGGAGCTGCACCTGTCGGGACCCTGCCCAGACACGAGGCAGGTTTTTACTCTGCTGGTTCGCGCCCATCAAAAGCCTCATCACCGCCCTCGGAAGCCTTTGATGTTTGCAGAATCGGCTTTTGCCTCCCTTCTCCACGGGCCTTGCGCATCGGAGCCCATCGGAGCCCAGAGGCCCTGGGAGCCTCCCCCGAGAGCTCTGGGAGGCCGCTCCACCCCGGGCCGTCCCCGTGAAGCGCCACACGGGGTAAGAAGAAGAGAACCCCCAAACTCGAAGTAGTCCTTCTGAAGGAATCCCCCTTCTCGCGATGGGATGGCTCTTCCACGCCTTCCTTTGGTTAATCCACTCCCTGCAAAACGGGCCAGGGCGTCCGCTGGTGAGGACCAGCGCCGGGCGAGGGCGCCAGCTGAGTCAACAGCATCAGGCACTTCAGTGAAAATTCCTTTTTTGGAAGCCAGGCAGTGGCTTTCCAGGACGGCGGGATCCTTGGGAAGTGACGCAAGCCCTCAGTCAGCGGGAGGCCCCGCGCTGCGCTCCTCCTCGGAAGGTGCTGGAAAGACGGGGCAGGCTGAGACGTGAGCCGTTTGTGGGGCCCTCGCCTTCCTCCCGGGCCGCTCTGCGCAGCCCCAGCCCCAGCCCCCCGCCGAGGGCAGGGCTTTGGGCAGAGACCTCCTTATATAGGAAACGTTCTGCCCAGGCCGCTTCTCTGCGGCCGCACAGGCACTGCATCTGAGGCTTAACTCTCTCTACAGCAGCGGCGGCCTGTTCTGGAAGGAGCCAGAAAGGGCAAGGGAAAGCGGGGGCTAAATGGCTCTGTTGTCACGATGCTAAAGGCACAGGCTGTGTTCTGACGAATGCTCTGTGGTTCCCTTACTCCTGCCTCACTCAGCGGGCAGCTCGGGACCGGTGAGTGCCCAGGACCGAGCAGACCTGACCCCCGGGACTGGGCAGGGGCTCTGGGCCAGGTGAAGGGAGGGAAGGCCGAGTCCCTCCCCCCGCGAAGGCCTGGGCCGTGGGCAGGAGCCGCAGGGAGGGTGTGGGGCCCTCTTGGTTGGGGTTTTTTCACTGTGCCTGAATTGTCAGCCGGGAGAGAGAGGCCTCCATGCTAACGTTTCCTAAGAGGAAAATCACAAATCTCGAGTAGGACTACATTGGTCGTCCGTAGTCTTAGGAGACAAATCATGTTCTCCCTTCTTCTAGTGACAGCTCCCCCGTTTTCTTTGGGGAGCCAGTGTCCTCACCCCGTCTGTGTGGGAAGGGACATCCTTCCCTGTCTGCAGGACTGGTTGTGTGTGGCCCTGTGTGTCACACCCTCACCCCAGGACACAGCCCCGGGACCTCCTGCTGTGGGGCTGGCGTCTCACTTTCATGTGTGGGGGTGGGCAGGCCTGGAGATGATGCCAACCCAGAGGAAAGCAGGAGGGAGAGACGGAAAGACAGGGGCGCCTGGGGGGCTCAGTTGGTTAAGCATCCAACTTCGGCTCAGGTCATAATCTTGCAGTTCGTGGGTTTCAGCCCCATGTTGGGCTCTGTGCTGACAGCTCAGAGCCTGGAACCTGCTTCAGATTCTGTGTCTCCCTCTCTCTCTGCCCCTCCCCCACTCATGCTCTCTTTCTCTCTCAAAAATTAAAATAAAAAAGGGGTGCCTGGGTGGCTTAGTCGGTTAAGCGTCCGACTGTCGCTTAGGTCATGATCTCGCGGTTCGTGGGTTCAAGCCCCGCGTCGGGCTCTGTGCTGACTGCCAGCTCAGAGCCTGGAGCCTGTTTCAGTCTGTGACTCCCTCTCTCTCTGACCCTCCCCTGCTCACGCTGTCTCTCTCTCTCTCTCCTAGAAATAAATAAAACATAAAAAAAAAAATTAAAAAAAAAAAGATGAAAAGACAGATCCCTGGCTACTTTCCTTGGAGGACTGCACCCCACAGCGCCTGCAGCTAGAGCCACTCAGCCTGGGTCAGCGTCCTGCCACTCACAGCCGTGGGTCCCAACTGACAACTTGGGTGACATTAGGAACTGAAGGCATGGTCCGCTAGTGCCATGCATCAGGTCCAGTGTTCAAGCAGTTTTGTGGGGGCTGTTTTGCTTTTTCTTTCTTTAAAAGGCTTATAAGCACTGGCTGAAGACCTCCAGACCTTCAGGTTCTTAAGCTTCTGGGCTCATTCAGGACCCACATTAGAACTCCCTCCCCTGCCCCCCGCAGTAACATTTGACAGCTTGTTAGCTTAGCGGCACTGAGTACCAACAGAGACTTAAAAATGATCTGCCAGCAGGGCACGCCTGGCTGGCTTCTGCTTATCCTGTTTATTGAGGGCTGTTTATTGGGGCCGTGGAAAAGACACAAGGAAGCGTTACCCATATTACAAGTAGCTCTTGCGATTGATTGGTTTATTGCAGGAGGTGAGTTGCTGAGAGGCCTGACACAGGTTCCTGTGGCTCCGGAGCCACCACACAAGCCTGCCCTTTGGTCCTTCCTGGTCACCACGGGAGCCCCTACGAATCTCCTCCCTTCAGGGCGTTCCACTCTGCAGTCCCCATTTCGTGTGCCTTCACCTTCCCCTGGGTGTCACCCCCTGGTACACATGACCAGCCTTGTGCACGTGTGTATGGTTTAGAACAGAAGCATCTTCAAAATTCATCATCTGAGAGCGAATGTTTGGGTCAAGAGCCGGCTGGGTCCCCTGGGGGCATGCATCCTTATCCACTTGTGACCCCCCGTCTGGAGTGTGACCAGCGAGGACTCTGCTCTTCCGTATCACCCAGCACTTGGAGCACGTATGTGCCGGTGTAGATGAGCAACTGTCCGGTCACCTGGGCGGCGTGGGACAGGAACCGCAGCAGGCTCCTGCGGCAAAGGGGACAGGGCACAGGTCAGGCTTGGAGCTCTGGACCAGCGAGGGGCAGACAGTGTGGGGATCCTTTGCCACCCCCAAACATCTGCACAGAGCAGGTGCTGCTCACATAGGAATGAGGGAACCCCCGGAGCCCGCCAGGGTTGCTACAATGCACATGCTGATTCGGGAGGCCGAGGACCACCTTCCCTCTAGCTGCTTCCAAACGTGGCGTGTTGTTCAGGAACTAGGAAGCCCTGAGTAGGCTGACTGTGCTCTTGATAGCACACAGTGGGTCCTGCCCTTTGGGCAGCTTGCTTGCTCTGGCCACCATGGGTGTGTGGGGCTTGTTACTAAAATCAGGCAAAGTCGGGTGTGAAAGGAGAAGCTGAAGGAGATTGATCCCGTGACCCAGTTTGCTTTGGGTGGCCAGGACATGCCATCTCGGCCCTGCTGTGGCCTCTAAGCCCTAGGGCTGAGGCTGGCATTTCTGTTATTTCAGACTAAAAAAGTGTCTTTGCCTCAAATTCTTACTCTCTACCAAGTCCAGCATTAAAGGATTTCATTACAGTTTCAAAGGTCTGTCATGTCACAAGGCCTGAGGGTCGGCTGCACTGGTCAGAGAGCCCCCTGCCCTGGGATCCCACAACAGGACCCTGGTGTGATGCCGTTGATGTAGGGACCTTGGGGACTTCTGTGGGTGCTTGTGGTGCCATGAGATCTCAGATGGTAAGAATTAGTGATAAGAAGGCCAAACATGCCTCTTAAAGAGTTGGCTGAGGTGGGATTTTGGGTGAGGTTTACTTTCTTCATTATACTTTCCCAAGTTGTTAGAACTCTCCTGTCTCACTTTAGAAAACCAGTCAATCAAGCTATTTTCTCACATGTCAGCCAAAAGAGAAAGCTCCCCTGGGAGTCAAGATTTCAACATGGCCTCAGCGACAGTTGTCTATGAGTTGGCCATTAATGGTTCTGAGAGGGAAACGGAGGCCCCTGAGAAGCCACTACCTGAGTTCACTCCGTCCCAGGGCCTGGGGCCCGATGAGAGGAGACCAGTCTCACTTCCAAAGCATCCCCTTCCCTGAATTATGCCCAAGGATGACCAGAGTGGTGGTTATGGGGCCAGTGGAGAGAAGGAGCCAGAGCAGAGCCCTCCAAGAAGCAAGCAGGCCCCTGCCCAGAGGGGCGGTGCAGAGAGCCCTGGTGTCAGCAGCTGCGACCTTTTTAGACCTTCTGTCAGTCTCTTACCCTCCATCCATCTCTCCACAGGAATTGGTTATTTAGGGGATTGATACGAATTTATTAGAGAACAGAAGTAGATGTGTTTAGAGCCTATGCAATCAAAGAACTTAGAAGTAACCTTCTCATTTAAAAGATGATGAAACCAAGTCTCAGAGACATTAAGCAACCTATTGAAGGTCGCACAGCTGGTTGCTCAGTGGCAAGGCTGGGTGAGACCGTGGATGTCCCTCTCAGGCCAGGCCTTGAGAGCAGGGTGGCCAGCCTGGTTACAATCACAGAGTTTTCCTGGTGAACATACAGAATTTGTTCATACAGGTGCGGGGTATGGAATGGGGATCTATCTTCTACAGGCTCCCAGATCTGTGAGGCCTCACAGCCAGCCCAGCCCCAGCCTGTGGGGTGATGGTGCCCTGGCCGTATGTGGAAAAGGCACACACCCGCGCCACCTCATTGCTGGCTTCGAGTGAGCAGTAATACAGAAGATGCAAAAGAGTATTGGTCCAGGGTTGGGCGGCTACTCTGCACAAACCAGGTCAGAATTGCCATGACTCCATTTTGGCTGCCATTGCTTCAAATAAAGGTTTTTAAATGCACAGCCCTAGTTTTTAAAAGCAATTTGGTTTCTCCTCCTATTTATTACTTAGTTCTTGTTTCCATTTAGTATTTAATGGTCTCTGAAGAAAAAAATACATATACATCTTGGCTCAAGACTCTCTGTTTTCTGACTTAAGTCTGGGTGTAAGACCAACAATGAAGCAACAGAAAGAGAATTCAAGAAACTGATCCCATTCACAATTGCACAAAAAAGCATAAAATACCTAGGAATAAACCCAACCAAAGATATGAGATCTGTATGATGAAAACTATCGAAAACTTATGAAGGAAACTGAAGAAGACACAAAGAAATGGAAAAACATTCCACACTCATGGATTGGAAAAATAAATATAGTTAAAATGTCATTACTACCCAAAGCAATCTACACATTCAATGCAATCTCAATCAAAATTGCACCAGCATTCTTCTCAAAGCTAGAACAAACTCTCGTAAAATGTGTACGGAACCACAAAAGACCCCGAATAGCCAAAGTAATATTGAAGAAGAAAACCAAAATGGGAGGCATCACCATTGACTTTAGCCTCTACTACAAAGCTGTCATCATCATGACAGTATGGTATTGGCATAAAAACAGACACATAGACCAATGGAATAGAATAGAGAACTCAGAATTGGATCCAAAAATGTACAGTGAACTAAGCTTTGACAAAGCAGGAAAGAATATCCAATGGAAAAAAAGACAGCCTCTTTCACAGATGGTGCTGGGAGAACTGGACAGCAACGTGCAGAAGAATGAAACTAGATCATTTTCTCACACCATACACAAAAATAAACTCAAAATGGATAAAGGACCTGAATGTGAGACAGGAAACCATCAAAATCCTAGAGGAGAAAGCAGGAAACAACCTCCTTGACCTCCACCGCAGCAACTTCTTACTTGATACATCCCCAAAGGCAAGGGAATCAAGAGCAAAAATGAACTACTGGGACCTCATCAAGATTAAAAGCTTCTGCACGGCAAAGGAAACAATCCATAAAACTAATAGGCAACCGACAGAATGGGAAAAGATAGTTGCAAATGACATATCAGATAAAGGGCTAGTATCCAAAATCTATAAGGAACTCACCAAACTCCACACCCGAAAAACAAACAATCCAGTGAAGAAATGGGCAGAGGACATGAACAGACACTTCTCCAAAGAGGACATCCAGATGGCCAACAGACACATGAAACGAGGGTCAGCATCCCTCCTCATCAGGGAAATACAAATCAAAACCACACTGAGATACCACCTCACACCGGTCAGAGTGGCTAAAATGAGCAAATCAGAGGACTCTAGATGCTGGCGAGGATGTGGAGAAACAGGCACCCTCCCACGCTGCTGGTGGGAATGCAAACTGGTGCAGCCCCTCTGGAAAACAGTGTGGAGGTTCCTCAAAAAATTAACAGTAGAACTCCCCTATGACCCAGCAATAGCACTCCTAGGAATTTATCAAGGGATACAGGAGTGCTGATGCATAGGGGCACATGTACCCCAATGTTCACAGCAGCACTCTCAACAATAGCCAAAATATGGAAAGAGCCTAAGTGTCCATCAACTGACAAATGGATCAAGAAGATGTGGTTTATCTATACAATGGAATACTACATGACAATGAGAAAGAATGAAATCTGGCCATGTGTAGCAACACGGATGGAACTTGAGGGTGTTATGTTGAGCAAAATAAGCCAGGCAGAGAAAGACAGATACCATATGTTTGCACATATAGGAGGATTAGAAGGAACTTAACAGAGGACCGTGGGGGAGAAGAAGGGGAAAAATAGTGGGGGAGAGGGAGGGAGGCAAACCATGAGAGACTCTTGAATGCTGAGAACAAACTGAGGGCTGATGGGGGTGGGGGGAGAGGAAGGTGGGTGATGGGCATGGGGGAGGGCACTTGTGGGGATGAGCACTGGGTATTATGGAAACCAACTTGACAATAAACTATTTTTTAAAAAAGTCTGGGTGTAAGAATAAAACTACTGTATGGCAGTGTGAATTAGTGAGCACCAGCAGCTACTGGGTGGGTTGGGGCCTCCGTGGGGCTGGGCGTGGCAGTGCAAAGCAGCAGGCTGGAGATGGCCCAGGTGCAGTTTCTAGAACGCAGCTGACCCCGATGTCTGTTACCTCAGCAGGGCCTTGACTCCCGTACACCGGATGTCATAGGACACTGAATACATCTCATACATGGTGGCCTTCACATTGAGGCAGCCAATGACATCCTTGGGATTCAGCTTGTACAAGTCGAAGGTGACTCTTGCTATTCCTGATTTCTTCGGCTGCTGACGGGCTGGGACATGGTTACCACCCTAGAACCAGGAAGGGAGGGAGAGACGTAAGGAGCATCTCCGTCTAAGACATGCACATTCTGCACTTCTGGGTTTTTGTAGTTTTGACTCTGGTGGCTTTAAATCTGTTAATGACTGAGCTGCTGATTACTTGAGGAATGTTTTCAGCCCATCAATATGTTCATACTGCTACCACGTCCAAACCCAAGAGGAAGTGTCCTTTCCTGAGCTACTCTTGGGTTAGTGGCTCGGGATGAATGCAGCGTGGCTCCGGGGCTGGACTGTAGGGGTTCGGTGGATGGTTGTGCTATAGACATGAGGTACTGAATGCACGCACCCCGGTCACTTAGGGCCACCCGTGGTTACTTGGTTGACACGGACGGTCTCAGGACTGTAGCACAGGCAGCGCTATTTCCATTTTACAAGAGGCTGCCAGGAAGAAAGCTTCAGAATTGAGTGGCTAAAGCAAAGGGCAGGTGAGAACTTCCCAGGGCTTCCTCTGTTTTCTAGTCACCACCCTGGATGAAAACCGACCTCCCAGGACATGAATTACAACTGCCACTCCAGGTCCTCCTGAAACATCGGTAGACCCTTCAGGTGAGAGGAGAGAGCCAGAGACTTCTGTCAATCGCCAGGTTTATAAAGAGCGCTATAGCGTCTTCCCCACAGAAAGCTTTGCAGAGAGCAAGAAGAGAACGAAGTCATGCCAGAGAACAAATGTCAGCCCGGGGCGCCTCTCCCTATGGGCTCCTTCACACATGGATCTTGCAGGATTCAGGATTCCAATTTACACAACCAGCACAGTTACTATGTCTCTGGAACCTTTGGGGTTGGGGGTAGTTGAGGCTATACATGTTAAATCCATCAATGCCAATTACCAACTATATGTGAAGTTAAAACATAAATTCCCCCTAAAAGTACCCAAACTCTTTTTGATGGAGCCACTCTTCTCTCCTCCTACAGAGGACAGGAGACACTGACAGTAAAACCTGATGTTTAATGCACAAGAGTTTCTGCTGCCCCTTTAGGGGGTGCTGTCTAGCAGTTAGGAAACACTATTTTTAAAAATTAAGATTATAGGGAAAAAAATTAAGATTATAGGGGCGCCTGGGTGGCTCGGTTGCTTGAGCATCTGACTCTTGATTTCAGCTCAGGTCATGATCCTGGGGCCGTGGGATCAAGCTCCTGCATCAGGCTCTGCACTAAGTGTGGAACCTGCTTAAGATTCTCTCTCCCTTTGCCCCTCCCCCACTCATATTTTTTCCTCTTATAAAAAAATAAAAATGAAAAAGTAAAGTAAAAATTAAGATTACAGAATGAAAAGGGGAATTTTACCTATAATCCTGCCACTGTTCTTTCTTACTGCTGTGCTCCTTTCTGACATATGGAAGTTTTTATCTTATTCCCCCTAAATGTCTTCCTTAACTCTGGTCTTAAATCAAAGCCCGGCCCTCACAAAGCTAATCTGCTGGTGACCTAGATTTCTCTAGCTCGCTGGCTCAAGAAGAAGAAATGATTGCCCCCCTGAGTTATCCTTAAAGGGCTCCAGGTTGCTGCTTCCTCACAGGCCTCGGAGGCACTCAGACTGAAGATGCAGGGGGGTCCCCTGGCTGGATGTTCTCGTCAGAGTCAAATACAATTGGACCCACTGATGAAAAGAAACACCTACAAAGAGAGTAGGATCTATAATCAGCTTTGAGGTGCCCATTTCCACTCGAGGGAAGATGGCTGAAAGGCCTATGTCAAATAAGACGCTGACCCCAACTTGCTGAAAGGCCTTCTGCCCCGTTGAACACACCTCCCCATGGTATGATTTGCACCCATCACGGCTCAGTGCCCTGCACTCTGGCTCAGTCTCCCGGCACCCACCCACGCTGAGGGCCCACTAACTGAGTGTCTGTTATAAAAACAAACAGAAACTACCCTTCCCTTCTGAGCCAGTTTCCTGTTGCTGTTTTAACAAATTTCCACAAACTTTGTGGTTTGAAACAACAGAGACTTAGACCCTTACACTCTGGAGGTTGGCAGTCCACTACCAGCTGCCAAGGATGGTTCCTTCCGGAAGCTGCTGCGGAGACATGGCCCCCTCACCTTCTCCAGCTTCTGGAACTGCCCTCGCTCCGCAGCTCCTCACATCTCCCCTCCTCTTTCTCTGATTCTGGCCCTCACTCTGACCCTCCTGTCCCTCTGTGAAGAGCCTGTGATGACACTGGTCCCTGGGTTATCTGCGACTCTCCCTGGCTCAAGACCCTTAACTTAATCATACCTGCTACATCCATTTGCCAAGTAAAGTAGCCTCTCCATGGACTCCAGGGATTCGGAGGTGGACCTCTTTGGGAGGCTGTTATAGTGCTCACAACATCTTTCTCAAACAAGAAGTAGTCCAGCTCAAGATTGGCTTTTAAAAGATTTGTCTAGGAGCACCTGGGTGGCTTGGTTGGTTGAGCAACTGACTCTTAATTTTGGCTCAGGTCAAGATCTCACAGTCATGAGACTGAGCACTGTATCAGGCTCCTCAATGACTGAGCACAGATCTTACTTAATATTCAATCTTTTTCCTTCTGCCCTTCCCCCACTCTTGCCCACTCTCTCTCAAAAAAAAGCTAAAATTAAAAATAAATAAAAGATGTCTAATTCACCCCATGCTCTTCTTCTAATCTAATGGTGTGACCTCCTCACCTGCTTTACAGATACTGTATTTTAAATTTTATGCTTTTAAAAAAAATTTTTTAACATTTATTTGTTATTATTGACAGAAAGAGACTGAGCAATAGCAGGGGAGGGGCAGAGAGAGGGGGAGACACAGAATCCGAAGCAGGCTCCAGGCTCTGAGCTGTCAGCACAGAGCCTGATGCGGGGCCCAAACTCCCGAACCACAAGATCATGACTTGAGCTGAAGTCGGATACTTAACCAACTGAGCCACCCAGGTGCCCTAAATTTTATGGTTTTTATAACTGGTCTGTAGTCTTTCTTCCAGTTGGAAAAATGGTGAAATATTTGATATGGAGATTAGTATACATACTGATACATATGCATCATGGGTAGTGACAGGTATATTCACCACTACAGAAAACGTTACCAACCTGTTATCACCCACGTGCCCCTCCCCAGCTATATACCTCCACCTCATCTCAAGAGGAGACCATCTAAGTTGTGAATCATTCCCTTAGTTTTATTTTTAGCACACATGAGTCTCAAACATCATATTGCTAATTTTGTACATTTCTGAGTTATCTATAAGTGCTTAAATGTGGCGAATCTCAAAATGTACGTTAGAGACACCTGGGATCCTGAGGCCTTTTCAGGGGGTTGAAGAGGTCAAAACTATTTTCATAATAAACACCAAGGTGCAATTTGCCTTTTTTGTTCTCATTCTCTCATGAGTGGAGGACGTTTTCTACTATCCATCTGAGAAACTTGCATAACTCAATGAAATCAACATTTTCTAAAGAACCAATGCATGATGTTATAAAATCACCCCTGGGAAAAATATCCAGCCAAAGCACAAGATAAACCAATGATTCCAATGAAACAGGAAACTTTACTGGTATGCCTCAGATTCCACACTGCAGCAGCCTTTAGGAAACTACCACTTAATGGATTTTGGTGTCATATCAAAGAAGAATATCTTCAATTATCCGAAAATACCATTAAAATACTCTCCCTTTTCCAATGACATATCTGTGGGAGGTCATATTTTCTTCACAAAACAATGTATTACAACAGATTGAATACAGAAACATATGAAACTGTAGCCATCTTCTACTATTAGGCTAGGCATTAAAAAGATTTGCAAAAATGTAAAAAGATGTCACTCCTTAAATATTTTTGGTTTGGAAAATAGTTATTTTATAAAAATATACAATCTAAGTTAATCAGTACTGGGTTATTATTTTTAGTAATTTAATTTTAAACATTACATTTAATTAAAATAAATTTAATTTAAAAATTAATTTTAATTTAAAATGTGCATTTAAAATTTTTTCAGTTTTAAGTTCAAATATAAATAATATCTATACTTCTAGCTTATAGTTTCTTTAAAATTTTTTTAATGTTTACTTATTTTTGAGAGAGAGAGAGAGAAAGAGAGAGAGATAGCATGAGTAGGGGAGGGGCAGAGAAAGAAGGAGACACAGAATCTGAAGCGGGCTCCAGACTCTGAGCTGTCAGCACAGAGCCCAATGCAGGACTCAAACTCATGAACCATGAGATCAACACCTGAGCCAAAGTTGGACACTTAACTGACTGAGCCACCGAGGCACCCCTATAGCTTATAGTTTCTTAACCTTGGCACTTTGGCATTCGGGGCCACATAACTCTGTCACAGGGGCCATCCTGTGCCTCGTGGAATAGTTCATAGTATCTCTGATCTCTACCCAGTAGATGCCAGCATCACCCTTCTCATTCCAGTTGTAGCAACCAGAAATGTCGTCAGACACTGCCAAATGCTTCCCAATGGGTTAGATCACCCCCGGTTGAGAACCTCTGATTGATTGACGGATATCTATAGCCTCCACTGAAATCCACATAAACAAAAGCTATTTGAGCTCCTCATTAATTTTTAAGAGTGTAAAGGGGTCCTGAGGTCAAAAAGTTAGAAGATTCCTTGCTTAATGGGTTATTCCGTGATGTTTTCACCCAACAGAGTTGATGAGATTTATCCATATAAATGCCTGTAGCTGTACTTCATGCATTTTCACAGCTGATGACCCTTCTGTTCAATGAATAGACACCTGTATATTTATTTACATGTTTTTATGTTGAAGCACATGGCTGGGTGTCTGTGTGCTGGGTGTATGTCTAGGAGAGGGCTTGTCAGGTCATAGGTGGTGCTTCAGTTTTATGGGAAAAGGTAAACTGTTTTAAATAGCTGTTGTTGAGAGTATAAGAGAGTTCATTGTTCTATATCTTAAAAAATGGAAAAAAAAAAAAAAGGAAAAGACTAATGACACCAAATCTAATTGTGTAAGAGAGTATCTTATTGTGGTTTTAACTTATGTATTCCTAATCACCAGTGAAGTCAAAAAATTTTTACTATGTTTTATTGTCCATTCTGAAGATACCAGTTCCTGGTTTTTTCCCATTTTCCGATAGAGTGCCCATTGTTTTCATAATTGATTTCTGTGAGTTCCCCAAATTTTATCAAATACTAATCTTTTGTTGGGTTATGTTGAAAACACCTTCTGCTCACTTGTGGCTTATTATTTGACATACTTTATAGTATCTTTTGATGAAAAAAATTGTTAATGGAGTTGTATTTGTCATTTAAAAAATGGTTTATGCAGGGGTGTCTGGCTGGCTCAGTCAGCATGTGACCCTTGATCTCAAGGTCTTGAGTTCAAACCCCATGTTGGGTGCAGAGCTTACTAAAAAGAAAACAACAATAACAACTAAAAAATGGTGTTTGCATGATCTTGTTTAAAACAACAAAAAACCATTATACCCTAAGGATGTCAAACACATATTAGACCTTCTCAGTCATGTCTCCAAGCTTCCTTTGTGTTTCCACCTTTATCTTCTTGTGTTACATCATGGGAACCTTCTTGAGACAGATCTTCCAGGTTTTTTCTGATTATTTTCAGTGCTACCTGTCTCTGTTTAATTGTTATGTTTTTCACTCCCAGAAATTCTATTTGATTCTTTCAAGTCTACCTTGTCCTTTTGATGATCTCTTGTCCCTTCTCACTTTTGGATACTTTTGATTACTCTTTGAATATTTTAAATACACTTATTTTATGCTCTATGTCCAATGATTCCAACGTCTGAGGTCTTTGGAGGCCTGACTTTATTATTTCTGCTTACTCTCACTTACACTGCTTTAAGTCCTTATGTTTTGTGATTTGATTCATTCTGAACCTATTTTTCCTGCTGGTTATGTGGGGACATGGTCAACCCTGAGTCACTGGGGCTAGAGGGAGGGAACACTGGAGCAAGAACTCAATGAACAAACTCCTTCCACTGATGCTTCTCTTCCTGGGGCTCTGGATACTAAAAGCTCTTAGGTTGGGTGTTTTTGGAATCAGCAGTCCCTAAAACGTCATGAGGGCAGCTTGTGGCCACAGATTCTTGGGAGAGACCTTTAAGATTTTTCTGTTTTATGTGGGCATCTCTAATCTGGCCCCTTACCTTGTGTCAGCCCAAGACTTTGTCTCCTATCTTGCCAGCACCTGTCAAAACTGCAGCCCTAAGTCACTGAGGTCAGTGGATGGCCACGGGTGAGGGGCTCATGGGTAAGACATTGCTTCTTTAGATTCTGGCTCCCATGAAGATTTTGGCCTCTAAAGATTTCCCTTTCTGGAAGGTCAGTTAGGCATATAAAATAGGTTTTAAAATTTTACTTTGCTTTTTTAGGTATTTTATAGTGGGAGGGTTTTCCAAGATATATATAATCTGTAGTTTTCCTGGATATGGAAGTCTTTATTCCATCTCTTTACCTTTTTTCTTTATTTTTGGTTTATTTTTATTTTTATTTATTTTTAATGTTTATTTATTTATTTTTGAGAGAGAGAGAGAGAGCGAGCATGTAAGCAGAGAGGGAGAGAGAGAACCCTAAGCAGGCTCCACACTGGCAGCACAGAGCCCAATGTGGGGTTCAATCCCACGAACTGGGAGACGATGACCTGAGGCAAGATCAAGAGTCAGATGCTTAACCAACTGATCCACCCTGGCACTCGGTTTTTGTTTTTTAAAGTAGGCTCTGTGCCCACTGGGGGGCTTGAACTCACGACCCTGAGATTGAGAGTTGCATGCTCTACTGACTGAGCCAGCTAGGCCCTCTATTTACCTTTCTAAATCACTGTACATTCACACACACACACCCATACCTAATTTCACTGGTGCTGTTAGCTTGCTGGCCTCCTGAGGACACAGACAGTGAATGGTGGACAGGACACATCTGTATGCTTTAAAAGGATCCACAGCTACTTACTGGCCTAACCTGTTTCCCAGAACTGCTTGCTTTAAATCATACAGCCCAGGTTCACTAAGGTGCTAAGTTCCCTAGAAATACTTCTAAGAATCCTGTTGAGGGTAGCAGATGCAGGTATTAGGTGAGTACAAGTTTCATATTCAGAAAGAGGACAAGCCAACACCAAAGTAGAGAATGCACTTTTGTGGGTAAAAAAAAACCTACCCAGTAGCTGTTTGGATAACTGTTTTTGCTTACCGGTGTCCACCTCTGCCCTTTCTCCAAGATCATGAAATGTGTGTTGTCTCCTAAGCTCTGAAAGAACTCTTCCGTATCCACCACAGTTCCATCTTCCTCCAGCACCAAAGTGACCAGTCCACTGGTGATAACTAAGGCATCCAGGGTCTAGATTGAAGACACATCAGAGACATGGAATAAAGGAAGAGATTCCATTTTGACCACTCAAGGCCATTGACTAAGTTATCGTTTCAGAAGTCGTCTGATTTTGCTAAAATTTTAATGGTAAAGATGTACCTTAATTGGCGTCTCTGATTCAGTCTTGGGTTGGAAAAAGAAAAATTAAGATTTTTAATGGATCAATCTTCTTCAGAGATTTCAAGGACATGAGATAAATGAAGACACTGAATCATATTTACAGTTTCTAAAATTACTCACTTATTTTGACAAATCAAATGAATAATGCAACAGAATGATATTTAAAGAGCCTCAGTCTCAGGTCACATATCTAACCGTCTCCTCCTTCAGAGTCTGCATGTTGGTTGCTCATCTGTTCTTTTCATAGGTGTCTTTGTCTGGGTTATGCCTCCTAACCCAACTCTACACACTCCAGAGAGTCTGTGATTCTTCCTTATTTGGTGATCTAGGACAATGTTTTAGATTAAGGACTATTTTTCCCTGGGCTTTATAACCAAAAACAGATTTCCAAAGCCTGCTGCTTCCCTGTTTTCTCCCTTGTCAAAGAAGAAAGGCTGTATTATCAATTGATGACTGTTTTTAAGGCTTTCGTGTCTGTAGCTAAATCCTTTATGGTACAGAATTGCAATAATGATCCCTTTCATTCTTTTCTTCTCCCCTCAGACTCTCCGAGGCCATGACAGCGACATTTCTGTCTCTGCCCTGGGTTAGTCTCCCAGCCCATTGCCCTGCATGCGGTCAGGGGCCCTCCTGTGAGGGACGGGGAGGCCCCAGGGTCCCTGGCACCTTGCTGAGAAGCTCCTTCAGACTGTTGGCCATCACCCCTCGCCGGCTGCTTCTGTCATGGTTGGAGACCCGGAAAGGGCGCGCCGAGTGCATAAGGGGCGTTAGTAGGACTTTCTTGGTCTGTGATCTCATAAATGTCAGGGGCCTGGAAATTGAGGAGAAAAAGTAAAAAATATCTTTGACATTATCTTCAAAGAAGGAATCTTCAAAGAGAGGTTCGAAGTATAAAAAATTAAAACAATTTTCATATTTACATCTGAAAGAAAGAAAACCAGTAGTTGGGGATTATTGAAAATCCTGATATCCAAGAAACAAATAACACACACAATTAAAAGCCACAGCCATCATTACACCTATTTTACTAGAACATTCAAAGTCCTTGTAGTAACTATGTGAGAAAGAAATGGTAAGCGCATCAAACTCAAAAAGGAAATAAGAATTCTATTCTGCAAACATGAGTTTTATAGCTTAAAAATCTTAAGAGGTCATGAGTTAGCCAAGTAGAGTTAAAGAATTAGGGTACACACATACAAGTTACATATTGTACGGTAAGACTGAGCCAGGAATTGAAAAGCCAGATATTGGTCACTAGAGCAATAAACTAACTTTTAGAAACTGACTTAAGATAGATGGGGAACAACAGAACACTATAATAATAGTTGGAATAACAAGAAGGAAAAGAACTTTGGGTCATATGTCATATGAACTTTGGAGTAAATTCCACATTGAACAAAGAATTCATTCAAAATCTCACTATTAAAAAGACGAACACAGGGGCACCTGAGTGGCTCAGTCAGTTGAGCAACTGACTTCAGCTCAGGTCATGATCTCACAATTCGTGAGTTCAAGCCCCATATTGGGGTCTGTGCCGACAGCTCAGAGCCTGGAGCCTGCTTCAGATTCTGTGTCTCCCTCTCTCTCTGCCCTTCCCCCATCTGCACTCTGTCTTTCTCAAAAATAAACAAACATTTTGAAAATTATTTAAAAAATTTAAAAAACTAACAGAGAAGGAAAATAACTAATAACAAAACCAAATGAAGACAATCTTCTGAGGAAAAAAGTCTCTGACCTCTGGTTATAAAATTTTAGTTACCTGGAAAATACTATTATATATACATGCATATATATATATATATATATACACACATATACACACGTACATGTGTTACATGTATTCATGTATGTAAATATATATTTATTATACATTTATGTATATATATAAAATGGGGGATAAACAAGAAGCTTACTGCTTTAGTGGTTATTTAACAAACACCTTTTTTAAGATTTGATTTTTAAGTAATCTCTACACTGAGTGTGAGACTCGAACCCAAAACCCCGAGATCAAGAATCGCATGCTCTACCAACTAGGCCAGCCAGGCATCCCCACAAACACAAATTTTGATTTATAGATATTAATTCACTTAATCCTCAGAAAACTCTCAATTGACAGATGAGGGAGGCTGTGCCAGAGAGCAGCCTCATGACTGGTAGGAGCCAGAGCTGGTATTATGACCCAAGCACCCGTTCTTTGCCTCATAAAGCTTAGTTACATGCCACACGCTAAAGAATAAGAAAAGTTTCCATATTCAGGAGCATATGAGGCTTCTGATAGCAATTAAAGAAATGCAAAAGCACCTTTGACACACTACTGCATGCCCTTTTCTTCCCCATAGGAATGAGTTTTATTAGCTTGCTATCTCGATTTATCTTTTACTGCATGCTTTTAAACACACATGCAAGAAGTGACTTAAAAATAACTCCCTGAGGGGCAACAGATGCACCTTGCTGGTGGCACTAGGAGATCGTTCAGTCTCTTTGGAGACCAGTCTAGAAATGCTTAGTTTTCACCCAAGACGGTGGGCTTCTTTAAGTTTGGGAATATACCCACAAAGAAATTATTTTAAAGAATATCATAAGTTGTCAATACTTCAGGTGGCTCTTGCTTCATGTCAGGTGCTGTGAGAACTGACAATAAAGTCACATAACCTCCACAGCTTCTGAGGGACTAGCACTTACAGCCACACTGGCCCCACACCTACCACAGGCACTCAAGTAGTTGTTGACAGTTTGGACAAACTCTTGTGCAATGACATTCTGGGGAATGAAACAAAGGTCTTTATTTTTAGGTCAACCTTATAGAAGATACAAAGTGAGGACATCACTGATTTCTGACACATAAAACAGATTGTCTAGATTAACCCCATGAAGGCTAAAATTGTGGGGACTTTTGTCTTTTTGTGAATTCCTATCACCTAGGATTTAGCACTTTATTTTATACATATATAAGCACACATACTTACACACATACATTTACACACCTACACACGTACATATTGTCATTCATTTATTTATGCTTTATTTTCCCAAATAGGTTGGAATTTCCTTAAGGGAAAAAGCTTCTTTGTTGTGTCTCCCATAATGCCTCGTGCTAGCCATATAGGTTTTCAATAGTACATGGTCTAACTTGAAGTTCTACAAATAGACATAAGTGAAAATTCAATGATCTACCAAGTAATTTTCTATAGGAAAAACTCATAGTGTAGTAATGAACCGGCTCTCAAAAACCATAATGCTCATAGCATGATCAGCCAGTTTCAGGAAGGTCTCCATAGGTTAAATCTAGGCCTTGGGAAAAAAAATGGTATTCTAGGAATCAGACCTAGATTGTTAGCACAGGTTTGGTCTGAAGTGTATTCAGCTAGCATCACATTAATTCTTCCTAACTGCTCACATCTGAATGCTTGCTATGGCCATCTTATGCTAAAATTTTAAACATATTAACTAATTATCATCACAACTTTACAAGGAAAGTATCACCCCATTTCTCAGATAGGAAACTGGGGCTCAGAGTGGTTTCTCAAGGTCACTAAGTTAACGAGGAAAAGAAATGGGGCATAATATCTCTGAACTTCAAACCTCAAGCAATACACATAACTAATCGTCAGTCCAGGGCTGCTCTGGATGAAAGGGCCACAGTGGTCTCTGTGAACACCGATAGCTCCTTTCCCTTCTAGGCTTCCAGAGTCACTCTGTTCCCAGTGAGGCAACTGCAAGGGGATTGTGGCAGGTCACTGGCCTCTGAGGTGGGCTCCCCATTAGATGGATCAGAGACCCACCAAATGAATCCAAGCCTTGAACTGACACCGCAGGAAGGCTGGCAGACAGCCTCTGAACTTTTGCCTTGATTCCGAGGAGTTACACCAGGTTCCTTGGTTACACAACCTGACGGACCAGATGCCCACATTCTGCTGAGCTGGTGCCGCAGACCCACTTACGGTCCCATGTCTGGTGATTTGCTAGATGGGACAGTGAGGATTTTACAAATGATGCTTTACCCTTAGAATCTGGCTATGCTGGCAACCTAATCATAGCACCCGAAACTTAAACTCAATGGTGAGATCCGTATGAGGAGGAGGAGGAGAGAGAGAATAGTTCTATTCTATGCCAGACTCGTGTGCATTAGTGCATTACCTAATACCTTGACAAGACAGGCACATCAGATGAATAAAAGTAAGGCTCAGGAAGTTAAAAAAATGAGTAAGGTCAGAGTTAGCAAGTGCTAGAACAGGGGTTTGAATCCAGCTCCCACTTTTGCACCACGGTGCCTGCCCTACAAGGTGAAAAGCCTCCTACATTGCAGGGGAACCCTGGACCCTCACCAGCAAGAGCCTCTCTTCCCCCTGCAAGGCAGCAACTCCTTGCCAGGATCCACGAGCCCTTCTAGAATCTGTACTCACTGAGGCCAGGGTTCTTCTATGCCTTCTATGCCTTTTTTTTTTTTTTTTACTTCCCCACAGCACCTAGCCTGCTGTTGGCATGGGATCTATTCACTGAGTAAAAGGCAGGCTAGGACAAAAATCAGAGAAATGGGAGAACAAAGTTCATGTCCTGGAGTCTTAGGCCCAGGTGCTAGAGGCCAATGGCACACCTTGAGGGCATGAGTAGCTTTGACCTAGTTAGTTGTGGTCCCGTAGCTCCTCATTGAATGTGAACTATCACGCCTCAGTAAGCACCAGGGCTCCAGTTACACAGTACAGTTGATTATACAAAGTCCTATTGTCTTTTAACTTCTGACTAGATAAGTGTTGGCTGTCATTTCTGGGCCTCGCTCTCCACGTCGCCCTCAGGACAGCCAACCTCAATAAAAAAGGATATGCAGTCTATCGTTCTTCTTACCCATTACATTTTCTAACCAGGAACTGGGTCACTTGTGGGAGAAAAGGCTTACGGAGCACACCTAAAAACATCCTTGAAGGCATGAAAATTAAACGCTGCCATTCTTTTTAAGGAAGAGGATGCGTGATTTGATGTGTCAAATTATATAAAACCCAGACATCTTGTAGATAATATAAAAAGGAGTTAGATGAAATTTTATGTACACTAACCCTATTTAATAACTATTATAGGAGTGTTTAGTTTTTTTAATGTTTATTTTTGAGAAAGAGTGTGAGCGGGTAAGGGCCAAAGAGAGAGGGAGACACAGAATCTGAAGCAGGCTCCAGGCTCTGAGTGGTCCGTACAGAGCCTGACACAGGACTCGAACTCACAAACTGTGAGATCATGACCTGAGCCGAAGTCAGACGCTTAATGACTGAGCCACTCAGGTGCCCCATGAGTGTTTACTTTGCTCCAGCTAAAAGGAGCAGTAAGGCTAACGAGCTAGCTAAATGAACAAAGCAACATATTGATCCAACTCACTCCTGGTCCTCTTGATAGGGTAATTTATGTCACTGGCTATTAGTGCAAGGCCTAAAATGTCTTGCTCTTCTCCCCTCAATATTTTAATGTATCAAACTTGAGACCGGAGCTCGGAGAAGGCTTGGATTAGATACGGCACACATTAGACACCCTCCCATCCCTGGGCAAGTGCAGACAACCATATGAAGGAAATAGCTCACTAGAAGGAAAAGAAAAACCAGGAAACAGGCTGTTCGAGGAAATAGATTGTTTCGCGGAAATCAAGACAAAAAGAGAAGTCTGCTTCATAGAACATTCTTCAAAACTGTGAAGAGGCATAGCTCCCAGAAGTGAGGGAAACAGAGAAGCCTTTGTATTTTTCTCCAAGTGAACTGGGAAGTCACAACTTATCAAAGTGTAGCAAATAAAGCAACAGGCCACAGACGGACAGCAGAGGTGAACTTCACTCCGGTAAAACAAATTTAGCCTCCACGAGTTATACACAGGAATGTTTTTATGCCACCGGATGGACTGATATTTATCCCAGAAATGGAATAAGAGGAAAAGCGCAGGCCTGGGAACAAAGCCTCCCCCAGAGAGAAACATGTGGGGCTCAGCAGCGATGAGGCGGGTCTGTAAGGCCCGTAAGGTACTGCCCCGAGGAATATTTGGAGAGAAGGGCCCCCCCCCCCCATTTCCTTGTTAGGTGGAAAGTAAGAGTAAGTGAACACGCAGGTATGACAAGCCAACCACGCACTACCATCAAGGCCTAGTGACAAAGAGCACGTTAAGAAAGGAAGTGGTGGCGTCAAATACAGCAATGCAGAGAAATAGGATTGAAAAGCGTTCTCTGGACTGGCTGGGTCTCAGGGAGCGGTCGGGACAGTATCAGGGTCTAGCCCAAAGGCAGGAGCTGGAGGAACGATGGCCTCAGTGATGCTTCCTGCTCGCCAGCAGCGTGGGAGCCACGTTACAGGCTACACACATCGGGACGTCTGCTCCCCAGCGACTGCGGCTGGCTCACACCTGTGCCTTGACCAACCTATCGAAATGCTTGATGTAGTAAGAGTATGTTCGGTATAGGACCGTGAAGTCTTTGAACACTTGGAAATGTTATTAAAATAACAGTTTAGACCCAGGAAGGAGTCAGCATCCGTAACCTGGGAGATTTACTTGTAGAAAATGCAGTTCCTTGCTTCTGTCACAAAGACAGTGGTAAACTGTGTACTGAAATGCCAGTTATAGAGAACCTAGGGTTCCTTGTTCAAGGAAAGGAAAGATGTACAACAAAATAGCAACAAAAGCAGTGATTTTGCACAGGGCATAATATATATCAGCTCTGTAACAACTTCAAGGTCGGCATGAATGTTATCCGGAATACACACAAAGGCTGAGCAGCGCTGCCTATGGCGATAACACACTGGTGTGGGCATCCTTGATGTCCGGAGCTCTGCTGAGAGACCTCAGATGACTTTCACCATGACGAAGGCCTCGAAGGATCACAGACGATTAACAAACTAATGACTAGCCTAAGACTTTAGAATTGCTGACTTTAAAAAAAGATGTATATGTGGATTAAGTTATTTCTTTAGCAAAATGCAATCATCTACTAATAAAAGACAGAGTTAAGGCCAGCTAGTTTATATTAAGGAACACGGAGGAGACAAAAGTGCAGCAAGTCTGTAACTAACAAAGATGGCCTTCACCCTGTCTGTGGCTCACATGGGTCTTCAGCCTTTACATGGTTTTAAAGAAGGGCAGGGAAGGACAGTGTTCTCCTTTCAACAATATGGGTCAATTTTCTTCCAGTTTAGTTTGGAAGCAGGTAGACTTTTCAAAGAACTGCACTGTGTGTCCCTGACAAATAGTCACTCACTTTTAGAGTTTGCCAAGCTCAGAAGGAGTGTGTCTTTGAGGAAACACTTCCTTATGCTTTGATTTGCCAATATTTCACAAGCAAGTCCCTTTCATACACAGTGACCCAGTGGAAACCTCATACAGATGCATTTTGGATTGCGGTATCCTATTACAGGGATCAGGTGGAAGGGCAAGGTCAGCCTCAATTCCGAAGGTTCTGCCGCCTCCTCCCCCCCCCTCCAGGCAATACCAGCTGGGAATTCCTGCCTTCTTACCAGTCCTTAAATCAGCCTGCCACCTCTTCAGGGTTCACAGAAGTGGCAGAATGGGTACATTTGCATATTTGAGGGGGAGAAGTGTGGAGGATGGATTCTAAACTGTTAACAATTGTTATCCCCGGAGACTGGGATGGGGGGGAGGGGGGCGGATGAAGAGAAGAACAGCAAAGAAACCCAAGGCTTACCTTTATGCTTACATGAGTTAGTCAAGATGCAGGAAACAAGTCTGTTTCCCACCTTCCCTGGTTCCTTACTATCTGACTTCGGTTTTTTTGTTTGTTCGTTTTTGTTAGTTTTTAAAAGAGAAAGCCAGTGCTGTTCGGACAGACCACCTTTACATTTTTGGAAGCTCTTTTTCTAACCCTGAGTATAGCACACAGCAAGTTCAGCCCCCTATAGATCACACTAGTTTTGTAAGGTGATTCTCCCTCCCCACCTTGCCCCTTCAACCTACCCTGCCATTTGGCACAAATGGGATCCGTCGCCTCTGAAAACCCGCATTTTAAGGAACTCAAAAGGGTTTCTCGATCCTTTCTGAAGTACTTTGAAGGTCTTCAGAGAAGCACTTTCCCTTCCATAAATCTACTTAAAAATTACTTCCATGCAATATTTGTAGGATTTTATCAACCTGGACGGGTTTGGGTATGTCGAGATATAAAGATGAATGGCAGCTGGGTGGGGGTGGGGGGAAGTGTTTCGGGGTCTTCAACCCCCGCCCCCGCCCGCAGCGGGTGGCGATGCCCGGGAGGGGAGCGAAGACTAAGAAGCCTCAGAGGGTCCCTGGTCCCCGGGCAGCGTCAGCGCTCTCAGATGCGGCGAGGAGGGGGCGCGCTTCCCCCTAGGCACCCCCTTACAAGCCCGGGTGTGCTCATCAAGCAGGGGTCGGGAGGCGTTCAGAGCCCGAGGGTCACTCCCTCCCCTTGGAGCCAGAGCCCGCGCTCGCCTTTAGGGGTAAACCCGGACCATCCCAAAGCCTCCGAGCGTCCCCACCAGCAGCGCCCCAGCTCCCGTCGCGACCCGGAGGTCCCCCTGAAGCCCGGTGCCGGAGCACCGTGGAGGCGTCGCCCGGGTGTCCCAGGAAGGGGTCCTCAGGGGCACCGGCGGCTGCAGCAGCAGCAAGAACGTCAGCCGCTCCCGCACTCACCGCTGTCACCTGTGCGGCGGATGCCGCGCGCCTCGGGAGCGCCGCACCCGGCACCTGCGGCCGCTGGACGAGGGAAGGAGACGCGCGGCCGGCTCCGGCTCTGCCGGCCCGCGTAGCCTGAAGGCGTGGGCACCGGAGCTGCTGCAGCGCGTGTGGGCTGGGACCGGTTGCGGGGCGCAAGAGGTGCTGGGGGATCCCGGGCGCGCGGCGGACGCGAGACGCAGGGAAATGAGGGACTCACGGAGAAGCCAGGCACCGGGGGACGCAGACCGCTCAGGGCGCTGGGGGGCGGGGGGCGCAGGGGGGTGCGGAGCGCGCGCGCCGCGGGGGAGTGTGTGGCGCGGGGGCGCGGGGCGCTCCGCGATGCGGGGCGCGGGAGGGAGCGGGGCCGGGGCGTGGCCCCGAGCCGGGCCGGCGCGGCACTCGCCTGATGAGCGCTCCGGCGTAGTCCCGGGCGGCCTCCATCGCTAGGGTCCCCCTCACAGGCTCGGCCGCCGCCGCCCGCGCCCTCCTCTTAAAGCGCGGCCGCCAGCCCCGCCCCGGCCGGGCCGTCCCGCCCCGCGCAGGGCGAGGACCTTGGCTGAGGGCTCGCGGCTGCGGAAGGTCACGGCTTCGCCGCCTGGGAGAGGCCGGGTCAGGGCCAGTTCGGGGCCCCCGGAGGGGAAGCGGTGCTCGCGGACCGCTGCAGACGGCGGTCCCCTGATGGCCCTCGTTAGCCTTTTGGCCTTGCGCGTTCTGAGAGGTGAGGCAGTGGGCGACATCCGCCAGCCTGCAGCGTGGCTTTGGCTGGGAAAGGGCAGATGTGTTGTGTTCAAACCCACGGGGCCCACGGGCAGGGGGGCGGGGGGGGGCGGTGGAATGGGGTGCGGGACGAGTTACCTCGAGGGCCACACTGGGGGGCGCCGGGTCTGCAGCCCCCGATAGACGTCCCGTTCTGAGCTCAGCAAGCCCGCTGGCAAGGCGAGGAGGTGCCGCAGACACCTGGACACGCGCCCTTTTAGATTCTCGAGAAGTGGGGGCGGGGGGTGGCCCCCCTTCCTGTTAGATGCTTCGCGGTTCTATCCTGAGCGTCTGGGGGCAGGAAGAAGGGTATTTAGAATGGAGAAGTAAAGGGACCGTTGGACTCTGTGAACAATCCTTTAGCTATAGGTAAGAGACTTTTTCAGAGTAAGGGAGGCAACAGAAAAACCAAGCCAGGGCTGAGCGAGATTTTGTTGGCGTCTGGCTTGCACTGATAACCATTCCGGAAGATGCAAGGCGGCTTGCTTGGGACCTCAGAAGGGGCAGGGGCATGTCAGGGATTCCACGGAGCCCTACCTACAAAATCAAAGCAGAAATCTCTTGAGCAGGTTAAGAACGAAACGGTCCCTCAATTCCAGCCCTTTAAAAGGCGGTAGCTTTCTGGGATACAGAGTTGCCTCTCTCTTCTCACGCTGGGGGAGGATCAAGTCCTGTAAGGGAAAGGCTGGCCAGGCGCAGGGCACCGGCCAGAGTGCGCCATCAGTGTGGGTGCCGGGGCCCCCGCGATGCAGGTGCCGGACAGCTGGACTTCAGCTCCCAGCCACGAGGGTCACTACCTGGTACGGAAGCTGCTTCTCATTTATCGGGGCTACTTTATGGGGAACATAGTTGCTTAAAGGTCAGAGAAACTTGGGCAAGCATCTAACCCGATTCCTGGGATATTTTTGTTTTTGTTTTTGTTTTTTTATAGCAAAGTGGATAAAGCAATGAACACCTGGTCAGAACCCTGGCCTTGCAACTTTCAGATTCTGGGATTGTGGGCAAGTTTTCTCTGTATTTCTTTTCTTGTTATGAGCTTCACTTTCCTTATTTCTAATAACTCTGACCATCTGTATTCCTTACCAACTCTCAGTGGGTTGCAATGAGGGTTAATTGGGATAAACTTTTGAAATACATTGTCAGCTGTCAATCCGTAACAAGTGTTAGGTCCTCGTATGGCATTGATAAGGAAATTGAGCCCTGGGAAAGAGCTAACTCAGACTACTGACCACATAACCGGGGCTTCTGCAGAACTGTCAGGAAGGCAAAGAATTTTTTTCAGTTTGCTCCACTATTTCTCATAACCAAAGTGTCCAGTGTTCTCTTATTTCCATATTGCTTCCCAGTAACGCTCACTGTTAGAAACACACACACACACACACACACACACACACACACACACACACACCATATATTTATTTATGCTAAGGTGTAAATGATTGCTGTCCCACTCAGCAAACATTTACTGAGCATCACATTAGTTATTCCCCTCCCCCACCCCCAACCCATTCTCTACTTTTCTTTGCCCAGCCCCGGGCTCCAGGATGCTGACCCTTGGGATTGCACTAGCAGTGCCTTGCCCTTTGGCTTCTAATTGGTTTCATTAATGGGAGGCACTGGTGGCCTTTTTCTAAAGTTAAAAACAATTATATTGCATAATAATATGCAAATGGTAAAGTGCACCATTCTTTATTGTACAACTCATAGAATTTGTGTGTTTACAGGATGCTCAGATCAAGATAAAGAATATTGGCAACACCCAGTAGGCTCCCCCTTGCTCCTTCTTGGCAGTAGCCCCCCAGCCCCCACCCCAGCAATAATATTATTTTGTCTTCTATCACCCCAGCTTAGTTTTGCATGCTTTTGAATTTGAGATAAACTGAATCCTACAGGATCTTCTCTTCTATTTTTTAATTTTTTAAAAAATAGTTTATTGTCAGTTTGGTTTCCATATAACACCCTGTGCTCATCCCCACAAGAGTCCTCCTCTGTGCCCATCAACTTCTCTTTTATTTATTTATTTTTAAAAATTTTTTTTAATGTTTTATTTATTTCTAGGAGAGAGAGAGAGACAGCGTGAGCAGGGGAGGGTCAGAGAGAGAGGGAGTCACAGACTCTGAAACAGGCTTCAGGCTCGAACCCACGAACCGCGAGATCATGACCCAAGTGAAAGTCGACGCTTAACCGACTAAGCCACCCAGGCGCCCCTCAACTTCTGTTTTATACTTGGCTTCATCTGCTCCCGATTGTGTTGGTGAAATTCATCCACATCGTTGCATAAATTAGTAGTTTGCTCATTTTTTATTACAACCAAGTAGATTTACATTGTGTATTCCAGTTTCTGCCATTGGAACTAGGCTTTTGAGATGAGTAAGAGACTACCCTCCCTTTAGGAGCTCACTCTGAGGGCACAGACGTGTCCACAGGCAATTATGGCACAGGGTGCCATGGGCTGGGGGGGTTGTAAAGAAAGCACACATTTTTTTCCCTCTTAGAAAGCAGGGAAGATTTCAGAGAGGGGAGCTGAGTCTTGACAGTATGGAGGAGTTATCTAGAAAAAAGTGAAGAGCCATCCAAGGGGCATAAATAGTGCATCTAAAGACATGGGCGCATGAAATACATGGCCCACTGTACATGAAGTGGGTCATTTAGTTGGATGGAGGGCAGAGCAGAGGGACAGAGGGATTGTGGGGAGGAGACACATTTGAACAGAGTGAAGACTTTGCAAATCTCAGGCACATGGTTCTGAAGGAAAGATGTCCTCTCTCAGGAACAAGCGGGCAGATGTGATTTGGTGCTTGTATGTGAGGTCTGTATTTCCACCAGTGTGGGTCTGGGGTTCTAGTGCCTTTGAAACCAAGTCACAAACACAGAGAACTCTGCCTTGGTCATGAGCCGGGTAACAAAGACTCAAGGTGAATTTTCATAAAACCAGGGAGTAGTGCTTGTGGTCGATTCTGCAATCTTTTTTGCACGCTTTAACTAATGGGACCAGGAATCACAATTAGGAAAAATGAGGCAGGTGCATTTTTAGTGAGGAGGGCAGGGCTACGGATGGTCCATCTGCCAATTCACACTTTAAAGTCCCAGGGCTGCCGAACCCACTGGTATGGAAGGGGTGTCTGGAAAGCCAGAGCACAGTCTTTCTACAGTTCTCGGGGATGCTGCGGGGTGTGCCCCAGCTCTGCCACTTGCTGGGAGTGAGACCCCAGACCAGCCACCAAGCCTGCCTGAGGCTTAGCTACGGTGACTCAGAACTGGCTGAGTGAAGATTCATCTCCCTTGCATGCCGCGTCTGAAGGCGGAGCTGTGGATCTGAGTGAGGAGTCCTCAGTCTGGACAACTGTTTCTCCAACCAGATTAAAAGTAAAAGTGCCTTTGAGTTCTGGAATGGACATTAAGGTTTTCATGATTCGTTGTGTAGCCTGTAGGAAAACCTCAATGTTGAGTGACCGCCTGCCTGTGACACCATGTCACCCCGAGGCAGTGATTCTCACCCTTTTGGGGTTCCAGATCCCTTAAAGAGCTGACAAAAGCTATAGACCTTTTCTCCGGAAAGTCTCATATAAACAACCCACATTGTGGGGCTCCACGTGCCGCAGGCTGCAGGCCTGTTCAGCTGGGAGGAATGGCTCATCCCTGCAGCCCCAGGCTGGCCCTCGGTGAGCAGGCTGGGGACAGCCTGGGGTCACTGGTCCCCAGTGCCTCCCTGACACTCAGGTTGGTTGTCCTCATTACTGGGTGTGGATGTTTCTTTTCCTTCCAAATATAGGAACAAAGGTGATGTTCTTTTCTGCTGACTTTGATTTGAATTTTTCTGTCTGAAGAAAGTGCCCAAAAAAGCCTGTGTTTTGGCTAATTCCAGGGTGAGTAGTCCTTGCCTTTCCCAACTGGGCAGGAGGGCAGAGCAGAGCTCTGCTTTTCGCAACGAGATGTGCCGACATCATCAACAACATGTCTATAGAGATCAGCACTGGACTCTTTTTTCTCTTTTCTTTTTTTTGAAATTTTATTGGAGGGGGGAGGGAGAGAGATAACAGGGGAGAGGGGCAGAGGGAAAGAGGATCCTAAGTGGGGCTCGATCCCACAACCCTGGGATCATGACCTGAGCCTAAATCGAGTAGGACACTCAATCGACTGAGCCACCCAGATGCCCCAGCCCCAGACTCTTTATACAAAGTGTCCTGGTCTCTTATAAAGGTTTTAATGAAATCTTAAGTCTACAAGTCATACACAAATACCTTGTCATTAGGAGACATTTTTGTTAAAACATTACAGAGAGGCAAAATCCCAGACCATCGTCACCAGCTCTGGTCCTGTTGCTGCCTAGGTCCTCTGTCCCATGCAAATCCTTCTATGCCGTTTTCTATGTGATTATATATATACAAGTATTACTTTGTATGTTTGTTTACATAAATGGTGTTGTATTATATGTAAGGCTCTGCAGCTTGCTTTTTCATTCACCAATATGTAGTTTCTCCTGTTTTAGTATGTATCTATCCACCCGAGACTTGAACTGCTGCATAATGTCTCACAACACAGATAAAACATATTATTCTCAGCATTTCCCCTCTTGCTGAATATTGAGCTGTTTTCATTTGTTCGTGAGTAGAAACAGCGCTGTGCTAAGTAATCACTCTCATAAATGCATCCTGTGTGCATGGGTGTTTTCCTCGGGGGTATCACACCAAGAAATGAGAACACTGGCTCCTAGGGTATGCATGGAGCTTGAACTCACGGCCCTGAGATCCAGAGTCACATGCTCTACCGACTGAGCCAGCCAGGTGCCCCAAAATACGTACACTTAAAAATTCAAGTAGAGGGACACCTGGGTGGCTCAGTCATTTGAGTGACCAGCTCTTGATCTCGGCTTAGGTCATGATCTCACCATTGGTTGTGAGATTGAGCCCTTGAGTGGGGCTCTATACTGGGTGTGGAGCCTGCTTGGGATTCTCTCTCTCTCTCTCTCTCTCTCTCTCTCTCTCAAGTAGATACCACTTTCTTATTCCCAACATGCCTGCAAGCTTCTTGGCCCCTCTGTGGGCCCTTTCTGTGTCCCTCCTGCACTGGCTGGAAGGCCTCCCTGGACAGCCCCTCTTCCGGCTTCTGTTAAACTGTCATCATTACAATAGAATTTAATAGCTGTCACTTATGCTTTCCTTCAAAACTTATTTTAAAATGTGCCTTTTAAAAATGTTTACTTATTTTTGAGAGAGCACCCACAGAGGAGGGGCAGAGACAGGGGCAGAAGCAGGCCCCAGGCTGTCAGCACAGAGCGAGATACGGGGCTCGAACCCACGAACAGTGAGATCATGACCTGAGCCGAAGTCCGACGCTCAACCGACTGAGCCACCCAGGTATCCCCAAAGCATACCTTTTTAAAGCATGTAATAAAGGTTTTCAAAAATGGAAAAGCAAGTGACTTGTGAGGTATATGCTTAAGAAAATGTCACACTCACTAATGACCAAAGGAATATAAATTTAAAAAAGAAGCAGTTGCCACCTTCTGCCTCCTGTCCTTTAGCAACGGTTGTTTGTTTTGTTGTTGTTGTTGTTTTAAACCAGCCCTGGTGAAGGTGCAGTAAAATAGGAATTTATACTCTTTCTGCTGATGGGCATATAAATCGTTCCGTCTCTCCGGAAAGTAATTCAAGGACATGTATCATGGACATGAAAAAAATGATCGTTACCCTTGATCTGTTCATTCTGCTTCAGGGAATGTATTCTGGCAAACACCAGTATCATGTAAAATGTTTTCTCCATTGGCCTATAAGCTCCCTGCGGCTTGCACAGACCCACCTGGTGCACCACCCAGTCAAGGCTGCAGCTTCCCGTGACTTGACAGCCCCCCCCTCCATGGCAGTGGCCCTGTGATTTCCCTATGGGGGTCCTCGCCCTCTGCAGCCACCAGCCCGCGGCTCCCCCGGGGCCTCCACCTCCACTTGGCGGGAATGATCCTCCTTCCACCCGGTCTGGTGATGTGTCGCGATCAGAAATCTGCCATCGCCCCCTCCTTGGCATGGTTCAGTGACTTAGGGGACAGATGGGGAGCGGAGCTCTGGCTGGGGAGGAGGGGACTCACACCTGGGACACGTCTGGGACTCCGGGAGGCCCCTGCCGGGAGGAGCGCACCAGCTGTGAGGGTTCAGGGCTTCAGCCCCCTTGTGGGATTGGTAATGTTCTTGGGACAGACTCTCTCGTCTGTAGGGGGTTGGGCCAAGCCCTGCTGCAGCGCTGCGCCAGAACAACAAACAAGACCTTGTGTGAATAGGACACCGTTGTGACGCTGGAGGATTATTTATCATAGCGCATTAAATAAAGCCTGTGTTTCAAGCTCTTTCACTTTAGAATTAGCGCATTCATTAAAGGAGGTATCTGGATTCAATGGCCAAGCATTCAGACAAGGGGGGCGCTTTCATAAAAAAGAAGTTGTGACCAACCAACCAACAAACTCTTACACACAGAGAACAGTCTAGTGTTTGCCAGAGGGGAGGGGGATGGGGTGGGGAGGTGGGTGAAATAGGTGAGGGAGATTAAGATGTAGGAACTTCCAGCTATGAAACAAATAAATAAATCATTGAGCTGAAAAGTACAACATAGGGAACAGAGTCGATAACATTGTAACAACGTTGCGTGTGACACATGGTGACTACACTCATTGTGGTAATAATAATAATAATAATTAATAATAATCAACAACAATAAAAGGAATTGTGTTAAAGCAGAATCTTCCAAAGCTTCTCTAGTTCATTATTACATAACACCTAGGATTGGCTTAGCGACAGGCAGTTCCTTTCCACTTTATAATGAAGCCCACTTGTGATGGT
Organism: Hyaena hyaena; assembly: GCF_003009895.1. Lineage (NCBI taxonomy): Eukaryota > Metazoa > Chordata > Mammalia > Carnivora > Hyaenidae > Hyaena > Hyaena hyaena. Next base: position 465,003 of record NW_024081308.1, on the reverse strand, counting down.
GGAATCTCAAAGATCATGCCAGTGGATGACAATAACTTAAAGGAGAGAAAAAAAGCCCAGGAATTCACTGGGTTTTTTTTGTTGTTGTTGTCTACAGATTGCATTCATAATTGATATACAACATGCAATATTTTTTTATTTTTTAATGGATGTATCCTAATTATTATTGGCTTCTGGAACCCCTCCACTTTTTTTCTATTAAATTTGCAATTTCTGATAGCCATTTGGTATATGGATCTGATGAGTTGGTCAATAAATATTGCCAGAAATAGAAAAGGAAAGAAAAAAGCTTGCCACCTCTTATTTGTGAGCTTAAAACTCAGTCATATCTTATTTGTCTTTATCTATATAAGTGAGGAAAAGGGAAAAAAATAGAGTCTATAAAAATTTCTTAAGTGCTGCTTATGGTGTAATAGGTGAGTCCCTTAGAACGAGCTAGGAATGATTTGTAATACCCAAATCATACTTTGTACCTGTGACAGACACATGTGCACACACTCACACACACTCACAGGCCTTGATCAGAATCTCAATGTTGACTTACATGAAGCCCATCTTTTTAAGTTGCTCAGAAAACTACTAGTGGCATTTGCACTGCTAGTGGATGGCACTGGGGATAAGAGAGACAAAGATGAAGAGGGAATTTAATTTTTATTCTATAATCTTTTGTACCTCTAGAATTTTGTACCTTTTAATTTAGACCACATACATATATTACCAATTCAGAATAGTAATCAGTGTTGTTTTTTTTAAATTTAGCTCCAAATTTCTTCAATTGCTTCTGTAAATATACAGACCTAATTATGGAGAAATCCTAAAAGAAAGGTAACCCTGACTGAGGGACCAAATCAATCCAGTGGGCAAAAGGAACATCTTTCTTTCTTTTCTTTCTTTCTTTCTTTCTTTTTTTTTTTTTTTAACAAATGGGGCTGGAACAGCTAGCTATTTATATAGAAAAACTTAGGCTTGGCCCATATTTCACTCCATCTACAAATATTTATTCAAGATGGATCACAGATCACAATATAAGAGCCACAACCATAAAACTTCTAGAATAAAACAATAGAAAACAATCTTTGCAACTTTAGGGTAGACAAAGATTTCTTAGACATGACACAAAGAGCACTAACTACCAAGCAAAAATTTGATAAACTGGATTTCATTAAATTTTAAAATGTTCTGCTTATCAAACAATAATCTTTTTATTTTACTTTAATTTTTTAAATTTTATTTTTGAGGGAGAGAAAGAGCAAGAGAGTGAGCACAAGTGAGGAGAGGGACAGAGAGAGAGGGAGAGAGAATCCTAAGCAGGCCCTGAGCTGTTAGCAGGGAGCCTGACATGGGCCTTGAACCCACAAACTGAGAGCCAAAACCAAGAGCTGGCCACTTAACTAACTGATCCACCCAGGTGCCCCTCAAACAGTAATCTTAAGATTCATCTTAAGAAATTGAAAATTCGAGCTATAACTGGTAAATTTTTACATTGTATATATTTTACCACAATAAAAAATAGCAGAAACAACAAAAAGTACTTGAGTAAAAATCTAACAAAATACATTTAAGACCCGTATTCTGAAAACCACAAAACACAGATTAAAGAAATCAAGGAAGATATAAATAAACGGGAACAGACAACTTGTTTGTGGGTTCAATATTGTTCAGTATTGGTAAGATGCCAATTCCCCTCAACTGATCTACGGATTCAATGCAATCCCAATCAAAATGCTAGCAGGATTGTTTTCTTTTAGAAATCAACAAGATGATTCTAAACTTTAGATGGGAAGTCAAAGGAGCCAAAAGAATTTTGAGAAAGAATGAAATTGAAAGACTCACTCGATCTGACTTCTGTAATAAAGCTACAGTCTTCAAGACAGTATGGTATTGGTGAGAGACACACCAATCCAAATGAGACAGAATAGAGTTCAGAAACCGATCCACACATATGTGGTCAACTGATTTTCAACAAAGCGTAAAGAGAAGTCCATGAAAAAAGGATAGTCTTTCAACAAATGATTCTGGAATGTTGGATATCCATATGAAAAAATGAACTTTGATCTATACCTTGTACCATATACAAAATTAACTCAAACTAGGTCATAGACCTAAATGTACAACCTAAAACTATAACACTTCTAGAATATAAAATAGGAGAAGAATGCTCTGAGCTTGGCTTAGGCAGAGATTTCTTAGCTACGACATCAAAGTTATAAACCATAAAAGAAAAAACATGATAAATTAAACTCTATCAAAGAACATTTCCTCTTCAAAAGGGATCGTTAGGAAAATGAAAAATCAAGCCATGGATTTGGAGAAATGTTTGCAAATCACATATTGTGATCAAGGTCTTGTATCCAGAATAAATAACTCTCAAACTCAATGATAAGAAAACAAACAACCCAGAAACCATTGAGATCATGACCTGAACCAGGTTGGACACTCAAGCGACTGAGCTAAGCAGGTGCCCCAGTGTTTTAAAAAATATAAAGGGTAGCACAGAACGTCTTGCTTCACTTTTCCCCTCCTTTTCTGCACTGACCTTGCTGCTGACCAGAAGTTCATCAGAGGCCAGTGCAGTAACAGCCTATGACACCCATACTAAGCATTGAATCCCGACAGTGACCCTGTGGGAACAAAAGCCTATGCTTTTCGCAAAGCCCAAAATGTGCCTTTGGAGGCAATGCAGAAATCGAGTTGGAGGTTAGTCCAAGCCAAAAGACAGCAAAGGTCATCTTTTGCGTGTGCCCAGAGACAAGACCTTCTGGACTGTCAGGAGTGGTGGCTCTAACTTTCTTACGCAACAACTCCTAGCCCCATTTGGCTCCTCTCTTCGCCCTCCACTCTTCCCGGAGGTGCAGCAGGAAGCTGGAGAGAAGGAGGCGGTGGCAGCAGACGCTCCACTCTCCCAGGCGCTGTGGGACCCAGAGAGGGTGTTGCCCACACGACTGGCTTTCTCGACTGCTTGCTGTCCTCTGTCTTGCCCCGCCCCAGACAGCCTTCTCACGTTCTACGCTCTGCATATTCGCTAGCCATAGCTGTCCACGGGCGGTCTGGGAATATCCCTGGGGAAGCACTGATCATACACACGTCTATTGGTTTGCAAGCCTGTATATTTTGTAATGCTCTGGAGAAAACAAGATTGTGGCCAATGTATGTCATTTTGCAGGCCCTGCACGCAGGCCCAGCACAGGTACAGCAAACAAGACCTTACAAATCTGCCTGAGAGCGCGAAACCGGCTCCAGGTGCACCCACAGGCTGGGAAGTTAGGGATTTAGCCTCCACTGGAAATGCCATTTCCCCATTTCCTTCCAATCGGACAGGGGAATGCACATCGCCTCCAGCCATGGCCCCAGAATGACTGCTTCCTGTCATAGCCTGAGAGTTAATCTCCTCCCTACTGGCTCAGGAATAAGATACTACATTTATTTAATTTATTGTTTTTTTAAATTTTACATCCAAGTTAGTTAGCATAGTGTGCATCAATGATTTCAGGAGTAGATTCCTTAATGCCCCTTACCCATTTAGCCCCTCCCCCAACCCCTCCAGAAACCCTCTGTTTGTTCTCCATATTTAAGAGTCTCTTATGTGGGGCACCTGGGTAGCTTAGTTGGTTAAGCGTCCGACTTTCCCTTAGGTCATGATCTCGCAATTCTTGGGTTTGAGCCCCGCGTCGGGCTCTGTGCTGACTGCCAGCTCAGAGCGTGGAGCCTATTTCAGAGTCTGTGACTCCCTCTCTCTCTGACCGTCCCCTGCTCATGCTGTCTCTCTCTCTCTCTCCTAGAAATAAATAAAACATTAAAAAAAATTTAAAAAAAAAGAGTCTCTTATGTAAGATACTACATTTAGATATTCTATACTTGTTATGTTCCAGCTTTGTAGAGCAGTGACTTTTGATAGAAACTGCTTCCCTACTTGCCTATATAGTTTTCATTGATTCTAAAGCCATGTGTTTTGAATGTTGTACCTACTTATTCCTTCTGGGTATCAAGTCCATTTGAACTATTCATTACTAAGTTTATACCTTTTTTTTTTTTTACCCAATTTCTTTTTTTTAATGTTTTGTTTATTTTTTGAGAGAGAGACAGACAGTGTGAGCAGGGGAGGATCAGGGAGAGAGGGAGACACAGAATCAGAAGCAGGCTCCAGGCTCTGAGCTAGCTGTCAGCACAGAGCCCAACATGGGGCTCGAATCCGTGAACTGGGAGATGGTGACCTGAGCTGAAGTCGGACACTTAACTGACTGAGCCACCCAGGCGCCCCTAAGTTTATACCTTTTAGGCCTGTATGGGACTTGCCACTATTTATACTCTACCACCATCCAGTTCAATTTAATCCAACAGGTGTGTACCTAGAGTCTTCTGTGTGCTTCGTCCTTCTGCAGATAGGGATCTGCTCAGATAGCTTTGATGGTGCCTCATTGTCTATAAGACAAATCACCCAGTCTTCAGCGTGGCTCTGGTGGCCTGTGATTTTCTTCCAGTCTGTGGTGCCTGGCATTGGGTAAGCCTTTACCAGATGCTCGGTACTGATTAAGATAATTTCTTTGGCCTCCCTGCCTGCCACCCCCACTCCTATATCCCGGCTTCGGGTCATACTGACCACTGGCTGGCGCTGAATTTACTACACTCTGTCATGATGACTCAGCACTGTTGTTCCTGTGCTTTCTTCTGATGAGGCTGTTTCTCTACATCCTAACTCATCCTTCAAGATCTAGCTCAGATGTAACCCATCCTGTAAAACCCTCTGATGTCCTTCCCCTCCAACGTAATATACTTCTCCTGCCTGTTGTCCCCCAGAACCTTGTTCTTGTGCTTTGTACAGCAGTGATAATTTATAATCTTATACGGCTGTTTGTGTCCATCTTTACTTCAAATCGTAAACTTCTCGAGGATAGGAATCATGTCTTATTATACATAACCCCAGCACTCAGCTCAGAACCTAACCATAGTTAATGTAAAAATAATAACAGACCTTTCACATGAGCCCTCAATCTGGCCAGGAATGGATATATCTCATTTACTTCCCACTCTATGAGCAGGTAATATTATTACCTATTTTACAGAGAATGAAACAGGTACAGAGAGCATAAGAAGCCTCGGGTCTTACACAGCTAGTAAGTAGTGCTGTTGGGATGTGTTAAATAAATGATGATTAGAATGTTGAATTGAGTTGAATTAAGATTGTTTTCTATTCTGGGAAGATGTCGAAAAAATAAAAGCCAGGGTCCCTGACCTTGAAATACTTAATCGCAACACTCTTTGCCATCACAAAACTGCGCATGTCAATGTTCAGAAGTATAGCTTCAATTACATCTTAAATCTACCTAAAAATTATTAAATGGCTTTTCTAAAGTTGTTATTGCAGCCTTGAAAAACAAAACAATCTCTTGTCAAAAACTTGATTAAACTCTGGATGAGCTAGTTCAATTACATCTTGTTTTTTAATTGGACTTAAAATTTACATCGTATCTTTACTTTGGCCATGGCCAAACGTATGTCAAAAATATGTTGACTTTTTTTGGTTATACACATGCTATGTCATATTACACAGAATGATGACATTTGCTCTGTCATGATTCCTAAATCCTGTGTCCACACCATCATGGATACGGGAGATCACAGCGGCTAAGCATGCCTGCCCTCCAGGGACAAACATCTGGAATCACACCCTAGGGCTCAGGGTGAACTCTGAACGCAAATGGTTTTTGCAGGGCGCCAACATTTAAGAACGCGGGCACCGCGCAGTTCACCACCGCGGACAGCAGGGGGCGCAGATCTACCCAGAGCCGCTGCCGAGAGTACAAGCCCCAGGCCCAGGGGCACAGAGAACCGCGCTGGGGGCACCCTGCTGATGGTGCACTTGAGAACCAAAGAACCAAGAAGTCACAACATGGAAACACTTCTGGTCAGCAGCAATTGGAGGCTGAAACCCCAAACAAGGATGAAAGGGCTTTTCATCATCCTGACCCTTACTGGGATGGTTTTCGTGAATCTGGTCCAGGTGCCACATGTGCACAGCACTTGGCCAGCTCCGGGGTGAGAAGCGAGGCCATCCCAAGGGATGGGAAGGGAACAGAAGACATGGCTGCGCTGAGTCAGATCATCTGGACCCGAGCGGTGGATGGAAGAGTGCACAGCATTGGCCCTGAGCGGAAGCAGACGGGGTAGTTAATTGACTGATACCGTTGAACACGTCAGGCATACCTACAGTGTACCGTAAGGTTAGTGACCGGTGGGACCTGCAGACTAGAGGCCAGGTCACTCACTTCTGCAGGAGGTTGGACCAGGTGATTCCTAAGCCTCCCCCGCCCCCACCTGGGAGACTCCCTTGTTAGGTTGAACAAGACTCCAGGGGACGCTGTCAAAGTCCCCAGTTACTTTATGCATAGATGTGTCAGATCATCCTACTGACTAGAGGATAACCCTGTCGCACGACCGATGAAGGATGAATTTGCCTCATGGAACCTACCACCTGCCTGAGAGGTCCCTTTCTTCACCTCGAAATTACAAGCAGCTCTCTGGTAGGCATGCTAACCTGTCCCATGACAAAAGTACTGAGTGTTTTCAGCACAGAGTCCTCACTGCTTTGCTTAGTGCCCAAGGCCCTCTGAACTGCCCTCGGTGTCTTTCTTTCTTTCTTATTTATTTATTATTATTTAAATTTTTTAAAAATGTTTATTTATTTTTGAGGGAGAGAGAAAGAGAGCAAGCAAGAGTGAAGGAAGGGCTGGGGCAGGGGGGGTGGGAGGGGGGAGACACAGAATCCAAAGCAGGCTCCAGACTGAGTTGTCAGCACAGAGCCCGATGTGGGGCTCAAACCTACAAACTGAGATCATGACCTGAGACAAAGTCAGATGCCTAATTGACTGAGCCACCCAGGTGCCCCTGGCCCCGGCATCTTGAAAAACACCTTCCTGTCCCTCTCCTGGGTGACACCATGCCCCTGCCCAACCAGGCGGCACTCAGAGCCTTCCTTCGTGGCAACCCCGTGGTGAGTGCTCTCACTCCACCGGGAATGCCCCGCCCTGATTCTTGACCTAACCTCCACTCACTGCCTCAAACTCAGATTCAACATCACTTCCTCCAGGAAGCCTGCACTGATGCTCACAGGTGCAGCGGGAGCCCTGTGCAAGCGCCTCCTGCCAGCCCACTCCTGGATCCCCTTGGTGCTGGGCACGGGAGGGTAGGGGCTCCAAAGCTATGGAGACATATGTTTGTTTTTTCCTCACATCAAGACACAGCTTTTTTTTTAAGTTTATTTATTTATTTTTGAGAGATGGAGAGAGAGGGGGAGAGAGAGAGAGAAAGAGAGGAAGAGAGAGAGAATCCCAAGGAGGCTCCGTGCTATCAGCATCAGGGCCTGATGTGGGGCTCGAACCCACGAACTGTGGTATCATGACCTGAGCCAAAATCAAGAGTTGGATGCTTAACTGACTGAGCCTCTCAGGTGCCCCCAAGACATAGCTTTTATTGCGTCTTTAAAATACCACAAATAATGGGGCACCTGGGTGGCTTAGTCGGTTAAGCGTCCTACTTTCGCTTAGGTCATGATCTCGCGGTTCGTGGGTTCGAGCCCCGCGTCGGGCTCTGTGCTGACAGCCAGCTCAGAGCCTGGAGCCTGTTTCAGTCTGTGACTCCCTCTCTGTCTTACCCTCCCCTGCTCGTGCTGTCTCTCTCTCTCTCTCCTAGAAATAAATAAAAAACATTAAAAAATAAAATAAAATACCACAAATAAGCCTGAGGAATCGTCCAGCATCTTCCTGCTTCTGCAGCTGGACAATTTAAATCTTATTAGCCATCTGCCGAACTATTTCTTGTTTAGAAACAGATACCGTCCCCAAACGTTCTGATATTCTTATTTCTGTTGTGACTTGCTGAATCAGAGCAGCTGAATTGGATACAAGTTCAATGTCGTTGCAAGAATTAACTCCTCTTTCTGGGCCTGAGATACTGAACAAGCATTGCCGGGCCTCAGTCAAACCCTGCAGATATATTTTTTACCCAAGAAATTTCAGGTTTCAACAAGGGAACCATTCTCCCGAATAGCGATGCTGATGGGGAAGTAAACACACACAGACCTTGTGTTTTCCCGGAAGCCCAGGACACCACTCTTGGTCATGTTCTGTACGTGACTACGGATAGTGCGAACAGAGGCCAGTTCCCTTCTGTCTCCGCCCCATTTGTCAACCTGGAGTCTCTTCTTTTTCTCCCCAAGGAGATGGAGTTCTACACTGATGTGATCAAAGTCCCCCTGCAGGTTCCTCAGGGGCCATTCACAACAGCAGCGCGTCTCTGCGGAGTGATGTCAACATTTTCTGGAATGTCGACGGTCTGATTGCTGAGAATGGCCTTCACTCTTGCCCTAGATGAAGCAAAGCCAGAGGCGGATGTTAGGATGAGATACACGAATAGCAGGGGCAGGCACCTCTGACCTCCAAGAGCCTGGGCCACACGCCACACGAGGAAGCTGGGGTGCTCCCTCTGTAGGAACTTGCATGTTCTGAGTCACAGCATTCCCCGAGGCCGGAGTCATGTCCCACCTGCTGCCCCCATCCATCCGATTCCCTCTTCCCCTCAACTCCGGGCCTGGGCTCTTTGGCCTGTCCAGCCCAGCATGGTGTTTTGGATCAGTCATGGGGCTGCTGCTGTGCTGATGTGTGATGACTGAGCGACACCGGGGGTGGGGGAAGGGGGGACCCAGGGCCAACGCCGGGAAGCCACACAACTCACCAGTGTTCAAGGTGACCTCCAGAGGACGCCGTACAGAACGACCCAGACATCCAGGTTTTTGTCTCCCTATGTCCTTTATAGGAGGTCTTGATGAGGTGACTGAGTGGCACTCCATTCTGAGGACTCACCAGCAGGAAGGGAAGCCTGACTTGGGCTGCGGCACACAGAGAGGTCAAAGCAGCTGAGTGGGAAGACCTTGTCCTTGGGTTCTCTGTTCTGGCTTCTGCAAGTCTATCTGTGCTTCTGGTTCATCTGTTTGATGCAACCACACGATTTCATATAATCTGCCCGACCCTGGGAGCAGCACCGTTTAACTTGTTTCACAGAGAGGCCCAGAGAGTTTCCATGAGTAGCTCGGGATCGCCCAGCTGGTCACTACCCCCTCCCCCCCCCCGGCCCACAGGCCCCTGCTGTTCCCACCATCTACTGGGAGCCCAAGGTGTTGGTTCAGAGGGCCTGGTGCTTCTGGAAACCATCCACATTTTTAGGCCACTGATTTGGTCTTTGCTTATGCTTTTAAGAGTCTGTTGTATTTAGGGGCGCCTAAATACAAGTTGGCTAAATGTTTGACTCTTGATTTTGGCTCAGGTCATGATCTTGTGGTTCATAGATTGAGCCCCGTCAGATTCTCTGTCTCCCTCTCTCTCTCTCTGCCCCTCCCCTGCTCTCTCTCAAAATAAGTAAATAATAAAACACTAAAAAATTGTCTATCTATTTATACCTTGCCTACATGGAAAAAAGCATGATGATTAAAGTGTTTTGTATACTTTAATGTGGTTAATACTGATGAAAGCGAGGGGAGGTATTTTCTGAGATTGCCTCGGGTGTTGGGTGCAGAATAATTATAGAGCTGATCATAAATGGTTTAATAAGTCAGGCAAAGGGCTGTCTAAGCTCTAGTGTAATCAGACTAAATGTTTCTAGTTTTCTTCAATAGTTGCACCATTCCATTTGGCCGTGACGTGATCCTTTCGCTCTTGAATATTTAACTGTAAAAAACATCACCTGGCATGTCATAGCCCTAGATGCGTTCACATAATGTCCTGTGACATCTTCACAATAAAACTGGGATGAGGGTTGGACAGGTTCCACGTTACACATTTCACCAAAGACTGAAAGGGGGGGACGTGATTTCAAGGTTACACAGCTACATTATTGTGAACTTGGGACCAGACTCATGCTTCCTGATTTCTGGTTTGGATAGTGACACTTAGTGATGTACCAAGACAAATGTTTTCCCTTTTATTTCAGGCTAGATCATCAGAGAGTAAGAGTAATTATTTTGAAAGGAGGTCAAAATGATACGGTGAGCAGTGTGGTTGACTGTGAAGATCACAAAGTAGGCAGCTCATTTGGCTTCTGGGAGGCTGATCTTGGCAGTGGCATCTGGGTGTCAGGTTCCACGGTGGGCGGGGCTCTGTGCCCTCACCTGGCCTATGGGTCTCGGGCACCTCCCTGTTCTCCAGGGGTTCTCTCCACTTCTCCTGAAGAGGTGGTGACAATGCTCAGGCCATAAGCTCACCAAAGCCAGCTCTGGACTCTCAGCAACTGCAGAATGCAGAAACAAATAGGTGCCTGCGGCCATTTATTTAGGGTGCATCCTCCAGGGTTTTATGCTGCCTGTAGAGTGCTCTCCAAGCTTTTCCTGTGGAGAGTTATTTCTCCAATGAAACCTTTCAGTAGACACTTAAAGACATCACATGATTAATGAATGTTATGCCGCAAAATCATGTTGAAGAACATAAGGAGCTTCTTGTGTGCATTTATACTCAGAACGGTTTGGGCATATCCCGAGAAAATAAAATCTTGCAAACAATTTAGTGAAACATGAGCGTATATTTTAAACCTTCATTCAAAAAAGTTATGCCATTTATTAGAAAGTCCCATGCAGCACGATGATAAAATGGCAAATTAGGCTGTTTCCAGAGGTGAGAGAAAACCTAGTCTCCTCAAAGATGTACTGTGCTTCAGGAACTAGTCCGTAGCTTGACAAGCTCCGGGGACCCAGGCCCATGAGGACAGAGCACTCAGACCAGTTCTGGGTTTTCTTGAGGGTGGTCCGATGTGGAGTAGGCTCCATATCTTCAAAGACACAACTATTACAAAATGTGATTAAGCTACAGCATTCACAAGGTGAACCTATGTAAACACACAAAAAGCCCCGAGTGACTCACAACAAAATCCGTTTGCTATCCCAGCTGGATAACACATACTTCTTTATTCTTGCTGGGAACTTTGGCCAGGTGTGGTGTTTACTAGTTCACAGGCTGAGGGAACAGAATCTGGAAAGAGTCCTGGAGAACGTTAATGCGCAAGTGTTAGGGCCCACTCGGGGCCTTGGCTTCCTTAAGTGGTTTGCCCAAGCTCACGTGGCTAGTTGGTACAGAGTCAGAATTTGAACACAGAACCAGTTCTGATCCCTGTCCAGTGGGCTACCCACACTTCTGTACACTTCCCCTTGATCCTTAATCATTATAAATTTATGCTCAATAATCCACGTCAGTGTTTTCAAGGTCACCGATATATGCCTAAAAGATACTAATTTATGTTCAAAATAACATAATGAACATTATGGTAAAGTATTGCTTTTCTTTAAGTTTCTTTTTTCCTTCCAATACATGTGGGTTTCTAGGAAGGCTCCCTTACAGTTCTTTTTTTTTTTTTTTTAAGTTTATTTATTTATTTTAAGAGATGGAGAAAGAGCGAGAGAGCATGTGCACACACTAGTCAGGGAGGGGCAGAGGGAGGGAGAGATAGAGAATCTCAAGCAGGCTCTACACTGTCAGGGCAAAGCCTGGCATGATGCTCCGTCCATGAACCGTGAGATCATGACCTGAGCCAAAGTCCGATACTCAACCAACTCAGCCACCCAGGCGCCCCCTTACGGTTCATTTTAAGGGTATCTTCATATCACAAGTAGGTTCCCTTGAGACAGTATAAGAAGAGTTAAAAGTTGTCTACGTGCACATGCAAATGTAACCTACAGATCAGGAGGCTGATACTTAGGGAAAACACGTTTTTAAATGATCACTGTCAGGGCACCAGACAGTCTCTTCCAACACCACATATGTTGAGACCAGGTGAAAGAGCAACTTTCCTTAGTGCACAGCAGTTTTCAGGAAGCTTGGAGAACAAAGAGGGTAGGTAAGTGGTGCTTGCTTTTATTAACCATGGCCTTCACATATATTCAGTATGGATACGATCACTGCAAGGATGGTGGGGCCGCTATCCTTTGAGCCTGCCTCTAGCATAATAATATCATTTATTTCTGCCCCTGGCGCTTTTGTATAAAGCAATGATCTCACACACATATCTGAAGCCTATTGAGGTATTAGCCTTTCTCCAGGTTCCTCATTTTTTTTTAAATTTTAATTTTTTAAAAATTTTCTTTTAATGTTTTAAAATTTTTATGTCTTTATTTTATTTTGAGAGAGAGAGAGAGACAGGGAGTGAGAGGGGAGGGGCAGAGAGAGAGAGAGACACAGAATCTGAAGCAGGCTCCAGGCTCTGAGCTGTCAGCACAGAGCCCAAAGCAGGGCTTGAACCCACAAACTGCGCCTGAGCCGAAGTCCAATACTCAACTGACTGAGCCACCCAGGCACCCCTCCAGGTTTCTCCTAAAGGCAGTGGAAAAACACTCCCACTCTTTGACAGCCCCAAAACTTGCATCTTTGGTATTTCACATCCAAGTTATTAAGTGTCTGCTTAACTAGGTCCAGCACCTGAGGAGAGAAACCTGTTACCATGATGATGGCAGGGGTGGTTCATGGCATGAGGTATATTTTAGGGAGGGGACTCACTAAAGCAATTTTAAAAAATGACTGTCATGTCCTCTGGAAAACTTAGTAAATTAAGTTGGAAAACTATATATCACTTACGCTGTTTCAGAGGGGACACGTGCACCCCAATGTTTATAGCAGTACTGTCAACAATAGCCAAAGTATGGAAAGAGCCCAAATGTCCATCAATGTATGAACAGATAAAGAAGAGGTGGTACACACACACACACACACACACACACACACTGGAGTATTACTTGGTAATCAAAAAGAAAGGAATCTAGCCCTTTGCAACTATGTGGATGGAACTAGAAGGTATTATGCTAAGTGAAATTAGTCAGAGAAAGACAAATACCATATGACTTCACTCATATGAGGACTTTAAGATACAAAACAGATGAACATAAGGGAAGGGAAGCAAAAATAATGTAAAAACAGGGAGGGAGACAAAAGAGACTCTTAAATATGGAGAACAAACAGAACTCATTGTTGCACTCTATGCTAACTAACGGATGTAAATTTTAAAAATAAATTAAAAAATTAAAAAAAAGAAAATTATGCCACTTAGAAATTAAATTTACAAAGTGTCTCATTTGCTTACATAACCATTTTTAGTAGGAATGGGAAAGCTCTGTTCTGGTCAGTTATTCTATCAGTCTGAGTCCTGAGCTCTCCAGGAACCCCATCTGCTCATCCCCCCACCAGGATCTACACGGCCTGCTCCCCTTAGCTAAAGTAGCTTATCTCCATTTATGTCACTAATCTTCAAAATGTGTTAAAATGAATCTCATTCAGAAAAATCTTGGCTAAGTGCTGACATATTTCAGCTGCCCAAAATGAACTTGAAGATAGAAAGGACAACTTAATGATCTGAAAGATATTGGTGTAGGTGTGCTCTCTGGAGGAACGGCGTGACTCTCCTGGGAGTCAGCAAGACACTGGACACTGGTCAGCAGGGCGTGCAGGAGACTCGAGACTCCCAGGGGTGGAGAAATTTGGCCCTTGACCCTGAAGTTCTATGGCTCTGCATGCCATGTGCCGACTTCCTGCAGATATCAAAAGTGAGGGCCCCTGTACACATTAGACTCGTTAGTCCCAAAGGAGACCCAGTCCTCAAACATCCAAGCCCCTCAACTGTGTACTTTTTGGGGATTTTCCTGGTCACCCCATTCAGATCAGAAAAGGAAACTCCTTTTTGATAGTTTTAATTTACCAATTAATAACCCAAGCGGAAGTGGCGGTAAGGCATCTGGATAATCTACTCCAGAAGGGAATAATCCCCTGGGGAAGTCCACTGGGAGCTCTACTATTTGCAGTGAGCTGGGGCTTGCATGCAGGTAGGCCTATGAGAGGCGGGTGGCATGCACGAGTTAGCAGTGAAGGGTCCACCAGTGTCCAGAGAGGAGAGACCTTGGGGGCTGGCCTGGGGCCTGCTGAGGACTCCCCAGCGGTATAGTCTGGTGAAAGTGATGGGGTTACTGTATAGGCCAAGCTCTCAATTTTAGGAGCCAGAGACAGCAGATGCCATGGAGGCCCTCAAATATTCTGTATTTGTCGATGTTGATGGTACTTTAGGAACATGAGAGAAAATGTTAAGGGTGGGTTACAGTCTCCTCCATCTAAAGACTGACTTTCTCAATTCTAAAATTTCAGAAAAGATACCTGGCTAGCTGGTCAGTGAATATTCTTTGCATAATTCTTTCTCCTACAGAGGGAAAAATGAAGCCCAGAAAATACAATTTCTGCTAATTAAATAAATGGATCACAAGAACAGCATAATTTTGGAGATATGTTTTTGAGTTATTCATTTTTCTTCAGTCTGTCCCATGTCTTGGATTTCAAATACTGACATGTATTAGGTTAATGAAACAAGGAGGCCATCAGACTGAGGTGGCTCTAATGCCAGGGCACCTATGTAAGCAAATCAAACACTAACCTTGTAATTGCCTCAAGGTTACAAAAGTGAAACCTAAGGACAACCACTCACAAACAGCCAGCTAGGCCTTACGCTATAGTCAGCCAATGTCTCCTCACTTTGCTTCTGCCTTTTCCCTGTAAAAGTTACCCCCCAGCTCCTGTCAGCGGAGCTCTCCTAACCACTTCTGGTTTGGTACTGCATGGTTGGAATCCATTTTTACTCAAACTCTTCTAAAAATTGAACATGTCTCAGTTTAACTTTTAACAGTTCTGGTGTCAGAAGTATGATCCAAAGGTGACGCTCCACCTCTCCATGGCCCCCAGGAGCAAGGGGCCACCAAACACAAGCACCAGCAGCCCCAGTGAGCTCACTGTTTACTCACTATATCTGGAGGCTACGGGGAAATTCTGCAGTTTTCACATTTAAAAGAGCTCCCTGAGGGGTGCCTGGGTGGCTCAGTTGGTTAAGTGGCTGACTTTGGCTCAGGTCATGATCTCATGGTTCATAGATTCAAGCCCCACATCAGGCTCTGTGCTGACAGCTCAGAGCCTGGAGCCTGCTTCGGGTTTTATCTCCCTCTCTCTCTGCCCCTCCCCTGCTCATGCTTTGTCTCTCTTAAAAATAAATAAACATTAAAAATTTTTTTTCTTTAAAGAGCTCCCTGAATTTATTTGAGCATTCTTTTTACAGACTGGGTCTGGGATTGGCTGATTTAAAAAAGAAGAAACCACACAAGGTCCAAGGTCAAACCAGGTCCAACTTAAGCTGGACTGGGTCTAGACCAAGGTCTAATGGAATAAGGGGATGAGGGGAGAAAAATGGGTGCCTTTGAGTCCAAATAATCTGGGTCTCCTCCATCTGGGAATCCTGGTTACCTATATGTACCCAAGATTATCTTGAATTATGGTAGTCACAGTTGGGAATTTTTAACCTAGATAAGCCTATCCATTTATGAAGTGCTCTAGAGAAAAGAAAGTTCCAAATTTGTCCAAAACAAAGGAATGCATTTCTTTATTTGTATGCAGAATCTCCTAAGAAACTAAATGAATAAAAGAAAAGTTTCTTTAAAAGATTCTCTACAAAAGGGAAGTGAAAAGCTTAAGCAGTAATGGTGGTGAGTCTACAAATAAGTGCACATTGACTAACTTGTCTGAGTGTTCTTCCCTGTACCTTCCCCTCCCCAAATATTCTGAATCTATGAATCCTTTCACTCAATTGCCTTTTCACTCTGAAGATGAGCTAGAGGTTAAACCAATGCCTTTTAAAACCTTTTTATTTTAGAAAGAGTGTGCAAGCAGGAGAGAGGGGCAGAAGGGGAGGTGAGAGAGAGAGGAGAGAGAGAGAGAGAGAATCTTAAGCAGCTCCATGCTCAGCACAGAGCCTAATGTGGGGCTCGATCCCACTACCTTGGGATCATGGCCAGAACCAAAGTCAAGAGTTGGATGCTCAACTGAATGAGCCACTCAGGTGCCCCTAAATCAATGCCTTTTAGAGGAAGATTCTCTGCAGACCCTGGAATACCAGATCTAACCACTTTTCTCCATGGTCAAAGGCTGAACTGGGGCCATTATCAAAGATTATCCAAACTCTTGGGGAGTCTTCAAAAATTTTATGAGGAATTTGGAAAATTTTTAAACAAGATTTTATTTTTAAGCAATCTCTGCACCCAAAATGGGGCTTGAAGTCACAACCCCAAGATCAAAAGCTGCATGTTCTACCAACTGAGCCAGCCAGGTACCCTAAGGAATTTGGAATTCTGACTGGAGCTTATGATCTGGGGCTCTTGAATCTCTACTGATTTATTCATATGGCATTAGGAAATGGGTAGGTGAAGCCAAATGAGAATTTGCTAGGAGCAATACTAAGTAATACCCACATACAATTACTCTGCCAGGGATGGACCAAAATGCACTATAAAAATAGCCCCAGACCTACTTGAAAGTATTAATAAGGCACTTCTTCAAAAGACTGGCCTCTATCATTCAGTCTTGCAAACAGAAAAAGGACAAACCAGTCTCAGACTACAGACAAGATTGGAAACTTTTTTTTGTGTGTGTGAAACATTCTGTTTCTTCTTCATTAAATGCAGGCACAGAAAATGCCCCGAATTCCTTATTTATTACAGGGCTCTAGCCTAAAAGCAGCCTAATAAAGTGGCACACGCTGGGTTGAGCAGTGGCTCTTCTTGCTGAATTAACAGCCCTAACTAAACATTTAAAAAATAATTTTTAAAAATGTTTTATTTATTTCTGAGAGAGAGAGAGACAGACAGACAGACAGTGTGGGCAGGGGAGGGTCAGGGAGAAAGGGAGACACAGAATCTGAAACAGGCTCCAGGCTCTGAGCTGGCTGTCAGCACAGAGACTGGCACGGGGCTTGAACCCATGAGCCGTGAGATCATGACCTGAGCTGAAGTCGGATGCTTAACTGACTGAGCCACCCAGGTGCCCCTAAAAATAATTTTTAAATGTTTATTTTTGAGAGAGAGACAGAGACAGAGAGTGTGAGCAGGGGAGAGGCAGAGAGAGACACACAGAATCCAAAGCAGGCTCCAGGTTCCGAGCTGTCAGCACAGAGCCTGACGTGGGGCTCAAATCCAGAAACGTGACCTGAGCTGAAGTCAGATGCTCCACTGACTGAGCCTTCCAGACCCCCCAGATCCCTAGTTAAACATTTTGAAAAAACCTTAGGGCCAGGATACTATTTAAAGAGCCAATGAACTTGTGGCCCTAGAGTTACAACAGTTCCAAGGGCCGAGGACCTCCATGTATTCATTTCAGGCCAGAACCTAGAACTCAGGAATACTCTGTCCCCAGATGTCTTCCTTCAGTGTAAACAATCAGGGCACTGAAAAAAGGAATGCCCCCTGCTGAACCCATCATTTTGTAGATTTCCACCTATTAATACACACTGTTTTTCTATGGGGGCAAGTCTTTAAAAATTTCACTGTCAAAATAATTAACCAGCATTGACGGATTTCTAAGGGATTCTCTAATAATTTGCTCCTCATGATACCTCGAAATTAGCAAGGGGAAATAAAGATAAAAATTAATGGAGGGGCTCATAGGCGGCTCTGTTGGTTACGTGGCCAACTCTTGATTTCGGCTCAGGTCATGATCTCACAGTTTGTGAGATCAAGCCCCACGTTGAGCTCTGTGCTGATGGTGCAGAGCCTGATTGGGATTCTCTATCTCCCTCTCTCTCTCTGCTCTTCCCCAGCACTCACATGTGCACTCTCAAAATAAATAAACATTTTTAAAAAATGAGTGGAGAATCCTTTACAGTGTTGGTGGGTCTACATTAAACTTTATCAACTATAAATCCAGTTTCATAAAATAAAAAATCCCTCAGAATCAAGAAAATATTTCTGTAGTCTAGGGGGTCTCTAACCAAATTCAAAGGGTACCTGTATCTAAACCAGTCCAGATGATATTAGGGCCATTTCCAGGAAACTGTACATTCCCTCTTCATGGCACTGCCCCAGCAAACCTGTTAGGAGGAGATAAGCTTTCTAAATTGAGGAGTCATGGGGAGCCTGGGTGGCTCAATCGGTTAAACATCCCATTTCGGCTCAGGTCATGATCTCATAGTTTGTGGGTTCAAGCCCCGTGTTGGGCTCTGGGCTGACAGCTCAGAGCCTAGAGCCTGCTTCAGATCTCTCTTTCCCCTTCCCTTGCTCACGCTTTGTCTGTCTCTCAAAAATAAATAAACAGTAAAAAAAATTTTTTTAAATTGAGGGATCATATAAAATTTAACTCAGAAGGAGAGATGACCTGAGTTGCTCTGCTCTCTGCAAGCAGGACTTGATGAAATTGAGACTTGAAAGTGTGAAAGCCCTGATCTCTCAGAAGTGCCTACATGCCTAGAAGCTTCTTCCTCAACCAACACAGGCAAAATGAAGAGCACTGAACCCATAAAAATCCTAGTAGATCATTCTGAACCTCTGCCTAAATTGTCTCAATATTTACAAAGACCAGAAGCTACTGAAGGGCTCCCACTAACAGTAGAAGACTTAATTAACCAAAGACTTAGAACCCCATGCACTAGTCCCTTTCATCTTATTTGTCCATGGGAGGGATAACCAGGCTCTAGGAATTCTAACCCAAGAGCATGGAGGAAAACACAGACCTGGTGAGTGCAGCTTACAGTCAGACCTGGCAGCCGGAGCACGTCCAAACTGGGAAAGTGGGAGCCACAGTGACTAAGCTGATGGAAGCCTCAGCTGACCTGGTATTCAGACATAATACAAGTACTGTAGTATTGCTGCTCAGTACTGTTACACCTTGATCAGCTGATCACTTTCAGCAAGTAGATGAGCATCTTGTGAGAGCCTTCTCCTTCTACCTTCTAACCTCCGTCTTAAGTGCTGTGACTCACTCAACTCTGCTGCGCAGGCCTGGTGATGGTACAGAGCCCCATAAATGTGTACATGTGGTGTCACAGTTGCTGACCCTTCGCATGACTTATAGGACAATTCATTAGAAAGCCCAGATTTGATACTCTGCGTCAATGGGTCCTATGTTAAGAATGCAGAAGGGAGGTATCAAGGAGGATATGCTATAATAAGTCGGTATGAACTACCCGAAAGGGTATCTTCCCCATTTTAAGTCTGCAACCAGCAGAGTCACATGCCCTCACTCAGGCTTGTTGGCTACCCAACAGAAAATCAGTAAACATGTATAGTGATAGCACATACACCTATAGCGATAGCACATGTGTCTTTGGGTTGATCTCTGACCTTGCTACATTATGGAAACAGAGAATTCCTCACTAATCAAAACTGGGTTTTACTCTGAGTAAATGAACTGCTGTCTGCCTTTCTACTGCCTAACTGAACTGGAACTATTAAAAATGAAGCTCGTACTAGAAAACAGAACCCGAGTAGCAGGCTTCCATGCTAAATCAGCCAGCACTTAACCTCTTCCACTGTACTACTTGAATAAAGTCTGTAAGACTGATTCTAATCAAATGATTTATGATAGTCTATATAAAAGACAAAATCAGGCACCTGAACTAGAACAACAAATGTTGAGACCGAGGGTACAAATTTTATATTAGAGGACACCCTGAGGGCCCAGATGGCCTCCTGGTTCTTCCTGAGCCCTTAAAATTGCCATTACTAGAAGCTTTGTATTCTGCAATTCATCAGGGCACAGAAAAAATGACCCAAATTGTGAAAAAGAATTGGTGGGTGAGTGCTCCAAAGTTGCATAATTGGTTCATGAGCAATGTCTCTAACCCTGGAAAGGCCGTTAAGATGGCTCATTGGATGGAGCATTCCCACCACCTACTGGGCCATTTGAACATCTACAAATAGATTTCATTCAATTGCTCCTACAATGGGTTATTGATATGTCCTTGTAATTATTTGTATTTTCTCAGGATGACTGAAGCCTTCTCATGCAGAAAGGCTAATGCCACAACCATGGCTAAGAAACTTTTAGAAAAGATATTTTCTTTAGAGGGTATCCCCCAGAGAGATTTCCAGTGATGGGAACTCTTTTCTCTAGGCAAATAATTAAACAAATAAGATGGTTGCTTTCAAACAGTGGAATTACTATCATCTTAACCATCCTCAGTCATCTGGTGAAGTTGAGTGAACAAATGGTATCTTAAACCTGAAGCTGGCTAAGTTTGCAGAATTAACTTGATTGCCAGGCAAAAAGGTCTACCATTGGTTTTGATGACAGTTAGATCAGCACTTATGGGAAAGCCCAAATTAATATCTCATGAAACAGCAACAGGAAGACCTATGCTTTTGATGATAGGCCACGTGTCTACTGTACTCATAAATTCTGATGTGACTCAGTATTGTAAAGTTTAATGCCTTATGCCAAAGTGTACCAGGAAAAGAAAGCTTTCCATGGCTCTCCTACAGCTGGCTGAACCTTCCACAACTTAGAACCTGGAAAGTAGGTCTTCTGGAAACGACACCTCAGAAATACTGCCCATGAACCTCATTGGAAGGGACCATACCAGGTTCTCCCCACTACCCAGATGCCAGCTCAACTTCAGGGATTTGAACCCTGAAGCCACAGCTCCTAGTTGAAAGGGCTCCTCCAGGCTCTTGGAACCGTATACCACCTGGAGATGTGAAGTTGAAACTGACCAGAGGTTCCTCCTCAGAAGCATACGACAGCTTGAGGTGAACAGCTCTTCAAGATCATGGATCCAATCTTCACCTCCCGCATGAAACCTTTATCTCTTTGCCTATTTGCTATCTGCCTTTTCTGTCTGTTAATGCAGAGGAAGACAGGATTTCACAAACAATAGTTACCTCAGGAAACTAAACTAACTGCTGGATTTGTCATGCTGAAACAAAATCAAGTTGTGAAGGGAATCCTGAGGACCATGGTATGCCGCCACTGTTCTGCAGGTCCCTTTTATAAAGTTAAAATACTAGATCTATGAATCCTTGTTTCTTATCTCAGTTTACTCCAATCCTGGAAGGGGACAGCAAGAGCCACTGAATAAACACATAAAAGATGCCACAGAGCAGTGGGTGTCAACCAGACCATTTGTAGGCTTGCTGTTAGGCCAGTACATTTGGGTGGTCTTTTAATATGTGATAATGCAGTATTGGAGTCTTGGATGAATGATGCTAATGCCTCTATATGGAGCAATGGTTCCATGAATGCTAATACTTGGGGGAGCCCTCCATGCACCTCCTGGCTACACCTTTACACGTGGAAGTTTGGGCAGCGGCCTCCATGCTTGGGAAGCTCCTTGTCTGGAGGACGTAAGGACAATGCACCCTTCCTGTAAGTACTGTCCCACTGTCCCTTCATAACACCCCAGAAAACTCCACATTGTTCCACTCTCCTGAACTTACCAAAGAGAAGTTTACTAGCAGCCGCTAACCCCTCTGGAGGCACATCATTTGGAAGGTCCCTTCTTCCTTGGCTCGGAATTGTTACAAACAGAAGTATGATTAGAAACTTACCCTTAACTCTGGCAACCACTGCCACGTCTACTGCTAATGTCCTGGCTGCACAACAAAAGTCCCTAGGGGCTCTCCTGCTGAGGTGGTTTTAGAAAATAGAATTGCTTTAAAACAATTTTTTTAATGTTTATTTATTTTTGAGAGGGAGAGAGACAGCATGAGCATGGGAGGGGCAGAGACAGAGAGGGAGACAGGTTCTGAGACAGGCTTCAGGCTCTGACCTGTCAATATAGAGCCGGATGCGGGGCTCACACTCGGAATGGTGAGATCATGACCTGAGCTGAAGTCGGATGCTTAGCCAATTGAGCCACCCAGGCACCCCATGACATTGCCATTAAAGGGGGAGAGGCAAACCATGAGAGACTCTTGAATGCTGACAAAAACTGACGACTGATGGATGTGGTTGGGGAAGGGGAGGATGGGCACGGAGAGGGGTACTTGGGGGGATGAGCACTGGGTGTTATATGGAAACCAACTTGACAATAAACTATTAAAAAAAGGGTTTTTTCATCTTTATTTATTTTTCAGAGCGAGAGAGACAGAGTGCAAGCAGTGGGGGAACAGAGAGAGAGGGAGACATAGAATCTGAAGCAGGCTCCGAGCTATGAGCACAGAGCCCAATGCGAGGCTCAAATTCATGAAAATGTGAGATCGTGACCTGAGCCGGAGTCAGATGCTTGACCGACTGAGACACCCAGGTGCCTCGATAATAGAATTGCTTTAGATTACTTGTTGGGGGAGTCTGTGCCACAGCAAATACTTCCTGCTGTACCTAGGCCAACACCTCTGGTTTTGTAGAAATTCCAGTACAAGACATTAACAAACATGCTCCTTGGCTTATACAGGTTGATTCTGGTACATTCTTTGATTTATTTGATAGCAACTGGTTGGGTTCATGGAAGCCACGGCTAGAAGTATACTGCAGTCGCTTGGTATTACCTTCCTCTTCGTCAGTATCACGGGCAATCTGGTGTGCTGTGTTCTCTCAAAGGTCTTACGTGTGTGCTCCCAGCCACTGGCACAGCAGATGGTCTCGGTGTGGGTGGAGAACAAAAAACAAGGCGAACGCTGGGAAAACCAGCAAAAGCAATTCTTCCACGGATCTGACATCATAACCTGGGAGTTTCACAGTGAGACGAGAGTGACTGAACTCTGATGGTGGCAGAGAGTGGTGCTAAGACCAAAGTTTGGGGCAATCTCTCATGTACGACAGGATAACCAGAAAGGGGGCGGGGGGGTTGTTAAATCAATTAAAAAGGAGGCCATCAGACGGAAGTGGCTCTAATGCCATAGCACCGCATAAGCAAACCAAAGCGTAAGCCTGTAAATACCCTAAGGTTACAAGAGTGAACCTAAGGACAACCCATCACCAACAGCCAAAGAGGTTTTAAGCTACCGCCAACCGAGAATTTCCTTTGGCCTTTTCTCTAGAACAGCTGTTCCCCAGCTCCCGTGGACGGGGCACTTCTCACCACTTCTGCTTTGGTGCTGCCTGATTTGAGTTGTTTTTTGCTCAAATAAATTCCTAAGATGTCTGTACGGCTCACTTTATCTATTAACACATGGTAATTACTAAGGTAGTTTTCACAGTGCTTATCAAAAGCAGCAGACAGACAGCAAACACTGCTATCTTTGGGCTTTAATGTGCGAACTTTCCCGAAGAGCCCGGATCTACAGCTGTGGGCGTTGTGGGTTGTCTGGGGAAACAGGCGACACACTCATGGAGGGAAACAGAAAGGCAGAGCGCTATTATTTTGATTTATTGCATTCTGAAGTACCATGGGGGAGGGCCTGAGAACAAGTCCACTTCCTTAGCAGTTGCCTTATTACCTGAGATTTACGCTCTGGAGGAAAAAAATCGACTCAATTTTCAATATGTACGTCACACGAGATTTGGGTTTGGGCCCTGATTGAAGAATGTGTACTAACCTGATAAAGGCTATGTGAGATTAAAGTGGGACACCAGCTAAACACCGAATCCGGGTGAAGGACGTGGATTTAACCAGAAAGCCACATACTTTAGCAAAACACCTCCCTGTGGGGGTGGTCAGAGACGCCTGACATGTGCTGGCTGCTGGAGGCATCTCTGTTCCGGGGCTCGCCGCCAGCCTCAGCGTTCCCAGGAGGGCCCGGTCCTCGGGTCACACTTCTCTGCCCCTCTGCTCCCTTTCATTTCTCATCATCCCGCCCATAGTTAATTGTTTGTAAGGCCTGAGCTATGAGCGTCGCCATTTCTCGTGTGCCCGCAGCCACCACTCTGCAAGACATGAGGTCGAGAGGTCCACCTGAGGACAGAGAGAGGAGAGAGGGTGCCCGAGTTACTGGAGAGGGCAGAACAGTCCTGAATGGCAACTTGGCACATGCCTGCTCCAAGGAAAACCAAGGTCTCGGGCCAGGCTGGAGGCGGGACCAAACAGGGAGGTCTGGACGTTAGCCCGGCCAAAGCAGGGGTGCAGCCTCTCAGCAGCCCCTCTGCTGCCCCAGGAAGGGAGCAGTCGAGGCTGTGCTGGGGGAATGGAGGCTAAGGTCCAGCCATTGGGACTGAGGTTCACATGATCGGTTAGACCACCACAGCGGAGAGCAATTCTCAAATGTCTGCCGCCTGGGTGGCACTGGGGACCCCATGTGATGGATGGAAGTCCTCACTCAGCGGGTCTGAGTGGGACCTGTCTGGGCAGTGACCTGGTGCAGGCTGGCTAACAAGTCATGACTAAAAAGCAGAGAAAGGGATCTAAAAATATTCACCCAGTCTCAGATTCCTTATTCCTAAATGTTAGATGAGGGGTCTGCCTGAAGCTGAGTGGAGTTATGGGGGCAGATATGTTATGGGATTCACCCCCAGGGGGTCAGTCACTGGGACATGATGACCTTGAAGTAGAAGGAACACAAGTCACCTTTCTGAGTCTGTTCTCCTAAAAACCTCACAGGGCTCACGTTGTACACCAAGCTGACCCCATGCTGAACTACAGGGTGTGTGTGTGGGGGGGTGCTAGCCTCCTCCTCATAGAATGGGGAACACGATGCTTATTCTGCCTATCTCATCAGATTTGGTGGGGCAGAATGCGTATGCTAGAAAACCACCAAATGTTATGTTAAGTGTACAGTGGTGGTGCTATTCCTATCTGGCCATATCCTGATCCTGGGGTTTCTTTTCATGCCTAGAGGCATAGTGTAGGAATGCAGAAAAGCCAAGAAGGCACTAGCCCACTATTTTTCCAACATCTTCACATGGTCTCTCATCAATAGACCAGTCTGAGGAAGTAGGGGGAACATTTGGTCTGGTGGTGGTACTTGGTCCAGTCTGAGGGATGTTGGGTCTGGTGGTACTTAGTCTGGGGTTGTTGGGTCTGGTGGTACTTGGTCCAGTCTGAGGGATGTTGGGTTTGGTGTTACTTAGTCTAGGTTGGAAGATGATGGGTCTGGTGGTACTTGGTCTAGGTTGGGGGATGTTGGGTCTGGTGGTACTTGGTCTAGGTTGGAAGATGATGGGCCTGGTGGTACTTGGTCTAGGTTGGGAGATGTTGGGTCTGGTGGTACTTGGTCCAGTCTGGGAGATGTTGGGTCTGTGGTACTTGGTCCTTTCTGGGGGACGTTGGGTCTGGTGGCATTACCAGGTCTAGACTGGGGGACACTGGGTCTGATGGTGTTACTGCTCTAGTCTGCTGTCATTCCCCTGAGGATTGACAGCAGGTTGAGGGTCAGAGGGGCTCACCTGAAGTGTCCATCACGATGCCACCTGCTTCTCTGATGATGACTGTGGCGGCAGCCAGGTCCCAGCAGTGCAGGCCAAACTGGTAATAAGCGTCCGCAGCCCCTGAGGCCAGGTGGCAGAGTGCCAAGGTGGAGCTCCCGATCACTCGGACCCTGGAAGAGAGGGGAGAGGGCAAAGGTTCCTGTGAGTGGTGCTGTGCACAAGTCAGATTTCTCTTAAATAGCTGACATCATCCAAAGTCAACCCTCTGGTGGGCATTCCCAGTCATTAAAATGAGCCACAGAGCTGCTCTAGTAAGCTCTCTAGATTCAAGATCTGTGGTGGAGAGCACTGCCATCCAAGAGAGCTTTCTGTGAGGATGGAAAGGCTCTGCAAACGTGGAAGCTACCAGCCACCTGTGGCTGCTGGGTACCTGAAATGTGGCTAGTGCGACCGAAGAACTTGCCTTAACTCTACTGAACTTTAACTTAAACTTAAATCACCTCATGTGGCTAGCAGGTACAACACAGACCTAGGAAGGGTGGGAGGTGGGAGAAGATTCACGTGGACTTGTTAGGACTTCTTTTTCCTAAACATTTGCTGGAGTGGTATCATTTACGAAGGGCTCTAAGCCTATACAGGATTCACTGGTTGTGGGGCTTGAGATCAGTCACATGGCTTCTGGAACAAAGGTCCCCTATCGCCTTCCTAAGAGCTGACCACACAAGATGCACACCAGCACGAGATAGCACACCGGTGGGGGGAGCAGCACATGGCTCTCCTGGCCTCTACATGGGGCTCATGCACGCCACCTCCCATCACTCGGGATCTTTTCCTCTTTCCCTGGGGAGGTGTGAGCAAGACTGTGTGCTTGGCACTTTCCCCTTTGGTTCCGGGATGTTCTGGGAACTGAAATGTCATACCCATGAGCTTTGGCGTGGAGTAACCTCTCCATGTTGCTCAGGAACAATTTCAGAGTGGCAGGGTCACGTTTGGGGCCGATTTCCGTTAGAACCAAGGCCTTGGAGATATCTGCAGTAGAAAGAATGCCCCATGATCAGAAAAATCAAGACTTGGTTCTAACTGAATACTCGGGGTTCCCTCTGAAGCAAACCTCAAATATCAGCCTCTCCTTCCCTCTCAGAACAAGTACCATCCGTTAAGTGGTTTGCGCTATGAGGCTTTTCCGACAGTTGTGCAGCAATGTACAAAACCCACACCTATTTCCTCATCACTCTGTTAAGGCTGCTTCCTGTTTCAGATTTCAGAGGGAGCAGATTTTCAGGTCTCTCTCTTTTCAGGGATAGTTAGCATGCAGAACCTGGAAGAGTCAGGTGGCTAATGAAAATCACCATCATTGAGTCATAAATAAAAACAAAATGACGACTAAAAAAGCTTCAAATAAATCTGTCTTTAAAAATCTTCTTCTAATTGCTATGATCACGGAGACGGAAATAGCATCCCTGAAGAGAAAGCAGGATGTCTTTGGAAAGGGAGTTCTCAGGAGTAACCCTACTGGGCGTAAGGAAGGCTGAGGCGGGGGCTGTATGGTCACCCCAGTGTGGAGTGGTGAGGAGCTCAGGCCAACCACACTGCTCCTGTGACAGGAGTAGGAAGCTGGCCCGTGGGTGCCAGGGGATGTGTCTGGGCTCCCTTCCCCTGCCTGACTCACAGGTAGGTTATCACGAGCGGTTTGTTTTTGCTTTGTTACACACCCAAATACAACCCAATTCAGTCTGTCATGTCTGGTCAGGCCTTCGGGCTGAGCAGAGTCAGCTGCACCAGGTGTATTCACTCAGATAACAGAACAAAGTCCCTCCATGAACTAGAGGAAAAACAGACTCCACAAGTTATATCACTCAACGGGCCCAATCCTACGTCAACACCAAGACTCTCTGAGGGACCAGAGGGCCGTGAGAGGGCCATCTCCTCTGAGACACACTCTATATCTATTTCCCCTTTTAAACCAGAGGCTCTCATTTTCTACTTTAAGCACTTTCTGAACATCGCTGGGCTCCACATCAAAGCTACCTGCCTTGGAGGGGTCTGAATCACTCCCTGCCAGGCACGCCCAGAACCGGAGCTGAGCTAATGACGTGCCTCCCCCGTCTCCAGTGTGTGTGAGGGGCTCTGCCCAAAACAAGGGGCCGTGGGGCCGGATGGCTCCAGGATCCCCGTGGACAGGTCACTGCCCGAGCTCACCTCCTAATTCCCTCCCTGGGCTGCAAACTGAGATGGCGTTTTCCCCAGGGGCAGGAAAGAAGACCTCTTTTGGAGATAAAATTTCAACAGAACCAGGCACACAGTAGGTGCTCAATAAATAGTCACGGAAGCAATGAGCACTTTTCCGCAAACACCAGCATTATGGAAACACTGGTAAAAGTCTTCTTGTTTAAAGGGATACAGGAGTGCTGATGGATAGGGGCACATGAACCCCAATGTTCATAGCAGCACTCTCAACAATAGCCAAAACATGGAAAGAGCCTAAGTGTCCATCAACGGACGAATGGATCAAGAAGATGTGGTTTATCTATACAATGGAACACTATATGGCAATGAGAAAGAATGAAGTCTNTGCTGATGGATAGGGGCACATGTACCCCAATGTTCATAGCAGCACTCTCAACAATAGCCAAAACATGGAAAGAGCCTAAGTGTCCATCAACGGACGAATGGATCAAGAAGATGTGGTTTATCTATACAATGGAACACTATATGGCAATGAGAAAGAATGAAGTCTGGCCATGTGTAGCAACATGGATGGAACTTGAGGGTGTTATGCTGAGCGAAATAAGTCAGGCAGAGAAGGACAGATACCATATGTTTGCATGTATAGGTGGATTAGGAGGAAGCTAACAGAGGACCATGGGGGAGAAGAAGGGGAAAAATAGTGGGGGAGAGGGAGGGAGGCAAACCATGGGAGACTCTTGAATGCTGAGAACAAACTAAAGGCTGATTGGGGTGGGGGAGAGGGGAAGGGGGGTGATGGGCATGGGGAAGGGCACTTGTTGGCATGAGCACTGGGTGTTATATGGAAACCAATTTGACAATAAACTATTTAAGAGAAAAAAAGAGTCTTCTTGTTTGAGCCAATTTGTTAAATCAGTAGCACTTTTTAAGTTATGGAAGGAATACTTGACTTACGTAGAATTTGGTTGGCTAGTGTAAGAATCTAATAACTATGTATAAGAGCATTATTTGGGGGGTGGATGAGTTCTTGAATGACAAATATTTTTGTTAAATACACTCTTTTTAAAGTTTTTTTAATGTTTATTTTTGAGAGAGAGAGAGAGAGAGAGCATGAGTGGGGGGAATGGACAGAGAGAGAGGGAGACACAGAATCCGAAGCAGATTCCAGGCTCTGAGCTGTCAGCACAGAGCCCTATGCGGGGCTCGAACTCATGAACCATGAGATCATGACCTGAGCATAAGTCAGACACTCAACTGACTGAGCCACCCAGGTGCCCATAAAACACTCTTGAAAGATAACATATCAAAATTTGGGAAGTGACTGTTAAATTAAAAAGAATGAGCGGTCCTAGAAGAGGCCGCCGGGGAAAACGGAAGTGAAGCAGGGTATGCTGTCTGATCTTGCTCCTAATTTCCTTATCTGACTTCAAATCTTACACACACCCACACACACTGTATTCTTTTTTTTTTTTTTTTTTTTTTTTTTTTTTTTTTTTTTTTTTTTTTAGTTTTTTAGAGAGAAGAGGAGAGACAAAGGGTAGGGAAAGAGTACCAGCGGCAGAACAAGAGAGAGAATCTTCAGCAGGCTCCACACCGCACGGACCTCAACATGGGGCTGGATCCCATGACCCCGAGATCATGACCTGAGCCGAAATCAAGAGTCAGATGCTCACATGACTGAGCGACTCTGGTACTCCAAACACTGTATTTTTAAAAAACTTCATTCTGTTCCTTGCTTTTTTGATAAAACAATATATCACGTACATCTTTCTCCATCATTCTCTACTTGTAAGGACTACATGTTATTCCCACAGAAAAACTGCTATTGGCTCCACTATCCCCCACCGATAAGCATTCTCAATTCCTGCAGTTATAAACAATGCTATCTCTTTTTCTCTATAGTTTTGTGCACCAACATTGATAGTATTTTCAGGATAGAATGATATAAGAGGTATTTCTGGTGGCACCTGTGTGGCTCAGTGGGTCAAGCATCTGACTCTTGACTTTCACTCAGGTCATGATCCTGGGGTCATGGGATCGAGCCCTGCATCAGGCTTGTGCTGAGTGTGCAGCCTGCTCAAGATTCTCATTCTCTCTCTCTCTCTCTCTCTCTCTCTTTCTCTCTCTCTCCCCGTGTGCCCCTCTTTCCTGCTCATGTCTCAAAAAAAAAAAAAAAATGGATTCCTGAATCAAAGAGTATGCATATTTAAGATTTTGAAAAATTTTTTCAAACTGCCTCCCCCCCAAAAGCTGTATGAGTAGTACCACCGCCCCCTCTGCACTGAGATAAGATCCTGCACTAATTTCCAGACCCGAACAGGATTCCCTTACTCCAAGGTTATACTTTAAGAGTGATTTTCTCAGAGAGCCAAGATCAAGAGAGATAATATCCGTACATTCAGGGCATTTCCTGGCTCTAGGATCTCAGTCACACTGGTAGGATATTAAGGAAAACATTGATGAATTTCCGTCGGGAACTAGAAAGCCACACAATTTCAACGGGGAGATAAACACCTACATTTAATCAGGTCCACAGGATGGGACTACTTGGATGTCACCTGGACTTACTGTGCTGATCATTTTGCAATATACACAAAGGTTGAATCATGATGTTGTATACCCGAAACTAATATAATGCTATATGGTGATTATGCCTCATTAAAAAAATAGGACTACTTGTTCAGGCCAAGGCCTGGCCCAGTCTGTCCTCATCAGAGGGGTGGGCTGGCTGCAGGGTGAGTGGAAAAGTCCTGAGAGTACCAGCCCAGACAAGCAGATACCCCGCATGCAGGGCTGGTGCAGGAAGAGCGGAGGGTTTCAGACTAAGTGCCACAAGGCTATTTCACTAAGCGAAGTGTGGAAACAGTAGCTCACATTTACCAAGCTCTGAATCTCTCTCCAGACAGGCCCATGCCAAACACTTGCTGTTTATGCCTCTGTTCCTCTATTACACTCATGACACATTTA
The DNA here is from genome assembly GCF_003009895.1 of Hyaena hyaena. Classification (NCBI taxonomy): domain Eukaryota; kingdom Metazoa; phylum Chordata; class Mammalia; order Carnivora; family Hyaenidae; genus Hyaena; species Hyaena hyaena. The sequence continues at coordinate 434,788 of NW_024081308.1, read as the reverse complement.
TGCTTCCACTCCTCTATGACATTCACTATCTCACTGCTGCCTGTGTTTCACAGATGAAGAAACCAAGCCTAGAGAGGTGACCAGTACGCGGTCCTGTGGCCCTTAGGTGGTGAGGCCTGGACTTCAACTCAAGCTTGTCCAGTGATTATGTGAAAGACAGCATTTCTTCCTATGGTTTTTAAATTTGGGAAGAGATATCACTGTATCCAGTTCTTTCCTCCTCTTCTAGCTGCAATGTGTCCATTCTTTCTCACTCTTGCTAAAACACTTTTTCCCAAATGAAATGAGGAACAAGGAAAAAGGAAGCCTGAGTGCTGCCACCTACAGGCAAAATGCTTTCTACAGTTTTAAGGCAGATAAAACCATCCCCTCTACTTAATATTTATATTATGGTTATTTCTAACTAGTTACCCATAATCACTATGATTTTTGCATTTTATTACCCTTTATACTATATTTACCATACTATTTTAACTCAATCCAAAGGTAATGTATATATTTTGTAATTTAAAACATTCTGTGACTTCATGGGTATGTGGGGGGGGTGGATGGGGACTTATTGCTTAATGGGTACAGAGTTTCATTTGGAGAGATAAAAATTTTGGAAACAGATGGTGGTGGTGGTGGGAAAACACTGTAAATGTAATTAATGCCACTGAATTACACACTTTGAAATGACAATTTTATGTTCTATATATTTTACCACAATAAAAAAAAATCTAATAGATTTTGAAGTAGGACATCTCCATATACTTTTTTTAATGAACAGATTTTAGGGTGAAAAAAATTGTCCATTAATAGACTTCCAACAGTTTGAAAACCCTTGTTCTGGTTGAGTAAGGGTGAAATACCCCGAGTATCATAGAATATTGCTGCCATAAGAGAAATTTTACAACTTAAAGGTAAGAGAAGTCATCTGTATATGCTGAAATATGTACTCACAGAGAGAGAAGCGAGTTTGCTTTAAAGTCTGGGGAAAATCCCCCATGAACACAAGCTGCTTTGCTGAACACAGAGCCCCCCCCCCCACCTCTCATGACAATATTTAGAACAGCAGGTATTTTTACACACATGTCCTAATTCTTTCAGACTTCTTACAGACCATTAAGAGCTACTCACATGAAAATAAAATTTTACTTAACTTAAAAAACCTAAGTACTAGACAGATGGGAGGTTGGTGGTTTGGTGGGGGCTGGGGAGAGGCAGAGTGTGGGGAAAGGGGGCTCGATGGACACAGGGTTGGAACTTGAAGCCAAGCAAACTAGGAGAGAAGAAAGCGAAACTGTAGACATCATCTACAAAAGCCTACATCCACGAGGTGCATCCAGACCACAAAATACAAGTGGGTGGGGCAGACCAACAGCTACAAGGCCAGGTGGCATCAAGAAGAGAGAAGCAGGGGGCATCTTTGGGCTGCAGCGGCCCCTCCCTGGAAGCCAGCGTGGGCCAAGGTGAGAGAAAGGTGCGCTGAGAGGGGCCACGCACGCACCCGTTCAGGAGCCCCTGGCACCAGACGCCTGATAAGGGCTGAAGGGAGGAAGCCACCACCCCTATGATCTCTCATAACTGACTTACCAGGACCTCTTATGGGAAGGGGCCAGCACTGGGAGTAAACTCCAAATTCACTAGGTAGGAATAATACGAGTGGAGGAAAGATAAGATCCAGGGAAGAGTTAAGGAGAACAAAGCCAAAACAAAAACAAAAACAAACAAACCTAAGGTAAAGCCAGGTTTTTTAACACATCAAGAAAGCAACAGAAGAGAGAACTCTAGAGCTACAAAACTACCAGAAATGTCCTGAACTCACCCCCACCTGCACCCTCCACAAGCCTGTATTCCATTTTAGGAATACAGATTTCAAGCAGAAATAAGTAACTAAGAAGAATGACGGGTGAATCCCCCCCACGCTTACATGGAAAGAAAGAGTAAAGAGAACAACATCTCTCCAGTTAATCAAGGACTGCAAGAAAGATTTGTCCACAAAACAGAAGTACTTTATATAAAATAAAGAATGCCTAAAAAAAAAAAAGCCTAACTAGAAAGACTAGAAAGTGGAGGGGATACAACTTAGGAACAAATTAGAAAAGAAAGCATTTCAGCAAAGATTAAACTGAAGGAACAAAGTAGAAGTAAACAGAATAAATTGTACTTTATAAGAAATGAAGGGTGAAAAAAATTAGTGGAACCAGTAAAAAGGATTAAGGAGAAAGTGACAAATAGAAAAGATAAGCAGAAAAGACCCAACATAATAATAACAGAAGACCCAGAAGATAAAAGAAAAGCAAAAGAATTTGGAAATGAACAAATACTAAAAAACTATAATTCAAGAAATCTTTTCTGAAATTAAAAATAGGACTTGAGGGGTGCCTGGTGCTTAATCAAGTCATGATGTTAAGGTTCATGCGTCTGAGCTCCACACTGGGCTCTGCGCTGACAGGGTAGAGCCTGCTTGAGATTCTCTCTCTCTCTCTCTGCTCCTCCCCCCACTCTCTCAAAATAAATAAATAAACTTAAAAAAAAAAAAAAGGACTTGAAATTCTACATTGAAAGGGTGTACCATGATGTCCTTAGAAAACCGACTAGAAACAAACACTGGGCTATCCTCTGTTAAAATTACTGGACTTGAAAGAAAAAGAAAAAAAAGTCTGTTGGGCACTCAAGCAAACAACTGAACTCCCTTATCAGGGAAAGAAAACAAAACCATCTTTAGACTTTTCAGCAACATAATTACGCCAGAAGATGTTGAAGACAACTCAAGACACTCAGCACAAGAAAATGTGAGCCATGTGTTTTGTTACCAGAAGATTGGATCTCCAGGTATAAAAGCCACTGATAAGCTACTACGGACACCCATGTAAGAACAAAGAGAATGTTGTTCCCAGGAGGCCTCCTTGAGAAACCAACTGGAGAAGTTCTCTGAGTGTGGTCCCTGAGATTCTTCCAGAAGTCTGCGAGGTTACGATCATTTTCTTAATAAAACGAAGACATTATTTGCCCTTTTCACTGTGTTAATATTTGCACAGAGCAGACACAGCCAGGCAGGGCACGCCTCGTTCTGGGGGTCAGGGCAGTCCTCTCTGCCACACTCACATTCTGGGGGTAAATGGGTCAGTTTTACTTAAGAATGAAAAAGTTGCAAAAATTATGAATCATATTAAGTCTCAAACCTAAGCACGTGTCTTTTCAATATTTTGTCTGATGAGATGGGAGGTACAGGTGGAGGGCTTAGTTAAACCAAAGCTATTCAGAGGTGGATAGATTTTTTTGAAGATGAAGGCAGTGAGCTCATGACTTCAAGTGCTAAGGCTGCCAATGATAAAATTCAAGGTCTGAAGCAGAAGCTGGGATTTGGGAAGGCTTGTATCTACACCTAAAAGCGTGACACCTTCCCAGCACTTAAAGATTTCTCATAAGAGTGGTAATACTAATGAGTACAACTTGCTTAGTATTTTAAGATGAAATCAGTCAACAGGTCAACATTTAAAAGTGGTTGAAAATCTCAGTGAACCCATATTTTCCAAGTGACCAAGGCATGATGTTACAAAATCATTCATGAGCAAAAGATCCCTTCAAAGTAGGAGACCTGCCCAGTGGATTTCACGGTCACAGAGTACCAAAAAATTCATCAATATGTCATTATGTTTCATGTTGTGACTAACCTTTAAGAAACCACCATTTCGTGAGTTTTGGTGTGGCATCAAAGAAGAATATCCCCAATTATCTGAAAGTCTATTAAAATATTCTTCACTTTTTCCAACTACTCAGCTGTGTAAAGTGAGATCTTCTTCATACATCAAGGTGATACATTACAACAGACTGAATACAGAAGCTGATATTTAGAATCCAGTTGTCTTTGATTAAGCCAGACATTACAAAGAGATTTAAAAAAGTGTAAACCAAGGCCAATCATGAAAAATTGTTTTTGGAAAACATGGTTGCTTCTCATTAATATATAGTACTGATGTTAACATGTAATGAGTTCTTTTAAAAGTAAACTAATAAGTATTTTTAAAGTTTCTGCTTAACTTCCAAATACATGAACACCAATAGGTATAACTTACATAAAGGAAAGCTCTTTGGGGGTCTTCAATCATTTCTTTTGGTTGTATAAATAGGATCAAAAGTGTGGGGAATGCTGCTCCATTGAGCTTCACCCAATGGAGATCCATCAGCACATGGGACTGGTGCGGGTACCACATCTAATATACTTATTGGATATTAAGTATATTAGTGGAACCAAGACTATGCACTAACTGATAGTTCTGGGGTGAGAGCATCATACACGTGGCCACTTGCCCTGTCAACACACAGGCACAACCCTCCGGGGGTGGAAAGGTAATGAGGAGGGGGTATGGCTAGTACAATAAGCAGCCAATGGCCTTGTCATAACTGAACTATTGTGTTTTAATTATGTATTGGAGTACATTATGAGGAAAGGGAAGAAGAGTTACAAGCTCACTTAAGAATTATTACTGAGAAAAGAGAACCAAGAGACAATAACCCCCCAAAAAAGAGAGGACTAGGACAGAATAGAAACATTTTTAGATAAAGGAAATTATTGGAACAAAAATAGAAACTTTCTAAATACCAAAAATTATATCAAGACAGAATAAAAACAAACAAAGCAGCACTTATTTAAAAAAAAAATACACCTAAAATAAGCAATGGAATCATTTTTAAACAGCAGTCTCTACAGGGGACTGAGAATAGGGTGAAGGACAGGGACAGAAGCCACACCTCCTGAAATACACTTTGTTTTATAGACTTGACTTTGTAACACTGTAGCTTTTTGTATAGTTAGTTACAACACAAAATCAATTTTTAAAAAGGTAGTCTTCCCAAATTAAAAACAAAGTGTAGCAAATGTATCTAAGAGGTTATTCTCACAAGCAAAGGGAGTAAAGAACCACTCTGTAGACTGGAAAAGACAAAGCAAAGCAACACAAAACATCATTCCAAGGGCTCTGGGGAAGTTTCTTGACAGTTGGCTAGTATCACTATTCAGAAACTGGTATCTTTTGTGTGCTGTGGGATAAAGAGGAAAAGTGATCGTGTGACATTACTGAATGTATCATTCCCCACGTCACTGTGCATATGGGGTCCAGTGTGGGCAGAAGAGACACCAGTCAAAGAGTTAGGGAGACAGCCTTGTAGTCATGAATATGAACTGAAGACACCAGTATGAACACATGATGTTTTTCATATTTAAAGACAACTTCCTAGCTCTGTCCACGGAGAGGGCGAGTGACGAAGACTGACCAGGAGCCACAAGGAGCCCTGAAAACTGAGTGGGGCCTTGAAAAGCTGTTTTCCACAGGATGAGACAACTGGAAATTTGTACACCGGATATTTAATGACTTTTGAAATGACTGACAATTTTGAGAGGTGTGCATGATAACGCATTTTAGAGAAACACGCGTATGTTTTGGAGACGCGTACTGAAATGCCGACTAGGAAATGATATTAAGTCTGGGATTTGTATCAGGGACTTGCTCGTGGTGGTGGGAACAGGGTGGGGGTATGGATGAAGCAGGGGTGGCCGAGTTGACAATACTGGACGGTGGTGGGTCATGTGGGCTCACTGTACTTTTTCTACTTTGTACAGGTCTTAAATTCTGCACGGTGGGAGGTCAAGAAAAAGGTACTCAGGAAACTCTGGCCTCAATCTAATCCTTTACCCCATCTGATATGGTTCTTTTTGCTTTTTTATTTTGTGAATGGAAGACATTCTGGAAAGGTAATCGGAATAAGGGAAGGAGAAAGATCAGTGGTGCGTGTCCTGTTTCCTCCAGATATGCACCCCGATCCTCACAATGGACTTTAATGATTTTGTGCAAAGACTGAAGTTTTTCCTTTGGTAACGATGCTCATCTTTGGGTACTGTGTGCCAGGGATTTTACTGGGCGCTTTCTCTGTAGGGCTGCACTGAATCCTCAGTTACCGTCATCACCAGCCCACCTACCACGTGAGGGTGGAGGTTTGGGGGGGGGGGGTTTAGTGACAGCTGGCTTTCACACCGAAGGTGGCAGAATCAGGACTGAAACAGATGATGGCTCTGTCGCCTCCACAGAAATCTAGGCACCCGACAAGTACAAAATGACCACTGAAAGCAGTTACATCGGACTCTTTGTAAGTCACAATTTTTTAAAAGGGGGCTCCAGAACCTGGGCAGTTTTGAGAGAAGTGGGAGTCCCAGCTGTGTTATAGAGGGGGTTTGTGACAAGGCTTGCACGGGGCCGGAGGGCCGACGACGGGCCAGATGTAGAGGTGACCCTATGTCCCTGCGCACGTGGGTCTGAGAGCCCCTCTGAGGACATGAGATAGTCATGCACAACTGAGCCACGTAGGCAACCGACCAGGAAGCCAAGTGTGTGTGAATGGAGCCGAGTGTTCTAATCAAACGAATATAGAGCAAAGTTCACGTAAGCATGTTTAATGACATGCTTCCTCACTACTGAGTTACACAATCTGGCCGGAGTGGTTACCTCTTGGCGTGTGTACCTACAATTAGTGCTACTCTTTACACAGCCAAACAAAACATTTCTGGGAGAGAGGGAGACATGGGGCAAGGCTGGAAGCTGTTCTGGAATCTCTCTGTGACTTAGAAGCAGTAATGATTAGTGTGTCCTGCTGGTCCCACGTCTGTCTGAAGCCTTGCATGACGTTCCACTTCCCCGGGCATGCTCATGACCCTCATGGGCGCCTCAGGGAGCCCCCTTGGTCTTCCCACGGGGCTGCAGGCACAGAGGGCTCCCTGATGGTGGTGCTGTCCTCGGGCTGCAGATCAGAGCTGGAGAACTCATTCTCCTCACTCAGTGAGAAGCAGCGGGAGGGCAGGGCCAGCCACCCCCCCCCCCCCCCCCCCCCGCTCTTCTCATTGCCTCTGAGGCCACCTAGGCACACAGGCGCCACCCAGGGAGGAAGAAAAGGCAGAATTAAGGCCCATGAAGAAAGGCAGAGCGCTGACACTCACAGATGGAAGCCATGAGGGGGAGGGCACCTCACAACGTCCTGCTGCAGAGATGTGCAAGTTCCAAGTTAGCAGCCACTGCGCTTTTCTACCTTTTCACACTCAAACATGGACATGAGGGAGCTTTCAAAGTCTCCTAACCTAGCTGCTTCTAGGCTGTGGCTCTTCTTCTGTTTCTGCCCCCACAGTACCTGTCCCACAATGCGATAAAATATCACGGATTGAATCAGTGTGAGAGCAAGGCGGGAAAGCCCGCAAAAAACCAAAACCAGCTTATTGTTAAGGATACGTACTTCTGCGCAGTTTCAGCGTCAACACAGCTGCTTTATAAAAGCTACTGGCTGTCCTTGAGATTCTGCCTTAGGAGTAATGCCGCTGGAGACACAGCTGTGGTGTGTGGAAACGTCACGTGTTCACACGGCTCATTCCCATGGCCACCGTCTTCTCACAGACCCCGAAGCCAACGGCAGGCAGCCAGTCTATGCCCAGCAAGCCACAGACTGCACCTGGGTGACGTCAACCTGGTGACATCTGGATGACTGACCTCTACCTGGACACTCTGAGGGCCAGAGCGTACTTCTGACCCTGCCCTCGTCCCTGGATTGCTAGAGGCCACACCACACTGGTGACTGGGTCTCTCTGAGCACTGAAGATGAAAGATGCAAGTGTAAAACAGAAAGAGACTATTTAAAGCTCTTGGCCACATCCACAAAAACATTAAGACACAGAACTGGCTCGATTTCCAGGTCATCAGGGACGCAATGTCCCTAAAGAAATTGAACCCTCAGCAGGAGATTTCCAGCACTGTCTCCCAGCATGGAGATTCTGGCATTTTCCATTCACATTTCTCCATCTGAAATGAGCTGAGACGAGCCGCGCGCAGCCCCACCTGTCTCCCCAGAGACCCGGAGTCGCTGGCCGTTGCAGAAGGCACCCCGGCCCCTCCGGCCCGTGTACAGCCGCTCCTCTGTGCAGTGGTAAATCACTCCAAATTCCAGCTGTGGGGTACAGGGGCGGGATGGAAAACAAAAATGCTTCACTTATTTGACACAGAAAATAAGACAGAAATTCAAAGGGGAAGGTGTTCTTGGTGTTATGACCAGTGTGATGGAAATTCCCTTACAAAAGGGAACTAAAACACATCAGTGTCTCCATTCAAAACTGGACATGAAAGCAAACGGTCTTTTCGAAAATGACATGCTCTAAAAATATACTAAAACTAATACAGCTTTGCTAAAAATTAACATCATAATCAAGCATGAGTAACTGGAAGCTATTGAAAAAAACTTAATTCTTCAGAAAGGCCTCTGTTTTGGGGGTTGGGGGGTGGAGAAGGCTCCTCGTGACTAATCCCCACAGGAAACCCTCCAAGCTGCTGACTTGTGAAGAATTAGGAATACATCTGGAAAGCTGATGATAGAATCACATGTCCAGGACGGCCCAGGGGGAGAGGTGATTCACCAAGGAGGGGCGCATCTCTGAGCAGGCAGAGCGCCAAACTGCAGCTGGAGTAAACCAGGTGACAAAGGCCTCAGATGGCAGCCTCCCACTAGGTACAGTAAAAATAAGAGGTGAGGGTGGGAAAAAATGCTGCCTGACACACACGTTCTTTGCCTTCTTTCTTCTACCAACTTGTCAGTAGTTGGGGTGAACAAAAGCAGCTATGTGTGGTCTGGGGGTTGGCCATGTTTTCATTCCCTTGGAAAATGAAGAAAGACCCAGGCCAAATCTCTTGGGAGAGTCTCAGCTAGTCTGGGGTCAGCTCGACCACTGTGGAATGGACTCCCCAACAATGCAGGAAGAAGGTTTGTTTCTGGGGAGGATCGTTCAGCCAGCCTTCCAGCAATACTTCCCTATCTTCCTCCCTACCTCCCACCCTAGCTTTCAGGGGGTTCCCAAATCAGGGTAGTCCTAGAACCACACGAGCCTCTAGACCCCGTGCCCCTGGGGTGGCTGGGTGGCCTGGAGGCCTTTGCTGGCAGGAGGGAAGGGTGAGGAAGGCTGGGGTGCCGCCCTTGACCAGAGCCCTCCACTACCAGCCCAGACCACCTGCGTGCAGTCACTCACACCAGGCCCATCGGGGCCGCGGGCCCTGCCCTCAGAGACCTTGCCCGCCCACAGCAGTTTGTCCCCCAAACCCAGTTACTGACATGTGGTCATGAGCGTCACCCTCTGAGCTTACTGCTCAGCCTCCTTCGGTCTCAATGACACCTGGCAGAGAAACAAGTGAGCACGTAACTCAACCAGATTTCCATCTTAAAATTCTTACGTATCTTCACCTTAAGCACTGTCACACGGATACAAACTTCTCTCAGTCTCCACGCTAGGGAACAGATGCTAGCATTGAGGGTGAAGATGAGAAAACAGTGCTCTGATGGACGGCTGCTTTTGGAAAAAACAAACCCCAAGTCCTATGTAAATATACTGTGGTGACAGGAAGTGCTAAGTGTTACGGCTTAAACTGATTAACGCCCTCTATGCGTCCTATGGGCCTAGATGTTGCCTCGCTCTTTGGGCAATGGGAACCCTGCAGCGGCCTCGTTCTCATGCTGCTGGCTAGAGGGAGATGAAGAAGAACTAATGAAATACCGGGATTACAAATGTCCTCCAAAAATAGGAGTTTCTTCCATGTGTGACTAGATCACACGCCCCAGGGGTCAGAGGGAAACTAACGTGGACGTTTGCTCAAAACTTCCCCTTCCATGCTTCTCCAGCAGCCTCACAGAAAGACCATGGTAGGAACAAGGGTCGGCCACCATGGGGGCGGGCTGGCCATGGAGTCCCAAACCTGCACACTCCAAAACCAGTTTTCACTTGTTTACTTTCCTGGATTTGAAAAATACATGCTTGGATTTACTAGTCGTGATTAGGGCACATGACAAAGAGAGAAAAACAGGAGTACTGGGATCGATCCCAAAAAGGAAGAGGCTAAACCAGACCCCGGGGGCTCAGGACCACTGGCCAGGGGGGACCCCCACCGGCGACGTACCTCTTGGTTTACAGCAAATCCAATGCTTACTGCCACGGTGGGAAACCTGCAAAGAAACACAGAATGGTTTACACTCTAAGACATAAACGATCTCATGCAAACTCTTAGGAGCCTCTGTGCAGCTATGTAGCATCGTCGCCGGAGGCACAGAAGGATCGTTCTACAGTGTGGGTGGGTTCGTTTGTTTAAAAAATTACTTCCCACCATTTCACTAACTGCTTCCAAGACAAACAAGCTTAACTGACCACGTTGTAAGATAGCTGACCTTGAAAGAAAGCAGTATTCGGAAAGTCATGTAAGACTGACGTAATTCAACAATGACCATCAAGTACCCAACAGAGAGGGGTTTTGATAATCAGCTTGCTGGTTCTCCGAGACATAAAGGGACAGTAGGGACCTCCCAAAAGGCCAGACCCACGTCCCAGTTGAGGTGAGGAGGGGCCCCCCAGGAGGAGGCATCGCAGCCTCCACCCAGAGGTCAGGTCTGGGTGACAACAATGGCCCTCCTCTCCCTGGCTCCTGTGCGGGTGTGGGCCACAGCTGTTGGAGGGGGGCTGTGACATCGCAGATTCCCTGTGTTTTTGTTTTGTGATTTTGTTGCTGCTGTACCTCTTCGAAAAAATCTCTTTTATGTACAGATCAGCAGAGCTTACCAGCAGGTAGGAAGGAGGAGCTGGGTACTGCTAACCTCCAGGAAAACTAGGAAAGCAGTCCCACACAGACGGGGGCCCTGGCTGAGGCTGCGGCAGTCGGCATGGCCGTCTGGTGGGTGGCTCGCTGGGCAAGCACGCCGCACACCAGGCTCCGCTGTAGGTAATTTAGAAAGCTCTCTCCCACGTGCTTCAGCCCTGACGCTGTCGGACACAGGAATGAACAGATCCTGTCTGAGCTGCAGTGGTCACGGGCGTCCCATGTCTTTAGGCCACAGGAATCACTACGCTGTGACCCTTGAACGTGTCCTGGAAGCGGACAGCCAGCACCACAGCTGGTTTTCTAAAGGATGCTCTTCTCTAAGCTGTCTCTTGTTCCATGCTCTGCGAGGCCCAGCAACTGCTGGGACCCACGAGAGGCCCTCTGGTGGATGTGTGGCCTTCCCCACACGACGGGGCCCAGCCCGCCCTGTCCCCATTACCGGCACACTGTGATGACAAGTGAGACAGAAGAACAGGAGATCCACTCGGTGAAACACACCGACAAGGGGAGACCGGAGGCTCTATGCGAATCCCTGCCCCAGGTGGGGGTGGGGGGTTGTCATGCTTTAGTTCAAATTAGTCTGGTGACACTGTTGCTGTCACCAGATGGCACTATTCCATTGCCTCAGAAGGCAATGTGTGGGCACGACTAAATTCTCAAGACAACCGGCGTTAAGGGGTTAGGAAAAGGATGATGACTGACATGACGGATCAGGATTACTTTACATACTTACACATAAACTCACCATTTGAGCCAAAACACAGAGAAGAGTCCCCCTAGTCTGGCTGTGCTCACGCTTTTCACTTTACGTAAGGAAACGGGAGTATTTCCTAGCCGTCTGTGGAAGGGGCTCTCAAAGTGTGGTCCCACACTGCTGGCGTCGCCCATTTGCCTGTGCGGAGTCACATCCCCGGGCCACCCAACCTGGACAGGGACCCAGGCAGGGCCCAGAGCCTGTGCCAACCAGCTCTCCGGCGGCCCTGTGCATGTTCACGTCAGAGAACCAACCGTCCGTGGAAAGCGTGTCAAATTCAGTGCCCTCTGTCCTCGGACACCTCTGACGCCCATCCCATCAGTCAGAGGTTCTGGAGCAAGGCCACATCCCTATCCCCTCCCTGAGCTCTGCAGCTCACTCCCCTCTCCACAAGGGCCTCTCTGACCTCCCTGAAACCGATTGCTCTTTGGCTGTTATTTGCTCAGTCAGATTAGGCCCGGCAGGCTGCCGCTGCTGGTGGGTTCCTGATCCACCTCACCATAGCATGAGGCCTGCTCCCGTCTATGAGGGAAGCTCTGGAAGGCTACCCCTCAGGGGCTGCCGTCCAGGCCCATGCTCCTGAGCTGCTGGATTGCACGCACCTGCCTTATAACCCTGCTTGTGTCTCCGGGGGCTTCCTTAAGGGGTCCTTCTTAATTTAAACCATTTTAAAGACGGGAAACAAAATATTTTTAAACAAATGAAGATTCCCTACGTGCTCTGAGTATTTCACAGTAAGGAAAATAATATGAAAAACCTTATTTTTTAAAAATATCAATACTAGGTCACATTTTTAATGAGACTATCAACCTACTAGAGGTTTGTTCACATACCCCGGCCTCAAAAAATGCTGCTTTGGAAAAGACAAAGTCTTAGAGGGCTCTGAGGAAGGTTTAGGCGCCTGAATGGGGCTGACCCGTGCTTATGCTCACCTGTGCACAAAGTTGCAGGTGCCGTCAATGGGGTCGACGATCCAGGTGGGGCTGGGGGTGAGCACGCACTTGGCCCCGGCGGCTGCTGCCTCTTCTGCAATGAACCTGTGGTGGGCGGGAGCTCAGCCTGAGAAAACTCGCCAGGAACTCAAGACACAGCGCTTCAAACTGCTTCTGGTCCCATCAAAGACAAAGAAGACCCATCAAAGAGATTTCATGATGGTTTCTCTGGGTCGATCAGAGGCAGAATCTACAAGAGACCATCTGCTTTTCTGTCTGCTAGCTTCCTTGGCAGGATTTAGAACACACGAAGTGACACCTAAACATAGGAGTTTTGGGAAAGCATCAAGGAGTGTGAGGGGGTCAGGTAGAGAAATACTAAAAAGAATACTGGGGAATAGATTTTATAATGCAAAGGCTGGACTCTGCTCTAACTTTAGTCTGGAGGAGAAAAGGCTGACGACAAATGACAGAGAAGAGCATGCGGAATGCTGGCCAGGGGGCAGGGCCCAGGACTCGGGCTTTTGCTCTCCCACCAGTAGTGCTGTAGCTGGGGTGGACTGCTTCACTTGATCTGAGGTACTGAACGTCACCGACAGCTGACCTCTCCCGGGCCTGGACCCAGCCTGGCCTCCTCTGCACTGCAGACAAGGTGACAACCGTATCCACCCACCATTTGGGCTCAACAGGAGCTCCCATTTCTCCTCAGAGGCCCTTTCCATCCTGGCCTCTGGCCTAGAGGCCCTGGGGTGGGCCACACCTTCTCCTTCACACTGGTAAGAACACGTGCACCCAGGACTGAGGCTGTGTACCCCCTGCACTGGCTAGAGTGGACCCCTGTCCCCGGCTCCCTCCTTTATAATTAGTCCTCTGTAGAGAGGCCCTCCTGAGCCATCCTCGCTTGAGCAAGCCATCTATTTCCTGTCAGGAACCCACATAAGAAAAACGCATCTCAACACCTAACCTGTGCAAAAGGGAGCTCCTGGTTGTCCCTCTTCACATGTGGCTCAACAAAAGGCACCATCAAGTACCCAGCTGCTCGGGCCAAGAAGACAAGGCGCCCTTACTTCTTCCCTTTGTCCTCACCGCCCCCCCACCAACATCCATCCACACGGGCTCGCCACAGCCTGGTTTATGCATCACGGCCGCCACCTCTGAGCCGGTGTCCCTGCAGAGCCAGTCTCTGCTCAGGTCTCCTGGAGCTGCTCTCAAGAGTCAAGAACACGTCCTATCTGAAACTCACACACCAGGGCTTGGCGCACAGAGTGCTTGGTACGTGTCTCCAACTGTCATGTAACAAGCCCAGGTTCACCAGGAGTGGGGCCTCTGCCCCGTGTCCCGCCGTGTCGCCAGGGCCTGGTCCGCAGCAGGCGCTGAGCAGACACTTGTTCTATGCAGGAATGCAAGGCCTCGTGGAGGGTTTCCTGTCAGGTTCTCATGCTCTGCCCTTGTCTGTACAGAGAAAAAGGCGGCCTGAAGACAATATGCTTTTATCAAGAAGGATACGTGAGTGGAAAACCGGAAACATTGCACATCCTCCTGCTGGCACCTCATACGTGGTCAGTTGTGGTCATGAGGCGACTGCTTAGCGCCTGAAGAGGCCAGAGCAGGAGAGCAGCCTCTACGTGCTCCAGAGAGCTGTGCGTCTATCCTAATACGTGCCAATGAACTTGCAGCCGAGACGGACATCATACTGTAAATAAAAGGCTGAGCCAGAAAGCTCTGTAACTGCTCTGCCCCACACGGTACCAACTAGCTATTTGTGGCTGTTTACACGCAAATAATTTAAATTAAATGCAATTTCAAAAAACTAAAAAGTCAGTTCTATACTCTCACTAGACGCATTTCCAGTGTCGTTCTCGTCCGTAACACTTGAGGAGGAACAAGCGCTGTGCATTCTGATGTCACATGCCCTGTAACTCATAGGGTCCCCTGACAACTCTGGGGCCATCCATCATTTTCCATTTTATGGAAAACTATGAAACTCATGCTCTACAGGTACGCACAGAGTCACCTCCCCCCTATCGGATAAAGTATCTGAAACCTGTCAGTGTGTATGATGAGTGAATGTGTGTCAGTTTCAGGTTAGTGTTTCCACTCCACCCCACCCCCCACCCCTAGCCACTGTCCCCTGGAGAAACCCATGCAGGAGAGGCAGGGCACTGGGGTTGGGGAGCACCGAGTGAGACACCTGAGGAACCCACACCCTGAAATCTTCAATTGGGCACAAGGTTCATAGAGCAGTGAGAAGACATTACTAGGATAGAAATGGAAAGGACTAGGGGTGCCTGGGTGGCTCAGTCGGTTGAGTGTCTGACTTCAGCTCAGGTCATGATCTTGCGGTTCGTGGGTTCGAACCCTGCATTGGGCTCTGTGCTGACAGCTAGCTCAGAGCCTGGAGCCTGCTTCAGATTCTGTCTTTCTGTCTCTCTGCTCCTCCCCGTCTCCTGCTCTGTCTGTCTCTCAGAAATAAATAAATGTTCAAAAAAAGGAAAGGTCTCACATCCAAATATAAATTCCCAGAAACTGCAGAGGAATGTGGGATTTTCTTCCTTTTTAAACCTGATTTAAGTGGGAAGTGGGCATCTTCTAGAGTGGGAGGGCCAACTGCTGGCGTGTCCTGGGAAGGAGAGGAGAGAGAGTTTCTGCAGGACGGGCAGCTGACACCTGAGTCAGGGAGCAGAGCCTGCAGTGCACCACGCGGGGCCAGGGGGTGGGATGGACGTGGTCCAGGGGGTCACCAGGCAGCCTGTTTAAAGCAGCAGCCACAATGCTTCTGTTGGCACAGCTTCTGTTATGCACAGCATTTCTGGTAGGAATCACTCAAAGTAATCGCCCCAAGCCCTAGATTTTTTCAGTTGACTATTCGTGCCAGAGAGTTCTCTTCTTCTCTACTTAACTGCCCGAGTGAACGGGGGTGCAAGGAGTGTCTGTCACGTCCCTACTTGCTTCTTGCCCGCAGGCAGCACTTTGGGGCAGGGCCTTGGACCATGTCCACTCTTCTGAGGCGCCCCAAATACTTCCCTGGTATGTGAGAAGGGCTATAGTTTATTCACCAAAACCTGATTTTCCACATGTGGGAAACTAGTACCTACAGAATGGGAGAGAACATTCTTCAGCTCTCCACAGGGACATCAAGTTGGACACATGGAGGTGTGAAATCATAGAGACCTTAATAAAAGCATTGGGACAGCTATGTAAAGTCCTTAACATAAATAGAAAAAACCAATCCACCTAACTGTAGGGAGCTCCAGGGCCTTTTCATAAGTCCATCTAACGTACAAGAGGAAAACGGCCCCTGGCATAAGGTTCAAAGCTTGGTAACAAACTAGAACGATACATTCTGCTGTATAACTCGACTGCCGTTTTTTTCTTACAGTCCTAACAAACCCTTCTTAGAATTTTGATGGCCAAGGGAATCTAGGCCTTTTTTCTCTGGCTAGTTTGTCTACACCGTGACAAGATCAGGGTCATCCTTCGGTCCACTAGGGAGGCAATTAATGCTTCTGGGCCTCGCCAGCATCACAGCAGGCTCTGCTGCCCGAGGACAATGGGCACCCAGGGCAAAACACGGTGGGAAAGCGGCGGAGAGCGCGTGTCTAGCCAGTGGTGGCCAGAAACGCCCATCTTCCAAGTTCAGCGCACACTGGGCATGCTGCAGGGCAGGGGAGTCACCATGATGGCTGAGGCCGTGTCCTGCCAAGGGGAGCCCAGCCTGGGACAGAGGAGGCAGCTGGGTGCACCAACCAGCTCAGGCTGCTCTCCTCTCTTCGCCTGTGCCAATCCAGACACAAGGACAAGGACGAGGTGGCTATAAGTACGGTTCAGTGGTGCTACTACAGATTTCCAAAGTCGTGGAACTTGGATCTGACTCAAAAATCGTCAGCTAAAAACAGGTTTAGGCACCCAACAAAGGCAGGCCTGGATGGAGACTGAGCTGATTGTGGTCCATGCCAATGCTGTGCTTTACCTGTCAGCCTCAACCTGCTGGCTTGCTTTCTGTCATTACCACCACACGATGACCCTGGCTGGGTTCCTCAGTCCTAGATGAGAAAGCTGAGACCCTGGGGCGCCCGGGGGGCTTAGTCGGTTAAGCGTCCGACTTTCGCTTAGGTCATGATCTCGCGGTTCGTGGGTTCGAGCCCCGCGTCGGGCTCTGTGCTGACTGCCAGCTCAGAGCCTGGAGCCTGTTTCGGATTCTGTGTCTCCCTCTCTCTCTGACCCTCCCCTGCTCACGCTGTCTCTCTCTCTCTCCTAGAAATAAATAAAACATTAAAAAAAAATTAAAAAAAAAAAAGAGAAAGCTGAGACCCTGAGTACTTTGGGGTGATCTGCCAGAGCCACGGGCAGCAGCAAATTTAAGTCTCACAGTTCTTTGTCTTAGTGTACTCCTGTCTTACAGATCAGGGACCAGACTCTGGGTTTCACAAATGTGTACAATTAGATAATAAAAGCATGGAGTCTACACCAAGTTGTTTCTTATTTTATTAAAAAACAAAACAGTTGCGATGTATCTTTAATATCGTTTCATGAAAGACATAAAATGAGGATGAGCATAAGTTCAGAATAACAGGGAGTCCTTCCTAAATAAGGATCATAGGCAACTTTATGCTAATTATTTAAGGGATATATTTAAATACTCTGAATGCAGAAAAATTACAGTACACTTGTTTATAATGTGTATGTAATTTTTTTCTCATTGCAAATTTATCAATTTGTCTGTGATCTAAAATAAAATTAAATGCTCCCAAATTCTTTTAAATCCTAATCATTGGCAAAAAAAAAAAAACAAAAACAAAAAAACAAAAATACCACACCAAACCTAGCCTAGATATGTTGAGAAATGATTCCATCTATTTGAGTTTTCTAGGCAAACTGAGCAGAGTGGAAGCAGGACGTCCAGCCGCCCGCCCTAGGCGCTGCCCTCAGAGCTGAGAAGGAGGTGGCAACAAGCCGGGGCTTACCACGGGGCAGCCACGGCTCATCCCTCACAGGCTGGCCGCCTCTAGCTCATGACAGTTTGGGAACCATCCGCCCTAAATCACGGATTCCTGGTCAGGTATGTGCATCTTCATCTCCCAGGGCCTTTTTAGAGATGGAGGCCTGGCATTAGCAGGTTGGAGAAGCTCCTAGGTGGGCCTGGAGTACACCCTAGGTAGGGACCACTGCTCTACGTCAATGGTTTTCCAAAGGGGCTTCAGAGTCTGGTGATCTCCGGCAACGCCAGGCTGCAGGGTAGAGGGGGGCAGGGATGGGGCGTGGGGTGGAGGGAGGTACAATTACTGATATAACACCTTGACCTCTATCCTGGGATATGTAGCAACAAAGATTTAAATAACACCTTGTACAAATGGAATCCATGCCCCATACTGACCTGAGTCTGCTAGAGTGGACCCAAACACTCAGCAACTGCTGCTAACACGTACGATAGGTATGTGATTTCAGAATTCAGTTTGTCAAGAGTGTTCTAACTGAAACACGCCAGAAGCCAAGCCCTGATAACGTCAATATGTCTGGTCTTGCAGTGACCTCCAGGCCTTCACCACGTAACCAAGCCAGCCCTCACTTCTGCCGCAGCCACCTGGACCAATACCACAGAAACTTCAAGAACCAAAATAGTTCCTCAACCAGAAACAGCTGGTTGGTTACTGCAGCCTTTTTCCTCTCAAAGAATAAAAGCAATCCACCGAATCCTTTTGACATTGCCATTTAACTTATACTTCAAAATGTTAAAAGAAAATCATAAACATTTAGAGCTTATAAATATTCTAACAGATGTCAGGAATCCTGACTTCACGCTGAATAAGGAAATAGGAAACAAGAGACGCTCACACAAAACAAACATGACCCACTGGCAGAGAGAACTTCAAGAGTTGTTGACCCTGAGGTGACCTAACCAGCTAGGAGGAAACAACAGGGAAAAAAGAAGGTATGTGCGAAGGCTGGCTTGTCCCTTCTTTCATTTCATCACTCATGGGGGAAAATGCCACTGTGCATACCCTGTGCCCGTGGATGCTCAGGGAGGCCACCTTCCAGGTCCCTGCTGTGTAAGCCCATCAAATTTGGAACCTTACCGCAATCATAGAGATCCAAACCCAGAAATCCAAGATCCCCTATTCCAGTCTCTGTGAGGAGAAGGACCCCTCCCATCCAAGGCAATGGTTTTCCAACTCTCTTTTGCAGAACTCGAGGTGAAGGAGGGGCCTGAGCCCCACTCAGAATTCAAGGGGAGTCTTCCTCTGAGGTCTAGGGTTCCCCTGGAGCTAGATGCAAAATGCTGCATACATATTTGAACTTTTCTGAGGAAAAAATTAGTGGTTTGCATTGGATTCTCCACATGGTGACACAAGAAAGGTTAAGAACTTCTGGTCTAGAGAGGAGAGTCGAGTCCTCATAAGGGCCTTCTGGGTCTGCTGGCCTGGCCTGGCAGGCGAGGATGCATCACTGAGTCCCGGCAGGGGTGCACCATCAGCCTGTGGACCTGGGGCCATGTCCATCCTGGAACATCTGCAGGGGGCCTCCAAGCAGACACAAGCAGGGAACATTACTTGCTCCAAGTCCCTCCAGAAATATGCCAAGTGGCTCAGCCAAGGGCAGCAGAGCACTTCCCCTGGGCACCTTATAGGAAGTAGACCCTTCTCAGGATTTGTAAGGTAACATATTGACATGAGGGTCGTCAAGATGACACTAAGATGAATGAAAACAACTGTGTGTTTACCATGCTCTTTTGGAGACAGATGGTAAGGCCCCCTGTTCACGTCTGCCCCCCGGAGACCAGCGCCCTGGCACTCCAAGTCAGACCCTGGCAGCATGTTACTGGGGTGTCTTCCCGACCAACACACCTACCTGTGCGAAGGAAACCTCTTTTGCAGCTCGGAAATAATTAAACCTTCCACAAGGTGATCCGTTTCTGTCACGAGGTCTGCAGCTGATGTTTTGGTTGAGACGCGTTTTTCCTCAGAAAGGGCTTTTCTGATGATCTGAAATGAAAGTTCATAAAAAGTACAGGAGGTGGTTAAACTGGCGAGCTCCCTCATCTCCCAGACAGAGGCAGTCCCACCTCCTGTGGGCAACTCTGAACAAAGGAGTGGCGGGCGTGGGTGTGAGGGCCACTAGCTGCTTCCAACACAGGCAGGCCTCGGGACTCAACATCACACCCGAGACCGTCTGGGCGTCCAGTGAACCTAACTACCTGCTATTCTTTCACCAGAAAGATAGGTTCATTGGTTGAAGCTATCCTGTCCTGCCTGTGGAGCAATTCTTCTTTGAAGGAAAAGAGAAACATGGTGGTTCTCAAGAGCATGAAGCGTCATCCAGTGGAAGATTATGTAACTGACACCTCTGTCCCAGAGAGTCCCGGGAATTCGGTTTCTGTGTAAAAATGTATCTTCCCTAATTCATTTATGCATCGCATGGAATGGACTATGCTCTTGAATCCAGATTACAAATGCTCAAACACTGAGGCCTGGGAGAGGTTAGGAGGCACTTCACCAACAGGGGGTCCCACTCTCCCTGATGCTCTGGTCAGGGCGCTCCTGACTGTCCAAGGGGGTGAGCACATGGGCTGGCTTAGGTGCCAGGACCTCACTGATCCCCGGTTCTGGGCTCACAGGTGGGTTCCGTGGATGTGCAAGCCCCGGCACATCTGGTCCAAACCTGCTGCGGCTAAATGCAGAGGTGAGGTGTGGAGGGAGCCTCCTGGAGCCGCCTCCAGCCTGGCCCAGTCTGGCTCCAGGAACCCGTGGACAGCCCTAACAGGAAGGTGTGCGGAATGGTTAATCAGTCACAGGACACTGTGGGAAGGAGCCGGTTGACTCTGTGAAATAAAAAACACTCCTTCTCCAGCCCAGGCCTTTCTTTTTCATTGCTGTCTGTTGTAGCGGCTCAGTGGCTCCCTCAGCATGATGACAAAGTCAGGACACCTGAAAACGACTTCAGACCTTTCCTCCCACACTGGCTATCATCCCAAGATCCTGTATTTCTTTCCAAAGCACCACCAATCATGCAGCTAGACAGACTTGACATCCTTCAACTCATCCTTCTACCTTCATGTTTCCCGAGTGCCTTTCACGGCCAGTCTGTGCTTCGTACTAACGGTGCTGAAGGGGAGGAGGGCAGGAGGAGACAACCCTCCAGTCTGCAGAGAGGAAGAGGACCTCAGATGGAATTTTAAAGAATAAGCAGGAGACGCCGAGACACTGAGCAATCTTCAAATTCTGCCCTTATCCTAGAGGCGGCCCAAACAGCACTGAGCCTAGACAGGTTTTGTTCAGGTTTTCCTCTTGGTTGCAAACGGATACATATTACAGAAAACGTGGAGTGTGATTCTGTAAATAATGCGAAAGACAATGCATATAGCACTCATGCATAACCCATTAACATTTCTGTGCTGGTTCCGACTGTCTGCCATTTGGGGCCTTCCCGTCCCTTCTGTCTGCAGCATTCTGCTTAGCACTGTCAGGCTAATCTCCTTAAAACATCAATGTGCACACAGCAAGTTCCCACCAAACAAATCTCCATGGGCTCATTGTTTATAAGCTGGAAACTTCTCAAATCTAGCTCATGGAGCATCTGCCCTTGTCCTCCAGAGATCCCTGAATTTTGGGCTAGTCCACACCTCCTATCTGTAGGCCATTTGGCAGTAAGCTTGCACTTTGTATGGCAATTTAGTGTGGTATGTGTATGGGAGGGGCATGGTGTGTATTTATATGTGCATGTGTGTGTTTTATATGCGCATGTATGCAATGTCTGTGTGGTTTATACATGTGCATGTGTGATGTGTGTGGTTGATGTATTTGTGTATGTGATGTGTGGTTTATGTTTGTGCGTGTGTGATGTGTGTGTGGTTCATGTGTATATGATGTATGCAGTGTGTGGGGTGGTATGAAGGGAGCTTGTGTGGTTTTTTGTGGGGTGTGTGTGCGTGCAGAGGGAGGGAGAGAGGAAGACCAGACCAGAGGACATGCCACCAATGCTTCTCCAACTTCACTATGCATGAGTCACCCGGGGTCTTGCTGAAGTGAAAACTTGGGTGGTTAAGTAGGTGTGGGGTTTGAGGTCTGATGTTTGCATTTCTGACAAGTTCTGTGGTGACACCGATGCAGGGGCCACACTGGAGCAGTCGGAGTGTCAGGCTGAGAGCAGGGTGTCAAACCCCAGAATGAGGAGGGGTCTCCTGGGGGCTGGATGTTCTGACCCAGCACCACACAGGAGTCCTAGGATCTCCACCCTGAGAGGACGCAGGCCCCAAGCTTCACGTTACACCTGCCCCCACCCCGCACGCATAGCAAGCATTCATACAGTTCAAGGTTATGATTCCAACCATGCGCCCTGCAGCCTCTGTGCTGAAGCCAGAACGATTCCCCCCCCCCCCCCAGAACGATTTTTAAACCTCCATCAGCTCCTATCACTGCAATGCTCAGCACCACGCAAAGACTGCCACGGCTTTCAGGAAAAACAGACCTACAAACGTCCCCTCCCATAGGCCACTCCCAATCTCGCCATCCTTCTGCCACTCTGGTTTTCTGGCCGGTCCTAGCCAAATCTCTTTCTGTTCCAGGGACTTTATATCTTCTAATCTATCCAGAACTTCTTGCCATCTGAAATCATCTCACGCGTCCCTTTGTTGATGGTACGTCTCCCCCGGGAGAGCGCTTTGGTTCCCTGCCACACCCCTAGCCTCTAGAACCGTACCTGGCATAGAGTAGGTGCACAGAAGTCTTTGAGTCATGAAGAAAGTACACATGAGACTGCTTGAACAGACTCTGCACATTTTTTCCAACGGGATCATTAGTGCTTGTCTAAACACTGACCACCTTGGTCTCTTCGTTTTGTTTCACTGTGGGTTTTTGGTTGTCCTGTGAGAAAGTGAAGATGTGCTTGGAGTCTCCTCCTCCAGCCTCCGTCCACGGGTCCCCCCTCCTGGAGCCAGCCTGAATCTACCTTATGGCCCCCTGTCCACTCACCACACCACAGCCAGAAGGGCTTGCCAACTCCCTGACCTTAATCATGCATCTCCCAGCATAAAGCATTTAGGGGCTCCCCAGCACTCTGAGGACACAAACCCCCCAAGGTGGCACACCATACTCTTGAGAGTTGGTCTCCTGGCGGAGACTGTTTAATCCCAAATAGCCAGTATCCTCTTCTTCCTTTCAGGGACAGAAGGCCCAAGTTTAGCAAGGCTCAACAGTCCACACCTCTCTGCCTCTCGTGCAGGTAGGTGTGGCCCTGTCCTGGGATGTGAACAGAGGGCTACGTGCAACTTGAGTCACACCCGTAAAAGGCCACTGTTTGCACACTACTCCCTCCTGTCCTTTTCCCCTTTGCCACCAGCTGGTGACGTAGCTGTGGGGGTGAGAGGTGAGCTTTGGTCACGTGGGAAGAGAACACCTCCTTAAAGCAACAAGTGCTAAGGAACCTGGGTCCCTGGGTGACTAGGAGAAACACAGCCCCACCTCCCAGCGCCGGGGCTGCTGTGGGGAAGAAAGAAACCTGCCTCGCTTCTGGCACTGGTCTGTGAAGGAAGCCAAGCCACCAACCTAACAAACGGGCCTCACCTAACCTCTACATTCCCATCTCCCTCCCCTCCCTGCGCCATGACGGTTAGGCTCCAGCCTAAGCCTCCCCTCTGACAGAACCACGAGCCTTCTTCTGGCCCGTGTGTTCCCTTTCTTGGTGACTCAGCTCAGATGTCACCTCCTCTATGATGGGTCTCCAACATCTGCAGGCAGAGCAGGGAGGGCACTCACCCTCTCAGTGTGCTGCTAGGGCACTTCCGCAAACCCACACAGCTGGCCTCTTGGGATTTGACGTCAGTGCATGCGGTGAAGAAGCCCCATCAGACCCTCCTCGGTATCCACCCGCCACCGGTGAATTTTGTGGCCTACACAGGGGCTGCTACACAGTCAGGTGTTGGTGGACATCGGAATGAAGATTTCTTGGCTGCTACACACTGAGCTCATAGGTAACTAAAGTCTGGAAGACTTTTTTTTTTTTTTTTTTTTTTGCTGGTGCCCTTGGGAGGCCATATCTAATTGCCCTGGTATGTATACATTTGGTCTTTCAGATCCAAACTATACACAACTCTCATATGTTGAGGAGATGCATGCTCAGGGACCTGTGTGGGCAGTTTGGGGAATGTCTGATGTCATCTGGGCTCACTTTCCAGAGGACCCAGGCCCTAGCTACAAAATCACACAAAGGGGGAGATTTATGTATTCAGGAGAAAGGGGTCGAATCACGTTCTTTTTCAAAATATTTCTGGTCTATGTCTATTAATATTTATGACTTTCGCTATGACTGTTTCGATGTGGGCATGTGTCACAAGGAAAGCCATGGAGCTTGAATGTCCCCGTGTCCTTTAGCGGCAGAGCAGGCCACACCGCCCTCTGTGTTCACTGGCAACTTGATGCGGTGCCGGCCCGGCCCCCTGTCCCCTGCTGCTGCTCCTCCAGGCCCTGGATCCCATCCACTGGGACACCTTAGCTCCTCCCTCTCATTGGGTTACACACCCAGATACATAGATCCCATTTCTCAATTATTTCCCAGAACTTCGCTAACCTTCTCACATTGCCTGCCTTCACTTGCCCATGTTGCTCAGCCTCCAAACCTCCTGCCTTGCCCCTTTGCAGCGCTGTCCACCCGGAGCACAGCAGCCTCTCCGGAAAACAGATCTATCTCCTGGCACTCCCTGTGACTTGTCCTCTCCCCGCCCCACCCCACGCCGCCTCCGGGGGGATGGCAGGCCCCAGGTCCTGTGTGTGAGGACGTCTGTGGCCAGCCTGGGCAGCACCTATCTCCCTTGCCGTGCCCGGTTACTCTCCGCTGCGCGCTCTGCAGCAACTCTGTCTTTGGACGGGACGTTCCTCCTGCAAGGGCCAACCCCATTTGTCCTTGAGGACCCTGCTCATGCCCGGCTCCTCCAGGAAACTGCCTGTGTAGCCCTCCGCCCACTCACCCTGGGTGAGGCCCTTCCTCTTGGCTCAGTGGTTCCCACAGCACCGACAGCACAGCTCAGTTACTGCATGCACCGCACTGCTTCATCACTATAAAGCACATCCAGCCTCTTTGGCTAGATGGTAAGTGTCTGGAGGGCAGGAGCTCTGCCTTTCATGTTGGCAGGTCCAGGACCCAGCCCTCCACACCACACTGCCCCTCAGGCTCTAGGCCCAGCAAGGCAATATGCATTGTAGTGGGACGCTGCACCCTCATCAAGTGGACTCCCACACCTTGGGAAAGCTATCCGAACTCGCCTTTCAGTCACCAATGACTTGGAAATGCTAGTTCTTCGGGGAGGAAAGGCATATGAAAAATCCCCCGGTCTAGAATGCAATTCCTACTTGCACCCATTTCATAATATCAGCAGGGAGCACAGATGATAAACCTACAGTTTAGAATCACAGCGATCTGAATTCCAGCTCCACTTGGGAGACCGTGGGGGGCATCACTGAGCTTCCCGGAGCCGTTGTTTCCTCGTCTGTAATTACAGCAGCACCGCAGACACTGGGTTGTTGGAAGAACTAAATGAGGAACCCTAGGTCATGGTCAAGGGACACAAAATGATCTCTATGTACACAAAGACCTGCACCACTGTTATTTTTGAGAGCAAATACCTGACAGAGCTTAATGACTTACGGCAAAATCCAAAACCTTGTACACAATGGGCAGATCTCAAATGGGATGCTAAAATAAGAAATAAGAAAGGTTTAATTCTTAAATGTTCCTCCATTGCAAGGAAGGGCAGCGAGAGAGTGCTGTATTTCTCCAATCAATCAGCAGTAGACTCACACAGCCCCTGCCTTTCACCATAGTCCCATCTACAGGGGTGGCTGCGAGGCTGTGGGACACTTCCCCGCTAAGCCCTTTACCACAGCTGTCTCTGATCTTAGATACTGTAAACACGTTCCTTCTGCCATCAGTAAGTTAGTGTATGCTGGTTTTTAATTAATGTTTTTCAGCTACTCACTAACTAGGCATGCACTCCCAGATCCCCTGGCCTGGGTCTTTCCCTCCAGATAACATTCTGTTAATGTTTAATATATAAAATACGAGCCTTTAGTCACTGACGCCTGAATTTCAAATCTAAAACAAGGGACACCATTGGCTTCAGTGTCAGAGGTGTCATTCGGGGATGTGTCCCAAAGCCTCCTTCTTGTCTCTACACCATCTTGGTTCTGTGTTACGGTCCCCAAGTCTGCCATACAATTAGTACCCATAACTGCAGAGCAGCTTGTGTGTGTTCCAGAACCCAGGGACCAGCACACCCAAAAAACTCTGCCAGAAGCGGGTTTCTAATAGGCAACAGGGCTTTCCGCTGTCGGGAATGGGAAAGTGTGGCTACTGGATGTGCAGTCCTGATGATACTGACTATACACTTCAGGTTCTAGACATATGTGAACACAAGTGAGTGTGATGTGATGGTTAATTTTATGAGTCAACTTGACAGGGCCATGGGGTGCCCTAAATGTCTTGTCAAATGGTAGTCTGGGTTTTTCTGCAAGGGTGTTTTGGATGAGATTAACATTTTAACCAGCAAAGCAGACTGCTCTTGTAATGTGGGTGGGCTTCATCCAATCAGTTGAAGGCCTGAATAGAAGGAAAGACTTGATCCTTCTCTGAGAGAGGTCTCCAGCAGACTATCTTTGGACTTGGTCTGCAACAATGGCTCTTCTTGCCTATGGCTTTTGGGCCGAGTCTTCAGCCTGCCAGCCCACCCTGCAAACTGGACTTGCTGGCCTCCGGTTGGTTCTGTTTCTCTGGAGAATCCGAATACACAGGACAATCAATAAACCCTACAAAGTGAATTCCATGTGGCTATCCTGTGGCCCAGGGGTCGGTGTTAACATCTGCTAATAACTCACAAATGAACCTAATCACAGGAAGGAGGAGGAGCTGGTTAAAGCAGATGTGGGCCATGGATGCCGAATTCTCACAGGCCAGCAAGTCTTAGAGCTCTCCAGTGTCACTGCCTCCCTCTTCAGCTTCACAGCCGAGTTTCCTCCAACTTGCTAGCTCTACCGTCACCCACTGCCTTCCTTGCACCCTGGCACTCCTCTGAATCAGCCCCGCCAGGCGCCTGGCCACCTCATGTGCCACATCCTGAGGACACCTTCGCCCACACCTCAGCTGCCTTTTGTGTCACTTGACCCTCCCACCTCAGACCATTCCTCACAAGAGGTGCGTCCAGGATGGCAGGCTGGGCCCCGCCAGCAGGGGCTGCTCCCCAGAGCCCGCCGCCTGTGGCCTGCTGGCCACGCCGCCGTCACCCTGCTGGTGCTCATACCTGCTGAGGGCCCACTCTGCCCCAGCACCATTCCAAGCAGTTCACACGTACCAACTAGTGAACCCTCAAAATAACTCCAATGTAGTGATAATTATCTTTTCATGTTACAGATGAGGAGACTGAGGCACAAAGAAATGGGGAAAGTTGCTAAGATCACAGCTGGAAGTGCAGGGAAAGGGATTCCATGGCAGGTGCTCCACATCTTCTGACGCTGATCAGAGCCGAACCCCTCAGGGACTCCTGAATCCCTATTGGGTATGGAGTCCCAGGCAGTGGAATGCACCCAGCTGCCGGCGCCAGAAGCCCATAGGTTCTTCACAACTAGGCCTCTTTCACCTCACAATTCATGGCCAAGGCCACTAATAACACCACCACTGAGACTCACGTTGGTGAGCCTGAACATGACCCTGCAACACCACCGTCCACTGAGGGCCTCCTCAAGCCCCCCCCACCAGATTTTGCCCAGCCACTGGCCTGACCCTCCTCTTCCAACTTCAGCTTCAGCCAACGTGCCCTCCTTGCCATTCCTGAGTGCCGTCTTGGCTTTCTCCCCTCAGGGTGTCCATCTTCTCCCTCTGCCCTGACACCCTCACCTTTCCCAAGCCTGTCACCCAACTTCTCTAGTGAATCCTGCTGCTCTTTTTACAACCACGGTGTAAATTTCTTCCAGAAAATTGACCCCCATCTTCCAAGGCCTGAGATGACTGCCACCACAGCCATACTACATGCTACTGTGATCATCGGCTAAGTTGCTGTCCCAGGAGGCTGGGGCCGGGGCCGGGGGTGTCCTCCAATGTCTGCTGCATACTGAGTGCGCCACCTAGGGAACCCAGGCACTGCTGGGACAGTGGACACAGAGACCCTGAAACTGGCTTAGCTACAAGGATGTGACAGCACTACTCAGCTGAATTCTTTCCCCATCTCCCATGGGAGAAAGATGCGAGCCTGCCAGCCTTCAGTTCCAGCCTGATGAGGCTGAGAGACAGGGGAGAGCCTGGATACAAAAATCCCCTTCTCTCTAAACCTCAGGCTAGCTGGAAGAGCTCAGCCTCCCCCCTCCCCCCCCCACTCCTAAGGCTGGGGAGTGGGGTAGGAGCTCTGGAACTCACTAGCGTCATTTCCATTCTCTGGCTAAGTGGTAAGATTTCAGCCTACTCTCTCCCCAGCCCCAAAGACTGTAATCTCCACTAACAAGTGCTTCATTTGGGTGAGCAAGTAAATATCTCAGGGCCACAGAGGCTGATCGACCTTCACGTGGCAGTGACACCAGTCTTTGCTTCCATCCCTTTAGTAAGATGGGGGATTTCAAGGACTCCAAATGCCAGTGCAGATGCAAATCCCTCTGAAACAAAGTGCTCCCTCTCATCCCCTACCCCAGCTTCTGTTAGCAAAATGGGCATAAGAAACATGCCTCTTTCCTTACAACAGCACATAAAGGCAGTTGGCCTCACACACAGGGTCAGGGAGGGGTGGGCCCAGGGCACTTGGACCACATGTGCCCCACAGAGGGCAGCTGCTACTCTACGTTTGCCAGTTGTCTCTCAGGAGTTCTGTCTTGGCTGAGGTTTCAAACGTTGGCAAAAGTTTTACAATTGTAAGTGCAGGCTGACCCCGCTGTGGAGCTAATCAGGAACAGGAGGCCTGGACCTGAGGCACAAAATGCTACATGGGGCCAAGGGGAGGCGGGAAGTGGGGAAACCGTCACCCACCACCTCTGTTCCTCCAGAGTCCTGGTGGAAGAGGAGTAGGGAGTCTCTTCTGAAAGAAACAAGTGACCCGAGACCTCCACATACTGACATCTGGGAATCTCCCAGAGAAAATCCAGGAGCTTGACTTGGGATCACCCTAAGGTGGAGTCCCTGGGTGGACAAACCTGCTTTCTCTTGGTCCAGGAACCTGGCCTTAACCCTCATCCCGGGACCTCGGGCTCCCAGATTGGTGTCTCCACCCTCAACCTGTCCCCTGAACTCTGATACAAACTCCGACACCTCCGCTTAGAAATCCACTGGCAATTCGAGCTGGACGTGCTCGAAACACATCTGACTTCCACTTCCAAACCTGTTCCTCCTGCTCTTTCGCCATCTTGGAGATGGCAAATCCATTCAACCAGTTTTGCAGGCCCAAACCCTGGAAGGCATCCCTGCCTTTTCTCCGGGTCTCACACTCTGCCTCAATCCAACAGCAAGCCTGGCAGTTCAGCCTTTGAAATGCATCTGTTTTACCACCTTCTTCACTATAGCCCAGTCAATCCACCCTCATTTCTCACTTGGACTATGTGAACAGCTTCCTATCAGATATCCAATTCTGATCCCCAGGGGCGTTCTAAGGCCCCACACAGCAGCTAGCATGGGCTTCCTATCACCCTGTAGGGCCCCATACAGCAGCCATGGTGAGCTCCCTATCACCCTGTAGGGCCCCACACAGGACTGCCCAGAACCTCATTACCATACTCAGAGTAAAGGTACAGACCTTTCCAGAATTACTCAATAAATATTTGTTCAGTGGATGAACACATTTGCAATCAGCATTTCAGTGCCACCATTGTAAAAACAAGAGATAACCAAGAAGCACATGAAAAGACACCTAAGTTTGTTAGTCATTAAGGGACATGCAAATTAAAGCAACGAAATACCACCTCTAACCCATCAGACTGGCTGCCATGGAAAAGACAGACAATACCAAGTGTTGACCATGGCGTGGAGCAGCAGGAACCCTCCCCCGTGCTGGCAGGAGTGTAAATTGGTATATCCACTGTAGAAAATGACCTGGCAGAATTTCACACCTGATGACGCAGCAATTATTTCACTCCTATTATTAAAATATCCCCAGCAGAAAGGCATACATACGAAACGAAAAGACACAGGCAAGGATGTTTATAGCAACATTAATCCATAACTCCAAACTGGACATCGTCCAAAGTTTCCTCAAGAGTTGAATAAACAGTCATTTATTCACATAACAAAATGCAGCGGTGGTTCGCAAAGTGCTGCCTGCAGCCCCAAAGGATCAGCTGGGAACTTGGTGGAAATGCTAATTCTCGGCCCTGCTCCTCACCTAGTGGGTCAGAAACGCTGGGGATGGGACTGAGTCTGCCTTTACAAGCCTTCCGGGTGCTTCTGATGCATGAGACAGTGAAGACCTTTTCTCTATAGCCATGAATCTGTTGAGTTTAACAACCCTAAGGAGATCATTAAAAATTCTGTTGGGAAGTTCAAAGATGACTGTTGATAGATACACAGAAAGCTAAGCAAATGAAAAAATACACTTTTTTTTTTAAAGGAAATGACATGTTGCACGAGAAAGAAAATATGTAATACAACTATAATATCCAACCCATCCATGCATTACAACTGTATAGTCAACAGAAGGTGAGCTTGGATGACGAGGGAACCGACCGGGAAATGCAGCTCACAGCATAAAATGCAGTGCCTAAGACAACTCCAGAGGGAACGGTGGAAGCCTGTGATTCAGAAGACGTGTAAATATCAGAAAATTGAAGGCAGTGATCTCTGGGGAAAAGGATGAGCTCGATAGGGGACAGGGCACTGCTGTTTTTCATAACAGTCTCCTCGGGGGCATTTCACTTACTACATTCCCTGTAGGCTATATCTGATAAAAATTAAAATCACAAATCAAAAACAACACTGCGTTGGCAGCGCCAGCCGGACCAGGGGGGTTATACTGGGTCAGAGCCCACCGATGTGCATTCTCTGCTCTGGGGAGCCAGAAGGGGACACAAGAGCGTCTACATTCAGGGCACTCTGCAGGGAAGGCACACCAACCAGACTAGAGATGAGCAAAGCTGGGAAGCAGCACAGGAGTGATGAGGAGAGTCACATAGGAAGGTCCGTGAAGGAAAGGGTTGAGGAGCTGAACCCTGGAGGGAGGGTATGGTTTTCAAGGAGCATAAGAAGGGCAGGAAAATGCAATGTGTTTTGAAAAGGCCAAGTACTTCAATCGGGGAGGGGGGCAAAGGGTTGGTCCGCGCAGGGCTCTGGGGACAACACCCTGACTTCTCCAGCCGGGGCTTTGGGTAGGTAAGGCCAACCAAAGAGGATGGAGAGTAAGCAGAGATAAATTTACTGCAAAGCTTCAATGAAGCGGAGGATTCAAGGCTCCCTGAGGCTCCGCGAAGGACCTTAGCAAAGCATTCACACGATCACACATGAGCACCTTTTCTAAGTCTGCAACAGTCAGCTCTTCTAACTGCAGATATAACTGCTGTCTCCTTGCACTGTGACCTCCATTATATTTTGTGTCCGGGGGCACCGGAGTGGGTACTGGCATTTTTGGCTAAAGGCAAGTTGAGCGGAGATGAAATTTACTCTGGGTTTGATGGAATATATCTGCGGGGTTTGCAGTCACATTTGTCTGTAAGTTATTATTAGCCATCCTGTATAGGAATGGCTTCCAGAAATGCTTCTACTGTGCGCCACGCCGAGTGGCTTGGCATGGTGACATAAAGGGCAGGGGCCAGGGGAGCACGTGAGTGTGCACGGCGTCAACTAGCACACGGGACCGTGGAAAGAAATAAGCGACCATATGGAACCAGAAGCCAGTCTGCAGAAAATTCCTCTGTATCTTCTCACAACATATAAAAGAAAACCGACAGGATTCTCAAATCTGATGGCAATCCTAAAAATGTGTATAACCCTACCCATAATGAGTTTGAAGACTAAATAAACTTTTCTAAACCATCAGTAATCAATTCCAATCAGTCGTGCTACTAGAAAGCCTGAACTTATACTCCTTTTGGCTCATAGAAAGTACTACAAAATCATAGTCATTTGAAAGAGCAGGAGGCCAAAAAAGTGAGAAAAGTAGTACAGAAGATTGAGAAGCAGCTAAAGAATTATTTTTATGTATTTTTAAAAATTTTTTAATGTTTTTTAATTTATTTTTTGAGAGTCAGAGAGAGACAGCATGAGCAAGGGAGGGTCAGAGAAAGGGGGAGACAGAATCCAAAGACAGGCTCTAGGCTCTGAGCTAGATGTCAGCACAGAGCCGGATGCAGGGCTTGAACCCACGAACCGCGAGATCATGACCCGAGCCGAAGTCGGACACTTAACCAACTGAGCCACCCAGGTGCCCCTTATGTATTTTGTTATATTTGTTAGCATCTTAAAATTCATACCGTTGCGGGTTTTTTTATTCTAAACGGTGTTTACACCTCATTTTGAATTTGTAATTTTTGTATCTTTTTCTTAAACAGGGCTCCTAAATTGTCTGACTTTCAGGCCCAAACAAAACCTGGATCTACCCCTATGGGACAATTAGTTTTCTAAGATACTTCTGTTCACACATCAAAGATGACAAACACCCATTCCGATGACTATTACTATTTGTATTTGCGGTGGTGATAATGGAGGGACTCAAGTCACTCCCTTCCCCAAAGCCCAGCAGCCAGGTGGCGGGGGGTGGGTGGGGGGGGAGAGCAGGGAGGGCTGGGCACTGGGTTGCTGCAGTGGCACCAGCATGCGTGGTGGGGCCCTGCAGGAATGGGCGGTGCACAGGGAAGGAAGGGGAAAGGAGGAGGAGGCGGGGAGGCCTGGGTGGTGAGGGCAGCCAGCCCTTTGGGGCAGGTTCCTTTTGTGGAGACATCTCAGGATGGGGCAAAGGGAGGTGGCAGCAAAGTGTGTAGGGCTGCTCTGACCCAAACCAATGTCTGAAAGATGAGGGGCAGCGACATTTATTTCTTGGGAGGCCCTCCTCTACCTCCCAAGGAGGTAGAACATCAATACGCATATATGAACATCTATAGCGTATATTTCAGCATAAAGAACCCAGACTTGGGAAATCAGCGCACAGAGCTGTCTTGCAAGAAGCTGAGAGAAGCAGACTTAAAATAGCAGAATGTAGGGTCGGGGCGCCTGGGTGGCTCAGTCGGTTGGGTGTCCGACTTTGGCTCAGGTCATGATCTCACGGTTCGTGAGTTCGAGCCCCGCGTTGGGCTCTGTGCTGACAGCTCAGAGCCTGGAGCCTGTTTTGGATTCTGTGTCTCCCTCTCTCTCTGACCCTCCCCTGCTCTCTCTCTCTCGCTCTCAGAAATAAATATTTAAAAAAATTTTTAAAAATAGCCGAATGCAGGGTACCCGTGAGGGGGTGGGCATGTGGGGCCGCAAGGCCACTGTAACTGTGCCAAACACTCCTTTAGCTAAGGAGGACTCAGAAAAGGATCGCCACCAACTACCTTTTCAGCCTTCTTTGGGCTCTCTGGCTAAAGGCCAGATTTTCTCCAATCAGCACCCCGTTCCTGTGAGAACATTAATAATACAATCTGGCCCACTTTACATAGGTTGCAGTGACCTTGTGTGGCTTCTGTTTGTTCCAGCCATAGACCATTCCAGCCACTCTCTCCCTTCCACTGCCCGGCAGGCAGGAAGCATCACATAATGCCCAAGAGGGAGCCCAGGACTCTGGGCTCCCTGACCGGACTCCTAATGGCAGAATCTTTATTTTACCCCTCCCCCACTCTCAAAAAAAAGTTGTTTTGTTATTGGCAAGTTGTTAAAACTTAAGATATCTCTTAATCAGACCCTGAGAATTGTGCCTACCATACTGCAAGTTCTATGTCAGCATCTCTTCAAACAAAATAAATCTTTTAAAAACCCTTCTGTTTCTTCAGGGATCTACATTTGAAAACTCACCAGGGCTTACACAGTAGTGTCCAAATCCTAAACTGGCTTCTTAAAGCTTCAAGGAAGAAGAGTTTTATGGTGGAATGTAAAAGTTGCTAAATATCCTGATGATGCTCATTCTGGAAAGGAAGTGAGGGGGCCTGGGAGGGAGGGTGCAAGTGCTCCCTGTACATAGTCGATATGCTTTCCAGGAAGAATGCTTGTCCTGCAGCTACAAACTTCAGCATTCTAGCACTTAAGGTTTGGGGGTCCTCCCTTTCCTCTAGGAAGGGGACAGAGCCAAAGGATAAAGTCTCGCAACCCACGTTTTAAGTCATGCCTTCCCTACAGGCTGAATCGTGCATCCTTAAAACCACAGAGGGAGGGCCCTCCAACACAAAATGTGTCTACTCAGTGTTGAAATGAACTTTTAAAGAGGATTAGAGGATTCATACCAAGGTGAAGCACTATCCACTGTGCAGGTGACAAGTCGGTTGGGAAACAGCCTGGCTTTATCACCTAGGGAAAACCAGCAGCGCATTTTCATACTGCTAGACCTGAAAAAGAAAGTGCTGTTCGGATCTAAAAAGTCAATCTGCTCCCGCGGCTACTTCTGTCCACCTTCACCCTCCAATCACCAAAACAGAGCCATGTACCTTAACAAGCCAGGCAGGAATAAGCCACCTTCCCACTCGGTCTAACCCGACCCTGGCCGTCCTGGGAGCACCAACACCATCCATTCACACTGCACAAGGACTTGGAGTCTACAATGTGTCAGGCACCGCGCTTCGGGTACGGGTACGGAGGAAAACGTGGGGAACGAGACGCAAAAATGAAAGTGAGAAAAGAGCAGCTGCACTCTCTTTTCAAATTCAAGCGGCAGGTTCTTTTTAGCTCTGCTGCTTGATTTTCATCCTTCTTCGGTCATCGTTAACAAGTTCCTCCAAACACTGAATGGAACCACTTTTCGGGTGTTGGGCCCAAGTAGGTATAGATTTAGGTTGCTTGAGGAAAGACCATCAAACAGCGAGCGGGCCAGATCTCCGGAGGCAGGGGTTTAAACCCGGAGGCCACCACACCCACGTCCTGGCCACAGGATCTATTCGAAGGTCCGTAAAAAACAAACAGCTGCGGCATTCAAGCCTGGGAGGGCTTTTTAAATTCTAGGGCTGACTGCATAGCCCATATACTCTGCCCTGCTCTCTCCAACGCAAAGGTCTAGTCACCTACAGTTAGACACTCAACACGGCCGAAGGAGAGGGGCCGTGTCAGGCATGCTCCAAAGGTGGCCGCCCCGGCCACGGGAGAAAGGTGCTCACCTCCCCCGGCTCCTGGGATGGAGAAGGGAGAGGGACGGTCTGTGCAGTAAACAAACACAAAGACTTCTTTCACCATATCGCGCCCTAGCACCCTCGGTCCGCGGATACCAGACGCCCACCGCTCGCGGTCCGGCCGCGCCGGACCCACTCCGCACGCGCCGGCCGCTGTCCCCCGCCCCGCGGCCGCACGCCGTGCGGGCCCGGCTCTCCCGAGCCCCGAGGGAAGATCTCCTTCCGTCCGACAGGAGTTCTGCTCGGACTCTGCCAAGTTCCGAGTGGGCGTCCTACGGCCGGCGCGCCGCCTGGCCCGGCGCGACCTGGCCCGCTGGGGCTGTGCTCGTCCGGACCCCGCCGCGCGGGGGAGGAGGGCCGCGACGCTCACCTGTCCCGCCCGCAGCGCCAGCTGCACGGCCGCCTCGAAGCACTCCTCCCAGGGGCCCCCGGCGGGCGCCTCCTCGTCCTCGCCGTTCGGCTTCATCGTGGCCTCGCCGGGCCCCGCCACCTCCAGCCCTCCTCGCCGGACCCCCACCGGCTCCCGCCGCCCCGAAACCTGGCTCCGTACTGCTTCCTCCTCGCCTCGCCACTCCGCGCCTCGGCCGCCACCCACCCCACAGCTGTGCCCGCGGGAAGGGCAGGGAGCGGGCCGCGGCCGGGGAAGCCGCGCGGCGCGTCCCGCGTCCCGCCCCGGCCCTGCCCCGAGCCCCGCCCCTCTCCGCCGCGCATCCCGCTCCCCCCCCCCACCCAGCGCCGAGCCCCGCCCCTCTCCACCACCCATCCCGTTCCCAGCCACTCCCGGAGCCCAGCCCAGCCCCTCCAGGACCCAGCTCCCTCCCTCCCCCGGGTAGGATTTGGGCCCCTGGAAGAACCGGACTCCTCCTCGCCTCGTGCCCCTCTACCCGCCCCTCCGGTCCCGCCCCTAACTCCGCCCTCCTCTCCGAGCCGCACCCCTCCCGACCTGCGCCAAGCATGGCCCCGCCCCGAGGCCGTCCGCTCCCCGCCAAACCCCGCCCACCGCCCCGAGGCCCCGCCCCGAGTACAGCCCCGCTAGCTCCACGCTGAACCCCGCCCTGCGCTCCTACCGCGAGAAGGGTAGGTGCTGGAGGCTGTGGGCCGGGGACAGCAGCCCCGGAACCTGACGGGAGCAGGGTCCCGGGGCGGGCGCTGTGCGCGGCAGAAGCCACGACTGCAGCCGGACACCCGATGTGCAGTGGGCGCCGAAGCTTCTGAGCCAGTCGGAGGCGCCTCCGACCCTCTCGTCCCCGCCGGGCGGCTCGCGCGCACGTGGCCCGAGGAGCGGCCAGGCCGAAGGCGCTTCCTTCAGCTGCTAACGGGTTGCTCTTCCCTGCGCGGAAAGCCACAGGACGCCAGGGTTGTCGGCCCGCTCGGTCACCCGCGGGCGCCCGCCCTCACAAAGCGCCTGTGTTCCTGAATGTTTCGTTGCAAACGAGCAGCTTTCACCCCCAGCTGAAAGCCACACACTACGATGACCGTGGATTTTATAAACTGTCTGAACTCAGAATTCCTATGTGGGGCCCAAACTGACCAGCTTCCCTCTGTAATGAGGAATGACCTTTTCGACCTTGGATTATTTAATGCTGTTGAACCCTGGCATCACGTAAACATAAATACAAGGCATTTCCTGAGAGGGTGTCTCAGGAGTTTAATTTCATAAGCTGCTCTGCCTACCCCTTTATAAAACATGCTGACCCGTATAAAATTATTCTGGAGTGCCACTTCTCAGAGTCTGTGAGAACAACGGGAGTTTGTACAAGAACCTCGGTGGGACATGTTTTACACTTAATAATTAACCTGACGATCGAGTTAAACGCATTTAGGTTTTGTCTGTGAGCGCTTTATGTTGAAACATCTTGTAGAGAAACTTGAGGTTTACGGTGTAAGAGGTGAAAATTACGGACAATGAAGAGGAATTAGGAAGCCAGAGCTGGTTAGCCCTCTAGTCTGCACTCTAGCCTTGCCCCAAGGCTCAGAAAACTAGGCCAAGAATTGCCCCAGCTCCCACCGTGAGCCATTTGGGCACGGCTAAAGGGATGCTCTACTCCATCTTTGTTCCAGTTTTTCATGGTTTTCAAGATACAGAGCTGGACTGTTATATGGAAACCAACTTGACAATAAACTATTCGTTAAAAAAAAAAAAGATACAGAGCTGGACTTTTGAAACATACCTAAGAACTGTGTTGTGAATGCTTCACTTTGAAATTAAATTCACTCATCTGTTGATCTTCATGGCAGGTTTTCATTCGAAATCCCTTCCAATACCAAGCAAAATTAGGAAATTACGAAATTTCTCTTTGATGGCATCTTGGCTCCCCTTTCTGAACACATCTCCCCGATACTGCCTGTCCTGGACCAATCTGGGAGCTCAATTACATCTTTAGATAAGCTCTTACAGACGTCAGCCTGTGTAAACATCTGGAGAAAAAGACTTCATAACTTCATTGCTTAACTCCCAAATGTCTTAAGGTAGAGTCATGTGATTTTTACCAGAATGAAGTTTGGAGCCAGCCAGATTTTCCGAAGTCAAAATATTGGCCTCATTCCTTCCATGCTATGTGGATTAGAGCAGGTTACAAATAACCTTCTTTGCCTCAGTTTTCATTGTTCCTCAAAAAGAGAGGGTATTTGATTGGGGGAGAGGGGAAACTGGGTGATGGGCATTGAGGAGGGCATTTGTTGGGATGAGCACTGGGTGTGGTATGTAAGTCAGTTTGACAATAAATTATATTAAAAAGTAGGGGTTTTGTTATGTATTACATAGGTTAATATACATGTATTTGGTAGTTGTGTGTTTGCTACTGTTTTTTTTTAAATTTTTAATGTTTTTTTAATTTATTTCTGAGAGAGAGAGAGAGGCAGTGTGAGCAGGGGAGGGTCAGAGAGAGAGGGAGACAAGAATCAGAAGCAGGCTCCAGGCTCTGAGCTAGCTGTCAGCACAGAGCCTGATGTGGGGCTCGAACCCACGAACTGTGAGATCATGACCTGAGCTGAAGTCGGACACTTAGCTGACTGAGCCACCCAGGCGCCCCGCTACTGTTTTTATAGACTGGCTTACCCGTGTACCTTGAAGTGATCCACGTACTGCTGGGCACATAGTAGAAGTTTAATATCTGTTAATCATTGAATACTGAAACCAGCTTTTTCTAATGGATTATCCAAGTTTCTCATGCTTTACTGACAATTCCCTAGTTCTTCACTGTCATGTCCCTGTATGCTAGTCTGCTAGTTCCCTCTTTCAGAGGCCCTGGGAAATCACATTTATGTTGGCAAGCCCCTAGAGTACAGTACTCTGCCTTAAAAAGCTACTTCTTAACCGTCTTTTCCACCCCCACCCCGAGGGTGCAGCCTCAGTGGGCACTCTGGTCACCAGAGTGTGAAACGCAGTCAAAGAAAAGAGGGGAGGGAGGCAGTGAGAGAATAGAAGGGCACTCAGGACAGACTGTCTCCCTCTGCCTTACTCTTTCTATCCTTATTAATCTGGGAGTCCCCTCACCTCCTGTCCTTTCTGGAACAAAGCGAAGTCTAAATAAAATGTCAACAACGTTTTTCTATTCTACCTACTTCTCTAGCTTCCCAGGTTACTTTGAAATCTGATCTCTCTCTCTCTTTTTTTTTTTTTAATGTTTTAATGCTTATTTATTTTGTAGAGAGAGACACACACAGAGTGTGAGCGGGGGAGGGTCAGAGAGACAGGGAGACACAGAATCCAAAACAGGCTCCAGGCTCTGAGCTGTCAGCACAGAGCCTGATACGGGGCTCAAACCCACGAACTGGGAGATCATAATTTTTGTCTCCCCCCAAATTCACATGTTGAAGTCATAACCCGCAGCACCTCAGAATGTATCCACTGACACTTTGGAGATAGGGCCTTTAAATAGGTAATTATGTTAAAATGAGGTTCTTAGGATGGGCCCTATTCCAGTACGACTGATACCCTTATAAGAAAAGGGAAGCCAAGAAGACAGGCCTCAGGAGAAACCAAACCTGTGGCCACCTTGAACTTGGACTTCTCACCTCCAGAACTGTGAGAAAATACATTTCTGTGTTTAAGCCACCCAGTCTGGGGTACTTTGCAGCTTTAGCAAACTGGTACTGTTGGAAGCCAAAGAGGTTCATCACCACCCTTAGGGTTACAAAGAGCTTTTCTCAGCCAAGAGGCCTTGTAGAGGGCCATAGGGAGTCTGGCTTTCCAGGATAGAACAATAGAGCCAATGCTTCTGCCCCCCACCCAGCTCGGGGTCACTTATGATTGCATAAGTGTCAATCAGAGTCAAACAACACCACAACTTCTCACTAAATTAAGTCAGACAGGTGATTACCCACACACGCTCTGTATTTAAATATCACCCCACGTTCTATGCGCTGCTCCACAACAAAGAACAATTCTTAGAGACCTTGCAAAACTCTGTTCCAGCAGAATTGTCTATAAAAAACATCCCCTGAAGGCTATTTCTCCTCACTTACTTCCACTGTACAACTGGAGATGCTTTTTCTTACTCTGGAAAAATCTTCCAGGTCATTATTCCCATTGAGGAAGTGGTTAATGTAGTGGTCATTACCCCTCCTGCTGAGTGTGACCTTGTACCAGATCATCCCTGAGAATTCAACAGGTGTGCCTGCTTTCAGAATTTTGCAAAGTTTTTCTGGAACTCCTATTTCTTCTTTGCTGTGCTCTCTACTCACTGCTTACTTCCATTCTAGGTCTGTGGGTCCCACTAGTGTAGATCCTGGAGATCTACAACAAAGCTTCATGAAATTGTACTTCAATTTCTGTTAACTTAACTTTAATCTGTTAACCTTCATTCTGTTAACCTAACCTTAACCTGCAAGACCTCAGTCTTGCAAAATAAATGTCCAATGTTTCCAGTTCCATGCATCTGAAATCCTTCATGAGGAAGTTCATGACACTGATGGCACTAGCAGAGCAGATGAGATTTCACAACCCACAGACTCAGAGGTACTACATGCAACTCTCTTTATTTCCCCATAACTGGATTCTCTCTCCAGCTTCCTCTCCTACCTGATGGCAGAAAACTTACCTCCAGGACAACTCAGACATGTCTGAGTTTTCAGACTTTTTCAAGTTCACAATTCAATGAACTCAGCTTTGAGCTCTCCCCGCTCTCCCTAGGTGGATCCATGCAAAGGGGGCTCAGCCTTGGGAGAGGACACTTGCCCTTTGAACCTTGCTCTGTCTTATGCTAGCTGATGCTGTTATGAGACCTGCTCCATCCCAGCCACTGTAGTCGTTCCTTCCTTTGACAGCCCTGGCCATCCTGATATGGGGTATTGACAGGTCGTCCAAGTGTTTTCCTCAACCTGCAGGTCCCATGGGGTCTCGGGCAACCCCTCTCCAGAGCACTGCCGCTACGGGATGCTCCCCAGGGGAGGTTACC
Source organism: Hyaena hyaena (assembly GCF_003009895.1). Lineage (NCBI taxonomy): Eukaryota > Metazoa > Chordata > Mammalia > Carnivora > Hyaenidae > Hyaena > Hyaena hyaena. Next base: position 394,822 of record NW_024081308.1, on the reverse strand, counting down.
AGCCTGGTCTTTCCGGTTTGCACATTTTCTCCTTTACTGGCTCACCCTCCCCCAAGCTGATGTCGTGTGGAAGGAAATCAGGTCTGTGCACGCTTCCCAGGTCCTGCCAGGAAGGGGCCCAGGCTTCCTAAAGTTTTCCTGGAAAAGTCCTCCTCCCCCACTACCCCAGCTCCGCCCTTCTGCAGGAGGGGGCAGCAGCGTGGCTGGCTTTAAGCTTTAACTCTTCCGTCACAGTCACAGCAGCACTCCCTTCTCTGTCCCACCCCCTTGCCGATCTCAGATCTCTGGGGACGAGGCGGTGGTGGGAGGGACACAACCTCTGCCTCATCATACATTTTTCAAAATTTGTATTTTCTTGGTGGGCACTGACCAAGTGGGCATGCTGTGTTCTGAGTTCTTCTCGCGATTTGTATCCCTCTCCCCATAGGGTAATTCATCTTCAGGTCTCACTGCTTGAAGGGGGAAGGTTCTTGGGCTTGAAAATGAAGATGGGACCATACTAACCAACTCTTCCATCTGCCTGTATTTTAAAACTGGATTATTTTCAGTGAAATGTTTCTCTGCCTTTTTATCGAAAGCGTATGCTCCCTTCACAAAACCTTTTTTTTTTAGCCTAAAAAGGCATTTTTACATTACGGTGGAGAAAGTTTGTTTGATGGGACTTACAAAATGCTACGAAGTTATTCATAACATTTGAGAGGAAGACACAGTGAGACTCTGTTGCATTTAATTCAATTATCAAACACGACATTTTTGAAGTGGATGGAACACTGACCAACACTGAGTCAGGCAATTCTTCTCAAAGCTTTATGTCTTCATTACACAGTTGCTGGCTTTTAAAGTGTTCATACTTGCACTTTCTTTTTCATGTTGTTTTGGTAACTGCAGAAAGGGGGAAGTGCATGAGTGTGCTCAGTACTGCCAGACCTTTCTTCACCTTACAGTTCTTCATTTTTCACATACCCTTCTTCCTTTAAGATACTCCCTCGTTAGTAATAATAGTCTGCATCAGCTCCAATGCTTAGAGGAACAAATAACAAGCCTCCTGAGCCCGCTTTGTTGCATGAAGCCCCTTAAAAAGTTCACATGCCTTTGGAAGGCAGATAAAGTTTATTAAAATGGAGTTTCTGGCAATGATTAAAATCAGTCACGTTTTCATTAAGGCAATGTTTTTAAAATTAATTAATTTATTTATTTTGAGAGAGAGAGTGAGAAAGCATGCACATTCGAGCAGGAGAGGGGAAGAGAGAGAATCTCAAGAAGGATCCATGGTCAGTGCAGAGCCCAACATGGGGCTCAATCTCAGGAACCATGATATCATGACTTTTGAGCAGAAATCAAGAGTTGGTGGCTTAACTGACTGAGCCACCCAGGTGCCCGTAAGACAATTTTTTTAATAGTCATTTTTTAATGTTTATTTTCGAGAAAGAGAGAAAGAGAGAGCACGGATGGAGGAGAAGCAGAGAGAGGGGGAGACAGGGGATCTGAAGTGGACTCCATGCTGACAGCAGTGAACCCCGATGTGTGTGGAGCTTGAACTCACCAACTGTAAGATCACGAACGTAGCCAAGGTCAGCGCTCAAAGGACTGAGCCACCCAGGTGCCCCTAAGGCAATGGAAGGCAGCCACCACTGCGGTTCATGGATTGAGTTGGAAATGTCTCTGGACAGGAGAAAATATTGTGTAGGGCTCAAGAGAAATGGGATGGCAAAACTGGTAGCGGAGCGTAACAACAGGTTGTCATTAGATTGTCTTTGGAGGGGCACCTGGGTGGCTCAGTTGGTTGGGTGTCTGACTTCATCTCAGGTCATGATCTCGCTGTTCGTGGGTTCGAGCCCCGCATCAGGCTCTGTGCTAACAGCTCAGAGCCTGGAGCCTGCTTCTGATTCTGTGTCTCCCTCTCTCTCTGCTCCCGCCCTGCTCATGCTCTCTCTCTTAAAAATGAATGAACATAAAAAATTAAAAAAAAAGAAAAGAAGATTGTCTTTGGAAACTGGTTGCTGAGGTCACACAAAATCCAGGGGACGGGTACAGAATTCAATCAACTGTCATTGTCACATCAGTGAGAGCTGTGGTCCCAGCAATAAAAAGAATGTGAAAATGAAGGAGAATTTCATCAAGTTCAAAAGCCTGGAGCAGACACCTTGTCTTCCTGGAACTGGGCTGAGAATTGTTCCTTCAGCGGATGAGCATCTTTTAAGTGAAGGAATTAAGTGAATTAAGTGGAGAAATGTAGGATGTAGAATTAAGTGAAGAAACGCTAAAGAGAACCAAACTCATAATACCAGTATCTCCATGTTAAGGGATTGACACATCCTTAAATGTATAAATCCAATCTAAGATGATTAAATGCACTTAACAAAACAATCATATTATAATAAAAATCACTTAAAAGTGATTGGTTTTTTAATGTTTCTTCATTATTTTTGAGAGAGAGAGAGAGAGAGAATGAGTTGGGGAGGGGCAGAGAGAGAGGGAGACAGAATCTAAAACAGGCTCCAGGCTCTGAGCTGTCAGCACAGAGCCTGATGTGGGGCTCGAACCCACAGATCGCTAGATCATGGCCTGCGCCAAAGTTGGACACTTTAATGACTGAGCCACTCAGGTCCCCCAAAAGCGATTGTTTTAATTTGCTAAACACAATATGAATTAAGTTGAACTAGAAACTTAGTAATAAACATTAATTTTAGGACCAAAGCCACCCGTTTTGTCTGCACAAATACTATCCTCGAGGACACTAAACAATTCCCCGACTCACATGACTCTTCCTTCAAAGCCTATTTGTCTTGGAGGTAATGGTGGTTGTGGGGGGACTATCACTGAGACCAGAGACTGAAAGCAAAGTAAAACAAAGATGTTCCTTTTATTCCCATATAAGAGAGCTCTCTTGAAATTGTTAAAGTTAACTTCTACAAAGTCAATCCTACTTTTTATTACTTAGGGGGGAAAGTCTTCATATTTATATCATGAGCATTGTTCTCGTGTCATCGGCATTCTGGAACTTGATTTGCCTTTTGTTTGCTATTTGCAGTGCTTTCTAGCATGTGTAACAAATGACACACTTTGAACCCTCAAGTTACTGGGGTTCTAGTTTTCTTCTTCTTTTTTTTAAATTTTTAAAATTTATTTATCTATTTTGAGAGAAACAGAGACAGCACAAGTTGGGGAGGGGCAGAGAGAGAGGAGAGAGAGAATCCCAAGCAGGCTCCGCACTGCCAGCACAAAGCCTGATGGGGGACTCGAACTCACAAAACCTTGAGACCGTGACCTGAGCTAAAACCAAGAGTCAGATGCTTAACCGACTGAGCCACTCAGGCACCCCTAATTTTCTTACTTCACGTCAATGAACTGTTGTATTCACTTTGTGTCTTATAAAATGGTTTTACTTAAGGTGGGAGCATATTTCCCCAGGATTCCAAAGAGTTTTGTGATTAAAGGTGAAGCCTTCTAGAAACAGTGCAAAAAGAGAAAGGGGGTGCCATCCACTGATCCCTAAATCTCAGGAACAAAACCAAGGAGATGCATTCTGAGGCCGTATCATTAAAGTTAAGCCAGTGTTTGACTACCTAGGGATTGTTATGACCCCCCCACAGTCAGAGCATCATTAAAACAGACCAGTCTCAGGGCAAGAGAGCAGACTCCGGGGAATTCACCAGGCCACCTACACAGCTACTCTCTAGCTGCCCTCCAGAAGAATGCACATGGTTGTGGTAGACTCCAGATTTAAGCAGCGCCACAGAGAACGCGCTCCTTATTTTGCAACGTGAGCATATAGGAAAGACCCTGAAAGGATTCTGAAATTTGCCCAGCAGGATGAACAGAAATCTTACGCATAAAGTCCAGCTGAATCAAGGAGTCTCTGTCTCCGTCTGCTTGGCTTTGCTGGACCAACAACTCAAGCCGGCACCACTTGTCTGTGTCACAATGGCTTTAAACACTTCTAGATCTAATACGCCCCTCCCCACTGTGCAAAAAAGTTATGCAAACATGCACAGATGATTGGAAACATTCGTTTTCAACTGATTTGCAAAATTAAAAGATTTGTCAAAGATGTTACCAAAAACATAGATACTTATTTGCTGTAAATGAACAAAAAAGAATTCAAATGAGAAATTTTAAAAATAATACAGCGTTATTCATAATAGTATGTGAACAATCTAAGTGTTGACAGATGAATGGATAAAGAAAATGTGGTGTGTAGATAGATAGATAGATACATAGGTAGACAGTTCAGCCTTTAAAAAAGGCAATCCTGTCATTTCTGATAACATGGGTGAGCCTGGTGGGTATTACACTAAGTGAAATAAGCCAGACAGTAAGTATAGTATCACTTACATGTGTAATCTAAAAAAGTAGTCGAGAGGCACTAGGGTGGCTCAGTCGATTAAGTGTCTGACTTCAGCTCTGGTCATGATCTCACGGTTTGAGGGTTCGAGCCCTGCATCAGGCTTTGTGCTGACATCTCAGAGCCTGGAGCCTGCTTCAGATTCTGTGTCTCCCTCTCTCTCTCTGCCCCTCCCCCACTTGCACTCTGTCTCTCTCAAAAATAATAAATAAACATTAAAAAATTAAACAAAAACAAAAACAAGCAAACAAACAAAAACAACCGAACTCATAGAAACAGAGAGTGGGACAGTGGTGCCATGGCCTGGGGGTTGGGGGAAATAGGGAGAGGTTGGTAAAAGGTTACAAACTTTCAGCTATAAGATGAATGAGACTGGAGGATCTAATATAAGGCTTGGTGAATATAGCTGATGAGAGTGTATTGTAGAGTGGAATTTTTTTGAGACAGTAGAGCTTAAATGTTCTCACCAGAAAAAAAAGGTAAGTATACCAGGTGATGTGTTAATTAACTCAATGGGGGGAACTCTTTCACAACATATACATGTATCAAATCATCGCATTGTACACTTTAAACATCCTACAATTTTACCTGCCAATTATGCCTCAGTAAAGCTGACAAAATAGTAACAGCAGATGACACATTGTCCAGCAGTGATTTGTTGTGTAACCTAAAGTAACTGTTTTGGGTCAACTAGTTCTTTTGTTTGTTTTTTTTTAAATGTTTTTTAGTGTTTACTTATTTTTGAGAGACAGAGACAGTGCATGAGTGGGGGAGGGGCAGAGAGGGAGGGAGACACAGAATCTGAAGCAGGCTGCAGTCTCTGAGCTGTCAGCACAGAGCCCGACATAGGGCTCAAACTCATGAACTGTGAGATCATGAGCTGAGCCAAAGTCTGACGCTTAACTGACTGGGCCACTCAGGCGCCCGGGATCAACTAGTTCTTAATCAAATTATTTTGGATCAAATGGTCCGCTGCACAAAATGCAGATGAAGGAGGTATATAAAGCAAAGACAGAGGACAGGATCAGATTTTTCCAAAAGTGCATTCTCAGTCTTGTCTTAAGGCTAATGGGACTTCCAGTGGGTGTGCCTGTTCTGCTGTTGGGAGAGGAGGGGAGGGAAGGGAGGCGAGTGGGAAGACAGCAAGATCAGCCCAGACTTATCTTTCCAGGCCCTCAAGTCTTGATCCGCAGCCTCTTCGTGGCACAAGAGACCCTCTGAGTGATTGCTAATCCCTCTCACCCCGCCCCCCAACTCCCACCCCAGTCCGGGGACTTGTCTTCCTTGTCCGTTGTCCCATGGGCTCTACGGGAAAGGCTGAGGCAGGGAAAGATTTGCTCGGCACTCAGACACTGCGGCAGCGGAAACGGTTCGTAGCTTCCCCATATTCTAAGGGCATTAAGAATCAAATGTCCTTAGAATAAACACTCTATGATGCCTGGGAGTGGGAAAAGAGACGTCATTTATCAGGCAATGACCTTGTCCTCTTAGAGTAGTTCAGGAGAATTGGGCATGAATGTGATAAATCATCCTGAAATTTCAATGTATTTGGATGGGACTTGGGTAACTCCTCTTAAGTATGGTTGTGGTTGTTCTTCTTTTTTTTAAATGTTTACTTATTTTTGAGAGAAAGAATGTGGGAGGGGAGGGGCAGAGACACAGAGAGGGGAGACAGAGGATCTGAGGCAGGCTCTGCACTGCAGCAGCGAGACTGACAAGGGGCTCAAACTCAGGAACTGAACCGTGAGATCGCAACCGGAGCTGAAGTCAGATGCTCAGCCTAACTCAGCCACCCAGGAGCCCCAGTATGTTTATTCTAAAACGCTGCATGTCCATCTGAAAGGAGGGCAAGAGGTGTGGACCAAGGCGGTTTGTATCTGAGCACTTCACGGTCACTAACTGTCCAAAGCTTAAATTAGCCCTGAAAGCAAACCAGGTAGAAGCCTACTCTCCTCTGGGGCTTTGAGCCCATTCTTGTTTCTCATGCGCGCTCCTCCCACTGCTGCTACTGTGACGGGCTTTCTCACTGAGCCCCCCACCCCCACCCCAACATACCCAGCTCCCTGTTAAACCCCTGCCCCTGTTAAACACACACACACACACACACACACACTCAGCATCTTCACAGAAAGCTCTTCCTCTCTCTTCTGGTCCTAACTGAAACCAGGCCGTCTAGCAATAAAGCACCCCTTCTAGAAACTCTTCTGCATCTCTAGAGCCTGGGGCATGAGTGAAGACAGAAGGATGGGGCTGGGGAGAAGGAGGTTAGCGTCCCTTCATCCCTTCACATTTTACACCTTGCTCTTCTGACTTCAGGGTAGATCCCAACTCCTAGGAGGTCCCTCCCATGCAGCAACTTCACCGTCCTCAGGGTGTTAATTCTAAGGTAATCACTCACATGTCACAGGATCTGTCTCCAGGATTATAGTGTTTTAACCTCCCTTCGACCTATCCTATTTTTCCAGACTTTGCCAGCTTTTAAAAGAATGACAGACTGCATTAGCCTCAGAGGTTAATGCAGCCACTATCTTAACTGTCCTGATACCTCCAAGAGTGGAGCACCGGAAAGGATGTGACTTCAGACCCAGCATAGGCTCAAATTCCAGGTATGCTACTGGCTAGGAAGGACATCAGTCTTTGCCTGATGACTTCACCTTTTTCACTTCACTTTCTGGTCATCTATAAGGTGGATATCATACCAACTTCATAGGGCAGTCATGAAGTAACATCTAAAAGATCTGGCACATAATAGGTGCTCATTAAATGTTGGCCACTTTCCATTCGCTGGATTTTGGTGCTTCTCGGCAATGCTTTTCCTCTCCCCTTCACTGGTGTTTCCAAACCTTCTCTGCTCACTGTCCAAATGCCCTACTGCCTTCTATTTCACTAAGAGTTAAGTCACCCTGGTAACACACAACACCCTTCCCCTGCACCTATTTTCTTCTGTTTCAAAAGAAGAGGCACTTCTCTATTTCCTCCCCATTGTCCTCTGGACCTATTTCTCTCCATTTTCCCTCTGGACCTCACTTAATCAATTACCTCCTCTCTCTGGTATACTTACTCTCTACATCCATTTCCGCTGATAATTTCTTCCTTCCCACCCAGCCCACGGACACTTGATGTCTGCCTCTTCTTAAATGTCTTCCGTTGACCTTGCACCCCTTCTAGTCACCGCCTTCCCATTGTGTCTGGATCTCCTTGAAAGAGCCTTCCCTCTCCTCAGTGCCCAGCCAGCCAGCTGCCCCTCAACCTGCCGCAGCGCGTGTGGCTTCCTGTGTCACCGGCCTCACTTGCTCTTGTGAATGTCACCAGTGCCCTTCTGAGTGCTGCATACAAGACACTTTTTAATCCTTTGTTCCTACTTCAATTCTCAACAGCATTTTACTCTGGGGGCAACTTCTTCTCGAATGCTCTTCTCTGTGTGTCCAGGACCTCGATATCTGCTGGTATATTTTTTTGCATGACGCTGGCCATTCCTTTTTCAGTCTCCTTAGAAAATTATTGGTTCCTCTTGTCTAAGTCCACTCTCTCCAACATATACTGGGTGCCTACTGAGTGCCAGACCTGTGTGGATGGATGTATTGCTGAGAGATTAAGACAACAATAGTAGAAGCACAGTTAGAAGTTGTACAAAGGCAAGACCCACAGTCAGGAGGGCTGGACCGTGGTCAGGGAAGGCTTCATGGAGAGGGGAGAGGAAGAGTAAGTGTCTACAAGCAGACAAGGAAAGAAAGGATATTTTAGGCAGAGGAAACATGCCCAGGGCAACACCAAAAAGGTAGACAGAAGCAGATTTACAGAAGTAGAATTCAGAGCAACGCAAGTCTCAAGATATTATGTTGCTCTGTTTCAGCGTTCTCAACCAGTGTGATTTTGCCCTTCAGGGGACATTTGGCAATGTCTGGAGACATTTTTGGTTGTCACCATCTGGGGAGTGCTATTAACATCCAGTGGATAGAGGCCAAGGACACTGTGAAATATCCCACAATGCATAGGACAGACCCCCCAAAACAAAGAATTTTCCAGCCCCAAATGCTAATGATGCTGAGGTTGAGACATCATGTTTTATTCTAACTGTAGTCTGAGGAGTCTGGCTCCAGGCCAAAGTTCAAGGCGTGACTTTTTTTCAGGCCAGACCACAGGCAATCACAGTTTTACCTGGCAAGGCTCACAAGGGGTAGGCTCTGCCCTACTCATGCTAGATTCGGTGCTCAGCCAGGGCACTGCAGTTTTCTGGACAGGGTTGCAAAGACTTAGAGGTGAGCCCCACCGTACTGCACCCCCTCCCCCAGTCATGCTCTGAGGCATATCTGCAAGCCTGGCCCAAACGCCTCCACTCTCAGGCTTCTTTTTGTGGGGGAGTTGTCTCAGATGAGGCCTGTGTCAGGATCTCTGCCAGGACCACCTGGTCCGGGGGGCCATGAAGACACTACTCTCCTCTCTGACTCAGCATTCAGTACTTTTCCACTCTTAGGCTTCCTCCCCACCACCTCCCCAGGCCCCCAGGTCCTGGCAGCTCAACTCTCCGACTGGCTGTAGACCTAGTCACATTGTCCGATTATTTGGCTTTCTTTGCCTTTGAATCTAGGAGGCACTTAATGATTTTAGAGCTGAATCCACAAAAGCATGTGTCAGTTTTCCAGATGGCAAACCCAAGAGAGGTAATTCATAGCAGATGATAGAAAAAGGCTTCAAGGAATTTTGTGGACAGCTCGGCAAAGGAAAATTTCACCGGGGTCAGTGGAAACTCCTCTGTTTAGGTCTCAAAGAGTAACTGTGTAAGTGTGGGGTGAGTGCCTAGGGTTACCTAGCAGTTGTGGGGATCAGCACGCCGAAATGTTAGGATTCCCTGATATTTAGAGCCATGTAGGTTAGAATCCAATTGTAGTCTGGCTGGGGTAGGTTACCCTGGAGTGTGCTGTTCAGGTTTTGGCATGCTCGAGAAAGTTATTTGCTTTAATTTGTGATTAAAGGTATTTCATTGTGCAGCCTTGCATGCTCATGACACAAAGTCTTCATGAGGGCATCTACTGACAGGTCTGCTCTCATCTCAGACACTGTCTCCCACTTGCCTTCTCCAGAGACAGTGACTGTTGTACGTCACCATTTTTTTAGGAGGGTCCATGACAAACCCAAATATGTCCAAGGAAACAATTGGGCAAATGAAGGATGCTTATATTGGAGAAGGAAAAACTTCTCAGCATGGTGGAGAATAAGGTAACATGAATTCTCAGGAAAAGAGCTTGGAACAGGAGTCGATTTGCTATGGCTCTCATGGAATAGAAGCTTCTGCCCCTGCCCCACCCCCCACCCCCCACGCTGTCTTCTTTGAAGACTTCCACCCAATATCACGTTTATTATTGTGATTCTTTTTTTCTGAAGGAGAGCCCTCCCCCACCCCAAGTTGAAGATGATTAACTCCACTAATTCTGGGATCCACCCCTGAGCTAGAATTAGTCTATATAATTCCTTGGGACAAAACTAGGATTAATAGTAGAAAGTTACAGTGAGGCAAACATTGCTCAAGATCTGGAAATTCTCCCAGTTAAAGCTATTAAAAATTGGGATGGGCTGCAGAAAACCAAAGAGTGTGTCATTGGATGCCTTGGGTAGAGGCGAATGAGGCAAGGGTGTTGTAAGAGGGGCTGATGATCTCTTCCAACTCTAGGAATCAAGGTCTCTGAGATAAGCTACAGAGCACAGAGAAAGCATTTGCTTGGCTGTGTATTAATAGCAGGTACCCCGAGTCCAGACACATATTAGCTTGCTAGGTTTAAGTCACTGTATTATAAAAAATAAAAATATTCAGAAGCACTCAGTATTTCATGATGAACTTTCTCAAACCTATTCAAACCAGTGGGAAGTTACTGAATCTAGTTGGCCACAGACTCCCTATCTATTACCCCTAATCTTCTACTCCTCTTGCCATGCTCTCAGATGCTGGATTCCTTGCTCAAAATCAGCTAGAGGCATGGTTGTGTTCTTTCTGTACGGTCTCCAGTGCAGAGAGAAGTAGCCAGCACCCCACCATCGCAGTAATGTTTGTGGCCGCTGAACGAACAGTTAAGTGCAGTGGCCACTGGCCCTTTAAGGCACATCAGTAGATGCTTTCTCACGATGAACAACTGGTGATAATTTCACTAATAGAGATGCCATCATATGCTGTGATTTACTGGTGTCCCGTTTTCATCAGGAAGAAATTCAGCACTGCATTGAGGCCAAACACATCTGTATTGATCTCATATTGTGACCTTTAAAAGTTTGTTTTCTTGGACTGCTCACACCCAGGATGACATTGATCGTGGTTCTCAGGACAGCAGAAACAACGCTAGGCATTTCACTAGAGAGAACTAAACGTAACAAATTGGGTAAGCAGGTAAAAACGCAAAACCAGAGAAGGGTTTAGTCAGCAAAGACAGTAGGGGACTGGCTCAGGAAACAAGACAGAGACCGGATCCCCAGAACCACCCAGGGGTGCCCTGAGGCTAGGAGCTGGGCCTCCTTTGAGAGCAGCTGTGCAGGCAGGACAGAGGCGTGGAAGACTGCCGCCTGCTGGTGCTGCCACCTCTGCCAGACACGGGCGGGCTGGTTTGGGGGTCTGGAAAAGAGCCGGGAGTTTGCCAGTGTGATGGTGACAAGAACAGCAGGCCGGCAGGTGGCCATTTCCTCCCCAAGCCTTCCAGTGTCTCTCAGTGCTCCCCCGGGTAGGTCCTAATGGGGAGCCAGCTGGCAAAGAGAAGTGTATTTGCAGAGCCTTAACCTTGGCATCAGACTGCAGAGCAGGGCAGGGAGGTGCTGAGCTTCGAGGCAATGGCTTCCTAACCAGCACAGCCTCATCTGTCTGCCGCACACCCAGACCCCTCACGACCCTGCCTGCTGATCACACTGCCCTCCCCTCGTCTCCTTCCCACCCTGATGAGGGGTTGCTGTCCCTCCTCGCCATCTCTCAGGGAGAACTGATGAAGCCCACCTCTCACTCCATTTGTACCTGCCCAGGTAATTAAAAAAGCACTGGGGACACATCAACATGTCTGTTTTTCCCTGTTAAAATCCTGAAGCCTCTTAATGGAAAAGGATGTGTTTTCATTATTTTGTCTCCAAGGCCAAAGCTGTGGTTGGCACGCAGCGGGCACTTTAAAAACATTCGTTGAGGGAGCGCCTGGGTGGCTGAGGCCTTTGAGCAGCCAACTTCCAACTTCGACTTCCGACTTCCACTTGGGTCATGATCACGATCGTATTGGGCTAGCTGCTGTTAATGCAGAGCCCCCTTCGGATCTTCTGTTGCCCCTTCCCCGCTTACTCTTTTTCAAAAACAAATAAATCTCTAAAAAAAACCCAAACATTTGTTGATCAAATATGTCTTAGATGTTTGCCCAATCATAGCACTGATCATCTAATTGGAAGAGGTCATATAAAACATTAATATACAAATTGAAAATTTTTAAAGGCAAGTGAAGCACACTGGACTTTAAAAATTATTTTTTAATTTTTCCTAATTTAGAGAAAACTCTAACAACTTCCTTTTAGTAATTAAACGTAGTAGGTAGCTTTTTGGGAGTCTAATATAGCTTTCCTTTAATAATCAAATGGGTTAAGAACTTCTCAGGAAGGGTTTAAAAGCCCTCATCTCTGCATGAGTTGGATAACACACATGGAAAATACTTGTGGTCTGAGAATAGAGGTGTTTTCATATATGGAAGGTTTTTTTTTTTCTTTTCCCATTTTCTTTGGGAAAGATGGTTATTCTTTTACGGAAGACGACAGAAACAGCAAAACAATACTAAATTTCCTCCCAGGGAAGCACATTGGCCCCACTGAGGTCGCTTCTCAGTTCAGAAGAGGGCGTTCCCTCTCCAAGTTGCCCCTGGGGAAGGGAAGGGCTCAGATGATGTCTTTCAGCTCATGATTGGCCCAGGGACAACTTTAGAGGCTAAAGTAATGCTGACAATAATAAGGCGCATTAATCAAGGGGTGCATTAATCGAGAGGCACAGATAATTTAAACAGCTCGGGGTTCAGAGAGAGGAGACACAAGTTGGCCCAGAGCGAGTCCCTGCACACTCCTGACTAGGCCTGCGGGCTGGACCTGGCACACAGCTTATTCCCTGGGGCTATAATTCCCAGGTGGGCACCGGTCAGCCCCCAGTGACATTTATACCCACACCAGAGAAATAGGGACAGCACCATGGGATTTTCATTCAACTAAGTGTATTTCGTGTGAAAAAAATTGTCCTTAGCCCAAGTCACGTCCCTTCTGCACTTTGGTGTTAAAATGTCATTTCTGTGATAAAATGATTGTGATGGGAAACAGCAGGGTTTTCTTTTTGCCTTTCTTTTTCACTTGGCCACATACGTGATTGACAAATCTATGTAGGTCACAAAAACAAAAAAAATTTTTTTGAGACGTTGCTGGTGTGTGGAATCTAGAAGTCTGGGAACCACGATAAAAGGCATGTCCCTGGGGCCCCTCTCCTGAGTCTTTCCTTAACCAAGAGCGAATGGGCTGGAGGAAGGGGTGTCAGTCAACAGAGGGCAGCTCTTCATTCTTGCCTGATTAAAAGCAGAAAAACTTCAGCTCAGGTCATGATCTCACAGTTCGTGGGTTTGAGCCCTGCTTCAGGCTCTGTGTTGACAGCTCAGAGCCTGGAACCTGCTTCAGATTCTGTGTCTCCCTCTCTCTCTGCCCCTCTCCTGCTCATGATCTGTCTCTCTTTGTCTCTCAAAAATAAATAGATTTAAAAAAAAAAAAAAGGCAGAAAAACAAGTCATTGGGGGTACCTGGGTGCTCCGTGGGTTAAGTGTCAGACTCTTGATTTGGGGTCAGGTCATGATCTCACAGTTTGAGAGATTGAGACCCTCCCCCTTCCTCCCCCCCCCCCCATGGCTGTCAGTGCAGAGCCTGCTTGGAGTTCTCTCTCTCCCTCTCTCTCTCTGCTCCTCCTCAACTAGAGTACTTTCTCTCTCAAAATAAATAATTAAAAAAAGAAAGAAAGAAAAAGAGAAAGAAAGAAGGAAAGAGAGAGAGAGAGAGAAAGAAAGAAAGAGAAAGAAAGAAAGAAAGAAAGAAAGAAAGAAAGAAAGAAAGAAAGAAAGAGAAAAACGAACAAGTCATTGGTGAGAACTTCGAAGGCTCAATGAGCTTCACCAACTACTAAATAAGAATCTCTCTCCCTCTCCCTCCCTTCCTCCCTCTCTGTCTTTGTCTCTGTCTCCATCTCTCTCAAAATGCCCTATCAGGAAAAAAATAAAAATAAAAAGCCCACTGGAAAACACAGTTGTTGTATAAATATTCCAAAATTGTATTAGAAAAGAAATCATGTGGTTTTTAGGAGAAAAGAGTCTGGCCTTTTCTGTGACATGGGTGACTGGGTCTCCTTTACTTTTCATTTTTTTTTCTTAAATGTTTATTTTTGAGACAGACAGTGTGTGAGCAGGGGAGGGGCAGAGAGAGAGGAAGACACAGAATCAGAAGCAGGCTCCAGGCTCTGGGCTGTCAGCACAGAGCCCGACATGGATTTCGAACTCACACACTGCAAGATCATGACCTGAGCCAAAGTAGATCCTTAACCAACTGAGCCACCCAGGCACCCCTCTCCTATACTTTTCTAAACTGTGGTAGAGAGCTGTCAATTGTGTGTTTGATGAGGAGGTAGCATTATTCTCCAAAAAGAAAAGAAGATGGTGTTTTTTATCAATATGTAATAACTAAAATTATAAAATTAGAAACAAAATGTTGTTCAATCTTTGTGTTCAGTTGATAAATTGTGCTCATTTTTTCCACCAACGATGTTAGGAAGTCAATACAACTTTTCATTATTTTAAAAAATGTTTATTTATTTATTTTGAGAGAAAGCGTGCAGGCACGTGAGTGGGAGAGGGGCAGATAGAGGGAGAGAGAAAATCTCAAGCAGTTTCCATGCTGTCATTCTGGAGCCCAACACTGGGCTCAGTTTCACTAACAGTGACATCATGACCTGAGCCAAAATCAAAAGCGGGCCACTCAACCAACTGAGCCACCCAGGCACCTCTCCTTATTCTTTAATCAGCACTGAATTTGTGTGTAAATTTGACAGATCAAATTCCCCTAACCAGCAGCATTTCCAAACTTGACTAAATTATCTTAGATCGTTCAAGCTATAGGTATGAGTATACTATCTAACCCTTCCAAATACTTTGACTGAGAGTTTTTATAATTCTCAGGGGCAAAATCGCCCTGCACACTTACGTATTATTTTGTCCATCTAATACGTCAAATGTCAGAAGCCAACAAATCAGCTTCCCTAACCCTATCAAACATCCTAACAGCAGCCAAAGCATACATAAAATATTGCAATTTGCTAAACTTGCTACCACAATTATATTAACAACTTAAACAAGTCCCGTATTATAATATAGCTTGATTTCCGTCTTCATCCCAGAGTTAAAATGTGATTATCAGCCCACGGGTCGGATCCCACATCCCAGGCCCTGGGCCTGCAGGGCCATAGAGCAGGTTTGGGGTCTCAGGATCAGAACAAGGACCCAATAAGTCAGGTGGCACCCTTATTCCCAAAGACCTCCTTACCTCCTGGTAGCTCACTTCTTTGCCTTTATGGGTTTTCCCCCCTGATAACAGTTAACCCCTGTGTGGGTCCACCTCCCTCTAGCTGGTCCCCTATCCCCCTCAGAGCATCCCGGAGTCAGTCTTGCACCTGCGGATCGACTCTCCGTGCCCGGATGCACACTGCTTGACATCAGATACCAAACAAAATATAAGCCTGGTATGTAATCAGGGGTTATCGATACACATCATTTTCTGAACCCGTTATTAGAAATGTATATAAAGCTCTCCTGAAGCACACCTCATACTGTTTGCCTTTTTTGAGGTCCTAATGGACTCATGGGTTTTACAGAATGATTGTTTTCTTTTCAATGCTCACATCATCACGGTGTAGCCCATGGGAGTGCCTTATTTAATGGGCTCCTTTTTAGTCATGAAAGCGCTGTATCTTTGACAGCAAGCAACTTGTGTCAAGCTGATTTTCATCTTCCCTCTCTCACAACACAGAATCAGCTACTATGATTGAAAGCAGAGAGGCCCTGGGGACGTGACACTGATTTTGGCCACTTTAGAAAATATCATAAGTTCACATTTATGTGTCTAATGTTACCTCTATCTTTATTTATTTATTGAGTACTCCTTTTTTTAAAAAAGTTGATTTCTCTATTTTGAGAGAGAGAGAGAGAGAGAGGAAGCTTGAGTCGGGGAGGGGCTGAGAGACGGGGGGAGAGAGAGAGAGAGAGAGAGAGAATTCCAAGCAGGCTCCATGCTGCCAGCGCAGAGCCGGACTCGGACTCGGGACTCTTTACAGGGCTTGAACTCATGAACCATGAGATCATGACCTGAGTTGAAACAAGAATCGGATGCTTAACCCACTGAGCCACGCAGGCGCCCCAGTGAGTACTATTTTTATTTAAAGCAATCTGATGTAAAATAAGGTTTTCAATGTTTCCCTCTTTTTTCTGAGCCACCAGCTTCTCTCATCTGACATACCCATATCCTCTCGCCTTCTTCAGTGCGTCATACTTTATGTTATTTTCCCCAACAACTTGATTAAATCACACCATCCAACCTTACTGTCACACAAATGTGCCCCTATTTAGATCTTGGAACCCTCACTGGGATTGCCTGCTCTTTTAAAATTGTTATGTGTCTTATTGGCCATTTTTCCGGGTTTGTTTGGCAATCACCACACTCCGTTAGGAGCCAGTTATGGGGTTAGACGTAGAAGACTGAAATGTAAATACGCTTTCACATCTCTCATAATAACAAAATCAATAGACGCCTTGCGACTATCAGGCATTAACACTTACAAATGAACTCTTAACATGCCAAACCGCACTTTGGTTTTTGACTGCATTTTTGGTACTGTAGTGTGTGAACCTGCAGGTGGCATAAAGAGAGAAGAGAGTGGACGGGCCTTTTTAGTCACTTTTGGCCCAGTTCACTTACAAACATTAATTCAACAGGCGAGATAGTTCCCCCTACGTGCCATGCCCCCATTCTAGGCTCCAGCTTCCCTGCCCTTGTTGGGATTATATTCTAGTGCCAGCAAATCCGCTATATTAGCTAAAGCATGTTTGCTTTCTTTTTTTTTTTTTTTAATTTTTTTTTTTGTTTTATTTATTTCTAGGCGCGCGAGAGAGACAGCGTGAGCAGGGAAGGGTCAGAGAGAGAGGGAGACACAGACTCTGAAACAGGCTCCAGGCTCTGAGCTGTCAGCACAGAGCCCGATGCGGGGCTGGAACCCACAGGCCGTGAGATCATGACCTGAGCGAAAGTTGGACGCTTAGCCAACTAAGGCACCCAGGCGCCCCAGCATGTTTGCTTTCAAAACCTGATTTACTCATGTTATAATTCCCCAGGAGATTGTAGGAGCAGAAAAAAGTCCCCTTACTTCTGACATATAATCTCTCTAACTGAAGTGCTATAGCAGGGAATGCTTTTAACAGAGAACAATGCCTTCCAACTAAAAGGCAGGAATCTGGGACAGAGTTATTTATTGAGTCATTGAATTGCTATGAATGATTTTCCATTGAAATATAAATGTTAACATTCCAGGCTTTGCTGGCTTCACAGAGGGATTAGAAAGTAGGAATGTACCAAGAATGTGCACACAGGAGGACTCCAAGGTTAAGAGAAGGAAGGAAACAAGAACAGGAGCCGTGGATGCCTGGAGCTAGTCTGTGTCCAAGCACATCTAGATGGCTTCTCAAGGGCACAAAGGGCTGCACTCAAGGACATTCTCAAGGACAATGGTGGCCTGCGCTCCATTCTTTGCCTACAGATTTTATTTGATTTTTAAAAACTTTTTATTGAGGTATATATACGTTCAGAAAAGTACATATACCCTAAACATGGAACTCAACAAATTGTCGGCAACTGAACATACCTATGCAACAGTCCCAACTAAAAAGCAAGGTTTTATTTTGGGCACCCGGGTGGCTCAGTTGGTTAAGCCTCCGACTTTTGATTTTGGTTCAGTTCATGATCTCATGATTAGTGGGTTCGAGCCCTCATTTGGCCCCGTGTTGAAAGAGTGGAGCCTGCTTAGGATTCTCTCTCTCTCTCTCTCTCTCTCTCTCTCTCTCTCTCCCTCTCCGTCTCAGTCTGCCCCTCCTCTACTTGTTCTCTCTCTCTCAAAATAAATAAACTTGAAAACAATAGGAACAAATAAAAAGCAAGGTTTTATTTTAATAATAGGAACGTTGCATATGACACAAAATCCAAAAGGTCAAAAAGAGTATGTATGAAGTAAGTCTCCCTCCTACCCCGTTTTCCAGTCACCCAGTTTTCCTTCCTAGAGAAAAAACATTAATAGTTTCTTAACCAGTGGGTTTTATTTATTTTAAAAAGAATATTTAATTCCAGGATAGTTTACATACAGTGTTAGTTTCAGTTGTAGAATATAGTGATTCAACAATTCTATACATTGTCCAGTGCTCATCATGGTAAGCGTACTCTTAATCTTCTTTACCTATTTCACCCATTCCCCCCCACCCCCCCACCTCCTCTCTGGCAACCATCAGTTTGTCCTCTATAGTTAAGAGCTTGCTTTTTAACCAATGAGGGTTTTGTTTTGCTTTAAGATTTTATTTGAAAAAAACTTTCTTATCATTTATTTTTGAGACACAGAGAGAGACAGAAGGCAAGTGGGGGAGGGGCAGAGAAGGAGACACAGAATCTGAAGCAGGCTCCAGGCTCTGAGCTGTCAGCACAGAGCCCACCCACAGGGCTTGAACCCAGGAACCCAGAGATCATGATCTGAGCCAAAGTGGGAAGCTTAACCAACTGAACCACCCAGGCGCCCCAAGATTTCTTTTAAGTAATCTCTACAGCCAAGGTGGGGCTGGAACTCACAAGCCCAAGATGAAGAGTCACATGACCTATGTACTAAGCCAGCCAGGCGCCCCTAACCCGTGAGTTTCAAATCAGACTCTTGACCTCTGTAGGCTCTTGGCTGGGTGGGGTATGGGAGGGTGAAGTCCTGGAACGTTCTTTCTATGAGCCATATAAGGCCCCTGAACCTGTCCCAGCCTCCCCTGGCCTAGGCTGCCCAGGGACAACAGCCGAGAAGGGTCCGGGACCCGATTCAAGCGGCAGCCATACCTAGGTGCGCTCCTCCCCCATCTCCGCCTTACCCCCCCCTCCCCCCTTGGGTGATAGGTTGGGGGAAGGCAGGGCACAGACGCGGGGGAGGGGTGAGAAATCTGACACTCAAGTCCTACTACGGGCCCTTGGCCATTAAAGAGGAAGCCTCCGGGCAGCCCAAGGGTGGGCAGAGGGCCATCGTCAGTCCTGGGAAAGGGGAATGCAGGGAGGCTGAGAGGGCGGCCTTTCCTTGGGAGAGCGTGGAAGGAAGGCGGCGGCGGCCACGCCCAGGAGGAAGAGAGCGGGACAGGGTGGGGGCAGCCCCTCCGGGGGCTACTGGGAGCCGATCCCCAGGGTCTGGAGGAAGTCTCCCAGGGTCATCCTTCTGGGTGTCTGGCGACTGTCCTCCCTCCGGGGTGTGGAGGCGGTCCTCTCCCGGGGAGTCTGGGGACGGTCCCCTCGCTGGCCAGCCTGCCGCGTGGAGACCGGCGGGACCGGGCAGCGGCGGCCCCGCCCCGCGGTACTTTTAGTTTGGGGATCTCCAGGGGAGACGTTAAAAATAGCCCGGCTGACGTGTGAAGAGCGGCTTTGTAAGTCAAGTGATGAGTGCCCGGTCAAGTGCAAGCTTGAGTGGAGACTGAGCCAGGAGGAAAAAGGGGCCGTGGCCGCCCGCGGGGAGAAGCGTCAATGCCGCCGCCTGAAGTGGGGCAAAGGTCGCGCGTGGGACCCACCGCCTGCGGCGGCCCAGACGCTCAGGTTCTCGTGCCGGAAGCCGGCGGAGGCGTTTTCGTTTTCAAGATCATAGGGAAAACAGAATTTTTCATAAAAGGATTTTTTTCCCCCTTGAAGACGGTACACTTTTACCAGGGTCATCTTTCGGCCTTCCTTTTCCTAATAAACTCGAAACAGTGATCTCTTTCATATATTCATCTGTTACCTGGTGTCAAATGAGGCTGCTTCAACTCCTCGGCGTTTCGGTTAAGTTTGGAGCTGATTATTAGATAACAGATAACTGATTTATGGGCACCTGAGTTCAGTCCTGAGCGATGCCATGTCGGAGGTTTTGAGTTTATGGGCCTCAGGTTTATCACCTCTTTGGGAAGAGGAAACTAGCACCTTGGATGTAATACACGACACCAATTCGCGTTAAATCGTGAAATCCGTCGACGACTTTTCTAAGACTTCAGAGGAGGAAGGGATCCATGCAAAAAAAAAAAAAAAAAAGAATCAGGGGAACATTCCAAGAAGAGGCCCATCTTCACGTTTAGATGAGATTTCAGTAAGTACTCACTGGGTTACACCGAATGAAACCTCCTGGAACCTTCTGTTGCCTTTTATAACCGGAAAGCGGGGCGTTAACGCAAGGCTCTGCCCACACACGGGTATGCCCATCGCCCAGGTGAACGCATACGATGTCCGATGTCCCTAGCACCTCGGAAGCTCCCCTTGTGGACGTGCTCAGGGCTCCCCCAATTGTTACCCCTCTCTGTCCCCACCCCGAGGTAATCGCTGACCCAACATTAACGCCACGTGTCCATTTTGTTCGCTCTTGAACCTTAATGTATGCCCTCTGTGCCAGCTCTCAGGCTGCCGCCTCTAGGTTCCAGACCCAGCTCCCAGTTGGCCTCACGCTGGGGGCGAGACCGCCCCAACCCCATCCCTCCGTCCTTGTCCTTTGATCCGCCAGACTCCCCTCAAAACCAGCTGGAGAGAACCTGCAGCTCGCCAGAGAGGGGAGGGACTTGCTTCTTCCGGCTGGCTTCCTGTTGGCCCCCTTTCCTGCCAACGTCACCCTAGCAACCTGTTCCCCGCCCCCAATGCGCGCGATGGCAGCGCCTTCCTGTAGCGGTCATTGAGTCTAATTTTCGCAACACTTTGAGAACCAGTCTGAGCGCACCATTCCCAGCACCAGACAGTTGGAGCGGGGGTGGGGGGAAGCTGCCTCCAAGCTTCTGGATTTCAGAATTCCAACTTTTTTCTTTTTGTTCCCCAGCCCTAGGGGGTAGTAGCTATCTCCCTGATTCCTGCTGTTGCCTTTTAATCATCTAGTTAATATCTTTGTACTAGTTAACCGTTCTTTATGATACATCCTCTCTATTGGGATAGCTGGTGTGGTGTCTCTCTCCTTATTGCCTGCTGACTCTAGAATCTATTCTGGGTTAATTCTTTTGTGTCTGATTTCTTTCAGCATCATGGGAGTGAGACTTAGCTGTCTTAGTACAGGCTGCGATAGTTCATGAATTGTCGCTGCTGTTTATCTCTCCGTGGACACGCCACCTATGATATATCCAAATACCGTTGGCAGATTTTCAGTTTGGGTTATTATGTGATGCTGTTGTGAATATTTTTGTACATGAGTTTCAATGCCTAAGGTGTGTGCTTTTCGGTTGGTGAGTCCTAGAAGCAGAATTGCATGATAGGATATGCATATATTCAACTTTAGTAGATCAGGCACACGGTTTTCTAGAATGGTTGCACCAGTTACACATCCACCAGCAGCAGTGCAATGAGAGTTGCCATTTTGCCCATTGTATCCAGTTCTCTATATGTCAAACTTAAAAATTTTAGCTATTCGAGGGCGCCTCCGTGACTCAGTTAGTTAAGCTTTAGGCTCAGGTCATGATCTCACCGTTTCTGAGTTCAAGACCCACATTGGTGTCTGTGCTGACAGTGCGGAGCCTACTTGGGATTCTCTATCTCTCTCCGTCTCTCTCTACCCCTCCCCTCCTCATGTTGTCTCTATCTTTCTCAATTAATTAAATAAATAAACTTAAAAAGAATTTTTTAGTAAAAATTTTAGCTATTCTGGTGTATGTGCAGTGGCATCCTGGTATATACATCATCTGTATAACAAATTCCCCCCAAATTTGGGGGCTTAAGAAATTCATTATCTCACAGTTTTTCTTGGTCACCATTTCTTTGGGAGAGACTTAGCAGGGCAGTTCTGCTTAAGGTCTTTTACTCAGAGTTTGGCTAGAGGCCCCAGGTGCTCACCATGTTGACCTCCCTAAGGTTCCTTGAGCAGCCACCTGCATATTTCTTTTTTTTATGTTTATTTATTTTTGAGAGAGAGAGAGAGAGGCAGAGTGTGAGTTGGGGAGGGGCAGAGAGAGAGGGAGACAGAATCCAAAGCAGGCTCCAGACTCTGAGCTGTCAGCATAGAGCCTGATGTGAGACTCAAACTCACGAGTGTGAGATCATGACCTGAGCCAAAGTCGGATGCCCAACTGACTGGGCCATCCAGGTGCCCTCTTGAGCAGCCACCTAACATGGCAGCCCATGGTCCTGTCTGAGTGATCCAAGAGAGGGGGCGAGGGGGACATGACACACTTCCATCTGCTTTATTCTCTGTTGGAAACCAGTGTTTTATTCCTAGACTGCCCTCAAAGGAACTAGTCTCCATGTCTTGAAGGGAGAAGTAGCAAAGAGTTTGGGGACTTGCTTTAAAACCCTCACGCACACTATGGCTTTCATTTACAGATGGTTATTAACAAAATTGAGATTGTCCATTTGAGCATCCTCTTTGGTGAAGTGTCTGTTTGAATCTATTGCTCATGGTTTCTCTTGTGTTTTGAAAGTTGATTTGTAGGAGTTCTTTGTCTATTCTGGGCAAAAGCTCTTTGTTAGAAGTAGGTGTTGCCAATATCTACTCAGTCGTGGGAAATTTCTCTTTTATGCCTTTCAGTGTTTTTAGATATCTTGCTGTTCACATGCATTCTTTTATATTTTAAAATATCTTTAAAAAGTAAAGCTCTAGTGGCAGATGGACAGGGAAGCAGACACACAGAGTGAAAACAGCAGTGGATGTGGGGGAAGGAAGGCAGTAGGTGCTAGCAGCTATTCACTGGAAATTAGTCACTGACCTGAACATTTCAAACTCTTGTTTCTTTGGAAACATATGAGGGCAGACGTAAGAAGACTTAATTAATAAGTTTCTGTTTTCTATCCCAGATTTTGGAGATGACTCCAAAGATAACATATTATGTTCCCTGCCTTCCCAAAGAGGGTTACCTCAGCCCCAGGGATGCAAATGTTTTCAGTTCTACTGTTTGTTTGCTCGGAAAAAAAAATGCATAGCCCCAAGCTGAAAGTGTGAACAAGAACGCTGTATTTATTTGTAAGAAACTAGCGAAGCAGCAGAATTCCTACATTGGCTGATCTCAACAATCTCTAATCAGCGTCCCCTTTCTCGAGGTTTCCTTCAGAACTGATTTATCTTTAATTTGTTATGGGAAAGCCTTCTCCATTATAAGCCCTTCACCAATTAATTTGCAGATATCTTAATTTTTGGTACTTTGTTGTCCTGTGGCACTTAGTCTAAAACTCTGTCTTGAAAGAATTCTTAACTTTCCAGAGCCCAAAATGATATGAATGCAACAATATTTGTGAGGTCAATGAGTATTTTTAAACAGCTTAACATGAGAAATAAAAATAAAAGCCTCCGGATTTGTCTTCTTTACTTAGTGTCTCTTGGAATCCCTGCTGAACTATCTCTTTCCTAATCCAACCCCTTACCTGGTTAGGATCTACTGTTTGAAACATCACGTGAAGAGGAAGCTTATTTTCATACTGTTTGATTCTCTCGGAGAAGTCTCATCATAGTAGAGGGCAGCTTGCGCCATCTGCTGGAGATATTAATAGCCCTTGTATCCTGGCATCAGTCTGATTAGTTGCACAACCTGACCACTTAAAAAAACTTTTTTTTAATGTTTTATTTATTTTTGAGAGAGAGAGAGAGAGAGCATGAGCAGGGGAGGGTCAGAAAGAGAGGGAGTGACAGACTCTGAAACAGGCTCCAGGCTCTGAGCTGGCTGTCAGCACAGAGCCCGACACGGGGCTGGAACCGACGAACCGCGAAATCATGACCCGAGCCAAAGTCGGTCGCTTAACTGAGCCACCCAGGCGCCCCATAACCTGACCACTTTTAGTATTTCTAACTGATAATCATTTGCCTTAAGACCCTTTGTCTTTGAGATTATGTTTCAGAGAAAAACAAAATGTAACTTACCTTGAGACAACATAAATTTAATCCAAAATCTGTAGCGTTATCCCAGCCAATATCTGCTCCTACGCAAAGGAAGTTTTAAAGAGTGGCTCAGGTAGTAGGCATAGCTGGAAAATAGCCAATTTCTTTAGGGTGATCACAGTGACGCGCGCGCCCATGTTTGCGCATGCGCAGGGTCCCACCAAACTGATGTCCCTTCCTCCCTCTCCTCCTCCTTTCCTTCCTTTTTTCATCTTTTTGTTTCTCTTTTATCTCGTTCCCTCTTTCCTGCCTTTGACCCTGCCACTCTCATTCATGTTCTTCCTCCTTGTCCTCCGTCTTCTTTCCCCTTTCATCTCCCTTCCTCTCTTCATGAACAAAACAGTTTCTTGAGAATTCGATATGCATCCAGAACAAAAACTGTGAGCGAAATAGCTCCAGGTATATTCTTCTGTTGGCTAACTCCCCAAGATTCAGACTCCTGCAGAATTCTGTGCTGTGCACTGAGGAAGCACAAGTGTTTCTTGTGATTCTTGGGTGCTGGGCTCAGAATCAACCGTCGCTAGCCGGTCTGTTGTGGCCCCTGCTCCCTGAAGAGCCAGAAAGAGTGCAATCAGAGACCTGGGCCTGGAGGTTCAAAACGTGGCCCTCATGACTTGTCAGTGTCAATTGTTTCTTTGAGCACCATCTAGCCTGCAGCAATGTCGAGTCCCTGAACTCTCTACTGTCTGCTGGATTCCTGACCCCTCAAGCCTGCCCTTTCCCCTCACGCCTGCACTTCTCTCTGTCCCCCATCCTTGTCCTGGGAGCACCCCTACTCTATGATGATCTGGACCTCTGGCCTTCTCAGTCTGGTTTTCCCTGCTCCCACTCTTGGAGCCACACCCCACCCAAGGACCCGAGGACAGACTTCATTAGCTTTGTGCACCTCAAGGGAGAGCTTAACAATGAATTGACTCCCTGTGAATATCAGCCCGACTGCTTTCTTTGCTTGGTTATTCCAAGCTCAATCCGGCGGATCCAACTGTGAGTGCCTTAAATCCTTATTTTCTTCCTGATGAGATGGCAGTGTTTCCATATTGATGACTCTAGTAGGTTTTACTTGCAGGGGTTTAAGAAAATTACTTTGTCTAATCTGAATTGGAAACCCAGTGAACTAATTCCATAAGTCCTGGGTCTGTTTCTTTGTCAGGATGGATTAGAATGAGTCATCGGAGGTGATGAGTCTTAGGGTCACAAGTAAGACTGGCTGTGCTTACTCTGTGCTCTCAGAGCAGCCTAAAAGTTACATTACTTTTTCTTTTTACTGTTACTGAATGTAGGGGGAGTGTGATTGTGTCTACTCTTGACAGGTGTTTGAGATAAGTAATATTTGAACATCTCTGTGTGAGAATAAAAAGCAGTCTCTTTTGTCTTCTATTTCTTTTGTAAAGTTATGAAAATAATCTTAAAACTGTCTTCTGAGACTATTAAGTCTTCAGAGAAAATTATCCCGATTTCTCTGAAGGTCTACACTTTATTTTGTCCTAGCTTTCGAAATGATACCTCCTATTGTGTGAGCCAAGGCAGGCAGTTTTGCTCCCTTCTTTTGTGAAGGTATAGAGAGCATCAGAGCTGAAGTCCATCACAGTTGATTTAAAAAATTATAAATAAGTATCAAAGCAAATGAAATAAGCTAAAATTTTAAAAGCGTCACAACACAATCAAGTACTTTCTTATGGCCTGGCGGGGGCAATAGTCAAGAGAACATAAAGAATCTTGGAGATTTCCAAATTATCTAGTGGGATTTCTTTCTTGACATGTTCAAATATAAATTGAAGTGAAGGCTGGATAGCATTTTAGTGAAAAATCAGAAGTCCCAGCCCTCACCCTGGCTAGCTAGTGACCTTGGAAAGGTTACTTAACCTTAGAAAAGCTTTAGTTTCCACAACGTTAAAAAAAAGAAAAAAATATTATAATAATAGGGTTCATCTCATAGGATTGTTGGTCTCACTTAATTCTCTTAAATGAGTTATTAGTGTTTAGTATGGGGTAAGGTATATAGTGGGTGCTCAGTAAATGTTACATAAAGAAGCAAATTAGTTTCAGGTTCCTTTTGGTAATACGTGCTGTGGTAGCCAGGCTCCTGATGTTCATGCCCTTGTAGAGTCCTCACCCATATTGTACCAGAGTTAGTCTGTGTGACCAATAGAATGTGGCAGAAGTCAGTGTGTTACTTGTGATCAGGCTATAAAAGGCTGTGGCGTCCACCATCTTGGGCTCTCTTTATTCTGGGGGAGACACTGAAGCTACTGACAGTTTGGCTACTAGTGAGGAACGGGGATATTTGGCCAATAGCCAGGGCTGACCTGGAAGCTACCGTCAAACATGCGAGTGAGCCTGGAAATGGATTCTCTAGTCCTAGATGATGGCAGCCCCAGCTGGCAGCTTCACTGCAACCTCATGAGAGACCTTTGCCCCAGATCCCCAGCGCCTAAAATAGTGGTGCATCTCACCGCTGATGAGGTCTTAGATATTCTTGTTTCTCTAAATCACATCAGAGTCACATGATCCATCCCCCTCCCCCCAACCATACTTCCTAAACTGCCATAATTTTTATTTTTAGAATAAATGACTATAAGTCTTGGGGCGCCTGGGTGGCTCAGTTGGTTAGGCGTCCGACTTCAGCTCAGGTCATGATCTTGTGGTCTGTGGGTTCGAGCCCCCCATCAGGCTTTGTGCTGACAGCTCAGAGCCTGGAGCCTGCTTCTGATTCTGTGTCTCCCTCTTTCTCTGCCCCTCCCCAGCTCGTGCCCTGTCTCTCTGCTTCAAAAGTAAATAAATGTTAAAAAAAATAATAAATGACTATTATGTCTTAAACAGAGATGCCTCGGCATATTTGCCATCTAGAGGGATTTTGGCAATTATTGACCAACTGTGAAACTGACTTATCATTATGAAATTTTTTACATCGGAGGTGATGTGAGGGACGTTGATAGTGGTTAAGAGGAGCTGATGACTTAGAAACATGTGAAAGTGTTCTGGGCAGGCACGGAGAAGAAGGCTGTTGATTATGAATCACCTGGGTATACAGGGACTTTATCCTGTGGCTTATCAATCTCATCCAGAAGTCACTGGTAGGTTGGCCACTGATATCATGGGATGGGATAAAGCCTGGCAGGGGGAGGGTGTCTCTCACTCTGTGCTTCCTTCCTACGTCCCACGTCCACATCACCAGTGTTGGAAGTAGTGTGAGGTGAGGTGAAGGAGGGAGGAGGTAAGGAATATAAATGAGGTGCTTCAGAATTTTTCCATGGTAACAAGAAGGTAGTTTGACAGCAGAGAAAATTTGGGTCTCTAGAATTAGACTCTTATGTGTTTATTTAAAATTAATGCAGACCACTAACATGCTCATAATGCATTTACTAGGTCATCAGAGAACTCATTTGCTAATTGTAGAGCATGATCTAATGGAATTATCATGAGCTCTATATTTGCTACCTAATTAGTATTTCCGCTTTGCCAATGCCCTGCATTGTCATTGCCCTCTCCTTTATATTTTTTCTCCATCACCCTAACGTAGTACTTTGTCTGTAGCCTTTTGGCTAACCCTCTGTCCATGCACCATAATGTTGGCACATCAAATTTCCTAAAGCACTACCTTATAGTGCTTGCAAGCTGCAACAGATGCTGTGGTTAGTGGAATAACGCCCCTTCCTCTGCCAAAGATGTTCACATTCTTATCCCTAGAATCTGTGTATATGTGACCTCACATGGCAAAGGGGAATTACAATTGTAGATGGAATTAAAGTTGCTGTGGTAAGATAAGAAAGATATTTGGTCTTTGTCACCAGTTCCTAAAACAGTGCTCCCACAACTCGGAGAATTCCTGGAGTGAGGAGATGTTCCAAGGAGGTGACTCTCCTAGATAACATCAGGGTAAGAGCCAGTTGCCAGAAAAGTCAAGAGCTGATTAGAATCTTGGAATTTTCAGCCTCATCCCCCCAACCTCTGGGGTGGAAGGGAGGGCTGCAGATTGAGTTTGTCGCCAATGGCCACAATCATGCTTACATAGTAAAACTTCCATAAAAATCCGAGGAGATTCTAAGTGCAAACATCCATGTGCTCGGAGGGTGGCACATCTCATCTCCACAAGGACAGAGGCTCTTGCACTCAGGGTACTTCTGGTCCTTGCCCTATGTACCTCTTTATCTGGCTGCATTTATATCCTTTAAGCTCTAATAGCAAGGATAGCACTTTCCCGAGTTCTTGGAGTCATTGTGTATATGGGGGTGTATTGTGGGAACCCCTGACTTAAAGTTTTTTTTAATGTTTATTTATTTATTTTTGAGAGAGAGAGAGTGCACAAGTTGGGGAAAGGGGAGAGAGAGGGAGGCACAGAATCTGAAGCAGGCTCCAGACTCTGAGTTGTGAGCACAGAGCCTGATGCGGGGCTCGAATCCATGAACCGCGAGATCATGACCTGAGTTGAAAGTGGACACTTAATTGACTGAGCCACCCAGGCGCCCCAGGGAACTTTGACTTTGTAGCCAAGTCGAAGAAAAGTGAGGCTAACCTGGGGACCTGATACTTGCAATCGGTATCCGAAATGAGGGCAGTCTTGTGGGCCCAACCTATAAACCTGTGCAGTCTGATGCTAATTATGGATAGTTAGCGTCAGAAATGAATCGAATTGTAGGACACTCAGTTGGTGTTATAAAGTTGGAGAACCAGTGTTTGGAAAGATGCCATATGTTTGGCGTTAGGAGGAAAAGAGGTCCTCAGTTTTTGATCAATTGACCTTAAAAAGGGGAAACTATCTTGGATTATCCATGTGGACCCAATATAATCACATAAAATCCCTAAAAGGAGAAGAGGAAGGTGGAAGAGGAAGTCAGAATAGGGTCACAGGCAAAGGATTAACCCACTGTTGCTGGCTTTGAAGATGGAAGAAGTGCCCCTGAGCCAATGAATATGGATGGCCTCTAAATGCTATAAAAAGCAAGGAAATGGATTCTCTGCTAGAACCTCCAGAAAACAGTCTTGCCGACATCTTGATTTTAGTTAGTCATGTGGGACTTATAACCTACAGAATTGTTAAGATAATAAGTCTGTGCTTTTCAAGCCACTGTATTTGTTGACAATTTGTTGCAGCAGGAACAAATTAGGAACTCATTTGGAAAACTAATTTGGAGGAACTAATTAGGAAACTAATACAGATACTATTTCAATCCTAGTGGTATGTTACATCAGACAGTACTCTACTTCCTCTATCGTATCCAAAGTCTACCTATGCTTAAGTCGTTTCATTTCTTTTTGTCTTGTTTTCCAGAGTTAACATTTCTTGAGCATGTTTTTACAGTTGATCCACGGATCTTATAATTTTGAATTTGCCTGCCTCCTAAAATTTATCTGTGACCCCCAAGATCATTCACAGATACAGGCAAGTGACAAAAAAGGAGAATTTCCCAACATGTGTATTTCCAGTTGAGGTCAACAAGACCCTCTCTGCAGGCTTGTTTCAGCTCTCACACTGTAAACAAGTATCTTTTCAGAGTCTATTTAGTGCCCTGTGTTTTGCATCTTTGTGCTTTCTTTTGGCCGTCTTGTTTACAATGGGTCCCAAGTGTAATGCTGAAGTGTGGTCGAGGGTTCCTAAGCTTAGCAAGAAGGTGTGATATGCCTTATGAGAAAGTGCCTGGGTTAGATAAACTGCATTTAGGACATACTTATAGTGCTGTAAGCTGTGGCTTCAAGGATAATAAACCAACATCGTGTATTAAAGAAGGTGTCTTTAACCGGAAGCACACATCACACAAGGTTCTCTATTGATTTGCTAATGAAAATGTTGTGACCAGTGGCCTGCAGGAACCTAACCTAGCATTTTCTTTAGGAACAATGGCTCCATATTCACTAATTCAGTGAATGCCTCAAAGAAAGAGAAATGATTGCATTCACTCATAGAAGCAAACACATTATTTTTTAAAAGTAATCTCTACCCCCAATGTGGGGCTCGAACCCACGACCCCAAGATCAAGGGTCTGATGCTCTGTTGATTGAGCCAGCCAGGTGCCCTGGGCTAACACATTGCTGATACATAAAAGCTAGTTAATAACTCTCTGCTGACTGATTTTGGGGGGGAGGGTGGAAAGCAGAGCATATCGTTTTTTTTGTGGTGAAGTTATTTGGTGTGTTTTGTGGTTTGCATGGCATACAGTGATTTTTATTTGTTGTATGTAAATATCTTCCCATGTCTGGCTTAGTGAAGACTAAGAATGAAGTGCTCACAAATGTATTGTTGTTCCCTAATAACTGTATAGTTTATATAAGATGTATTTGTGTGTGTAAAACTAGAACATGTCTATATTAAAAGATCAAGGGCTCAGCTTTTGCATTTTGGGTGGGGAGAATATTTCCTCTTGTCTAGCTCAATAATTTTCAGCTTTTAATTTCTTTATTATTACTTTTAAATGTTTAGTTATTTTTGAGAGAGAGAGAGAGAGCACAGGGGAGGAGCAGAGAGAGAGAGGGACAGAGGATCTGAAGTAGGCTCTGCGCTGACAGCAGAGAGCCTGACCTGGGGCTTGATCCCATGAACCACGAGATCACAACTTGAGCTGGAGTGGGACGCTCACCCAACTGAGCCACTGGCTCAGCCAATTTTCAACTTTTTAAATTATATAACCTGAAAGGGATTTTGAAAAACTATACCCTCTCACCCACATGAAATTGTCTTCGAATATTTTCTTTATAAGTTTAAATAGTTGCAGAGGATTTACTTGCTAATCTAATTTAATTATCAACACATTTAAATGAAACTATTACACCTATGTTTTAAATGTGTCCAAGGAAGTATAACTATCATTGTGATTTATACCCACCTGTATACATTAAAAAAAAAAAAAGAACAAGCTGTTTTTAAAGTCTTTTTAAAGTCTTTACATTTTCTTCTCATCTTGAAATAATATTTCTATTACATACACTTATGCTTGAAAGTCTCTTATTGATTTCTGCATGAGATATGTGTATAAATGAAAATTCAATCTTTAGAAAGCTCCTGTAATCATAAGGCTTTAGATGTTTAATCATTTCCTTCCAGATTAATCCAGAGTGAGGTTGATGAGAAATGGAGTTTTTCTTAAATGTTTGTTTATTTTTGAGAGAGAGAGAGAGAAAGAGAGAGAGAGAGAGCATGTGCAAGGGAAGGGCAGAGAGAGAGGGAGACACAGAGTCTGAAACAGGCTCCAGGCTCTGAGATGTCAGCACAGAGCCCGATGCGGGGCTCGAACCTGCGAACTGTGGGATCATAACCTAAGCTGAAGTCAGAAACTTAACCAACTGAGCCACCCAGGTGCCCTGAGAAACGGTTTTTATCCTTAAGGAGAATACATTCTTCTTGGGTAGGCAAGACTCATGTGCAGAAAACACAAAGATGACTGTTGAGCGGTGTTTGCAGGGTTGATGCGCAGACCTTTAGAAAGAGGGGGGCCCCCAGCAGCGGGAGTACCTGGGCCACCAAGCTGGAGTTGTTGAGTAGAGAAAGGACATTTTCAAATCTGTATCAGGAAAAGTTGCTTTTTAAATTTTTTCTCAGTGAAATACCCAAGTCCAGTTCCCTGTGGCCCAATTAAGTTCTGTTTAAGGCATTGTGCTACTTGCTGGGGATACAGCAGTGAATAAAGGATTTAAGATACCCCTACAGCCTGTTCTTTTTCCTAGTGGTGATATTGGGGACCAGAATATATTCTGAAGGAGATCATCACTAAAGGGGGAACAGGCAGAGAAAAATGGCAGGAATAGCAAACAGTACAAGAAGCTAACATTAAAAACTAAAAAGGTGATCATATTACTGGAATTAGTAATATATTTTTCTTCTGATTCATTTACCATAGTTGAAATGCATTTTTTTTTCTTCTGAAACTGGCTGGGTCTACATATGAAAAGTAACTGGACTGTGACATGGCCTATAAATTAATTAAATTGTTTTTGTTACCCTGGACTGCCACAGGGATGGGCAATGATTAACACAATGTCAAAGGCTAGTTTATGTGTCTTAATGCAATTTGAGGGCTCTTTTGTATAAAACCCAAGATTTAAAGCTTTACATTTTTTTTTGAGACAGAGACAGAGACAGAGACAGAGAGAGAGAGAGAAAGAGAAAGTAAGCCCGATGTAGGGCTCCATCTCATGAACTCTGAGATCATGATCTGGGCCAAAATCAAGAGTTGGATGCTTAACCAACTGAGCCTCACAGGGGCCCCATCCAACATTTTGTATCTAGCAAAGTGTTTAATCCTCACAACAATAGTTTGAAATAGATATTCTTATCATTCCCACTTTATAGATCCAGAGCAAGGAATTAAGGAATGTGTCCAAGACCACACAGTGAATGAGCAGTAGAGCTGGACCCTAGACCCAGGAAGTTAGTCCCACGGTTGAAATGCCTAGCTACTGCACTAAACAGAAAGGTGCCTAAGATCATGGCAACATATCCGGTTATATCCAGTTCCAAGTCATCAGAGGGCACCCGTTCCAGGCCATTGAAAAGACTTTGTAAGTTCCAGGCTCGGTTCAAATAAAAAATCCCATTGCACATTATATTATGCAAAAAATACATCCACACCCATATTAACAGCTATAAATACATATTACATATGTATTTGTATTGCTGCTGTAGTACATTTGGAAGGATTTCAAAAAGATTAATTTTGCTCTTAAAATGACTTAATCTTGAATAATATTCAGTTTATATTTGACTGATTTCTTTACAATCTTTGGGCACACTCAGGGATTTGATCAAAGTGAGAAAAAGCAGAAATAAGGAATAATATTTTTATGAAAACTCAATTTTACAGTGAAGAAATCTGATACATTTTATAGTGCTAATGAAACACATTAACTCCAGTTTCACAGTTTTCCTTTCTGTATTTTAGAATTAAACGTTATTATAAAATTAAACACAGACACAGGAAACCGCACAGACCAAATGTATGGATTAATGAATTATTATAAAGCAAACAGTCTTGAAACCATCGCTTAAGTCAAGAAGTGCGATTTTGCCAGGCGCTCCAGAACGCTCTCCTCATGTGCCTATCCCAGGCACATCACCTGGCCCCCAAAAGTAACCACTATTGTGACCTTCATAATAATCACTTCCCTATGCTTCTTTGTAGTTTTATTACCCAAGTAGACAATGTAGTTTGGTCTTGTCCATTTTTTGTATGTCTTTTGAGTATCTTTTAATTTATTTTTTAATTTTTTTTGTTTTTATTTATTTACTTATGAGAGAGAGAGAGAGAGAGAGAGAATCCCAAGCAGGTACCATGCTGTCAGCGAAGATCTTGCCACCGTGTGATCATGACCTGGGCCAAAACCAAGAGTTGGACACTTACCTGACTGAACCACCGAGGTGCCCCAGTTTTCTTGGTTTTTATTTAAATTGCAGTAGTTAACACAGTGCAATATTAGTTTCTGATGAACAGGTTAGTAATTCAACATTTCCATACGACACCTGGTGCTCATCATAGTTTCTTTTAATTTAAAAGCTCCATTTGCCATCCTCTCCTTTCGTTACAATCTATTTGTTGAAGGCCTATAGAGTTTGTCCTGTAGAATTTCCCACAGCCTGGAGTTTTCTGGTAGCACACTCACACAGTTTAACATGTTCCTCTCTCCTCAGTATGTCATGCGCAGTGTCACCTTGATCAGAAGCTTCATCGGATTCTTCCCCTTGGCAAAAACAGGAGATGGCATGTTGTTTCCTCAGGCAGAAAGGACCTAATGCCTGATGTGCAATGCTAGGGCTTGTCCCTGCTCAGTGGTACAAATTCAACAGAAGTTACAAAGGCGACATGATCTAATTATACTTCCATAAAGCATTTCAAGATCAATTCTCTACTAACCCAGTATACAGTTCACATAAGAAAGGAAGGATATGGGTCACCCGGGTGGCTCACTCGGTTAAGCGTCCAACTGTCAGTTTTGCCTCAGGGCATGATCTCAAGGTTTCGTGAGTTCGAGCCCCATGTTGGGCTGTGTGCTGATGGTATGGAGCCTGCTTGGGATTCTCTCTCTCTCTCTCTCTCTCTCTCTGCCCCTCCCCCACTCACTCTGTTTCTGTCTCTCTCAAAATAAATAAATAAACTTAAAAAAAAAGAAAGGCAGGATACATTTTAATTCTTTTTATTATTATTTTTTTTTTTTGCCGTGTTGAGTATATTCTCATGGTACAGTTCAAAAATTAGTTTTTTTAATTTTATTATCTTTTTTAAAAAGTCTTTATTTATTTTGAAAGAGAGAGAAAGAACTTGAGTGGGGGAGGGCAGAGAGAGAATGAGAATCCTAAGCAGGCTCTTCTGTCAGCACGGAGCCCAATGAGGGGCTCAAATTCACAAACCTGGAGATCATGACCTGAGCCTAAATCACGAGTCGTATGCTTAACCTACTGAGCCACCTAGGTGCCCCCCAAAATGAATTTTTTGAAACAATATTAATATGAACTAATGGATATAAAGGTATTTCATGGGTTTTAATTCACTGTAATTATTTTCTTTGTTGAGGTTCAGATACCCTGATCTTTGACCTGAGCCTTTTCAAGTTGCCTTTAAGTCTTTTAGATATCACCTAGTAATCCTGGATAGACCTTTTCTATCCAGAGTTAGGAAGTGTACAAATACACACACACACACACACACACACGTGCATATGTGCACACAAGACAAAATGCCTCACGAGTTAATAGAGATACTTTCAATTGAGTATTATGGGGTTTGTAATCTAACCTCTTTAATGTTACATGTGCATCCAGTGGTATGTTGGTAAATCTTTGACAACTTAATATTCAAAGCCCTGATTTCTAGCTCTTGCAAATGTAGGAGAGGAAAAAATATTTTTCTCTATTTCCTTAAGTTCAGTAATGGGGGCCTGTGAATTAAAGTCACTGAAGATAGATTAATAGGAGAAAAGGTGTATTTTGTATGCATACAGAGACTTCTTAGAAAAGAAATGAAACCCTAGAGAAGCAGTTAGGCTTGATGGCTTATATACTACTTTAAAAAAGGATGATAAATTGGGGAGAAGAAACTAGGTAAAGGGAAAAGGGGATTTAGGAAGTTGTGGGAAAGTGAGTAGGAGATGTATTGTAAACAAAGGTTGTTTAGTAGGGTTTGTTATGCAGTCTCAAGTCATCCCAGGTGATGATATTGTCTCTGTAGATCCTTCTTCTGGGTGCAGGACAGGGGGACACCTTTGCAAGTGGAAATTTCCTTAATAAATGGAAGGCTACCTAACTTAGGTTTGTATAGGATGTGAGCAATAAGGCATTTAACAGGGATCATTTCTAAGGAAACAACATCAAAACAAAAAGTGGTTAGAGTGGACCATATACGAGTTCAGAGGCCAGTCAGTTGAAAAGGTTTCTAGATGTTGGGCTTGAAGCCCATCTGTAGACAGTAGAGTGAGGATGGCAGTGGCAGTCTGATGACTTTCCTGCCACTTTGGTATAAGGATGATCTTGATCTGAAGGCTACTAAGAAACAATAAACACAGGAGGAACTTCCCACCCTGCCCAACATCTGCCTAAAAGTAGTGACATATTTTGGGGGTGATGATCTCCTCCCTTTCCTCCATCTGAAACGTTCAGGAAGTTTCGCATGTTAAAAGCTTAATTGGTAGTTGTGGAGAGAGGTTTAGGTCAGGGAGGCAAGAGATCTGGACAAGGAGAAGAATATAGACCAAAACAAGAATAAGGAAGGAGAAAAGAACACATCTGAGTGTATTGCCCCATTTCTCATTAAATCAGTCTCTCAGTCTGGGGCATAGGTCAGTGTTGTTAAACAACTGTGTCTCATTTCAGGAGCTGGTGGTGCAGGCAGGTCTACAGCACCCACCTAAGTTAGGCTTGTAGAGAGTGTGAGCAATCAGGCATTTAATGATGGTCTTTTCAATGGAAACGAGAGAAAAACAAGAAGTGATGATGAGAGCAGACAGATACACACTTTCTGAGCTCAGAGGCCAGTCAGTTGAGAAGGTTTCTAGATGTTGGGCTTGAAGCATCTGTAGGTGGTGGAGTAGGCACAGCAAGGACAGTCTGAGTTTCCTGGTTTGCGGTGTGAGTGTCTCCTGTGAAGGCACATACATCAGTGTCACCGCCATGATTATCTCTGGCGGAACACAGACGCATTCAGCTTCAGCTCACAGGGCTTCTTTAACAAAACTTTTTTTTTTTAATGTTTTATTTATTTCTAGGAGAGAGAGAGAGACAGCGTGAGCAGGGGAGGGTCAGAGAGAGGGAGTCACAGACTGAAACAGGCTCCAGGCTCTGAGCTGGCAGTCAGCACAGAGCCCGACACGGGGCTCGAACCCATGAACCACGAGACCATGACCTAAGCGAAAGTCAGATGCTTAACTGACTAAGCCACCCAAGCACCCCTCATAGGGCTTCTTTAGATGGCCCCAGTTAGGATCTGGGCAGTCAGGTTTTTTCTCAGGACACCAAATCAGGAGGGTGAGAGGAAAAAATAAAAGGAAATTTTAATTACTGAGAAAATGCATAAAATGGCAGCATTCAGTTTATAAAGGAGTGAAAGTAGCTTAGAGACCATGAACGCCCACAAGGGCAGGTTATATAAAATTTCTCATGATAATCACCCCCATTTCTATCAAAGATAATCAGAGCAACTCTGGTGGCAAAAGAAGTCTCGTCTCGTTAAACGTAGTTTGATTATTTATGTAACCGCAGCGAGAATAGTAATTGATCTTACAGATCTTCTAAAGTTTGTTTTGCTGGAAATTTCATGAGGAATCTCAGATTAGACTTTTTTTTTTTTAATGGTGAAAAAAGTTATATTTAGATGTAGCCAGCTGGACTGAGTTTAGATGATCCCAATTTTGTTGGCAACATCCAAAGCATTATAGTCAGGAACCAGTCGAACGTATACTTTCTTTTCTCCATTGGGCCTGATCAGAGTATTGACCTTGGCTATGTCAATGTCATAGAGCTTCACAGTCTGTTTGATCTGGTGCTTGTTGGCCCTGACATCCACAATGAACACAAGAGTGTTGTCTTCTATTTTCTTCATGGCTGACTAAGTTGTCAGCAGGTACTTGATGATGGCATAGTGGTCAAGCTTGTTTCTCCTGGGGGCGCTCTTTCAAGGATATTTGGGCTGCCTTTGGAGATGCAGTGTCTTGGGCCGTCAGAATGTAGGTGACATGCGGATCTTCTTTTTTTTTTTATGACTATGGACGCCTTTCAGCACTGCTTTCTTGGCCTTTGCTTTGGCTTTGGCTTTGAGAGGGACAGGGGCTTCCTTCTTCGCCTTTGGCACCATCTTCGTGAAAGGGCTCAGGTTAGACTTTTAAAAGGACCTGGAGGCTAAGAAGCCAAGTTAAGAACTCATCATCAGACTTTTCCTGTAATACCTATAGTTTTGGGTGAATCTCTTTTCTTGGGGTCCCCTCAAATCCTGAGTTTCCTGGGTCTGCCAGAAAGTGACTTTCTTTACTCACCTATGAGACAAGGAACCGTATAAAGCAGGTTCCAGACCAGTTTTTCCAAGGATCTTTGTAAACATTGGCTTCATGAAGTCAATCTCAGTTCCCTAAGACTGTCTGGAATATCTGATTCTATGCACATCATTCTCAAATATGACATTCCAGTCAAAGCCTTTGTAATATATCCACTCTTTCCAGTTGCGCCCTGTTAGGAGACAGATTTATTGAATTTCTGCAAATAACTATATTATCATAAAATAAGAATATTCCATAAGAGTTTCTGAATTCCGGACGTGTCAGGTAGGAAAAAGGAATGTTTTGTTTCAGTTTGAAATTTTTTTAAAAGTTTATTTATTTTGAGAGAATGGGGTGGGGGGAAGTGGCAGAGGGAGGGAGGGAGAATCCCAAGCAGGCTCTGTGCTGTCTGCGCAGAGCCCAACGCATGGGCTTGAACTCACAAATCATGAGATCATAACCTGAGCTGAAACCAAATGTTGGACACTTAACTGACTCATCCACCCAGATGCCCCTTCCTTCTGCTTAAAAAAACATAATGTACCAAATTGCTATAAGTTATAGATAGTTCAAGAGAAAAGAGAAAAAGTTTCCTTCAATCTGGAAAATAAAACATTAAAAAATCAGCAATATCCTGAGCAAAGTCATGAAAGAAATCATAATCAATTTTTATAGTTTATTCAGTTCCATGTTAATTATTTTTTTAAAGTTTTTATTTAAGTGATCTCTACCCCCAACATGCAGTTTGAACTCATGACCCCAGATCAAGAGTCCCATGCTTTTCTGACTTGTTTTGCTTGCTGTTGGGTTATCAGTTTCATGAGCTTATCAGCTTCTGTACTAAAGTTTTGG
Organism: Hyaena hyaena; assembly: GCF_003009895.1. Lineage (NCBI taxonomy): Eukaryota > Metazoa > Chordata > Mammalia > Carnivora > Hyaenidae > Hyaena > Hyaena hyaena. The sequence goes on along the minus strand of NW_024081308.1, from coordinate 357,023 downwards.
AAATCCCTTTCATTTTTTAAGATGAAGTGTCCCAACCCTAATAAACGAAGAACCTCAGTTTCGTGCTCGCTCTCTCTCCTTCCCCCACCTTCAGTCCTGCTGTGTGGCCCCAGGCATGGTGTGTGCTTTCCACGACTTGGAGTAATAAATCTTGTTTTCTCACAGTTCTCTCATGGTTGTTGCTGAGGTGAGTCTCACAGTCATGGTAACAACCACAGGAGCTGGCCCAGCCATGACATTGGCTCTAAAAGGGGAGACGTCTGTTGGGGGGGAGGGGGCGTCACACAAACAGGACACCCCACATGTGTGCCAGGCTTTTCTAGCCAAAAGGCTCTCCCTCAATAGACTGAGACCAAGCCAAAACACCAGTTTTAAAGGGATATGTTACTTTATAGCACAAATTTCAATGTGGCAAGAGATCATGTTTATTAACAGACCCAAATATCTTTAGTTTCTCTGCAAGAGTAAGAAGCCAGAAGTAGATAAAATTGACCTGTGTTTAATAATCAATATTTCCATTTTTTATCTTATTTAGAAATGATCTAAATACTCAACAAATGTCTATCATTTAACTTAACCTAGTATAACTCTAAGGTTTTAAGTTACCAAAAAGAGTTTGGAAGTTATTTTTAAGCAGATATATTATCAAACAGAATTATTGTTGAAAGATTCACTTATAAACTTTTATACCACTTACATCTATTTCATTCATATGTTCCTAACGATCATGTTTAGACTGCTCATGAAAATTGTATGAGACATTAGTAAGTTAGCCAGCATCTTACATAATTTTGTTGTTGACAAATTTTGTAACATATACATGTTTGGCAAGTATCAAAGATCACAGAAGTAAAGAACCTAAAAGTTAAACATATGACTTTCTTCTTTTTTTAATTGGTGTGTTTGACATACATCAGACAATTAATTTTGTTATATTTTTTCTTCTCAGGATAAATTATAATTTTATGATCTTGTTAAAAGATGAAGTGAGGCATATTAAAAAGTTTTAAGAGTTTATTTGATATGGAAGCAACCTGTGTCCATCAACAGATGAATGGATAAAGTAGATGTGGCATATGGTTCCAATGGAATATTATTCAGCTGTGTAAAAAAAGAATGAGATCTTGCCATTTGCAACAACATGGATAGACCCAGAGGACATTATGCTAGGTGAAATAAGTCAGAGAAAGACACATACTGTATGATTCCCCTTATATGTGGAATCTAAAAAACAAACATAAAAAGCAGAAACAGATCCATAAATTCAGAGAACAAACTGATGGTTGCCAGAGGGAAGGAGGTGGAGCATGGGTAGCATGTTTGAAGGGGTGTGGGAGGTACTGGGTTCCATGTATGGAATGAATACATAATGAGAATAAAAGGGACAGCGTAGGGAGTATAGCCAGTGGTACTGTAATATGCTGTATGGTGAAAGATGGTAGCTACACTTGCAGTGAGTATAGCATAATGTATATAGAGCTGTTGAATCACTATGTTGTACACCTGAAACTACTGTAATGTTGTGTGATGACTCCACCTCAATAAAAAAAAAAAAAAAAAAGAAGAGTTTATTTGAGCAAAAGTGTATTCAGACGGGGCAACATAAAACTGGAAGTGGTTAGAAAGCACTCTATGGACAGGAGTCTGGGCAAAGACTCAGAGAAGGTGTGAAAACCGAGCCAGACAATTACTGATTGTCTATAGCTTAAAGTCCAGTTGGCTGTTTGTGCGTGGTTCTCCTTCGGTTTCAATTTCACAACCTTGAGGTATTTATAGACCTCGGTTTTAGTTGGCTTCAGTAAGCTTCCAAGAGCATTAGAGCCACTTCAATGTACTGGCCTCCTTTTTTAATTAATTCAACAATCTTAAATATCTAGTAGAAATAACTTAAGCTTATTTGAGTAGTAAACCCAGGTGGAATAAAAACGCGTGTCTGCATTATCCTAAATGCTGACAATTCTGAAGACATACCTGCTTTTATTAAGCCAGCAATATTAAATTAGCCTTACTTTCCAAAGATTATTCCAGATCCTGTGAACTTGAAAGCTACTTGGATTAGTTCCTATTTTCCTGAAAGTTTTAGGAATATCTAATTTGTGTAAGTGCTTGTGTTTTTCTAAGCCAATTAAAGTTGCTCTCTTATATGGGATTTTAGATTAATTCTGGCAATACCATCTAGAGGGAGAAAATGCCACATACACATATCATAGACACAAACATGCAGACAGACACAAGAATCTTTAAAGCTCTCATCCTAAAATTTTAACCATGAGTCAGGCCAACATAGAATTCACACCCCACAAGTTTATATAAAATGGCTGGATCCAAATTGTGTTTCTGGCAGGTGGAACAGATTTAGGCTACCTGTGCAATGAAGGCTAAAGCTTTTTACCAATATTTGTGGAGGAGACTTTTAAGACTTTCATTTGCCCTGATATGCAATGATAGAGGCTGTGGGCTGAATTTTGGGCAAGAGTTCTTTTGGAAACACCAACAGATGGTCTGAGGATTTAAAAGCTCATCTGAGTAGATAAAGCATCCAGTTCATTTTCAGGAAGTTAGAGTAAGGTGCCCTTCAGCTGGGGGACCAGGAGTTACGTCCTTAGAAGCTTCCATTTCAGAGAGGGCTCTCGGCTTCTTGAAACAACAGTTCCTGTTATCAGAGGTTTGGGATAATTACTACTTAGAAAGTTCCCTTCTTCCCCCTTCAGCGCAGAACAGTTCCATTTCCAATGTCCTGACTTTTTACAGTATCTGCAAGAGTCTTCAGATGAACAAGGGAGATGTGGGAATTGGTAAGAAGGATGCCTGGGCTTTGAATTCCTTCTGGGGTGTCACTTTCTGTCTTTGTAAAGATTCGATTAATAGGATAAGGTCAGTTGTTTTTAATTCCTCAGAGAATTAGGTCACCTCAATGATAATATCAAGGGACCGAGTCTCATCCAACTACATTGTTTTGAATTTGTTTCTTTATTTCAGAAAGATTTCCAACTAAGATGAAAATCTGAGATTCCTAAATTCTGGATTTATAGCTATGTGCCTTTGGGATGTTTTTAAGTCATTCTACAAAGGCTAGAGTTTGTTTTCTTTCCCTCTGAGTACATAGTTCCGTGTTAGCCCAGTTATTCATAGGTGAGGAGGCCTTAAAAACAGCTCATCTTGGGCCCTGAATACTGGCCTCCAATTGGGCAACTTCTGACCACAAACTCTTTTAAAAAATTCTTTCAAATATATCATTATCATGTTTGGTGAAGACAAACAGTGAATTTTCCTGGCAGTATTGACCCTCCTACTTTGTTTCTTTCCAAAGGTGTACCTATTACAAATGTGACTCAAAATGAAAGTCAATAAACCTTTTTATAGCTTAACCAGGGATGCAAGAGGATTTCCAAAGTAGGTGCAAAAGATGCAGCCACTATTATTTAGAGCTACTCCCAAAGGCAGCCAGAAGAAACACTTGGGGAGCTTGGGTGGCTCAGTCGGTTAAGTGTCCGACTTCGGCTCAGGTCATGATCTTTCGGTTCATGGGTTTGAGCCTCACGTCTGGTTCATGCTGACAGCTCAGAGCCTAGAACGTGATTTGGACTCTGTGTCTCCCTCTCTCTCTGCTCCTCCACTGCTCATGCTGTCTCTCTCAAAAGTAAATAAACATTTAAAAAATTAAAAAAGAAAGACTTAAGTGAGCTTCCTAATGGCTGGCAGTAGTCAGTAGGATATCAGCAACAGTGGAGTGTACCCCACATCTCTGTGTCATCAACAACAAGGTCTTGGGGCTCCCCAACCTGAAAGTTGGCTGTCTTCAGATGCAGCTCTGACAACCTGACACAAAACGGACAGAAGGAAAACAATGGCTGTCCTTGGGAGAGCAAGGATCAATAACCAATGAGTACTCAAAACCGAGAGTCACCCAAGAGTAATACCCAAAGAACTAGTTCTTCCAAGTGTTTCTTCCTGCTAATCTACATGTAACTAAGGAGAGGCTCTTGCTGTTCTCATTGGATCAGAAATCTGTGAGGCTGACTTGGTATGAATTTTTACTTTTTGCCAGCTTTGTCAGACATCCTGAGTTCTTGGCTAAAACCTGTAAAAAACCTGTCCTTTTGTGATAGTCAAAGCTCTAGAGGAGAATAAAAAACAAACCCATCTTTTCCTCTACTCTGAGGTTCTGTGACTAAGGCCTGTGAATTAAAGCTAGGAGACAGATAAACAGGAGAAAAGATTTATTTTGCATGCACACAGCGCCTTCTCCACAAAGAAGTAAAAACTCAGAGAAGCAGTTAGGCCTGAGGCTTATATGTCATTTTAAAAAAGGATTATAATTGTGGGAAGACACTAGACAGAGGAAACTGGGGATTTGGTAAATTGTGGGAAGGTGACTAGGAAAAGTATGATAAACAAGAGGTATATTAGTAATGTTTGTTATGCAGTCTCAGGTGACTCCTTAGTTCCCTTCCCAGTACAGGAGGAGGGGACATCTTTACAAATGGAAATTTCCATTTACAAATGGAAGTGATTTTAGTCAGACGGGGTGTGGTAGTAGAGACTCTTGCTGTGTTTGCTGTTTCTCAGTGCCTTCAGAGCAAAATAATCATTATGCCAAAGTGGCATATTCTGGTTTCTTTCACAAGTTTCCACAGGGAAGAGGTTTGGGGCAGGTCCCCCAAAATGTATCCCTTTTGCCTGTGGACTGTCTTGAGCTGAAGGTGATGGAGGCCCTGTGGGCTCAAGAGAAACTTTTGCCCCTCTCTTAACTACATAGAAGAATCTAAGTTGGGTGTGTGTGTGTCTTTCCAAGAATAAGAATTATTACCAGAGATAAACTTTATCCGAGTGACCCATGTGTATGGTGGGGCAAACATAACATCTAATTGCTGAACATCTGCTCTTTTATTGCCTGTGAATTGCATGCCTTCCCTCAGAACTCCCAGACCCTTACCACTTTCTCCTTAGTTCAGGATGACATATATACCTCATTTGGAATTTCCATGTCTGTGTGGATTCCCAGCACACACAACATCAAACTTGATTTTCTCCTGTTAACCTGTCTCGTGTCAATTCAATTCTCAGTCCAGCTAGAGAGACTTTGAAGGGGGCAGGATATTCTTCCTCCCTGACAATAGGGTACACATCCCCAGCATTTCAAGTGATGTTACCAGTGTGATGTCAATGCTCATGGATTTGGGAACAGGTGCACACAACCGGCGTCAACACACCACTGCCTGTACCTTCTTTCTTCCACACCAAGAGTGCTGGTGTCAGGGGCACAGGGCTGGATAGATTAGAATACCCATAGTTATAAAGTTGCCTTATCCCCTGTTATACATGCAGAGCTGTTAGAATGCCACTACAAATACTATTGCTAGCAATATGCTTACTGAAAACAGCAATTTGTTTTTGCATTGTGCTGTCTATTCTTCTATTTTAAAAAAAGTTGTACTACATCTATTTTGTCAGAGGGCATGGCTATCACATACCATACTCTATCTTTTAACCAGAAGTTGGTCTGAGTTCAAAAGAAACTGTATCTCCGATGTTCATCAACGCTTTACATCAGTGTCTCTCCCTCGTCATTTAACCAGAAGTTGGTCTGAGTTCAAAAGAAACTGTATCTCCGATGTTCATCACCAACGCTTTACATCAATGTCTCTCCCTCATCACTTTGATGGTCCGAAGCTTGTTTTCTGGAAGAAATCATGGGAATTCAATTCTCTGAATACCTTCATATTGATAACAGTTGTCTATGACTCTAACACTTGAAATTCCATTTGCTGCATATAAAATCCCTGGTCACATTTTCTTTTCTCGTGAAATCTGAAGTAGGTACAGTCTGTTTTCTTTGGGCATAAAGCCTTCTGTCAAAGTCGGGCGATAATCTTGTCAGGGAACAAGAACTCCTGTCCCCTTCAAGGTCTTTCCAGCTGGACTAAGAATCAAATTGACATGGGACAGATCCACAGGAGAGAATCAAATGTAGTAGCGTACTTACGGGGAATCCACATAAACACGGAGACGTCAGTTGGAAGACGGTCAGATGGAATGAGGTGTGCATGTCTCCCAAACTAAGGAGAATGGGGTAGGGGTCTGGGACTTAAGAGGGAAGACATACAATCCTCAGGAATAATGGAAAAGAGTAAATGTTTGGTAAACAAATGTTTGCTGAGCCACTCAGACATGTGGGACATAGAGGACCTTGATCAAACAGGTCTTGCTAGGTTCCTCCCTGTCAACCACACCTGGCAGTATAATGTAGTAATCCATGGTGATAGATCCCTTCCAGGCACAGGTCCTTGAATTCTTTTTAGGCACCTGTGGGGGAGGGAAGTAAAGAGCTTTGTTATGCATCTGCTGGGTTTTGATTGTTTTTTAACTCAAAATAATCTTCATCCCAAAGTGGCCCATCTTGGGGCGGCCTGCCCTTGGCTCCTACAATATCAATTTTTCCCCTTATATATCACTTTTTGCTAGATACCCAAATATATTTTCTTAGCATTTTTCTTTAAAATCTCATTATCTTACTGGAATGTGTCTTAATGCTGAACATTCTGAATTGATATTCTCAGGTACATAGGGTGCACTTCTTTAAAAATGTTTTATTTATTTCTGAGAGAGAGAGAGAGAGAGAGAGAGAGAGAGACTGTGAGCAGGGGAGAGTCAGAGAGAGAGGGAGACACAGAATCCGAAGCAGGCTCCAGGCTCTGAGCTGGCTGTCAGCACAGAGCCTGACGCGGAGCTCGAACCCACGAACCGTGAGATCATGACCCGAGCCGAAGTCTAACCGACTGAGCCACCCAGGCGCCCCTAGGGTGTACTTTCAATATGCTTCGAATATGTGCATTTTTTATTTCAGAAAAGCCTTCTTGAATCACAGGTTTTAGAACTGTTCTCTGCTATTACTTTTTCTTTAAGGACTCCTATTATCTGTAAGATATTCTTGCCTATCCTCCATATTTGTCATATTCTTTAAAGCTCATTTTGCCTTTCCTCATTTCCTTTTTTTTTTTTTTTAACATTTTTTCATTTTTGAGAGATAGGGTGCAAATGGGGGAGGGGCAGAGAGAGGGGGAGACACAGAATCTGAAGCAGGCTCCAGGCTCTGAGCTGTCAGCACAAAGCCCTTTGTGGGGCTCGAACCCAAGAGCAGCAAAATCATGACCTGGGCCACAGATGCTTAACTTACGGAGCCACCCAGGTGTCCCACCTTTCCTCATTTCTTGTTGATTTTAAGGTCATTGTTTGTTTCCTCTCATTTAGTTTCTATTTCTTCATTTTTCTTGTCTTATTTCCAATTCTTTCCTGAGTTGCTACTTCATTTCTGAGTTTCCCTAGTTCTGATTTAATCTTCCCTCATTTTCTTGATGCCTTTAGCTTGTTTTGAAATCACAGACTCTGGCTTGGTTGTGTTTTGTGGGTGTGTCCTTGTGGTTCACTTTCGTTGTCTGTAGAAATGTCATTCTACTTCTTGCTCAGTTTTCTTCTGACAAGAACTCTGATAGTTTTCAACCATGATTCTTAAAAAAAATTTTTTTACGTTTATTTATTTTGAGAGAGAGAGGGCAAGCGGGGTAGGTGCAGAGAGAGAGGGGAGAGAGAGACCCCCAAGCAGGCTCTGCACTGTCAGATGCAGAGCCTGGTGTGGGGCTCAAACTCACAAATAGTGAGATCATGACCCAAGCCAAAGTCAAGAGTCAGACACTTAAGCTTAACCAGCTTAACCAACTGAGCCATCCAGGTGACCCAACCATGATTCTTTTCTAATGCACATTCTTACTTGAATTTATTTCTCCTGGGCCTCCAGAAGGAGCAGAATTCTGGAGTGCTTTTGCCAGTTCACTTAACAACGCCTTCTGTTCTCTGTAAGTGTGCTCAAATATGCAAGCTTGCCTTCTGAAATTTCTCCTTTCCCACTTTTCTCTGTCTTTTATCTTTCCCACATTTCTCTTGTCCATGTCCGGCAAAATTCTTATTGCATCCTGGGAGTTTCCACTCTGTGTGGGGTCTTATCCTTATCCCTGTGGGGAAGGAAGGATTGTTCTAGCCCTTCAGTCTATCTGTGGGTTCCTTGCATTTACTGCTCTTGGATGGATGACCTTCCTGTTTTTCGATGATGTTCTCTCCATTGGAGAAACTCAATGCTGTTTCAGGGTTCCTCTATCTTTTTTTTTTTTTTTAATGTTTATCTATTTTTGAGAGAGAGACAGAGAGACCGAGAGTGAGCGGGGGAGGGGCAGAGAGACAGGGAGAGAATCCAAAGCAGACTCCAGGCTCTGGGCTATCAGCACAGAGACCAATGTGGGGCTCAAACCTATGAACCATGAGATCATGACCTGAGCTGAAGTCAGACAGCTAAATGACTGAGCCACCCGGGTGCCCCACGTTCCTCTGTCTTCAGGTCCATTAGAAGTTTTATTGTTCCCCTGTTTCTTCCCACACATACTCTGATAGCACCAAATCTTGAAGCTATTCTGTGGGTTCATCCTCACTGCCTTTATATTTTTGGGTTTGTGGGGATACCTTGTCAACTAATTTTGTCCCAAGCATTGTCCATGGGTTTTGGTTTTGTTATCTAGTTACTCAGTCTGCCACACCTAATAGATAAATGGCCCTTGATTCATGTTAAAAAAAAAAAAAAAAAAGAAAGGGAAATTTTAATGAATCAGTCTTAATAATCTGCACTCTGGACTCTGACTTGAAATAAACATATCAGTGCAGAACAAATCAGAGTAATCCTCCCAGGAAAGCACTAACCAAGCTGCTTAAAAGCAATTTTCCTTAAAAGTGATTAAAGATCCCTAAACTAGGATCTCTGACTATAACTTAAAATATCTGAATATTTTCAATTTATCCAACATACGGTAGTCACCCCCCTCATCTGAGTTTTGCTTTCAGTTACCTGTGGCCAACCATGGTTTGGAAGCAGACAATCCTCCTTCTGAAATATGATCAGAAGGTCAAAAGTAGTTTAATTCTGCATCACATGCCTACATTACTCACCTCACTTCATCTCATCATGTAGACATGTTATCATCTCACATCATCATAAGAAGAAAGATGAATACAGTACAATAAGATATTTTGAGAGAAACCACATTCACATAACTTTTATTACAGTATACCATTATAATTGTTCTATTCTATTATTAGCTGTTGCTGTTAATCTCATACTGTGCCTAATTTATAAATTAAACTTTATCATAGGTATGTATGCACAAGAAAAACCAGTATATATAGAGTTCAGACCTATCTGCCATTTTGAGCACCCACTGGGCGTTCTGGAATCTATCCTCCATGGATAAGGGGGCACTGCTGTATTTTTACTGGGAATCAGTTATGTGTTGTGTATTCTGTTTTACAAGCTATTCTAGATAGGAGTAGGTATGAAACGTAGCCTCTCTCCTCAAGGACTTTCTAATTTAGTTGGGATTATATTGGATAGATGAAGTAGGAAGGTGATTTGTAAACTGCAATGATATAAACCGTGTCAATCATTTAATCTTTTGCTGCAGGTGTCTCATGTGAAAATTCCCTTTCTCCATTGTTCTCTGTAATTTATTATGATCACATTGCATGCACTACTTGGAGGATCGGAAAAATAGACCAGGTTATTGTTGTTTTTGACCTTAGATGTTATTATCTAAAACAGAACCCCAAAGGGGAGCAGATTTTGCCACCTCAAAATGTCTCTTTGGCATAAAGATTGTTTTGAGCTACAGGCAATCGAAACCTATGAGATTCAGGAAAAGCTCTTTACTGCCTCCTCAATTGCCTAAACTTACATTGGAAAGGGGGCCTGAACCAGGGAGAGAGTTATTAACTTTTTACCTAAGAAATTTATGTATATAACAGGCCAAATCTTGTTTTCTACATCTCCTCTTGCCTTCCTGTGAATGGCCTGCCTTCCCTTTGTAACCCCAGACCCCTACCTCTTTCTTTAGTTCAGGATGCTACATAAGCCTCAGTAACCTGGCTGCTGACTACGCTTTGGAATATATATATATTTCTTATTTTTAAGTAGGCTTCATGCCCAGCATGGAGCCCAACGTGGGGCTTGAACTTATGAACCTGAGATCAAGACCTGACCTGAGATCAAGAGTCGGATGTTTAACTGACTAGGCCACCCAGGTGCCGCTGGATCTTGTATTTTTATGAGGCTCTTGTACATACTGTTAAAAAGAAACAAGCCCAAATTGGAGTTGCTTGTGCTAGATCACGTCGCTAAACCAGGGCTTACTACCTAATCTAATTGTGGCTGCAACCCCCGCCCCCCCAGAAATGCAGTCTTAATTGAGCAGTTTTCTGGTTGGCACCAATAAGGTAATGTGTCACATAGGCTTGCTCCGTCCCCCAAAGGAAGATGAAGTACCTCACCTAATAAGACCTTTTTGTCCCCAAATGTAGGTGACCTCACTTGAAATAATTTTTTTTTCCTGTTCATAATTTCTTTGTCCTTTAAAATCTTTCCCTTTCTGTAGCCCTTTGGAGCTCTCCTCTCCTTGCTAGACGGGATGTTGATTCATGAATTGATTAATAAGGCCAATTAGATCTTTAAAATTTCCTCAGTTGAATTTTTGTTTAGTGGTACAAAATGTGTGTGTGTGTGTGTGTGTGTGTGTGTGTGTGTAAGTAGGCTCCACGCCCAGTGTGGGGCCTGAACTCATGACCCTGCATCAAGTCACATGTTCTACTGACTGAGCCAGCCAGGCGCCCTGAAATTCATTTGTTTTTTACCTGTTAATCTGTTCTTATCAATTTAATTAGACCAACGAAAGAACCTACAATACAGGAAGGGAAAATGTTTCCATCCCTGAGAGGATGTTTTCTTTAAAAAAAAAATTGCAATGGTTAGAGAACAATATCTAAGTTGTAAATGGATAACTGAAGTAGGGAAGGGCTCCTTTAAGTTCTTTCACCATCTTGAGCAAGAACTCAATGTGTCATATCAAGATTGATAGACCAGATAAACTGAGAATAGTAATTTACATTCAAGCAATTCTCTCATTTATAAAATTGTTAGTGAGCTCTCATTTTGCTTTTGTGTTTGATTTGCTTTTTTGCTATTTGTATACTTATATCGCCTCCTCTCCCTGCTGTCCCCCACCCCCACCCCTCAGCCCTTCACAGTTTGGTTTTGGTGTCTTTAAATTTTCTGGTGATTGTCTGTAGAGTTCAGGACTGTGCACAGCCGAATCTGGAGTCTGCTCTGTCAGATATCCTGGGACTCTCTGGACTTTGGTTTTTCTCTTGAAATGAGGGCAGAATACCACATAGGGCAAATAGAACACTACGTTGTCCCCCAACATGTCTCCCAGTGTATACATCCTATCGACTCTTCCCTTTGAGTGAAGGTGGGACCTATGAATATGGCGGACTACCACTCCTGTGAGTAGGGTATGATATGCGGTAACAGTAAAGGGATATTGTAAAGGTATTTAGGTCCCTAACAAGTTGACATTAAGTTAATCAAAAGAGACATTATTTTAGGTGGTTCCGATTTATCATGGCACTCCTTTAAGGTCTAGAGAAGAAACAGAAGTCAGATAGATTTGAACCAACAGCAGCAGATACTGCCTTGTTGGCCTTCAAGAAGCAATTGCCATGTTGTGGGGAGCGCCATGTGGTGGGCACAGCGGGAGGCTCTGGTTGCTGAGAGCTCAGTCCTACAATCAGATGGAGCTGATTCTGCCAGCAACCATGAGCTGGAAGAAGACTCGGAGCAGGATGTTGTAAATTGCTCAGTTTGTGGTGATTTGTTACCCAGAATAGAAAGCTAATACACTGTCTTCACAAAAGTCCTTCTGCTGAATGTCAGGATTACTATTCTCTCTTCCACAGCTTCATCTCTATTTCACAGCACAATCCCTAGAATAATCTTTGAAAACCTAGTCCCTGGGATCCAGAAAGTCTCAGCGCATGTCTGTTGCATTGCACGGGTGAATGAAGGCAAGAATGCAACTAGCTGGATACTCTGGAGTTTCTGCTTCACGTCTCTTTTCTCCACTGTGTTCATGCACAGGATGCAGGTAAATATTTTTCTATAGGGCAATTATGGTTAAAATGCAAGAATGATTACTCAACTATGCCTTTCAAACTGTCTGGTCCTGGACTTTTGTTTGTTGGGAATTTTTTGATTACTGATTCAACTTCATTGCTAGTAATTGATCTGTTCAAATTTTCACTTTCTTCCTGATTTAATTTTGGGAGATTACATGTTTCTAGGAATTTATTCATTTCTTCTAGGTTGTCCAATTTGTTGGCATATAATTTATCATATTCTCTTATATCCTTTGTATTTCTGTGGTGTCAGTTGTTAATGTCTCCTTTCATTCCTGATTTTGTTTGAGCCTCCCCCTTTTTTTTTTTTTTTTTGAGTCAAGTTAAAGGTTATCAATTTTGTTGATCTTTACAAAGCAGCAGCTCCTGGTTTTATCTGTTCCATTGTTCTATCTGGAACAATGTGTTCCATTGTTTTTTAGTTTTTATTTCATTTATTTCTGCTCTAATCTATTATTTCCTTGTTTCTACTGGTTTTGTTTTTGTGTTTCTTCTTCTTCTATCCCTGATAGTTACAAGGTTAGGTTGTTTGAGATTTTTCTTGCTTCTTGAGGTAGGTCTGCATTGCTATAATCTTTTCTCTTAAAAAAAGCTTTTGCTGCAGCCCAAAGGTTTCAGACCATTGTGTTTCCATTTTCATTTGTCTCCATATATTGTTTGATTTCCTATTTGATTTCTTGGTTGAACCATTCATTGCTTAATACCATGTTATTTAACTTCCATGTATTTGTGGTCTTCCCACATTTTTTTCCTTGTGGTTTTCTTTTTTCTTTAAAAAAATTTTTTTTACATTTATTTTTGAGAGACAGAAGGAGACAGAGCACAAGTGGGGGAGGGGCAGAGACAGGAGGAGACAGAATCCGAAGCAGGCTCCAGGCCCTGAGCTGTCAGCACAGAGCCCTACACAGGCCAGTTAAAAGTCTGACTTCGGCTCAGGTCATGATCTCACAGTTTGTGCTGACAGCTTGGAGCCTGGAGCTTGCTCCAGATTCTTTGTCTCCCTCTCACTCTGCTCCTCCCATTTGTGCTCTGTCTCTCTCTACCTCTCAAAAATAAATATTATACATTTTTAAAATGTATTTCTTAGTTAGGCCTATGTTTTGTGGACTTAACTAACATTATAACAATTTTTAATCATACACAAAAGTGGAGAGAAATAGAACGAATGCTTATATTGGTTTTCTACTGCTGCTGCAACAAATCACTATGAATTTAGTGACTTAAGACTGCACAAACTTGTTATTGTTCTGTAGGTCAGTAGTCCACTGAAGTCTCACCGGGCTAATCAAGGTGGTTCTATGAAAATCCATTTCCTTGCCCTTTACAGGTTCTAGGAGCCACCTGCCCACATTCCTTGGCTTGTGTTCCCTTCCTTCTTCTATCTTCAACATCACTATCAGCAGGGGAAGTCCTTGTCAGGCTGCATCTCTTTGATCCTCTGCTATGCACTGAATGTTTATGTCCCTCCAAAATTTGTATGTTGAAATCCTAATGACTGCTGTGATGGTGTTTGGAGGTAAGGCTTTTGGAAATGTCCGCTCATGAGGGTGGAGCCCTCATGAATGGGATCAGTGTTCTTATAAAAGAGATTTCCTGGAGCTGCCTCACTCCTTCCACCACATGAGGGCACAGTGAGAAGGTGCCAGTGCTGAACCAGGAAGGTGGCCCCCAATTTTCAACAACCATGCTGGTACCTTGATCTTCTACTTCCAGCATCCACAAGTTAGAGAAATACATTTGTGTTGTTTCTAAGCCACTCAGTATTTTGTGTTTTGTTATAGCAACCTGAATGGACTGACACCCCTGTGTTACCTCCCCAAATGGATACAGCTATCCTTCCACAGGGAAGGAAGGACCTAGCGATTAGGTTGGATTGAGTGGCATAGCCCAGGTGAACATCTCGCCTCAAAGTCCTTCACCTTAATCCCTAATCAAGTCCCTTTTCCCATGCAAGGTAATGTATCCATAGGTCCAGAGATTTGGATATGAATGTCTCTGGGGGCCATTGTTCTTCCACCCACTAAGCCACCCCTCTCCTTGCTTCAACATTATCCACATTTTGTGAATATTGTTGCTTCTCCTACATTCCTCTTTGTTTTTTAATTTCCTGCAATATTAAATTCCAGAAATTTATAATTTGGCTGTACTTTAATTTCTCTAGTCTTAGAAAAGAAATAACCACAATAGCATTATCACAGAAAAATCACCGGATAATTCTTTAGTAGCATCAAACATCCATTCCATATGCAAGTTTCCCAATCTTTAATTCCTTTTTTTTTTTTTATTTAAAGCTAGTTTGTCCTAATTATGACCCAAACAAGACCCACATACTTGCCTTTGGCTCAATGTGTTTCTCAACCCTGCTTTGTAACAACAAATCTTCCTCCCCTCCTCTCCCTTTTCTGATGCTGTTTATTTGTTGAATAAAGAAGTTAGGCCAGTTGGTCTGTAGAAGTTCCACGTTCTGGATCCAGGGAATTGCTTCCTGGTTGTGTCATTTAACCTGTTCATCCGGTCCCTATATTTCCTTAAGCTTGGAGTTAGTTTTAGGCTTTACCAGATATACTTACTTTTTTTTTTTTTTTCTTTTCTGGTTAGTGAGGACACTTTAGAGATGATGTTGCGGACTTCTATTGCATCATACCGGTGTGCATGTGGCGGCAGGCTGTCCCACTTTTTGTGATGGTAAAATTGTCAATCAGGAGGTATTTGAAAATATTACAATATTCTTAATCAATAATAATGTTTCCTTTTACTGGTTACCAACCAGATACCAGGCATTTGGCAGGTTGCTTTCTATACGATTTCTATTTCATCTCTGTACATTAACTATACTCACAGTTTGCAAAAATATACTAGAATTCGCTGGTTGGAAAACCCTGCGTGTTATTGCTTCGAGCTTCAGTTTTACTTCTTGTAACGCGGGGTAATGGTTCTTGCTCTTAATTTACAGGCTTATTCTGAGGATTATTTGAAGTAACCGATGTGAAAGCCCTTTGAAAAGTAGACCATGCCGTGCTATACTGTTAAAACATTAGTTTTTTAAAAAGGGGGAAAAATCCCCCAATAGTCGCTCTGAAGGTCTCATGTATTCATCACACACTCGCTGAAGGCATTTTGCCAGGCCCCGGAGAAGCCGAAGGTGAGGGAGACCCTGCGTGGGACCCCGGAGCGCGGTCTGGCGGGGCAGGAGGAGGGAGCGAGCAATCACAGCGCCACCCAACGACGCCTGGGACGCGGAGTCCGCCTCGAGCCGCGGCCATGTAGACAGGAAGCGAGACCCGGCCCGCCCTGACCCACAAGCGAGGCACCGGGGCCGCCCTGACCCGCAACGCCCGTGCCCCCCTCCTCCCCTGACGGGCGCTCCGTGCGCCAACGGCTTCGCTGTCGCCGCACGCCCCTCGCCTTCCTGGATGTTGTTCCGGGGGTTCCAGGGAGCTGCAGCACTAAGGACTCAAGCGGGAGAAAACTCTAGAAGACGTTAACGAAGCCGCAAAACACTCGTCGTTGCGGAAGACGCAGCTGGTCTGTCCGCTCCGCCCCACTAGCTTCCGGAGCCCGCGTTCCAGAAAGCCGGCACTGGCGGGCGCGCGCCTCGGGGCGGGCCCGGGGGCGGGGCGGGGCCAGGGCCGGGGGCGGGGCGGGGGCGGGGCGGGCCTGTCCCGGCGACTGTGCGTTTCCCCGCCCGCCGGAGGCCGGCGGGGCGGGGTTCCAGGGGCGACCCGGACCCGCCGGGCCGTCGCGCGGAAGCTGGAAGCTGGCGGGCATGGTCGGAGGGCCGCGGGACAGGTGAAGTGACTGGGGCCCGGCTCGCCCGCGAGGCTTTGCTTTCCGATTCGCCTCGCGTGTTGCTGGCCGCCCACAACAAGCAGGATTTTCCATGCATTCTTATGACCGTGCTATAATATTTAGGCTTCTCGGTTAATTGCCATTTTTTGTTACTGCAAACAGGAACCTCCTTGCCTTTTTAAGGTTGCAAGTTGGCCTGTTGAAAAACGGTATCCTGGGAATCAGCCATTCATTTGCTGGAGAATCACGATTACTTAAGGCCCATGTATTAAATCGTAGGGGCCTCTTAACTTTCTAGTTTACTGATGTAGATTGACCCCCCCATCCGTCTTATTAAAAAATACCATGTAAGATGGAATATTTAACATGCAAATAGCCATTGATGGCACTGTGGTAATATACTTAAGATAATGGACAAGTAAGAGAAAAAGCTACTAGTCAGTGCCTGTTAAACATTTTTTAATGCTGTTTTTGGGTAGAGGGAATTTAGATACTTAATGATAGCTTTAAAGTTAAAAGCCAGTTAATGGATAAACTATTTTGTTCCCAGTTATGGACTGCAGCTACTATATTTAAAAAATTTTTTTTAATTGTGTTTTGTTTTATTTTTTCTTTTATGGTTTATTGTGCAGCTACTATATTATGTGTTAGGCAGTATAGAACAACGATGCACACTAGTTTTGTATATTAATATTTTATGCTGTCATTTAAAGGAGCTATTCTAGAACAATAACATGTCAGCCATTTCTCTTTAGTGTGTGGTTTTCAGCTTATTTTTGTATTTTAAACACCAATTGGGTTCCTTCTTGTGCCGCAAGGCAGCAGCCACTGTGCCCTCTGGGAACTGATGCATCTTCCACTTTAATAATAGTTAAACCAATGAAAGAGTCTTCAGTAACACACACATTTTGCTTTATTTCAGCTAAAGGTGCTTTGGCTTGGGGGAACATAAGCCAACTTAGAGCCTTCATACCAGTCTCATTTACAGTTGTATCCTTTAAAAGGTGAGAAGGTGACTTAGTGATAGTCCCTTGAACACAGGCTTCAAGACTTCTCTTTAAATATAAATGTAGGGGATTTATGGGGCCTGGGTGGCTCAGTCGGTTAAGCGTCCGACTTCGACTCAGGTCATGATATCTGGCTTTGGGGGTTTGAGCCCCACGTCGGGCTCTGTGCTGACAGCTCAGAACCTGGAGTCTGTTTCCAATTCTGTGTCTCTCTTTCTCTCTGCCAGTCCCCTGCTTGCCCTCTGTCTCTTTCTCAAAAACAAATAAACATTTAAAAAATTATAAATATAAAAGTAGTGGATTTAGATCCTAAAAGAAGCCCTTGCTATAGAACATTGTTAGCTTGTAGGGTCTTGGGTGTGTGTTGCGTGTTTGTGTGCTGCTGCTTTTCTAAAGAAAATTGTGGCAAAACCTGCATAACATGAAGCTAAACATTTTAACCATTTTGAATTTTTTTTTTTAACATTTATTTATTGAGAGATGAGAGAGACAGAACCTGAGCAAGGGAGGGGCATAGGGAGAGGGAGACACAGAATCTGAAACAGGCTCCAGGCTCTGAGCTGGCAGCACAGAGCCCGACGCGGGGCTCCAACCCACGATCCGTGAGATCATGACCTGAGCTGAAGTCAGACGCTTAATCGACTGAGCCACCGAGGCACCCCACATTTTAACCATTTTGAAACGTACAGTTCAGTGACAATCAGTACTTCACATTATTCTTCAGCCATCACCACTATCCATTTCCAGAACTTTTTTTTTTTCCCAAATTGAAACCCCGTAAATAATGACTGCTCATTCCCTGCCCCTGACCCCCTGGCCACCACCATTTTACTTTGTCTCTATGAATCTGTCTACTCTAGGCCCCTCATGTAAGTGGAAGCCTGTAGCATTTGTCATCCTGTGTCTGGCTTCTTTCACTTAGTATATTATCCTCAAGGTTCACCATGCTGTGTTACGTATCAGAATATCATTACTTTAAATTAAAAAAAAAAATTTAATTGTGGTAAAATATACATAAAATTTACAATCTTGCCAACTTTTAATAGACTTTTTTTAAAGAGCAGTTTTAGGTTCACAACAAAATTGAGCAGGAAGTAGAAAGTTCCCATATACCCCTGCCCCCCCCCCACCCACAGGACAGCCTCCTCCATTATCAATCATCTTCTTCCACCAGAGCCATGCATTTGTTACAATTGATGAATCTACAATGACGTATCAGAATCACCCAAAGTCCAAGTTCATATTAAGTCTGCTCTTTGTGATGCATATTCTAAGGGTTTTAACAATGTGTAATGACGTTATATCCACCAAGAGTATTTTTACTGCCCTAAACATTCCCTGTTCTTCACTGGTTCATCCCTCCCTTCCTTCCTCTAAGCTCCTGGCAACCAGAGAGTATCATCTTTATTGAAACCACTCATAGCTTAGTTTTACATCTAGTGATATAAGATGGATAAACACCTTTTCCCCCCATGTATTTTCTGAGTAGGCAGGAGTAGCTCGTTGTATTTAGGCCTCCGTGCAGCACTCCACAGTGCTCCGATAAAGGACCAGACCCTCCTTTCATTTTGTCTTGGAAAGAACACAGTTTCTCTCCGTTAGCCTTTAAAAGCCTGGACATGGAAGATATAGTAGCATTTAGTTATTCAGGCTGTGTGGCTGTGGAGATTTTAAATCATTGGCCTACATATTATGGTTGAGATAAAATGTCAAGTTTACTTTTAGTGAGGAAAGGGTATAGGGGCTTTGGATGTCAAGCATTAGGAAGTCTAACTCAGTAAATGAGTGGGGAAAACAGCCGAAGGTGGCCACAGCTTCTAGATTCTCTCCAGTTTCTGGCCTTTATTCTCCGCTGGGCTTCATTCTCCCTGATCTGATTATGGTCATTTGAATTGAATTCCATTGCTCTGAGCCTGTTGAAATTCATCAGATTGTACGGCTTATTGTCTAATCTAATCCTGATATACCTGCTTCATGGAAAGATTTACTGTTTATAAAGAGGTACATTTGTGAACATTATTTCTATTAATCTCCATGCACTGGTGGAGGCAAGTGGTGTGAGTCCCATTATGAGTCTCAGAAAGGCCAAGTGGCTTGCCCAGGTCACATAGAGCAGAGCCGAGTAGTAGGTGGGGTTTTTCCCAGTTCATCATAGCTACTCTCTCTGCTGGTGGGTATTCATAACATAGGAGAAAATACTGGAAGAGGAACAAGTGGCTGCTGATTCCCTATAGACTTCAGGTTTCTTCTCTCCTATCAAGAAAGGTAGGCTCAGATGTCCCATGTCTGCCCCAAGGGTGGGAGTGTCTGTTTCTCCCAGTGGCTGGTGGTCAACATGTTTTTTCACTGGTTAGCTAAGTCAGAAAATGAGAAACTCCTCACTGTCTCTGGGGCTGGCTTAAGTGCAAGTTGGCTTGAACCCAAGGAGGAGATCACTTTATACCCATCTGGAAGCAGCCATAAGGTAGGAGTGGCGTCTGGTCATCCACTGCGCACCTGGCATGGGGGGGCTTGCTGTGTCAGTTTTGGGGAGAGAATGGATCCCTTTCCCCACCCCATCAGCCCTAAAAATTATTGTCTTCATTTCAGGAAGTAGAAGGGGATGTGCTTTGGCCATAACATTGAAGACTACATTGGGGATAGTAATTTGATGAGCAACCTGATGAGTTTGGATAGAGAAAGAAAAGTCGTTTTCCAAGATTTGAGCCAAAGGAATTTTTGTTTTAAGGATTTGGTGTCAGAGGTGGTCAAAAAATGGTTTTCCCTCTGGTGAGGAGTTCTGTTTCTTAAAAATGATCGCATTATACCAGAGAGCCGATTGACACAGTGTTAGGGTTTTTTAAGGAAGTATGTAACAGTACCAGCTAGCTCGCTGTCCCTCTTTGCTTTTCCTTTCTTTTCCCTCCCCCTTCCCTCCCACTTTCCCTCGCCTTCTTCCCTCCCTCCCTTCCTCCTTCCCTCCCTTTGTTCATTCTGAGTCCTCTGGCTGAATGGCTCCCTGTGGAATATCTTTAAGTTCTTTGTGGAAAAAAGAACACAGACGCTTGAGGGAAAGGCAGGGGCTCTCCCAACCTTTAGTTTGTCTAACAAACAAGCTTCCGTAAGGAAGCTGAGGAATAGTTCCCTGCCTTTGCTGCAGTCAGCCTGGAGGCAGGGGCCAGGCTGAGCCTCCACTGGATCAAATGTACCTGGAAACCCGTCCTGGAGAGCCAGCGCCCCCTGTGGGTGCAAACAGATGGTTTGTCTCTGTGTGTCCTGTCCTGCTCCCTTGGTCCAGGGAAGCTGATGGACTGCAGCTTTGGGTCCCCTCGGCTCCTGAACCCCACTGTCTGCCGCACTCCGAGGGCAGCGTGGGCCTGCGTGTTCCAGGCCATCCATGTCCCCTTGCCGTGTTCCTGGATCTTAGCTGTCACCACTGAAACCGGCTTCTCTGATGAAAGGAAGTAGGTGTAGAGGAGCAATTAGAAAGTTGTCATTCTGGTTTTCAGCTCCAGGAACTTCAAGCCTGTATAGAACCAAGCTTTGCATGTGAGGAGAATTCTAAGACAACTCCAGAAGGGTGGCGTTCCTTCCTCTCAACTTGTCTATGGTGTGAGGAAACATTAAGGTTTTAGAAAGTTTCAGCTGCTGTTTTTAGGATTTCAGGAGATCCTTCGGCCTTTTGAAAGAAACTGAGATATTAAGACCAAATGGTTGCTTTGGATATATTTGATCGAATCAAAACAAAGGAATTTTAAGTCCAGAATTTTAAGGCCAATTTGCAAGTGAAAACCCATGTTTGTGAAACATATAATCTGAATGCATCATTGACAGATGTATGGCTCTGTGAGTCCCCAGCCTCTGAGCCCAGAGCGAATGCATTGCTCGGATCTCTGAAGCATGTGGTTTGCTTTTGTGGAAAAGCAGCGTGGAAAAGCGATGAATTGACACCGGAGGCACCATAAGACAGGGGGCTTCTGGCCTGTTGATTTGTATGGTCCAGGAAGGGTGGCAAATCCTTTTGGGATTCAAGTTACACTTACTTAATACTTGTTGACTTTCCCTCTTATGTGCCCTACCTTAACATTGTCTGGACAGATTGTTGTTTAAGGATTTCCAAAGTGGTAGTAAAACTTTATTGTCTTAGTGAGAAGATCATTCTTCTAGCATAATTGGATATATTATCCTTGTACGAGTACCGGATACTTCATATATGTGGGAATATAGATAGGATTCTGTAATTCATTAGTTCTTAAAAGAATGAGCTAGTGATTGTGGCATTATTATGGAACATAATCCAGTCCTTTCTCTTTTCCCTGCAGGTACATGGCTAAGCCCCGGACATCTGCTGCTTCTTATGCAGGATTCCACAATTGCCTCCTGGTGAATTCTTGATGGATTTTTCTCCTGGTTGCTGATGACTCCTGGGAAGGAGAGATGGCCGTGATCAGGCTGGGGTTTGGAAGGCAGCATCTTGGTCTGTTAAAAAGGAGGAGCTTCTTGGTGTCGAAACTCATAGCTGTTGTCTTTGCTGTGCTTCTATTTTGTGAATATTTAATTTATTACTTAGTGATCTTTCGATGCGATTGGCCTGAGGTGAAAACTCCAGCCCATAACAGTGGACAAGAGACCCTGAAAGTCATGTTTTTGGCTGATACCCACTTGCTTGGAGAAGTACGAGGCCATTGGCTAGACAAGTTACGAAGGTAGGAGCTACATTCAGGTATCTTTCTGATTCTGTAGACAAAGGAGTAGAGAGTCTTTCCCCATAGGTCAAAGTACTCATTATTTTCTTCTCAAAAAAAGGCATATGGGGCATTGGACTTATCTTCTTTCATAGTTTATTGTCAAGTTGGTTTCCATATAACACCCAGTGCTCATCCCAACAAGCGCCCTCCTCCATGCCCATCACCCCCCTTCCCCTCTCTCCCAATCCCCATCAGCCCTCAATTTGTTCTCAGTATTTAAGAGTCTCTTATGGCTTGCCTCCCTCCCTCTCCTTAACTAATTTTTTCCCCTTCCCTTCCCCCATGGTCCTCTGTTAAGTTTCTGCTGTTCCACATATGAGTGAAAACATGTGGTCCTGTCCTTCTCTGCCTGACTTTGCTCAGCATAACATCCTTGAGTTCCATCCATGTTGCTACACATGGCCAGATTTCATTCTTTCTCATTGCCATGTAGTATTCCATTGTATAGACAGACCACTTTTCTTGATCCATTTGTCAGTTGATGGACATTCAGGCTCTTTCCATGTTTTGGCTATTGTGGAGAGTGCTGCTATGAACATTGGGGTACATGTGCTCCTGTGCATCCGCACTCCTATATCCCTTGGGCAAATTCCTAGCAGTGCTATTGCTGGGTCATAGGGTGGTTCTATTGTTAGTTTTTTGAGGAACCTCCACACTGTTCTCCAGAGGGGCTGCACCAGTTTACATTCCCACCAACAGTGTAGGAGGGTGGGGCATTGGACTTTTATTAAACATACTATTTGCTGAGCATCTGTTATTTATGAGGACCCAGAATTTGGGAAGCAGGTCTGGGTTTGAGTCTTGTGACTTTGGACAAGTGATTAGGGCTCCTCTAAGCCTGTCTTTGCCTCCTTATTAAAACCAGAGACCTCACAGGCTGTGTGAGGACAATGCCCACAGTAAGGTCCAGCACATGGGTGTGCCTGGTCAAGGTAGGTTTCCCTTTCCCCTGGGCAGGGGGAGAAACAGAGCTGGGTTTGTGGTCCTCTCTTGCAGGCAGTGGTGTGTAGTTTATTTTTTAAAATTATTTTTTATTTTTTTAATGTTTATTCTTGAGAGAGCCAGAGACAGAGCGTGAGTGGTGTTGAGAGAGAAAGAGAGAGAGAGAATCCAAAGCGGACTCCAGGCTTCGAACTATCAACACAGAGTCTGATGCAGGACTCAAACTCATGAATTGTGAGATCATGACCTGAGCTGAAGTTGGACACTTAACCAAGTGAGCCGCCCAGACGCCCCAGTGGTGTGTAGTTTGAGCCCACTTGGTTTTTGCCTGCTCCGGGCAGCAGGAGCAGAGCTGCTGATACGTGGCTTTCACCCTGGGCAGAGGATCAGGTCCCGTGTCTCCCACTTACACCTGCCCAGCAGAATCCATCTGCGTTCCCATCAGAAGGCTTTTTAAAAATTTAACTGTGGTGAAATACACATAACGTAAAAGTTACCATCGTAAACAGTTTTTAAGTGTACATTTCAGGGACATCAAGTACATCCATATTGTTGTGCAACCATCCCCGCCAGCCGTCTCTGGAACTTTTTCATCTTCCCAGTCTGAAACTGTCCTCGTTAAATACTGATTCCTCATTCCCCGTTCCCCAGCCCCTGCAGCCACCATTCTGCCTTCTGTCTCTACGGGTGTGTCTACCCCCGGTTCTGCATATAAGCGGAGTCATACAGTGTTTGTCCTTCTGTGTCTGGCTTATTTCACCTAGCATAACGTCTTCAGGGTTCATCCATGTTGTGGCATGTGTCAGAATTTCCGTAATTTTAAAGGTTGAATAATATTCTGTTGTGTATTAGATCACATTTTGTTTCTCCCTTCACCTGTTGATGGATACTTCCACCTCTTGGTCATTGTGAAGAATGCCCACTAAAAGGCGACCGACGGGGCTTTCTACCCCGGGGCACCAAAGTTCTCTTTTTGACCTTGTGATGCCATACCCTGCCCCCTTTCCTCCTCATGACTGTATTTGTGCAGGTCTTTAACCTTGTTAGCAGGAATATCTGTGGAGTACTTTGGATATAGATGAACCTTATGTTGAGCGGGGGTGGGGGGGGGTGGGGTTGAGATGTGTAATGTCCCTAGGGGTGAGTGAAAAAGGGAAGACGGAAGAAGGAAAGGTGGAGGGGGCCTTCCTTTTTTACTCAGAGTTTTAAACCAAATGAGGCAAGAAACAGAGAAGGGCCAGGGTAAGACTTCCTTTGGCTTCATTTGGGTTTTACCAGTTGAGCTTTCTTCCCTGCCCTCTTGCTGCTGCTGCTTCTAGGTGCTTTCTTCTCCAGGGTGAGTAACATTCAATCAAGAAAAACTGAGAAATGAATTTTGGGAGGTATCTTGAGTGAAGGGGTGCACCATGCAGCAGTTGACGTGGGGCCTGGGCAGTCTTCTCTGACCCCAAATTACCTTCCCCTATTTATGTGCCCCAGGATGTCACAGTCCCCTTGGGTAGGGTAACAACAGCCAGGAGGATGCCTTAAAAAGGAGGGAAGAATTGGAATCCTTAGGAAAAGGATACAGGTCATAGTTGGTCAGGGAGAGGGGAGGATGAGTCGAGAAAGCATTAACATGTTTGAACGCCTACTGTGTGTTGGTGCTGTGGTGGGCACTTTACAAACGCTGTCTCATGGAGGGGCTCCTGGGTGGCTCAGTCGGTTAAACATCCAATTTCAGCTCAGGTCATGATCTCATCATTCATGAGTTTGAGCCCCATGTTGGGTCCTGTGCTGACAGCTCAGAGCCTGGAGCCTGCCTCAGATTCTGTGTCTCCCTTCTCTCAGTCCCTCCCCTGCTCACCTCTGTGTGTGTGTGTGTGTGTGTCTCTCTGTCAAATAAATAATACAACACTAGAAAACCTAAAAAAACAAAAATAAATGCAATCTCATTTAATCCTGTAACTGTCCACGAGAGTAGGTTTTATTATTCCTGTTTACTAACGAAGAATAGGAATCAGAGAGAGTAGGCAACATTCTCAAGGCCACAGAAGTGGTTAGTGGGTGGAGCTGGGGTGTTAAGCCGTTTCCTGTCAACTTCTAGATCCCTGGCTCCTTTCATTCACTTGTGTTACCAATGGGATGATTACTTGGATGTCTGAAGTCTCTAGGATTTACAGTGTTGGTATTAGCTAGTCTGATTCTCTCATTATCTCCTCCCAATTCTGAAGGCAGGCAGGAAGTTGAGGTCTCTTCAAGAAGAAGTGAAACTTAAAGCCAGATGCTATCATTGTCTTGGTGTGGTGCAAAATCAGTCTACTCGAGGCATCTTTGGAGGCTGTGTTAATTCCTTCCCTGACTTCTGGGGCTGTGATGAGGGATGGCTTCTGGGGGTACAGAGTGTGTGGGGCCTGATCTGTGGGTGCCACACAGGGGAAGTCAGCCTTTAAGACGCGTGGGCAGGGCGACCCCACTCCCTGGGGGCTGTTCCCTGCATTTAATCAGATATGGACTCCGACCCTTCCAAGCATGGATGGGAAGCAGAGGTGGGGCCATGGAAGTCGAATGGGACCGTTCGTTTCAGTTTAAAAAATTTTTATATTTAAATGTTTATTTGAGAGGGTGAGAGAGAGAGCATGTGTGTGTGCATGAGTGTGTGCAAGTGGGGGGATGGGAAGAGAGAGAGGAGAGAGAATCCCAAGTAGGCTCTACACTGTCAGTGCAGAGCCCAGTGCAAGGCTTGAAGCCATGAACTGTGAGATCATGACCCGAGCCCAAATCAGGAGTCAGACGTTTAATTGGCTGAGCCATGCAGGCACCCCTCAGTTCATTTTTTAAATGGCCATAAGACTGATCTGGCCCTAAGAAACAGACTGATGCTGTACTTTTTCCTGTTGGCCTCCAGGGAGTGGCAAATGGAGAGAGCCTTCCAGACAGCTCTGTGGTTGTTGCAGCCAAAAGTCGTCTTCATCCTAGGGGACATCTTTGATGAAGGGAAGTGGAGCTCACCCCAGGTAGGACCCTGTGATCTGGGCATCCTCATCCCATCCTGCTTTCAGCGTGCAGCACAGGAAGCCCAGAAAATTCATGAAGCAGTATCAGTAAGAGTTGGAAGGTTTGTTCAGTACCAATATTAAAAAGGTATCGTCTATCTTCAAGGTCATTAGGATCTTTACCTAGCACCAGTCTTGAGTTAGGCAAGCTAATCTTAGACAGTGGACCCTTAAATAATGCCAGGTTAGGGGTGCTGACCTTGTGCAGTCAAATATATTCTCCCCAAATATAACTACTAAGAGCCAGGTATTGACTGGGAGCCTTACTGTGAACACAATTGACGCATATTTTTTATGTTACATGTATTCTATGCTGTATTCTCTCAATAAAGTAAGCTAAGAAAACGAAATGTTACTAAGAAAGTTATAAGAAGAGAAAATGCATTTATAGTACGGTCCTATCTTTATATTAAAAAAAAATCCACAGATAAGTTGACTCATACAGCTCAAACTCTTCTTGTTCAAATGCCAATGATATTTGTTTATGTAGGAAATAGGTAGTTTAGTTAGACCTCACTTTGTTGGAATGCCTATTCCCATGATCCTCTCAGAAAGGGAAAAAGAGGCAAGGTGGATGTGAAGTTACTTTTCTTTTTTTTTTTTATATTTTTATTTATTTCTAGGAGAGAGAGAGAGAGACAGCGTGAGCAGGGGAGGGTCAGAGAGAGAGGGAGATACAGACTCTGAAATAGGCTCCAGGCTCTGAGCTGGCAGTCAGCACAGAGCCCGACGCGGGGCTCGAACCCACGAACCGCGAGATCATGACCTAAGCGAAAGTCGGACGCTTAACCGACTAAGCCACCCAGGTGCCCCGTGAAGTTACTTGTCACCAAATTACAGAATGCATATGGAAATATAATTGGACTTAATGCTCTTTTATTTAACCACGAAGTTATGAGAACTGTGCTATTAAGCTTACTTGCTACTCTTCTTGTTCTTTCTTCTGAGGGAGAGGTGCAGAAGGAGCCGTGGGGGGTTGGTGTGGCCGCCGCAGGGGTCCCCATCCGGCTGTTGAGGAGGCATAAGCCTTTCCATAACCAAAGAGAAAGGCTGTTCTCACCCTAGCTGTCAAAATAGTTGGCTATATTATATTCCTGGAATTAATGAAAAAAAAAAGAAAAAAGCTCTTTTGCTGCTTAGTTGAAAATGTTTAGTCACAAGTGGTTTTTAGAAGGGATCGGGGGGGGGTGGGATATTTAAAAAAAATTCCAATTGGCATTTCCCAGGATAATCCAGAAGGTGAACAAAGAGGGTCTTGGTCTGGATCTGATAGAAACCCACTGTTTATAAGGTTGCCTTGTTTGTTATAATCTAGCCTATAATTAGATATGAGATGATGGAAATACTATATGCCCCAAACAACTAGTTATAAAATGAGGTCGCTTTTGCAAATTAAGGGTGGCATTTTATGTTTTATGTTTTTCTAATTTTACTTTATTCTAACTTTATTTTTATTTTTTAGTATTCTTTAAAAAATGTTTATTTTGATAAAGTGAGTGAGGAAGGAGCAGAAAGAGGCAGAGAAAGAGAATCCCAAGCAGGCTCCATGCTGTCAGCTCAGAGCCCAATGCAGGGCTCAATCCCATGACCCTGGGATCATGACCTGAGCTGAAATCGAGTCAGACTCTCAACTGACTGAGCCACCCAGACACCGCTATGTTATTCTAACTTTAAATATTATATGTTAAAGTGAAGTCTTTGTAAATGTGTCGAAGGACTCTGTATCTAGCATATTTCTCTAGCATGGGCCTTATTTAAAACTTTAAGGATAAAGTTAATTACTATTCAACTAAGTATTGTCTTCCCAGTGTTCCTCCAATTGATGTTTTTAGGCTTAATAAAAGTCAGAATGATACTAACATAATTCTCAAGCTTTAATAGTTAAAGCAAATGTCAGGGGCGCCTGGGTGGCCAAGTCGGTTAAGCATCCAACTTCGCTCAGGTCATGATATGCGGTTCGTGGGTTCGAGCCCTGCGTCGGGCTCTGTGCTGACAGCCAGCTCAGAGCCTGGAGCCTGTTTCAGATCCTGTATCTCCCTCTCTCTCTGACCCTCCCCTGCTCACACTGTGTCTCTCTCTCAGAAATAAATAAAACATTAAAAAAATTTTTAAAGCAAATGTCAGAAGAACCTTGAAGAATTTGTTGGATTTTGTCTTTCCCCCACATCCCATCCATTCCCACACCCACAGTTGTAGCCACAGGAAAATGCTGAGAAGAACGGCGTTCTCATCCTTGTCTTCGTTGAGACACATGGATTTACCTGACATTTCCTAAGAGCCTCTTCTTATAGTATGTCCAGATCTGGAGTGATTAGCAGCCTGGAATCCATGCATGGGCTTCAGGGGATCTTTTCAGGGGGTCTTAAAACAATGGATGTATGAATCAAATATTTTTGAGGATTGCCATCTAATATTTTAATACAGGGGAATATCATTTAAAAAATTTTCAATGTTTGTTTATTTTTGAGAGAGAGTGCGATCGAGCAGGGGAGGGGCAGAGAGAGAGAGTCTGAAGCTCTGAGCTGTCAGCACAGAGCCTGACATGGGGCTCAAACTCACGAACCATGAGATCATGACCTGAGCCAAAGTTGGATGCGTAACCAATCGAGCCACCCAAGCGCTCCTGGGGGAATATCATTTAATTACAAGTTGGCATCCGATTAAATAAAATATTAAGTCTTGGAAAAAGAAGTATGACATAGAATTGGAAATTCTAAGTTCTACATTAGCTCCATGAGCATCTGATTTGGACAGGGGAATTAACTTCTTACCATCAGAATACAGAGCCCATGTTTTTAGCCACAGGGAAGGGAGGGTTCTCTAGCTCTCAGCAGTGACTTGTTTTTTCCACAGGCCTGGGCGGATGATGTGGAGCGGTTTCAGAAAATATTCAGACACCCACGTCAGGTGCTGTTGAAGGTGGTTGTTGGTAACCATGACATTGGCTTCCACTATCAGTAAGTAGTTCAGTGAAGCATTGCACCCCGAGGGCCATCGTTAACTATGACTCTAAACCCGCTGCCATTCTGGAGGAAGCCTTACCTGTGCCGTGTGGGGGACATTTGCTGTCCTTGAAAGATGTAAGCACTGGTGCATAAACTCCACAAGGGCAAAGATTTTTGCCTTGGCACGTGTACACCCTTAACAAATCTCCCCTGAGTAAATGATTTGTATGTGCCCTTGGGTGATTCTAAGTCGAAACTTACATTTAATGACCAATTATTTTCTTTGGGACTCCGAAAACAAGACCATTTCGACTTTTGTAAATAGCATTTATGTTGTGCTTACGATATGCCAGCCTGTTTTAAGTGCTTTACTTCCCTATCTTAACTCATTTACTCTTTCCAATGGTCCTGCTATTTTAACCATCGTGCCAGTGGGGAAACTGAGGCTCTGGGGACTAAGGCATTTGCTGTAGTCCTTAGAGTCACTCAGTGGTGGAGCTGAGATTTGCACCTGATAGCCGGGGCCAGCTGGAGCTCTCACCTCACAAAGCTAGTCCAGAACTCAAGTCCTGAGTTATTTCCTGTGTTTATGCTAAGTCTGAAGAGGTCCATCTTTGGCTTGCTCTGAAAAATGTTCCTTTTTACAATTGAATGCAGGATGAGCACATACAAAGTAAAACGATTTGAGAAAGTTTTCAATGCTGAAAGGCTGTTTTCTTGGAAAGGAATTAAGTGAGTATTATCTGTGAATTAAAAAAAATTTTTTTAACGCTTATTTATTTTTGAGAGGCAGACAGAGACAGAGCAGGAGCAGGGGAGGGGCAGAGAGAGAGGGGGAGACACAGAATCTGAAGCAGGCTCCAGGCTCTGAGCTGGCAGTATAGAGCCTGACGCAAGGCTAGAACCCACGAACTGTGAGATCATGACCTGAGCTGAAGGAGGCTTAACTGACTGAGCCACCCAGGCATCCCTACTTGTAAATTCTTAAGAAGCCCTTCATTCCTTGGAAACTTAATTATTTAAGGAACTGTCTTCCTGGGTCATACCCAGCTCTGTATGTCCTGGTTTACAGCTTCTGATGAAGGTGCCACAGGCCTCATCCTCTCTGATGGTGACCGTCAGAGTCAGCAGCCTGGCGGACCAGCCAGCCTCTGACTTTGCCCAGCCACTTGAGGCCATTGTCTTCCTGTGTCCGGTGTCTCTGGATGATAGAGATTCCATCAGGCCACTTTGTAAAGGAGTATATTTTATTTGTTCAAAATGCAACTGTTTCCCTTTGTAAAGGATACTGTTGAGGTTATGCTGTCCCCGGGTTGGGGGCAGGTGTGTCCCACTATGCTGTGTAGCTGTGCTCCCTGCCCCCACTCCCATCGGCCTTGGTCTGTGCATGAAAGCATCCCAGCCCTTTTGTTTGACCACGAATGAGCACCAGCTCCCCTTCTGTGGGGCCATCTTTGTGCCGTGTCTGGACCCTGTCAGGTCCGTGTGTGTGTCTGTAGCACAGTAGAGGAGACCATACATGTTGTTCTAGTTGCAGACCTAGTGGAGAAAGAAAAGGTGGGAGAGGAAGGCTCTTCCTCTTTAGGTCATGGCCCCCATGGGTGTCTAGCACTCATGGCTTTGGCCGTGGCAGCTCACTGGGCCCGTCTCAAGACATGGTCTCTGACGCTCCCAGAGACCAGGTCGGGATTTCTCTACAAATGCTCGCTCTTTCCCTCCCTTTGCCTGTAAGACTGAGTTTCTAGTAGCTTCCTTTCCTGAGTCATATGAAGACTTGACATACTTGTAATTCTTTTTCCCTAGGAGTAGAGTTTAGGAAACTTTAAGTGCACTGACCATATTTCAGATCATTTGGTTAGTCAGCTCCTTCTCGCTAAAATTCTTTACATTTCAAACAGACTTACGCCGGGTGCCTTCTTCATGCCCAGTTGGTATGCGTGTGGGAGATAAAAGCATATTTAATGGGAATCTATAAAAATATAATTAAGGTAAAGAGGTTGTAAAGGGCAACCATAATTGACTTTATCATCACCCTGGTTTGGGATTATCCATACCGGTTAGCTCTGACCTGCAGACCCCCTCCCTCCCCTGCCTTGTTTGCTGAGTGTGCAGATGCTAGCGAATGTTGCCTATGGTTCACTTTATGTAATAACAACAGTATCTAACACCTACCCAGTACTTCCTAGTGGCAGGCTTGGTCGTAGCATTTCATGCAGTCCTTACCATGAGTCAGTGGCGTGGGTGTGCTATTATATCCCTGTCTTTTCAGCTGACGCACAGAGGACACGTGGCCAGACATGAGGCTCAGTGGTAGTCTGACCTCAGAGTTTGTGTGATCTGGGATTTCTGACAAGTTCAAGGTTAAAAATCCTCTTATGTCTTAGACTCCACTCCCAGTATAATGCTGTTTTGTTTTCTTAACATTGACTCGTACCTAAAAACATAGATTAGTCGAGTTGAGATTTAAAGCTGTTCTGAGGCATGTTTTTTTCACACCGTGGGTGCCTTCCTTTTGCTTCATGGGAACAGCATTGCTAGAAGACAGTGCACGGGAAGCCCCGTGGCCCTGACTCTCTGCTTGCTCCCTCTGTCTCAGTTTTGTGATGGTCAACAGCGTCGCCCTGGAAGGGGACGGCTGCAACATTTGCTCTGAAGCAGAAGCTGAACTCATTGAAATTTCTCGCAAACTGAATTGCTCCCGAGAGGTAGGAGACCATCTGAATGCACAGGTGCTTCTGTTCTGGCATCTTCTGCAGACGTGGTCGCTGCACTCTGTCTTGGCCACCTCGCAGTTCCCTCTTCCCTTCCCACCGCTCCGAGGATGCTGACTGATTTCTCACCAGCAGGAACATCGCTCCAGCCTGTGCGGACATGAGCAGCCGCTGCCCGCGTCAGCCCCGGTCCTTCTGCAGGTGAGAGGGGAGAACGCGGCTCCGCATATCTGGTGGGCAACCCAGGGCCTCCTGGTCACATCTAACCGCCTCTAAATCCTGGCAGCATTTCCCCCTTTACCGGAGAAGCGATGCTAATTGTTCTGGGGTGGACGCCGCACCTCTGGAAGAGCGGGGCATCCCCTTTAAGGAGAGATACGACGCGCTTTCCCGGGAGGCCTCACAAAAGGTTTGCGGTGGGCCCAATGTCCCCCAACAGACAGACAGACAGACAGCTGTCCCAGTTAGCCCCCTGAGGGAGGAGGGCAAGGCTTGGCCAACATCAGCTTTTCCCATCACCTTTTTGTCCCTCCCGCACCTCGCTCAGTACGTCTGTTGCCTAGTATCAAGTTAAGGACATCCTCAGCTATTCTCTCTTCCAAGTTTTCGCCAAAATTTAAATGTATTTTGAAATGTGAATGGAACTTAGAGTTAATTTGGGGGACTTACTTTAGATGTGCTTACTTATATGTATTTATATATTATACAAATTTGTATTTATGTAATATATTTAAATTATAACATAATTATAATATATACATATACATATTTTTATATTATTTTATAAATACATTGTAATATAAATACTTCAATTATCATATATAAAAATATTTTATATTATTTTATAAAAATATAAATATTATTTTATAAAAATACAAATATTTATACCATATAAATATTTATATCATATAAATACATATTTGTATAATGCATGATATGCTCTACCATGTAACAAAAGACAAATATATTTATCAAAAAAATTTATAAAAAATTTATAAAAATATAGAATCTGGGTGAGGATAGATTCTCCCTAAAAGCTTGAGTTTACTTTTGATAGGATTTTAAGGAAAAAAAATGAAGCACCGTACCAAGTAGGGATTTCATGTTTCACTTAACAAATACGGGCCCCAGTGGGCCCCGTCCGACCACTAACCACCTGTTGCTGTCCCCCCGGGTGCGGCAGCTGCTCTGGTGGCTCCGGCCGCGCCTGGTGCTGAGCGGCCACACGCACAGCGCCTGCGAGGTGCTCCACGGGATGGGGACCCTCGAGATCAGCGTGCCATCCTTCAGTTGGAGGAACAGAAACAACCCCAGTTTCATCATGGTAATGTGGACGTTTATTTTCATCTGAAAGCTTTCATATAAGTATTGAAATCAACACAGTAATCAACTATTTAATTGCTGCGATCCGTAAATACATACAAAAGCTGTAAATACAAACTTCCCCTGCTCCACACGCGCGCTTAGTTTCATACACTGACCCCTATCTAAACACCTCCCTGGGGACAAATAAACTCGGCGTTGCTCCTGGAGGGGTTGGGGGTGGGGGGAGCATCTTACAAAGTGTCTCGTCTCCAGAGACAGCACTGATCTCAGATCTGAGGCTCTGTGTTTTTAATTTTCTAAGGAAACAGGATCATGTCTTCATTAGCCATGTCTTATGTTCCAGACATGCCAGAAAAAGGCCACGGCTCTTGTAAGTTGACTGATTCAAGATCTCTCAGTTAGTGGCCATCTGGTGTTTATTTTACCCAGGTCATAATGCTTTTATGTCAGGTACTTTTACCTCATGAAGAGATGGGGAATGTTTTCAAATTCAAAGTAAATGAAACTGTTTCCCAGTGCCACTCTGTGTAGCAAAGATGTCTACAGAAAAACCCATTGAGATGCATTTCCGGTGCATGCGTTTCTGGGTAATAGGTTGCTTATGTTAGCATCAAGCACCATGAGAAATGGGCTTGTGCCCCTCGTTTCTCAATGACCGCTGATGTTAATCTCCGTGCCTCTTACATCTTCATTATGAATGTCCACTGCACTTAGGGGAACCCGCTCTGCCGGGGGCTAGTTTCAGTGGAGAGGCCAGCTCTGGTCTGCACACTGGGAGCCTCCACTCCGTGTCTCCGACTGGTGCCTGTGGTGGGTGTGTGGCTAGTGGAGGCTGTGCCCCTTGGTCTCAGGGGAGGAGAGCCACTTCCTGGCCTCGCCTGGAGGTCAAGGAGGCTGCCTCTCCTCTGTCGTGTCTAAGACTGGTGTGTTGGTGCTGTAGCAGGGCTCTCACCACGGCTTTAATATTCTCACTTCCCAGGGCAGTTTGACCCCCACAGAGTACGCCCTCGTCAAGTGCTTCCTCCCCTGCGAGAACACCGTCCTGGCCACGTACTGTGTCACAGCTGGGTTCCTCGTGTTAGTCCACTTTAAGCTCCTAGCCTCGCCTTTTCTCTTTGGTTGGAACCTGCTCAGAAAACTGAAGACAACGTAAAGAGCAGAAGATGTTTTCGCACTTCTTAACAAATAACAAAGCCAAGGGAACGGAACTCTGGGTAGTGCTCACGCGAGAAGGGGTCCAAGTAGGCGGTCTTTATACCCATCACAGAAACTGTAAATCACGGATGCGAATTCCTGCAGGATAAATAGTTGATTGTACTGTTCTCATGCTATAAAAACAGAACACGTACTCTACAACAAGTCTGTTTTCTCATTTTATCAAATATATGTATAACCAAAGATTGTGTCTGTACAATATGTAAAGGCTGTTAAAGTCTCACTCGCATGCACTACGTTGTCCTTCCTTCCCCGAGATGGAGCCGGCACCTGGGATTCTGTGCGCACAAATACTGGGCTTGCTTCTGTCGCCCTACGATGTGGGCCTCAGACTCCTGTGTATTATAAAGCTGTACACTTAAAATGAAACTACAGATGCCACAAGCAGGAATGTATTGTTTTCACAGACTTTTGTACTTCGTTGCTCATAATGGAATCAGATTTTTAGCGGACTGTAATTTTCTCTCCAGCAGGCCATGCTGTTAAATCTGAATTTAATGCCTGCCCATGTCAGATCAAAAGAAACTTGACAAAGAGCAGGAAGTGGCTTTTGGTACTTAAAAATAAATATGTTTTAATCATTTTAAGCCAGGTTAAATGTGTTCTTCTCTCTAAGTTTGGCTATGTGTTTGAAGAGGGAGTTGAGTTACTGTCGAGAGATCATGTATATAACAATATGCAGCTTTGCTTTTTGTGCCTATGGGGGGTGTGGCTCTTCAGTTCACATTTTACATGGAAAGTGCAATGGAAACACAATAGTTTCCACTTCATGCATCTCATTTCAGATCAGGGTTTTACGAAACAGGGAAGAGAGGTACAGGAATTTAGGGATGCTGACATAAATGATGTGCTTCTTCTACTAATGGTCGACAAGGTTACCCTTTCTTTCATGGAAAAGTAGTATTTAAGTCTAGATGCATTTATAAACGATTACAAAATGCTTACTTATGGAGTAAACTTTAAAATACTAAAGACTAAAGGAAATGAAGTCATGTCAGCAAGGCTGTTCCCTCTGGATTTGTATCGTTGAAATATTTGGACATCTTTGCGGATTTTCTCATGCCCAAGATGACTACCCTCAAAGCTGTGGCTGTGGATAGAATATGAAGCATCACCGCTACAGTGATTTTTGCCTTCTAGCTATTGTACTGTAACTTTGGAGGCCATGTTTACAAACCTTTCAAGTATGAGAAATAGCCATGTATTTTGACTTTGTATTCCACCTAAAGGTTGTGTACTGTTTCTTCTCAAGAGCAGGCAAACGGAGATGCCATCCTTGGACTCTCTTAGGCTAGACACAAACATTGACACCCCTTTGTCATCTTCCTGCTCTTTGTTTACCCAGGAAGCTGTGAGCTGTGGCCCAAGGAAGTGGTTCGAAAACTTTAGAGGGAATGGTTGAACTATTTCCACTCAGGGAACTTGTAGAAAGTCTTCAAATAGGAAAATAATCAAAAGACATATTGTCTGGAGAAAAAAAATCCTTGATTCCTGAAAAACTTGTGACGTTGGTACAATATTATTTGTAAGATGTGAATGATTAATGTGGGTAATTTATACATATATGTGTGTATATATATATTTAATCAAGGATATTTTTAAAAGCACTAACCTGAAGAATATCCTAAATTCTACACATACCACTTTCTTTTGTAGAGCAAGCAGCAGGTAATGTTGACATTTAGCTGTTCGGCACGATAAAAACACATTTCTTTTACACATAGAGCATCATCAAGGCACAAAAATCTACAAGGGTGTTTAAGTAATTATATAAAATAATAGTACATTTTGTGGTCTGTACAGTTATAATAAACCAGCAATAAAACAACAACAAGAATATATGAGGGGAGACTCTTGTCCAAGCATATCAAACTGTAGAGAATCGTGTGTAGACAGGACACACTTTGCAGTGGTGAATGTGCTAGGTTTTCTGCACAGAGTAGGTCTAACCTAATGCCTGAGGTTGGCAGCAACTCAAATCTGACTGAAAAGGGGTTTCTCTCCACCCTGTGACTTGAGGTCTAGCTTCGCCCTTGGGCCAGTGAAGCTCAGAAGAGGCGGCCACTTGCCCACCTGCAGCTTCATAAAGCTGGGATCACAAAGCATGTGGCTCACCGCATTGTACCCCTGCCACTGTGATCATTCTGGATAATTCAGGAAAAAAGTGCCATTTCTCCCCCATCACTGAATGGATGTCTAAAAGGGAGCCTCACCCAGAGGGGTTTCACTGCAGTGTCACCCAAGTGAGAGTGTTCTGCAGTGACACAAGTTGGTGGGGGTGGGGAGGCCGTGGAAGGTTGTGTCCAGTGAAGACAAAAGCTACAAACCAAACCTGAGGGGGAACAGAGGTAGCCAGAGGCTTGGTGGTCACACAGGAGCCAACACAGAACAGGACAGGGCGGCAGCCAGATGAAGCCGGGAACTCCCTACTTTCTACCATGGCTTGGGGCTGACAGATAATCCTGGAATAAATGCTCCACCTGGTAGGGTGGCCAAGGGAGGAGAGGCAGGCGGAGAGAAGGTGCCAGAAGGCATGCCCACCTGCCCCAGGGCTGCCTCACAAGAGTTCGTACTGTTTGAGGTGCATCCTCTGGATGATGTCGCGGCAGTCATTGAACACCCTGCGAATGTTCTCGGTGTCCACGGCACAGGTGAAGTGTGGGTAACAGTAATGTTTGCCGTCCCCTGTCGCTGTGCTGATCCTCTGGAAAAAAAAAAGGCCATCTATGCTGTGGGGTCCTGGCCACCACGCCCAGGGGTACATGAGAACACTGCTGCCACTCCATTAATTCTTGGAGAAGAATTCAGCCAATACTTTGATCAAAGACAAGAGGAGCTGGGGTTGTGACTGTTTAAATACTGAACAGCCTGCTGGAAACTCAAAGAATGTCACACTTGTCTCCGGCCACAGACGCTTAGTGTTCAGTCGAGACAGGATATATATTTAAACGACAGTCTCTCAGAGAAATCAGGGTAGAATTTTCTAGAATTGAGTGTCAGTCCCAAACCAGCTCTGTCCAATGGAACTTTCTGCACTAATGGAAATATTCTATATTTCCCCTGCTCGTATGGGAGCCACTATCACTAGCTGATGCAACAGAGACTGGATTTTTAGTTTTATTTAACTTTAATTAGTTTACGTTTAAATATCCACATATGACTAGTGGTTCCGTGTGGATGGCACATCAGTCCTGCTGCGCCCTTCTCCACATACAACTTGAGCATTTCCTGGGGTGTCCCTGGGTTAGCAGTGGGGGGCTCCATGGGCTTTCTCCCAGAGGAGGAAAAGCATGACTGATGAGGATTCAGGAGCACATCTTGGAGGGATATGCACATGTGCACTGGGAACCTAAGTGGGGCAGTGTGGAGAGAGGCTGCCATGGGCTGGTGTCCTCCCCCACCAATTCCTGTGGTGAAGCCCTAACCCGCAGCACCTCTGAGTGTAACTGTATTGGGAGACAGGATCTCTTTTTTTTAATTAATTAATTAATTAATTAATTTATTTATTTATTTTAAATGTTTTATTTATTTCTAGGAGAGAGAGAGAGACACAGCGTGAGCAGGGGAGGGTCAGAGAGAGAGGGCATCACAGACTGAAACAGGCTCCAGGCTCTGAGCTGGCAGTCAGCACAGGGCCCGACGCGGGGCTCGAACCC
The DNA here is from genome assembly GCF_003009895.1 of Hyaena hyaena. Classification (NCBI taxonomy): domain Eukaryota; kingdom Metazoa; phylum Chordata; class Mammalia; order Carnivora; family Hyaenidae; genus Hyaena; species Hyaena hyaena. The sequence continues at coordinate 319,622 of NW_024081308.1, read as the reverse complement.
ACGAACCGCGAGATCATGACCTAAGCGAAAGTCAGACGCTTAACCGACTGAGCCACCCAGGCACCCCAGGATCTCTTTTTAAAGAGGTAATTAAGGGGCACCTGGGTGGCTCAGTCGGTTAAGCGTCTGACTTTGGCTCAGGCCATGATCTCGCGGTTCGTGGGTTCGAGCCCTGCATCGGGCTCTATGGTGACACCTGAGAGCCTGGGGCCTGCTTCAGATTCTGTTATCTCCCTCTTTCTGCCCCTCTCCCACTTGCTCGCTCTCTCTCTCTCTCAAAAATGAATATTACAAAAAAAAAAGAGGTAATTAAAGTTAAAATGTGGTCACATGGGTGGACCCAAACCCAGTAAGGCCGGTGTCCTCATAGGAAGAGAGGAGATTGGGACACACACACACACACACACACACACACACAGGAAAGGCCATGTGGCAACACAATGAGAAGACACAATGAGAAGGTGAACATCTACAAGTCAAGGAGAGAGGCCTCAGGAGAAACCAACCATGTGGACATCTTGATCTCAACTTCTAGCCTCCAGAACAGTGAGAAAATAATGTATAAGCCCCCAGTCGGTGGTGCTGTGTTATGGCCTCCCCAGTGGGTGAATGCAGGGATCACATGGAGCTTTCTTCCCATAGGCGCCCACAGGGATCCCTGGTCAGCCTCCTCGTCCCCCATCCACGCCCTTTCATGCAAAGCATCTTGGGAATCAAGATGAGACCCCTGCTGGGCTGGAGTAAAGCTGTTCATCAGGTTATGAAACTCCTCCTGGAAGCACAGACTTATTTTTAGCAATAGTTAGGCTTCTCTTGAGCAATTACAATTTTTAAACAACTTAAGGACACTGGAAGGTGTAGGGTAGTATCTTTGTAGCCCTAAAGCATGGGGTGGAAGAGCCGCCACACACACGGAGTGGGCAGATGAGAAACGGGCTTTTTTCTGTAATGACTGAGCAGTCTGTCCCTGCCTGGGGCAACAAAAATGTCAGGCAGAGTCATTACAAAGGTTGTGGCAGTTTGCTTGTCTCCAAACACACTGATTTCCATTTTAAATGACAGCAATAAGCCTGTCAAGGAAAACTAGGCATTTCCAGACCGTGCTCGACTGGGTCCCCTGGCTACTGCCCATCTCTGAGGTCCTCTCTCAGGAGATGATGTTCAAGGTTAAAGAAATCAGAGGGGAGCTCATACAATACCAGGAAGAGAAGCCTGATTAAAGCATACAGGCTTCTAACAGATGCCTAAGGCATCAGGGCACAGGGTGGTGACCTCATGCTTGCCACCTTCTGCTTTAAAAGGCTCGGTGACGCTTGCCCTGGAGGACTCTCTGGCCCAGCTCTGGGTGTGGGCTTGCAGGGGTTGCCAGTGTGAGGGACAGGACCGCTTGATGGTGGTGACTAGGGGAACACGGGGGGCTGACCACCTGGCCCTCCGAGCTCCTGGCTCCTGGCCCCCTACGTTCTGAGTTTCTCCTGCTCTGGGGACGATTTGAGTTTCTCCCCGTCATGGGAGGAAGTGACCCTGACTGGGACAAACCTGGTGGTCACTACCCTTCTCAGGTGATGACATTTAAGGAGAATGCTCAGACAGCATGTGGCCGTTTCTTACAGAGGGGTCCTTCTCATTATGCCCTTGCCCTTCTCTCCAAGCTCACCCTTATTTCCTCAAGGCCAGGTCCCCCCACAGACCTCTCCATCTCCATGTATGGCCTTAATTCCCCACCCCGTCTTGGGGCCCTCTATCCCCAAAGTTATTGTTTCTCCTGAGTCTGCTCCTGTCCAGATTCGATGCGGTTAAATAACCGTTTCTGTAACCTGCCCCTGCTGTCGTCTAAGTCTGGGGTTAGGACTTCCAACTCAAAACCTCCTCCCACTCACTGGCCCAGGCAAATTTCACCATAAAAAACCCCTAAGTCAATAACCCCCCGGCTTTTATTTCCCTGACTTGCAAACTGCGTACAAGCCAGATTTTGCCCACTGTTAGAGAATAAAAGGTTTCTTTCCAACATCAAGTGGTGGTGACACGGCCATTCATTTGGGGGGGAGGAGCTCTGTTTCTAATCTTTAAATGCCTCATAAGCACACTTAGTTAACTTTTAGTTCTCATTAGGACAGCTTTTTTTTTTTTTTTTTAATTTTTAATGTTTTATTTATTTCTAGGAGAGAGAGAGAGACAGCGTGAGCAAGGGAGGGTCAGAGAGAGAGGGAGTGACAGACTGAAACAGGCTCCAGGCTCCGAGCCGGCAGTCAGCACAGAGCCCGACGCGGGGACAGCTTTTTAAAAAAAATTTTGAGACAGAGACAGAGCATGAGCGGGCAAAGAGAGAGGGAGACACAGAATCTGAAGCAGGCTCCGAGCTGTCAGCACAGCTAACAGAGCCCGACGTGGGGTTCGAACCCACAAACTGCAAGATCATGACCTGAGCCGAAGTCGGATGCCCAACCGACTGAGCCACCCAGGTGCCCCTCATTAGGAGAGCTTTGTATGTGTCTTTATATCTTATGGTCTTGCAAGATGCTCCTCAAAAAGGGAGCCTGTGATAAACTGCAAACCGATTTGCCTCAGTGAAGAGATTTACAAGGCACACCAGCATCGCAAAGGTTCTGGAAAGTCTGGCAATGGAGAAATCTGTCTCGCTTTATTTATTTCCCAGATTTACTCACCGCAGGGCCCTTTCCCCGTGCCACCTGCCCACCTCCTGGGAAGCACTGCTCCTCAGAACTCACCCTGGGGACTTGATTTCTTATCTTTGTTACTTTCTCACTCAGTGTAGGATTTCAGCGGGCAACCAATGGGGGGCCGCGGTGGGAAGAAGACAAAGAGGTTCGCCTGGGGAGTCAGTAAGGCACCTGATCCCCATAGAGATGTGAGACGGACTGTGGGAACATCCCTTCTGCAGACCGGGCTGATTCTCACCTCTCCAGAAGCACACACTCCACGTGTCCAGTGCTGTTTGGTCACTACTGGGAAAACGTCCTCGGCTGCCATGTCAAGCTAGTAAAAACTCACAGGCGCTACACAGGGCAGGTTATTCAAGGGAATATGTATGTGTTGGGTGAAGAGTGTCTGGGAGTTAACTGCATAATGCTTTCACTTTTGATGTAAATTTGAAATCATCTCAAAATAAAAAGTTAAAAAAAAAAGAGTGAGATCTGAATTTGTCTAAATTAGCCTCTTGGTGGTGAGTGAATGGAGGGGGAGGGACACCCAGTATGGGTACTGCTATTTCAGACTCTGCTAAAGGTCTCTTTCCTTTTAGGAAAACACAAGTGACCACAGTCTGGCTGGCCTCAGTGCATTCTCTGGGGCTTTGTGCTGTGCTCCTTGTTTTTGCTTGGGCGCTGTGTGACCTGAGGTGAGAAGCCCAACTTCTCTGAACCTCAGTACGCTCAGTGGTGAGATGAAGTAATAATGCCTTTCCTCATCTCTCATAGTTTGGGGGGAGATTAAATCAGATCATGAAAGGGTAAGTGATATGCAAATTTTAAAGAACAATATAACTCTAAGGTGGTAGGAGAACGAAGAAGAAAACTGCTTACCAAAAACAGGTCTCGGATAAAGAACTTGGCTCGTGTAACCTTGGGATCTTCTCCTGCATCTGGTGTTGCTGTAAAAATTACAAGTGGAATTTTGTTGAAGTGATGAGAAACAAAGCTACAACTCTATGGGAAATAGAGGAATTACAAAGTAGGGCTGCCGTACACGCCCAGCACTAAAAGACACGCAGAGCAAGGTAAAAAGCTAAAATGTAATTTCATTTCTCTCATTTAGTAGGTGATAAAAGTTTTGGTTTTGTTTCTGGTGATGAGGGATGACTCCCACTGAGATAAAATGAAAGCATGTCACTGAACGCTAACCAACCCTACAGCGGCCAACGCCTTCAGAGCTCCCTGGAGAGAGAAGATTCCAGGGGCTGTGGTTTTAGCAGTAGTTGTGCTCATGTGGTCTGCATTCTCTTAGCCTAGTACCTGGGGAGGCCTGCCCTTCACTGTTCCTACCACGGACTCAGGCGCTTGGAGCCCTTATATGAAATTGACTGTAGTAACCTGATTCTTCTCCCATGCGATTCCAAGTTCCTAAAATCTGGGCTTCCCTGCATGGTCTCACCGCTGTTTTCCTTCTCTCTTGCAACTACTAGGATTATATGATTACTCGTGCTGAACAGGTGATGGGGAATTCTACAGGTGCTGAGTCTGCCCTGATCTGCTTGGCCCAGGGCAGATGCCTGAGTGGGCTCAGTGCAGAGGGGAGGGAGGAGCAGGCCGAGAGAAAAGCACAAGATCCCCTGAGGGTGTGTGTGGGAGGAGCACAGGATCCACCAAGGGTTGGGGGGGAGAGAGCACAGGATCCACGGAGGGTTGTGGTGGGGAGCCTAGCTTGTAATATTTTCTGGCCAGGCCACGTTTGGCCTCAGCATGTGGTGAGATTAAGTCTGTGTTGGTAGGGATCATAAGTAAAGTTGTGGTTGTGTTTCAGAAAGATTTTGGCAGAAATTCAAAGAATGTTCTGGAAACCTGAGTGAGCAGAATAAGGGAGCCTGGGCAGGATGCTACCTTGACCCGATCCAGAGCTGAGAAGTGGGGAAGGAGGGCCAGGACCAAGACAGAAAGGAGGGAAAGAAGGACAAGCACGTCACAGGGGACGCTTTGTGTCCAGAGTGCGGGGCTAAGGGCCTGGCTCGCTAAAGGCCGTACTCCAGGGATGAGAGGCACCGCAGGCTCTGCTGACTTCTCTTAGGCCAGGGGCTTGCCGCCAGACTGGCCAATGTTAGCACAAGGATGACGAGTTTTCTTCATTTCTTACCTGAGTTTCTAGGAGAGTCCCTTTCATTCTGCTTTATCTAGCTGGGGGTTCAAATTTTTAGAAGTGGTATCATTTCACTGCAAATAAACTCCTGTACAAGGCGGCCCAGCGTGTGCTGAGAACTGAGGAGCCGCAATTGGAAACAGGTGTGCTCTGGGCCAGGCCTTCCAGGCTTTAGCACTGAGAGCCCTCCGCCCCTGAACCCTGCCCCTGATTGGCCAGGTCACCCTTGATAGTCAAAGTCATTGCTGGGGACAAGACAGGTGTTGGCTGAAAGCGTGGGCTTGGGCATGAAGGTTCAGAGGCTGCCTGTCCTGGCAGGCTCCACCTGAGTGACCTTGAACAACTGACTACCTCTCTCAGCTCACTTTCCACAGGAAAACATGCAAATAACAAACTCCCACGTAGGGTTTACAGTGAGAGTCAAGGTCGACGTGAAGGGCTGACACAGTTCAGGGCAGACCCAACCAAGACCCTGAGAGAGAGAGAATTTAAGCGACGTACACCCAAAAGTGCCCTGTCTCCTACTGTGCAGTTTGAATGGAAAGTCAAACCCTGACATTTTTACCAATGGAATCCTAAATAGGACATTTTAATACTCTAGCACTTGAAGGTGGGGGCAGCAGTCCAGAGAGTGGATGCACATTAACTGAATTTCCTGAAGTTTCATCACAACTGTTTGAACTACAGTTACAGGGCTATTGAAAAAATAACCGATTCTCTTCCTGAATCAGAACTGGTTTTGAAATCTTACCATCTTCGGGAACAGTATAATTTGCGTACTCTGGGAAATAATCTTCGATTTTTGACTTCCCTGCCAAGACTTTTTCTGCCAGCATATCCTGTTTGTTCAAGAACAAGATGATAGAAATGGTCCGTAACCACCTGAAAAGAGAAATAAACATACAAACTTCACATCCGCTAGTATGTGGAAGTATACCTCTAACAGAGGAGGTACTCAGTGAAAAGAAGAGCATTTCCGTCTTCCTGAAATGTAAAGGATCTAGAATGATATGATGTACCAATCTTGTGGACGCCCACTTCATCTGCAAGCGAGACATGCTTACAATAAGTCAATCTTACAATAAATAGAGATAGTTAATTTAGCAGTTCAGTATTTTCTAATTCATCTTTACTGGGAATATAAATTTAGTGGTACCAAAGCTAAGGTCTATTTATGGAATAAATACACCTGCAGTTTTACTAAGGAAGGGTCAGAACACTAGAAGTTAGAGCGATAATAACAACAATAAAATACATGAGTCATTAGCTAATCGCACAGAATGTAATTTGTAGCTTGAGTCAGAACAGGCTGAGTTTCTTCAGAGGTGGAGCAGGATATTGCCTGGACATCAGTCATGAGTTAGGGGAGGGGCTTAGTGACAGAGAAGGTTGGAAAGTTTCTCTCTCTGTTCTCCTAAACAGACACTGAGAACCGGCTTAAGATGAACTCAGTATGCACATCAGCAAGGCCTTTGTAAATTCTGTTATTTCAAAGGAATCAAGCTGATGATTAGTGTCCAGGAATCTTACTATGAATTAGAAACACAATCCATTCTTCCTCAAAGTGGAACTCGTTTTACTATTCCTTGTTATGAAATATATGATGCTGGTAAAAATGAATTTTTAATTATAGAAAAATACATGAAAAAAATCAAATGTAATTACACACAAAGGCAAATATTAGAACTGTTATGTTTTTACTTCCAGGTTTTTTCCTGTTCTCAGACATTTATAAAATAAGATCATGGTGTTTTTTAATCTGGTTTTTCATTGAACAATACTGTGGTCATTTTCTCATGTGATTGTGTGTGTGTTTACATATATATTTAAATTTAAATATATAAATTATATATAATTACACAATATGTATAAGTATATAATATGCATAAATATATACCTTATATATGTTTATATTTACATAATATGTATAAATATATAACTTATATATATTTATATATAAATTTAAAAACATTTTAAGGTTTATTTATTTTTGAGAGAAAGAAACAGAGTGTGAGTGTGAGGGACAGAGAGAGAGAGAGAGAGGGAGACACAGAATCAGAAGCAGGCTTCAGGCTCTGAGCTGTCAGCACAGAGCCTGACGTGGGGCTTGAATTCATGAGTGGTGAGATCATGGTGTGAGCTGAAGTCAGACACTTAACCAACTGAGCCACCTAGGCATATATAAGTTTTTAATGACTCCAAAGTAGTCCTTCGTATACTCAGTATTTCCTTTTTCTTTCTCATTGGCTGTCTTAATACTGTGTTACTGAGAACAGGTATTAAACCCTTGATAGAGAAATACTTTTCTGATACCCAAATGTTTTGCAAGGTCAGCTTATGTTTCCTATCTTCTTTGGTGATATTTCTTCTTAAATAGTTCAGAAGACACTTTGATTTATATATATATATGTATGTATGTATGTGTGTGTGTGTGTGTGTGTGTTGTGTGTGTGCGTTTGGTGGGTGTTCCTTTCTAAAATAATCATCCCTTTGCAATAGTAGCAGTTTCAAACATGATTATGCTGTGCCTTTGACCTGTAAGGGATCTTATAGAGATCATCTAGTTATTTGTGGATGGTACTTTCTAAATTTTAAAAACCAAGCAAAACCAGTTTTGGACTCTCGATATAATCTTGAGCTTTCAAAACAGATATTTAAGTTTTCTTCCTTCCTTCCTTCCTTCCTTCCTTCCTTCCTTCCTTCCTTCCTTCCTTCCTTCCTTCCTTCCTTCCTTCCTTCTTTTAGAGATGGGGAGAGGGACAGCGAGAGAGGGAGGGAGAAAGAATCTTAAGTAGGCTCCATGCTCAGCACGGAGCCCGATGTGGGGCTCAATCTCACAATCCTGAGATCATGACCTGAGCCGAAATCAAAAGTCAGTTGCTTAACTGACTGAGTCACGCAGATGCCCCTTAAATTTTCTTAACAGAGCACTATCAGAGCTTCACTGAGGACTACTGCCCATTTTAAGTGGGTCTATACATGAGATGGACCCAAATAGATCCTGCTAACAGTTTTGGATTTATCAGTAAGAAAAGAATGAATATATCTGGAGAATAAAAATGAAAGCGAGCTGGGTGGTATTTTTAATGAAAGAAAATTTGCAATCCAGAGGCACAACTGAATTTCTTATTTTTATAACCTGTTGTTCCAGATGCTTTCGAAAAGGTCCAGGGACTCTCTGAGCCTGTTGGTGTTGTTATCCTCCCGAATCACCATGTTGTAGCTGCTGCAGGCCGCGACATAAATGATAGCCGTGACGTCTTTGTGGGAGAAGAGAGAAAAAGGGAAGCCCCTTAGTTAGATAGAGAGCCACTGTGTGGTTATGATCAAGTACATGTCCAGCTGCTACTCATGTTCACCCCGTGATTCTAAGAATGACTGAAAGAAGCACTGTGTGTGTGGTTGTTTCAGTAATGTACCTGTATGAGCAAATGATAAATGTAAATTTGGGATGCTTAAATTCTTTTTTTTATTAAAAAATTTTTTTAATGTTTATTTTTGAGAGAGAGAGAGAGAGCACAAGCGGGGAGGGGCAGAGAGAGAGAGAGAGAGAGAGAGGGAGACGCAGAATTCGAGCAGGCTCCAGGATCTGAGCTGTCAGCACAGAGCCTGATACGGGGCTTAAACTCACGAACTGTGGGATCATGACCTGAGCCAAAGTCAGATGCTTAACTGACTGAGCCACCCAGATGCCTCGGGATGTTTAAATTCATTATGAGGTTCACATTTAAGGCATTTGATATCGGATAATCTGAGCTGATTCAAAGCACAGAAATCACCGTTAAAGCACTGGATCCATTTTCTTCTCTCGTCCCTCTGGCCGCCGACATCAAACATGCTGTGGAAGAAGGACAGGACAGGATGACTGGGGGCGTGACACCTTGGTGCTGCTTTCCTTTGCGGAGGCTCCCGGCCTGCAGCACTGCCCCCTGGTGGCGCCCGCAGACTGCTCCGCAGGCTCTAAGGTTCTGCCTGACCTGGGACTCCACACCCAGTTATTTCTCAAGGTCGCAGCCCTCACCCTGTGGTCACCAGGTCGGCTTCGGCCCCTCTTCTCAGGGCAGCCTGTGCCGGGCATCCCCCTGCCTGAGCGGCTGCTCTGTACCTCCCCAAGTGTCTCTGGATCTTTCTCACCTTCTCAGGTGGCTGTGGCTCCCACGTTCCTTCTGGCTCTAAACTTACTGCATGACCTTTAGGGCCACAGAGTCTGTATAGACTTATCCAAAAGGGCAGCGAGGCACATTTGGGAAGTCTGAAGTCCCAGAGCCCAGGAGAGGAAGGCCGAGCTCCCCAACCCCATCAGGATGCCAGCCGGGGTGGGGGGGGGGGGTGCATCCTGCCCTCGCCTCCACAGCAGGCCTGCTGTCAACAACTTACTGAAAGTTTACTTTGTCCACTTGGAATCGGGTCTCAAAAATCCCTGATGTCAGAACTCTGCATCTGAGAAGGTCCTGAGAACAAGAAGACAAACCAAGTGGCATCACTGTTCTCCTTCAGGAGGAAAGCCCTGAATGCAACCATAATATCGGAGTTTTTCAGATGACCATCTCTTCCAATCATAAGAGAAACAATGATAATTAAACAGACAAATGCTCTGTCTCACCACCTCCCCCTGCCCCTCCCCCCAGCAGAAAGTCACAATGAATATATTGGTTTGGTCTTAGAGACTTAATAGCTGTGCTTTAATTTCCTTTAGTAGGGTTTTTCTTTTTTTCTTTTTTTTTTAATTGATCACTTCTGCAGATACCTCTGTGCCTCTCCTGCAACTGTTAAGAGACCCCGCCGTGCTCTGCTGCTGCACCTACCTGCAGAGCCGCCTGCTCCGGGGGCAGACCTTCTGGGTGAGAAACCAAAGGCTTGGATGGTTTTGAGCTCTTGGGGTCAGTCTCACAGAGAGATGGATTTTGGGGGCAGAGAGGAGCTCAGGCCTTCAGGTGTGGCAGAGAGGAGAGAGCCGCCAGGAGAGGGCCCACCGCCAAGGCCCTCCAGGGGACACAGACACTGTGGGGGGGGGGTGTTGGAGAGGCTGTCTGAACGGAGCCCCCTAACTTCCTGGCGTTCACTAGCTCTCGAGGCTGCTGGGAGGCTCCTAAACTGAGCAATTCAGGGTTCTCCAAGTCTCTGCATGTGCCTGAGCGCCAAAGGTTTCAAGGGGCACAGGCGGTCCCTCTCTGTGACTTATGAACGTGCAGTGGGACACGTTTATCCAGCTCGACCCAGACACGACGCTCTGGGGCACCCTGGAGAGTGCGCGTGTGATATGTAAGCCAGGTCAGGGCCCAAAGCAGAATGGGCAGAGTTTGCTGGGGAAGCACGTGTTTACTTTTCTGCTGAGGCTCCCAGAGGCACGGGAGTGGTGCATTCCTATTCCGCAGGGGAAATTACTTTGATGCCGGCAGTTTAGAAATCTAGTAGGTTTTAGAGAGCTAGGTTGGGAGGCACAGCACAGGGTCTGGTAGATACACTACGTGCATGCGCAGGGACAGTGGAAACGGTTTGCAAGAAGTAGCTGTCTTATGGATTCTCCTCTCCTTAATGCCCATTAAAATAATCAGTGAGTGATACTTGGCAATTCTTTTAGTCTCACGAAGTTCACCCAGGTGGCCGCGGGCTCCCGCTTCACATACCTGGTCTGTGGGTGTGTAGTCCACCAGACTGACGCTGTCGATTCTTTCCAGGAAGCTGAAAAGAAAGCCAGCGTGTGCTCAGAAGTGTTGTCAGATGGCTTTCTCCTGGGCTGAGGGCTAAGGGAATGGGATAGTCACACAGGCCTAGGAGGGCAGGGACAGGCAGAGAAGCTGGGCCATGTTCCCCCTTCCTTCCCTGAATACGTGTCCTCCTAGACAGCAGAACTTTCCCGATTGAGGGCCTGACGCTGAGCTAGCTTGCTTTCTTTCTTTTTCTTTCTTTCTTTCTTTCTTTCTTTCTTTCTTTCTTTCTTTCTTTCTTTCTTTCTTTCTTTCTTTCTTTCTTTCTTTCTTTCTTTCCTTCTTTCTTTCCTTCTTTCTTTCCTTCTTTCCTTCTTTCCTTCTTTCTTTCTTTCTTTCTTTCTTTCTTTCTTTCTTTCTTTCTTTCTTTCTTTCTTTTTCTTCCTTTCTTTCTTTTCTTTCTTTTTTTTACCTCTGCCTTCCCTCTTCCTTTTTGCCCACCGCCCTAGAGTCGGGGGTGAGGGTCTACTCAGAAACTAGGAAGGGGCACGGGGTGTCCTTCAAAGCCAAGCTAGCAGCAGAAGCCCATGTAGCAATGTAAACACAGCGTGGGAGGTCAGAGATGTTCCTCTGGTGTAATGAGTTCCTAATAAGAGCCAAATTATGTGCGAGCGTGTGCGTATCAGCAGGTTTAATCTGGTGTGTTCACTGGGAGGGACTCACAGAGGAAGGGAGAAGGAAATGAAAAAAAAGGAGGAGAGAAAGGAAATGACATTGTAGGTGCACATGAAAGAAGACATGGACTCAAGGGGCCCCGTGGGCACTTGCTGTCTCTCCAGAGAAGTGCCCTGTCCATCTTGCACCTTGTCCATCTCCTCGCCAACTTTGCTTTATTCTTCTGTGTGGCACTTGCCACGGCCCAACATGAGTCACATTTATTGTTTATGTTTATTATCTATTTCTTCCTCCAAAACGTGAGACCCCTAGGGCAGGTCTTTGTCTTGGTGGCCCAGGTGTCCCCAGCGCGTAGCGCAGGCCTGGCCCCTGAATCTTTGTTCAGTGGATGGATGTCTGCTTTGTTCCTCCTCCCGTAGCTGGGAGACGTAAGTGAGCAGGTGGCTGAGAGGCCCGGCCCACCATGGACACTGTGGGGATTTTCAAGACAATGGGATGACCTGGGGACTGGTTACCTGATGAGCAAGGACTGGCTCTGGACAGAGAGGGGGAGCAGGGGCTTCAGGGGGAGGGAGGACATACAGGAGAAGGAGGGGACTGAGTGGCCCCTGGTCTCCTGGCCGTGGGTGAGGCTCCAGCCCTGGGGAGAGTGAAAGGGCCCTGGACTAGGGGACACGGTTGACGTCCTTGCCTGCCCAAGCCTGGAAGGTTTGGGTTCCATTACTGGGCCTTCCCCTAGTGCTCTAAAGCTTGTAGGCATTTTGCACAGTGCAGGATGCTGTCACCTGCCCATCTCCCCGCACCCACCTGTATGGCAGGCCCATAAGAGACTTCCAGCCTGGGCAAGAGGGAGGCCTTCTTAATTCCCTTGCCCCTTGTTATCTTCTTCTGCCTGGAGAGATACAGAGAGCCCCCAGTGGCCCGAGAGGGTGGCCTGGTGCTGGGGTGACATGTTGGGGGCTCTTCATTCCTGCACCCAGCTGCTCCTCAGCCAAGGCCTAGCTTAGACCTGCAACAGGGTGCCCCTGGTGGCAGGTAAGCCACACACAGAGCATAGGAAGGGGCTGGAGTGGATCTGCTCCTGTTAGGAATGTCCATTCAGAGACAGGAAGTGATGGGAGGACAGCGTCAGGAATTAGGTCATTTCAGCTGGAGGACAGGGCCAGCCCCACGCCTGGATGGCAACAGTGGTGGCGCTGGGTGGGTGTGTGACTGCACTGCCTGCCACAGCAGCAGTCAAGCGTCATCCGCAGAACTATGGCCAGGTGACAAGCCTGCTGAGAAGCCAAAGGGACCCCGATCTGCCTGCGGCCTCTCTGGAGCAGGCACCGCAAGCTCTGGTAGGTGTTGCTGTGTGCCTCTCAGAAGATGGGTGAACTGGCGGTGGGCAGAGCTGGTCCCTGAGCGGGAGGAGGTCGGACGGGGCGTAGACACTTATGCAGGTGGGGCAGGAGGGCCTGCCTGGGAGCTGGGGAAACACGGGAGCCCCAGGGAGGGGCCTGGCTTGCTTGAGGCCTGGTTTGAGAGCCACACTGCAGTTTGGCTCCGTTTTTGCTGGCCTTGAATTTGGTGCGGTGGAGAACATCTAGGAAGTACACACCGAGTTCCCGACCATCTACTGGGAAAGGAGCGGAAAGACTGATGGAGTGAGACAGGTTTCTGCTCCTGGGAAGGAGGCTCTGGTCTGTAGCCCAGTTGGCTGGGTCCGGTGGGGAGATGAGTGCTGCGCCCACACCACGTGGGCTACAATAATTTGATTCAGAGATGGTCTGTCCTCTCGGCAGGAGACATTTAATACTGAACATGTGATACAAAAACCAATCATCTCGGATGAAGGGGCTAGAAAATTAACCTAACTCTGGAGCCTTTGGGTATAGTTAGAGTTTAGGAAGCAACCAATTTCAAACAGGATGCAAGGGGGTGGAGGTAGGTGGGTGAATTAATTCAGATGGTAATAACTAGTATAAGTAGAAACAATGAAATGTGGTTAAAAAAATACATCAAAAGATCTCGATAGATGTGATTAAAGACTGCCTTCCAAAGGAAGCGGTGGGAGTACCTTACCGAACGCTATTAAAAATACGTCGTTCTGAGGTGCCAATGACAAAGGCAAAAAGATGTCGAGTTCTTTCCCATCCCTAATTTCCAGGACGGATATTCAAGGTTCCACCCGGCTCTGGTACTTAATGTTCTAAGTGAGACCCGAGAGTCATCGGCGAACATTTCCAAGAGTACCTTCTGCACTGTTACTGACGCTGAATGGTTTTCTGAATTCATGCATTTCAAATTTGTACAATGAAAATAAAATGTGAAAATTCCCCCCTTGAATGTGAATGCATCCCTCAGTTCTTTGAAAGACCCTCTAAGGCATAGAGGAATGAAAGAAGAATCTACACTAGTAGATTTCTGCCAGGCTTTTGCCTTCATCTTTGGTTCAATCAGTGTATTTTCCAGAATGTTGGTAGAAGTACTTCAAATTGGAGCTCCTAAGCTAATAGCTATAGGAAGCTGAGTTTTAAAAGGGTCTTCTAAATGGGGCACAGAATTTCAGATGACTACATTTTAAAAGGTTAGTAAAATTATCTTCTTAAATATGCCACTGCCTCTTAGGTGGAAAAATTAACCAGATTTAAGAATCGACCTTGGGGACCATTCACTCACTAGATATAGTTGCAAGACAGTACCAAACTATAATGATAAAAAGTCACCACTGTGATATGCATGCTATAAAAAGTAGCAAAAAAGCAATTTACTCCCCCCCTCCCCATTATTTCCTGCTACAGTTCAGGATATTCATGCTTGCAGAAACACTTTCACGCTGTCCATTTGGAGCCCCCTTTCTGCTTGGTACTGGTACGAAACAGCAACTCATTGTCCTTCTCAGCTGTTGTCTGCTACCCCACTGTAACTCAAAAGTCACAGAGTTCTTGTGACCATGGAGCTGATCATGAAGCGCGACAAGGGAGCATGAAAAGATGAAAACTGTTCTGTTTAAATACCTTTAAACAATGAGATCTGAGAAAAAGCACCCACTATATTTAATTAAGATGTATTAAAAATTGTTTTGTTTGTGCAAAATGTGGCAAGTCGGAATTCTGTCAAAGGTCAGTAAGTTTTCTCAGTGTTAGCGAAATTTACATGATGCTAATGTACAAGACATACAAATACTGTTGCAGGAAAAAAATATGACCTCTACGGTGACAAAGTACCAGGTGGTTCTGATGTGCAGCAGGTGAAGACCCATGCTGCTTAGAAGGTGGTCCTCAGACTGGCAGAAGAGGCGGTGCCAGCACCTGCCGACCTTGGAAATCGAGATTTACAGCTGAGCCACATCCCTAGGTCATTCTGACCCACAGCATCCCCGGCGACTCAGTGACCCCTTTTGTGCACGTCAAAGTCTGAGGAACACTTCTTCCTCTGTTTTTACTGTCTACTGCTCTAGGCTCCATCTCATGTCACCAGGACAATATAGTTTCTGATGACTCACATTCCTGCTCCTTTCCTCAGAGTAAAGTCCACATTTTCATTCCAGCCTCCAAGCCCTTTGCAATCTGTCCAATCTCTTCACTCTTTTCGATGGCGAACGAACCCTCCACTTCTTTCAAATCCCCATGTGGTTTTGGGCTTCTCAGACCTTTGTGTAACTCCCACTTTTTTCTCTTTGAAGCCCCAGATTCAACTCTACCTCTTGCAAGGAGCCAACTACAATAACATTATGATTCCATTCTCCGTGTATTTAATGTGTATGATTTTATTAGTATAGGCTACTTCTTTATACTGTGACTTAATCCGCCCCCTTTTATAAATGTTCATTCATTTTTTGAGAGAGACAGAGCGTGAGCAGGGGAGGGGCAGAAAGAGACAGATACACAGAATCTGAAGCAGGCTCCAGGCTCCGAGCTGTCAGCATAGAGCCCGGCACGGGGCTCAGACTCAGGAACTACAAGATCCTGACCTGAGCCGGAGTCGGATGCTTAACTGAATGAGCCACCCAGGCGCCCCACTTATTCCCTTTTTAAAAGTCAAGGTCTAAAACACATAATGTGTGTCAAGTGTACTGATCTTAGAGTCCATCTTGATGACTTTTTAACATTCGTATATACTCATCTCCACTTTTCTCTCCGTGTGTATGCTCTGCCTACCTAAATGTACTGAGTACCATTTAAGGCAGAAACGTGTCTTTTTTTTTTCCCCTCTAGAAAGAAGCCCCAGATCTATTTAGTCAACATCTGATATACTTTCATTTAAGCCCTGCTGAATTGTTTGTCCTGATACTATTCAAGAGGGAGGGAGGATGTATAAACCTCAAAGAGCAGGAGCAAACATTTCAATTTGGGGAAATGTTCTGAAAGAAAAGGATACACAGTGCTTCTGAGGAGCCAGAACAGGGCTCTGGCCGAGTGCCCACTGCACCCCCTTCACCCGTCGTGTATGTTGCCATTAGAGAGCTCTCAGCATGATCACAAGTGAGAGCCCCAAGGGAGTATGTGTTCACGCCAGGGACACTACCAGGAGCCAATTCAGCTGGGTACTACACCGGCCCGGTAATTGTCACCAAGACAGACACTGTGTTAACCATAGAAAAACAAACCTAGGTAAACCAGACAGGCATTTCACTAATGCCAGGCAGTTGATTAAAAGAAAAAGAAATGACAAGTCCTTGCTCATCAGTTTGTTTAATGTCCATGGCTTGGAGCTTTTTGCCAGTAGCACTGAAGGTGTTGAGCTTTGGCTATTTGGCTACAGAAATGCCTCCTAGAGAATGTTGGGCATAGTACAGAGAAGGCATCTAAGACACAAGGTCCCTCACTTCTGCTTTATGACGTGAGGTTGGTTTGGCTGACCCGAGACTATGTTCAGTCAGTAAGGTTATCAGACGGGTGCTTGTTTTAGAGGACTCTTTTCTTTTTAATTAAAACAATTTTTTAAATATTTATTTTTGAGAAATACAGACAGAGTGTGAGTGGGGAAGGGGCAGAGAGAGAGAGGGAAACACAGAATCTGAAGCAGGCCCCAGGCTTTGAGCTGTCAGCACAGAGCCCAATGCGGGACTTGAGCTCGGGAATGGCGAGATCATGACCTAGGCTAAAGTCGGTCGCTTAGTCGACTGAGTTACCTGGGCACCTGGGGGTCACTCTTTTCCAAACCAAGGGCAGTAGGGTAGGCACCCAGTGTACAAGACTCATAGCATGCCCTCATCTGAAAAGCACATAGGCATTAACACTTCTGGAAGAAACAGCTTTAGTAAGAGTTCTCCAGTCGCACGTGTATCATCTGAAATGAAGGAAGCTAAATTGTTCATAAAATAAAAGTATATTCCAAATCCATGTTAGAAACTACATTTGAAGGCAGAAAATAAAAAGGAGAAAGAAGAGTAAAAATTGTACCAGTACCTGTATTATTTACTTAACTATTTCTTTGGTATATCTGAGTTGGAGCCTTTTATGTCTGAGTTGGAGCCTTTTATAAAATATATCTATCATTAGTCCAGGAAGTTTCAATATGAGGAACGATTCTTGTTACCATGAAGAAACTATTATAGTAAAGAAGGAATAGCTAGAATTTCTAGAAATATACTAACATGCTAACAAAACATAAATTAAGGAGGTAAGGGGGAGTTTGGAAGAATACCATACTTTCTGAAGCAAATCTACCTCTGATTCTTTTTCCTTAGTTTTTTTTTAAAATAGGATGCACACTCACATGCAGTAACATGCAGTTTAAAGTGATTTATTTGACAACCTTCTGTGGCTTACATTTCAGCATTTCATCAACTGCAAAAGTGAGGAAATAATTCATGGGCCTGGTATGCTTTTGAAAATATTTATGGTTCATAAAAATGTACATTCATATAGTTTGAAATGAACATATTTTAAGAAAGTTCAAGCATATACAAGCATTGTTTAATCTCACAAAATATATTAATTTTGTTGGGAGTATTTGCACTATAAAAGGGTCTTTAATTTACCAAAGGGTTCAACACTAAGCTGTATTTTATTTTTCCCGGTCTAAAGAGGTGGTTATGACTCATGCTATGCTTACATAGCTGCCTCTGTGCAACCATGTGGATGAGAAGAAACCCCGAAAGGGGAGTTCTAGAAAGAAGATGCAGGGCTGATAATCAATCGACAGGTGTCCCTTATGGAAGACTTTGGAACAACATTCAAATGTAAACACACTTAAATATGAGGGTCAGTCCTCATCTGCATATACCTGTTCATTTTTTTTTCCCCTTTAATACACCCATTCATACTGGAAAACGTAATGGTGACTATTTGGTCATGAATCTTTCAAGGCGCTTGAAAGAGTCCCCAGAAGTATTTTTTGGAACACTGGAATTCTCTTACGGAGAAATCTACTAGTGAAGGAAAGGGGGAATTTTGAATATCCTTAAGTATTTAACTTAGGTTAATACACTTGCCAACCCAAAAGCGAGTGGCTGTTCTCCATATTCAGAGGCTATGTATGAGAAAGTGGTGGCTACATGCTTTACTTTGCAGCCAGCGAATACATACTGCTGTTCTAAAAGATGAAAGGCAGCACAGATGAGCCCTAGCCTCAGAGGGTCAAGCCTGCTGTCAAATTCTCCATCTTTCCTCTTTCCCAGACTTCCAGCTGGCTGCACATATATTTTAAGTTATTTGCGCGGCTAAATAAAACATTCCACCTTCTATTTCCAGGGTTTTTCAACAAGTAGTTCCTCGAAAAGAAAATAACAAATGCAAGCAACTAGAACTTAGAATGCGGTTCTACTTTTACGTGTTTTTGGTTATTAAAATCAAAAGAAAACTTACAAACACACCACCCCGGGGTTCTCTTAAACCAATCAACAGTTCTTTGGCAATGTTAGAATAATATGACTGCCATGCTAATTAACATACTTTATAACAAGTCTAATTAAAGTGTTGAAATTGGAGGATAGCTAGAAATGTGTTCAAGACGTTCATTTGAACCTGTCATGTTAAACCTGGTCTTTTGAAAAACTCTTTAGTAAATAAAAATGCAAATGAGCAAACAATTTTCCTTATAATGAAATTATGTGGCATTTTTCCAGTTGTAAAAAGATAACTAACGTACGAAAAGCTTATAGAACATGAAAAGAGAATATTATGCAGAATGTCCCACCATAATTTTAGTATAAGTTATGTGAACAGATCAACAGAACAGTAGTCTCAATGTGATGGCAAAAACACAAAAAGAAACCCACCTAAACCCCCCCACAGAAATAGCACTGTCCATTAAGTAAGTTGAATGAGGTGTTGATAGCCCTGTAATCAATCTAAGTAATCATTCTCCTCTTTTAATTTTTATGCGCCACCGGTCAATTCTAGATATTACTAATTACACCAAAAAAAAAATCTCCAATTTTGATAATTCAGGCAGAAAACTGACACCGAACAAGAGTTTTGACCAAATTTTTGAGAAAGACTCATACACACCAAATTAACTAGTTCTGTTAAAAGGCAGCTATAAAAATACACATCATCACAAGCTATACGGAACTTTAAAATCCAGTTAAGATGGAGGGAGCCTGGGATTTTTTAGTGTATCCGGAGAGCACTGTAAACCCAAAGGTAGAAGCATCTTAAGTAAAGAGCATTTCAGCATTCTGGCATGTTCAGAGTTTCTAGTGTATAGTATCTCCTTAATATACAGAGCATTTCAGAAGGTGACTACGGCCAGGAACCCTCAGAGTGGGTTCTGTCCTCACACCTGATCCCGCAGGCGGGCCAGTCTCTGGGATAATTCATCCTGCTCGGCCGAAGCCACGCTCGTGCCCACAGAGCCGGTCTGCCCCTGCGGCAGCTCCATGTTGAGGTCTAGGCCAGCCTCGTCTGCCATTTCCTGGAGCAGCATATCCACTTGGTTCTGGGGAGTGGTCAGCGTAGTCGTGCTGCTCATCGTGTCTTCCATTTGCTGCGTCTGGACGTCCAGCGTCTCGAACTGGTGCTCAAATTTGTCCATCAAAGCGGAGATCTTCTCCAGATTCATAGTCTTCAACGTCGCATCCATCGACTTAACCACACCGGCCATCGACTTGGTCACCTTGCCCATCGTCACCGCCGTCTGGACTCTGGCAGCTACCGCATCGACCCGCGCACTCATTCGCAAGAAATTCACCGCTTGGTTCTTCTGGCGAATGGCATTTTCGGCGTGTATCCTCGCCACTTCCATGTTGCCCTTCTGAATGGCCTTTTTAATCTTGGCCTTTTCGGCCTTTTCCTCCTTGTCGCATTTTTTGGCACTCCTGCTGAGTTCTTTGGCGGCGAACTTTAGGTTGAACAGGTGTTTCTCCATGTTGGACATAGTTGAACGGCTCCTAGGGGTCTGCGGCCAGGGCCAATACGAGCGCGGAAGAGGGAGAAAGAAGCAAGTCCGCTCCCGGCCGCCGCTCCTTTGTTTTGGTCCCACTTCCTGTTTCTACCGCGCGCGGCGCAGACGGTGACGTCAGAGCCCGCGCCGGGGCGGGGCCTGCGGGACGGACGGCGCTGGGGGTGGGGCGGGGGCGGGGCCTGCGGGACCCAGGGGGGTCAGGGGACGCCCTCGGAGGCCGGGCTTGGGCCGGACCACGCAGACGCGGACGCGTCGCGGTGGACCCTCTCGGTGCGCACCTGGGCACCTGTTTTCCACTTCCAGTTTTGCAAAAAATTTAAGCATAAGTAAATTGACAAAAATGAGTGCCCATGAACACTTGGGAATATATCTACCCAAGCAGGCAGGAACTCCCCTTAAAAAAATCGAAGTCCACTTGGCAGGCCTTCAGGTGCCGGGTCAGAGGGTTAAAAAACCAGCAAACCGTCAACTAGGTCTGCAGACTAACGTTTTCTTTAGTTGCCTGGGTAACTTCCACTTTCTCAGGGCAACCGGAACTGTGGTTCATTAATTCATTAACAAACAAAACAAACGTGCTTCTCAGTTTCTGACTACAATTTGGGATGGAATATTGTGATATCCTTTTACTGCAATGGGTGAGAATACCTTCAAAGCCGTGGACCACCGTATTCATACGGTAGCTTTCAGTTCAGTTCCTAGGTGCTTTGCAAGCAACTGTCATCCATCTTTTGCTGACACAATTCTATCTACTTGATGTTTTATAAATATCCAAGGAACTTCACTCACATTTAAGTTTGACAGGCTACATTGTCGTTTTAAATTATGCAGGCAGAGAATGGTGAAGTATTGGGACCGACACCCACTGGCATACATCAAAACTGTCACGAGGTATCATTCCCTTTAAAAACTCAGGCTTTCAAATGGCGGCAATGTGTGCTGTTTTTTTTTCTTTTTTCTTTTTTTTTTGAAAGATTCCTCAGATACAGCAATAACAAGATATAAGAAGGCCCAACCTGCCCTAATGAGCTATGCTGAAGATGAATGCTGAGAGCTAATTCTGTTTAGAGAGAATTTTAATCCGGAGTCGTACCATCCCGTTCGGCTTCCGGTGGTAACACGCCAACAGTCTTGCACCACAAAGTAAAGGAGTGCGCGTGTCACATGCATCTTCCTAAACCACAGCTCTGATTAGATCACTCATTTGCTCCAGAATCTGGGTGAAAATGCTGAACTTCTCTGCCAGGCCTACCGGGTCCCCACCTTCTTTTCTTTCCTTCCCCTGTGTGCCAGTCAAACCAGACTGTAGCATGGAAGTCTACGATCATTTGTGTCATTTGATCAGTGTGAAGAATGAGGCATGCTCGATGCTCCTCCCTCTGTGTATACTGTCCCTGCTTCCTGAGCTTACACCCCATGCACCTCTGCCTATTGAGATCCTGACATTTCTTAAAAGCCCCCTTCTCCATGAAGCCTGCCAGGATCCCCCTCCTCTGTGCTCAGCAGCCTCTGTCCTCTGGACCTCTCTACCTTAGCACACAGGGCATAACTCCTGGTACCAGGCCTGTGAGTTCAGGGCACTTTTATGTCATGAACCACATGGAAGTAGAGAACAGTCTTACTCCTTTCTCCCCAAGGAACCCAGCAGGCTCTCTTCACAAAACAGGCACTGAGTCCAATAAGGCTTTGCTGAATTGAATTGTGGTTGAGAGGAGCCAGAACGTCATCCTAGTTAGCAGCTTAGCCAAGATTAGTTTTCTTCCCCAAAAGGTAGAACTCTTTCTTCACATAAGACATTTCTAGAAACAATATAAAAAGCAAATAAAAGGGAGGAAATTTGTTTGAAGTGGGGACAGAGGACCTGCATCTCCTCTGCTCGCCCCACCCTCCCGTTGTTTGGGGTTCCTTGCAGTTAGCCAAAGGGTTCCTTGACATGTTCCATAGTTTGCCTAATGACAAATTCTAATCAGGTGAGAGGGTTTGGAGTCTAGTCATGAGAAACTTTGATAGATGAGGACGAGGATGACAATAAATATTTATTAAGTACTGATGTGCCAAGCATTGTTCCAGGCATTTTACATGAATTCCCTCATCTCATCCTCACAAACGGTATGGGGTAGATGCTACTAACATCTCTGATTTACAGGTTAGGAAGCTGAAGCACAGAGAGCCAAGCAACTGGCCTCTGACCACACAGCTGCTAAGTGTTAAAAATAGATTCCATGGGAACTCCTGGGTGGCTAGCCCGTCAAGTGACTGACTCTTGGTTTCAGCTCAGGTCATGATCTCCCACATTGTGAGTCAGAGCCCCGCTCCAGGCTCTGACATCATGGAGCCTGCTTGGGATTCTCTCTCTCTCTCTCTCTCTCTCTCTCTCTCTGCCCCTCCCCCTACTCAAAATAAATAAAGAAGCTTAAAAAAAAAGAAATAAGATTCCATGGATATAGCGAGACCAGTGATAAAACAAGGCAGACTCCAATCAGTTAATAAGAATAAATGACTGTTCATCTTTGGCGAGTTAGCTATTCTTTTGAGAAGACCAGGGAGTTGCATGGACTCTAAGGTTAATGTGACCTAAGTAAGGTTGCTAATGCAATTAACATCCCCTGAAGCGACTGTCACTTACTGAGGGCAAAGAGCATGGGGTGGGGTTCCAGAAGCCATATTTCCAGACAGCAGGAATGAGGAGGGGCCAGCCTCGTTTTTGGCCGGTGCCCCTCCTCCCCCTGAGCTCAGTAGCAACAGTCCTCAGGCCTCACCCTCTTCTCTCCTCTATCAATACCCCAGCCATCCCCACTGTGTTCAGGATGATCTATAGCTAACACTTGTGCATTTCTAGAGAAGTTTCCTTCTGAGCTCCAGTATCCATAATGTCTCCCGACACTAGAGAATTTGGGGTGCCAGACTGTTTGGCAACTCCTCCAACTGACTGAACTCAGTCCTTCTCCCTCAAACCTGCTCATCCTTATTAAATGGCACCTCTGTTACCCAGTTGTTAGAGTCAGATTCTTAGGAATCATCCTGGATGACCCCCTTCTCTACATCTATACACATTCTATCACTAAGTTTTTCCATTCTTAACATTCCATCGAGGGTGAAAGCCTTCAGGGTCTGTTTCAGACTAGCATGCTTTGTTTTTTATGTATCCAGGAAAGGGGAGATTATTTTGAGTTTTTGTAAGATTATCAAAGGAATCTTTGTCTATGGCAATTCTGTACATGAGAATCTTCTGGACTCAATTCATGGTGTAAAGAAAGAATATAGACCTTCCTTGATTTACGATGTGCTATATCCCAATAAACCCAGCATAAGTTGAAAATATCCTATTGAAAATGCATTTAATACATCTGCCCTATTTAAAATTTTTAAGTATTTATTTATTTGAGAGAGAGAGAGAAAACGTGGGTGGGGAAGGGACAGAGAGAGAGGGAGACCGAATATGAAGTAGACTCTGCATTGTCACCGCAAAGCCCTACATGCGGCTTGAACCCACGAACTGTGAGATTCTGACCTGAGCTGAAGTCGGACATTCAACTGACTGAGCCACCTGGTGCTGCAATACACCTAACCTATTGAACATCATAGCTTAGCCGAGCCTGCCTTAAACGTGCTCAGAATACCTCCATTCGCCTGTATTTGGGCCAAATCATCTAACACAAAGCCTATTTTATAATCAAGTGTTGAGTATCTCATGTAATTGACCGGATGCTGTACTGAAAGTGACAAACACAATGGCTGTATGGGTACAGAATGGTTGCAAGGATATTATCCTTGTGATCACGTGGCTGTCTGGGAGTTGCGTCACTGCCCCTTCCCAGCATTTCCGGAGAGGAGTTTACTGCCCATCACTAACCTGGAAGAAGATCCAAATTCCAAATTCCAAGTATGGTGTCTACCAAATGTGCATTGTTTTCACATCATTGTAAAGTCAAAAAGTCCTAAATTCTAACCCTGGAAGTCCTGGACCCCGCGTAAACAGTTTATGATTGTGGACTAGTCAAAACTTCTGCAGTAATAGTGCTACCTTATAACACCCAGATCCAAAGTAGAACTTTCTTCTTAGGGACTGTATGAAAATTTTGATTAGAGTGCAGACATCTCTAGAAACCTGTTAGTCAAGCCAGTTAATTATTTTACCATAAAATAGCCTATTCTTTTTCTTTCTTCCTTTGAACCAATACCAATGGCTAAACCTGAGATATTTAAGCAGGTCCTACGGCTTGAGTTCATTGGAAAAGAATCATTTGCTAAATCCAAAGACATTCCAAAATAAAAGAATGAACTAAACATACATGGAAAATAATTTTATTGTGCATGTTAAAATACTACTTCTCACAGGTAGTTTTCCAGGGGGGTTGAAATATTATGCCTTGAATTCTCTTTTAGAGTTCCTCATCACTGCCCACAATTTGTATGTATGAATGTACCTATGATTTGCTCAGTAGCAGTATATCCTTTCTGGTCTTTCCATGGTGACATTTTGTTTCTTGACCTGTACCAGTCAACCTCTGGGACACACAGATGCTTAATATATTTCTGTGGAATGTATGAATGCATTCAAAGAAAATGGCATTGGATATATATATATATATACCCTCGGTGACCATTTGAAGGACTGCATTACATCTACTGTATTACTGTATATGTTATATCGATAGTTTCTATCACCTTTTTATTTTGGAACACAGCTATAATCGAATACTCCGAGACTCCTCACACCTTGGGAAACTGCAAAGTCATTGTACCGCAAACTATATTAATATGGTGTCAAGGTTTTAAAATGAGAACAAGGAAGAGTTAGAAACAGAAGAGTTGTCATTTGAGTGGACTTCTGCATTGCTGTGTGTACAGGCTGGTAACGCCTAGGTTATCAGTCCTGACGGTGGTGCAGGGAGTTAACACTCTTAGGAGTACCTGAATAACCTATGTCCTGATGGTCTAATTTGGCATCTACAGCTGTACTGATGTGGGGATGCTCTTATTCCTTCTCTATACTGAATAGCTTACCAGTGTGATGACGGGCTGAAGATTAAATCTAGATAGTCTTGGTTTTCTAAGGATAGTTTGCAATTTCTTTTGGTATTGAGTAGAGCAATGATCACCTTGTCCTAGATGTTCACAGAACTTGGGGGGGGGGTGCTCCATATTCCTTCTCCTCAGTCCCAGGTAAAGAAAGATCTGGATTTAGAAAGAACCAATGGCAGCAATTCTTTTTTTTTTTTTTTTTTTTTAAGTAGTCTCTAAGAATTAAATTTTCTGCTTGGGTTCTGTTAAAGCATAACTCTAGACTCTTTTTAGTTCAGTCTTATTTTAAGACAATTTTGGATCTTCCCAGCAAAGGAAGCAACAGGAAAGCAGAGGGAGAGGTGTGCAGTGTGCTTCTGACTGAGCACGGGGCATGGGGCTCTTTTTTTCTGTCCTGGGCAAAGCTGTGTGACCCAGACCAGGTCATCTCTCCTTGCTGGGCCTCATTTCTTCATTTATAACACTGGAAAGGGAGACATTATGATCTTAACAGTGGGCAATAATGTCTGCATCAGGCCTTGGCACCAGGAAGGACAGTTCCAAACCACTAAATAAATTTTAAAAATCCCTCAGAGTAATTCAGGCAACGTCTCAAAATAGTGTGTTCTGGCAGAGATATAAAGCAACGAAGACTCTCGTAACACTACTGTTGGGAGTGTCAGTAGATGTAATCTCCTCGGGAAAAAAAATTAGCAGTATCTAATAAAGTTAAAGTATGCATCCCCTATGAGCATAATTCCTTATCTGATTATCCACCCTAGAGAAATTTTTGCACCTGTATACCAGGTTACAGAATCAAATGTTCACAGCATCATTATTTGTCATAGCCAAAACCTGGAAACAACCCGACTGTCCAGGAACAGAACAGAAAAATGAATTGTGGTGTACTTTTATATCGAATACTATGTAGTAATGAAAATATGTAACTATAACCAGACACAACATAGGAATAAATCTTAAAACCTTAATTTAAGCGAAACAGAGCCAAATGCTATAGGCTGCTTAATTTCATTAAAACAATCCCGAAACCATCTGCACAGATTATTGTACAATTTACTAAGAGAAAAACGTGTATTATCTAAATTGCCCTTTGCCCAGCAATTTGTGATGGACGTTTGCAGATCTCACAGGGAACATGTGGAGTAGATTCAGCGAAACAGAGAAGGCAGCCTGTGTCTATTTCTGTGTTACTCCTCCATTTACAGAATGTTCTGTAGAAAGAAAACCTACTCCTTTGAGGGGGTTCCTGCCTCTGAGGGACAGAAAAATATGAGTAGAAACTAAACAACGGAAGGAAAACAAAGACTTGAAATTTTTTCTGTCTGTGAAACAAGAAATATATTCCTCTTTCCAGTCACTGTTTCCCTTTTTCACCAGAAATCTTTATTATGCTACTTTTTTTTTCCTTTTTAAGAAAAGCTTATTTCCCTGCATAGAGACACACGGTAATATCTAGTACTGCCTGGCTATCTGACGGGACATTGGCAAGTCATCCTGCAGACACAATGCCGGATGGAAAGCAATTTCACAACTACAGATCCAGGGCAAATGCGCAGCAGGGCACACTGGCCTGCCCAGGCTGCGTGCGGGGCCACTCTGCAGGAATCTGGAAGCTGGCTGTTCTCACATCACTTTTTAAAAAACTTGAACGTTGGGGCGCCTGGGTGGCTTAGTCGGTTGAGCATCCGACTTTCGCTTGGGTCATGATCTCACGGTTTGTGGGTTCGAGCCCCGCGTCGGGCTCTGTGCTGACTGCCAGCTCAGAGCCTGGAGCCTGTTTCAGAGTCTGTGTCTCCCTCTCTCTGACCCTCCCCTGCATACGCTGTCTCTCTCTCTCTCTCTCCTAGAAATAAATAAAAACATTAAAAAAATTAAAAAAAAAAACTTCAACGTGAAGCTTACAATCTGCGAGTTAAAAAATTATTAACGTGCGCACGAGGCAGTAGATTTTGTTGCATATTAAAACCTTCTCTTGTCTTCCTGTTGGTGCACCTTGTGTGTGTAATGTAAGCAGATCGTCAGAAGCTAGGAGCTTCCCCACAGGGATTGTGGACTGAGTACTGGGAGGTGGTGATGGTGTGTGTGGGGGCGGGGGGAGTCTTTACTGCTGCTCCTGGGAACAAATGTGTGCTGCTGATGCACTCATACCCTCATCAATGCTGCATCTGATCTACCAGGAGACACAGCTTTTAAGTCACATTGTCTCACAGTTAAATTAAGATTAAGTCAAGTCATTTAAAATACTCATGTCCACAGAATAGAGTGTACTAGTTCTAACGACTGCATATTCTGAGAACCATTTAAAGTCCTTTCAATTCTGGGTTAACCCCTGCTATATACAAAAAGGAAGGAGTCATCACCCATCAGTGCCCCTGCAAGTCTAAGCCTGGGAATTCCTTTTGGTCAAGAAGAGCTGCAATTAGGGGCGCCTGCGTGGCTTAGTCGGTTAAGCGTCCGACTTTCGCTTAGGTCATGATCTCGCGGTTCGTGGGTTCGAGCCCCGTGTCGGTCTCTGTGCTGACTGCCAGCTCGGAGCCTGGAGCCTATTTCAGAGTCTGTATCTCCCTCTCTCTCTGACCCTCCCCTGCTCACGCTGTCTCTCTCTCTCTCTCCTAGAAATTAAAAAAAATATATATATATATATATAAAGAAGAGCTGCAATTAAGCTTTTGAGCCAGAACATAAAGATTTCATTAGTTTAAGCTGGTATCTTTAGGAAAAGGCAAAACTATATTAGAAACCAAATACAGGGGTGCCTGGCTGGCTGAGTCCGTTAAGCATCCGACTCTTGATTTCGGCTCGGGTCATGGTCTCTCAGGGTTGTGAGATTGAGCCCTCAGTCGTATTTTGTGCTGAATGTGAAGCCTGCATGAGATTCTGTCTCTCCCTCTGCCATTTGCCTGCTCCCCTGCCCCCCAAAAAAGAAACTAAATATAACTTAATTCAGTGAGTCCTGCTAGAAATAATTTATTTTTTAACACTTCTGTTTAGAATTATAAAGTCCTATAGCGAGGCAGAATATTTCTTGCTGCTTCTATACTACTATAATGTACTTGTACAGGATTTGGTTTTCTCTGACACAATGAACACTGGTGATTTTTTATTTAAAAAAATTTTTTTTAATGTTTTATTTATTTCTGAGAGAGAGAGAGAGAGAGACAGCATGAGCAGGGGAGGGTCAGAGAGAGAGGGAGACACAGAATCTGAAGCAGGCTCCAGGCTCTGAGCTAGCTGTCAGCACAGAGCCTGACGCGGGGCTTTAACCCAAGAAATGTGAGATTATGACTTGAGCCAAAGTCAGACACAACCGACTGAGCCACCCAGGCACCCTGAACACTGGTGACTTAAAGTAAGCCTAAGATAGATATATGTCTTTTAAGCGTTAATGTTAAAATGGTTTTGAACTAAGCCATCAGGTGCCACATAGCTTGGCTAAAATATAATGGATATGCATTCTTGTTCTATCATCTTTGATGGGGTTGGGCTCGACTCTTCTAGCTCGTGCTTGTATCCCACAAATATTTAGTGAGTTCATAGCTCAGGAACGGTAGGTAAGTAATCAGTAAACGTGATGCATGCATAATATTCCATAAAGCAAAGGTATTTATTTCCCCCGGCGTTTCTTCTCGTGGAAGGTTCTGCACAACTGAGGCGTCAAGGTACTGGCTGAGCTTTTCCGCTAAGATAAGTTCAACATGTGGTGGTTTCTTTTCCAGAAACTACCAGACTGCCACAGGGCATGATTAACCACGTCCTAAATATAATAAGTCCCAGCCAAGATTAACATCTTGAAAACAAGACCTAATAGTGAAGCTTAGCATACTGCAGGAAAGGGAAAATGTATTTTTATGAGTAGTTTAGGGGTTAAAGGAGAATTCAAAGCTAACTGAATTTCAACTTACACTACAGTGTAAAACTTTGTGAATTCTTCAATGTCGTTTACAGGAAATAGAATAAGGAAACAACCACAAATTGCATTCAACGTGGTTCCTGCTCACTGGAAGCATCTTAGGGTTTCCTTTCTGCAGCGGCTCACGATGCTATGTCTGTGACAGTACCATCCTGGCAGGTCTGGCTATCTGCCCCAGGTCCTGGCAAGGAAGCCAACCTTTAGAATCTAACTGTGGAAGCATGTGGCTGAAAGAAGCATGTGGGGAAAGGAGCCGTAGGGACTTCTGGACAAGGTGAGCCTTCTGAAAAGGTGTGCCCGCCGGGCCCTCTATTTTCAGAGACCAAGTATATGCTGATTTATTCAGACCACACCATTTGTCAGAGGAAGAACTGGGATGAGAAATGGACCTTCCAATCTGTATTCACCTGATGCTGAGTTTCTTATCTTAAAAGAGATCTGAGATATCATTAAACATATTCAATGGAGGATAATAAAGATTTCTTTCTTTCTTTCTCTTTCTTTCTTTCTTTCTTCCTTCCTTCCTTCCTTCCTTCCTTCCTTCCTTCCTTCCTTCCTTCCTTTCTTTCTTTCTTTCTTTCTTTCTTTCTTTCTTTCTTTCTTTCTTTCTTTCTTTCTTTCCTTCTTTCTTCCTTCCTTCCTTCCTTCCTTCCTTCCTTCCTTCCTTCCTTCCTTCCTGTCTGTCTGTCTTTCTTTCTTTCTGTCTTTCTTTCTGTCTTTCTGTCTGTCTCTCTCTCTCTCTTTCTTTTTTTGCAAAAATGACCTATTAGATTTTGGAAGATATATTTAGTCGCTGCATGGATCTTGGCAGAGTACAGCAAAGTGATTTCTTTCTTAGCAGTTACACCTGCCTCGGGTAGCTGGTATGAAGACTCTTTCATTTCTTCTTCACAGAAGAAGAAATATTAATTTCTTTATGCAAAAATATTAATTCCAAATTCATAGTAATATAAAACAGATGAAGAAACAATGGCATACAATGCACTTAATTGTTGTTATATGAATAAAATTGCTAGTGAGCAAATGGAAATTCTATTTGTGCTTAGATTTCTGTCATCTAATATAATAATAGAATATACTTGGATTTGAAAGGTAGCTTTTCATTGATACCATGGATTCTAATTATTATGTGATCAATGTGGTCTGGTGTAAGGAAAATATGTAATTCTAACCACTGACACCATGCACTATCCCAAGGAAGGCTTTTTCCTTTCTTCCTGTTTGAGTGCTTTCTTTGATGTGAAATTGTCAAAGGGCAGCTTCCTTACTGGCTAAATCCAATTTAAAGGCTTTAATTAAATTTCTTGATATTGTGAATACATTCTCGGTGTTTACTGGGCGGAGGGAAGCAGTTCTACAATGTTCTGCCATGATATATACAGTTTTCTCTGAGACAGTGAGCACATCTGTCCTAAAGGAGTAACTATCAATATTTCATCCTTTTAAGGGTTGAGTAATAGTCCAGGGTATTTACAGATCACATTTTGTTTTTCTAGTCATATGACAGACATTTGTGTTGTTTCTACTTTCTGGCTATTGTGAATAATGCTGTCATGAACAGATACTGTGCCTTTACCTGAGTTTTAAAGGAAAATTAATTCTGTATAGCTGAGAATGGTAGACTATAAATGGTAGAGAACACAGAGAAAGAAAAGTTCATTCATTTAACAAGTATTTTTTGAACACCTACTATGAGGCAGGCACGGCTCCAGGCACAGTGGTGTGCTATAATTCCATGTGAGCAGTCAATAATGGAACACAAACCATCCATCAGGAGGACTTTAAAAAGTGTGGTTAGGTTTATTATTCATTCAATAAACATTTAATGAGATGTCACTGTATCAGGCCCTGCATGGAGAGGAGTAACTGAAAATGCCATGGAAATAACTTTTTGTAAAATTACCTGCCGATTTCCATGATGCTTATTTTTTAGAGAAGTTTAAGACATATTTTCAGCATGAGAATCATATTTTGAATCGATATTTTTGCTTTTTCATTCTTTCTTCTCTTTTCTCTCTTAAACTGATTTTAAAAAGAATACTCAAAATGTGAAATGTTATGAGTCTTATACTGAATATTATCCACAGCATAATTACTGTCATCACACTCAATGCAAGCACACAAAGATGCCAGAATTCATTGTATAGGGCAAGAAAATGAATTTCTATCGAGCAACCGTTCACTACTTTTGATGGAGTCTCTCCCCCTTGCCTTGGAATTAAATAGAAAGGCCCTGAAATTAGGAACTTCAAATTATCAGCAGTCTCCAAGTTAATTTTACTGAGGAGTCCAAGTTAAGACCTAACAAGCTAGTTGCAACAGAGGATCTGAATTTGAAGTGCATTTGAAGTGCACAATTCAATGGCACTTCGCATATTCAGAGTTGTGCAGCCATCTCTTAGGACATTTTCATCACTCCAAAGGGAAACCTTGTACCCATTAGGCAGTCACCTCTCATCTGCCCCCTCACCCTCCCTCAACGCTATGCAACCCTTAATCTACTTTCTGTCTCTAGGTGTCTATTCAGGGCATTTCCTATAAATGGAATCATACAGCATGTGGCCTTTTGTGTCTGCCTTCTTTCACTTAGCATCAGGTTTTCAAGGGTCTTCCACGTTGCAGCATGAGTCAATCAGTGTTTCATTCCTTTGTATAGCCACCTAATCATCCATTGTACAGAGAAACCACATTTTGTTTACCCATTCATCAACTGATGGGTATTTGGGTTGTTTCCACTTGCTGGCTCTTATGAATAATGCCGCTAAGAGCATTTGTCTTGAAGTTTTTGTGTGGATGTGTGTTTTCAGTTCTCTTGAGTATGTATCCGGGAGAGGAACTGCTGGGTCATATGGTAACTCTGCGATTCACTTTTTGTGGAACTGCCAGACTGCTTTTTGAAGTAGACATGCCATTTTACATTCCTACCAGCAATATGTAAGGGTTCCAATTTCTCCATGTGCTTGCCAAAGTTTTTTTTTTTTTTTTTTTTTTACTTTCTATTATAGCCATCCCGGTGGCTATGAGGTGGTATTTCATTATGGTTTGGCTTTGCATTTCCCAATGGCCAATGGTGTTGATCATCTTCTCATGGGTTTATTGGCCATTTACATATCTTAATGAGGAAATGTCTGTTCTATTTCTTTGGTCATTCTAAAATTGATAAAAGTATTAATATTAAAGTTATTTCTATATTTATTATTGAGCTATAGGAGTTATTTCTGTGTTTTGGATACAAGTCACTTAGAAGATACATGATTTACAAATATTTGCCCCCTTTGGAGAATTTCTTTCCCTTTCTCGAACCAGGAGGACCTCTATAAAAAGCTATCCTGGCTTTCAATTGCAAACAATGTTCATGATAGGAATTGGATGGAAATGGAAGGTAAATGACAGTGGCTTCAGAATCTGAAAAATAGGTGCCCGTGTGAAAATCCACTTATTTATAAACTTACAGCCTCATCATCTTTACAATTTAGCATCTGGCTGTACCTGGCACACATTTGATACTCACATAATGTTTCTTGAACTTTTAAGAAATAATATCTCACATCTTTAGCGTTTTTTTCTTAAATGTTTGCTTACTTTTGAGAGACAGAGTGTGAGTGGGGGAGGGGCAGAGAGTGGAGATGCAGAATCTGAAGCAGGCTCCAGGCTCTAAGCTCTCAGCAGAGTCTGGCGCAGGGCTCGAACTCACAGATGGTGAGATCATGACCTGAGCTGAAGTTGGACACTTTATCAACTGAACCACCCTGGTGCCCCATCACATCTTTAGGTTTAAGATTTGAAATACTGGATAAATCAAGTCATAATCTGGCATGATATAGTCCTGTGTAAACTTAGGTGATTTTGTTTCCTCCTCTTTGGGTTAGTGTGAGGATTAATTTGTTAACTTGTGTAACGTGTGTAGAATAGGGCCCCACATGGTAAATTTCTATAACTATGAGCTATTCTGTGGCTACCCTTTGAAGCTTGAAACACAAGACATACCTCTAAGTCTTTCTGAAGTTATACACTTTGTTAGTACTTGATTGAAAACCACTAAATCTGAGGTCCTTGGGTTCCTTGGAAATATTTCAAAGAATTCATCAAACAGTTAAGAGAATTGTAATAAAAGCCCTCATACAGGCAAATGTCTTATGTGGCATATTATATTTGTCCAGTACCGCTGATGTGTTAACCTGTGTTATGTAATTTATTTTTTCTAGACTTCTGATCACATCTATACACATGTATGTTCCTACCCCTGCATTTCACTATGAAACATTTCAAA
The DNA here is from genome assembly GCF_003009895.1 of Hyaena hyaena. Taxonomy (NCBI): domain Eukaryota; kingdom Metazoa; phylum Chordata; class Mammalia; order Carnivora; family Hyaenidae; genus Hyaena; species Hyaena hyaena. The sequence goes on along the minus strand of NW_024081308.1, from coordinate 286,954 downwards.
CACACAGCCTAAAATAATTTTATAGTGGATGCTTGAATACCCACCACCTAGATTTTGCGATTACTATTTTACCATACTTAAAAAACACCTATCTCTTATTTTGGATACATTTCAAGGAAATTGCAGATGCCAGTTCACTTCCTCCTAAATACCTCAGCACGCGACATTTGTCTACAGCTCAGCATTTGTTCACATTTTTTTCTGTTGATGTAAAATTTAGGTCCAAAGAAGCATAAATCCTAGGTGCACATTTGCTGAGTTTTGATACTTGTGAACACCTGTGTGATTCCATCCCCCATCGGGCCATTATGCACACATTTTCCACTTCTTGCAGATGTGCGGCTGTGCTGGGAGAGGGGCTGTGGCAGTGCACTGGCCGTTGTGTGGATGGCACAGCACCGGTCCAGCAGTCTAGCCATGAAGGGAGGTCCCCGCAGGGCACAGATGAGGCAGCGCCCTGATGCAGCAAGGCTCACCCTGCAGGGGAGCCCAGGCTCTCAGCACACAGCAACCGTCACAGGTGAAAAGGTGGCACAGAATCAATTTCTGTCTCAAAGACCGTATCTGCGCGTTTAAATATTAAAAAATATCTAAAAACGTTAAGTGTCTATCAGACCTCGTGTTTTAGAGGTGTGAGGAGGCTGTCAGGAATTCAATTTGGAAGAGAATCTCTTACTCTTCTCCTTTTCATATGCTGCATCATTTAACTTAAAATGTTTCTTGTGATTACAGAGCCAGTTAAAAAAAACTCCTATTTTTGCTACTATTTGTTATTATTTATCTGCATAAACCAGAGTGTTTCCAAACACCCGGCTCCCAGTAGGAAGAAACCCCATACTGAGCGCTCATGAAGGACTCAACGGTCGTCTATGTGCACTGAATTCCGATTTTGTTTTGATCAAAGGGGCCACACAGATCTTATGATACGTAAATGTTATCAACGCAAACATCTAAAATAAAGATCACTCTAATAAAGTACCACTTTGGTTTGATATATTGATTCTCATAAAATGCTGCCTTTGACTTGGTATTTGATGCAAGTTGCATTCAGTCCTGCCGCTACAACTTTGGAAAGTTATTCCAAAAGTTATTCCTTTTTTTTATTTTATTTTTTTTTTATTTCTAGGAGAGAGAGAGAGAGACAGCGTGAGCAGGGGAGGGTCAGAGAGAGAGGGAGACACAGACTCTGAAACAGGCTCCAGGCTCTGAGCTGGCAGTCAGCACAGAGCCCGACGCGGGGCTCGAACCCACGAACCGCGAGATCATGACCTAAGCGAAAGTCGGTCACTTAACCGACTAAGCCACCCAGGTGCCCCAAGCCTTAGTCTTTCAAGTGGGCCCCGGAAGTGTTTCTTGGGACCAACTGAGCCACCACAAAGGGGCATAGGAGAGGCCAACGGTGACCGTGGGGGTCCTCACTGCCGCTGACCGCCCTCCCCACTACCGGCGCCCCACATAGGACACTGTTTGACAAAGGTTCTATTTCTAAGAAATAATTGGGGGAAATACAGCTCTAAGGCAGCAAAAACATTATATATATATATATATATATATATGGTTATATATAACCATATATAGTTCAAAGGCTTGGGTTTTCACAGCTTCAAAAAGAATCTAACAATATCTACTGAATGGAAACACCAGAAACCAGTGTGAAATGCTGGAAGGGACAGGACCTGAGCCCCATCTCAGCATCCTCTCTTCACAGGAAGCCTGAAGACTCAATGAGATGATGTGGGGGAAATCCACCAGGATCTTCCACTCAAGGGAGTCGTTTTTCTGAAAGATTTTAAAGCATTTGTTTACCCATGTGAGATCATCGGGATCTCTGATCCCGATTCCTGGCACAGAGCTTCTGAAACTCTCACAAATTCCTATGTGGTTAAGAGCACTGGGAGCATTTTCTGTTCCGATATTTGGTCGGTGGCCCCTGTTCTTAACACTGCACTCTTAAATCCCTTGTAGCTTCCTGTGTGATAGGAGTGTCTTTTGTTTTAATGAGGTGACTTTGGGTGGGCTCCCGGACAGGGATGGTCCCCAGAAGGACCAAGCCATGTCTAGAAGCTTGGAACTTTCAGCCTCTGCCTACCCCATCCTGCAGGAAGGGGAGAGGGACTGAAATTAAGGATAGTTCACGCCTACATGGTGAAGCCTCCATAAAACCCCCAAAGGACAGGGTCTGGAGAAGTTGGTAAATACATGCATGTACCGGGAGGGCGATGCACCCCAACTCCACGGGGACAGAAGCTGCTGTGCTGGAGACCCTCCCAGACCTCGCCCTGCACATCTCATCATGTGGCTGTCCATGTGGATCCTTTACCATTTCCTTTCACAAAACAGTAAATAGAAGTAAGTGCCCTTGACTTCTGTGGGTCTCAGTAGTAGAGCAGAAGCTGTAGGTAACCTGAAGACCGTCGCTTGAGACTGGCCTCTGAAGTGGGGGGCAGCCTCGAGGGACTGAGCCTTTGACCTGTGCGATCTGACACGGTCTCCGGGTAGAGAGCATCTGCACTGAGTTAAATTGTAGGACATCCAGCTGGTGTCGTGGTGAATTGCTTGGGGTGGGAAAACACCCCGCGCGTCTGCTGTCACAAGTGTCGTGTGTGTGATATCAGATGAGTGTGAGAAGGAGACACAGGAGACGAGGTGGAGGCTTCGTACTCACACAGAAGCACTGTGTTAAGCTCCTAAAAATTAAAAGTTTCAATTCCTCTTAAAAATTCCTTCTCAGGGCACGGTTTCCAATTGGGCAGGGAAGAAAGGAGTATAACCAAGGGCTGACCAACTTGCTCTGGGATATCTGGCCCATCTACTTTGCCCTGCCACCAAACCCATTCTTCATACCTACAAAAAATGGACTGTATGCCCATAAACAGGAACGTGCCCAATTCTGCAGATCAAGAAAATAAATCTGACAATAAATTTGGCAAGAAATAAAGATCAGAATGAGCGTTAAGGAGACTGTGTAGCTGCACCCAGGTGGTCGATGATGTAGTTAATGAATTCAACAGTATGTAGTAACATGGACATTTTAAATTATAGTTTCTTTGATTTTAAAATGACCTGCAAAAGAACACCTTTGAAGTAGAAACTTCATTTTTGCTAATAATTTCCTGATTGTCCTGAAAGCTTAAATCTGGGGACTCAGGAGCCATGAGAATGAAATCAGTGCTAGAGAGTTTTAAACGTGGTAAATGTAGCCACCAAGACGCCTGAGAGATGGCCAAAGGCAGACAGGGACATAGCAGAAAATCATTGTACTTTACTTGCGATTCTTTCTGGAATATTCTCTCTCTGAGTATTCTAAAACCCATTATTCAAATGGATGCACTCCCAGAGGGGCTTATCACGTAAACAATCAGTACAAAGCATTGGGATCTACACTGTGAGCAACAGAGTTTCAAGTTACATTAAGCGAAGTCTGATTTTATAAACCTGTTCTAAAGATCCAATTTCCTCTGATTTGCTTTCTCCTAAAATAGCTGTTTCCATGGCTACATAATCACTTATTATTAGGACTTAGAGGAAATGCATTTTGGGGGATAATGCAGTAGCGATTGTCTTTTAATTTTCACAGTGGGAACTGGATAATTCTGTATAAAATATAATCTCCAAAGTTATTTGCACAGCTTGCTTGGTGCTTCTAAGACATTCATTTTTACCCGAAGTACAATACTTAATGCTCAGTTATAATGACTGTTCCCACAATCTTCCAGCACATCGGGCCGTGCTGGCATTAGACAGCGCAGCCTCGCCGCCCTGCCTTACTGCGGCCTCTGCTCAGGGATGTGGGTGTGGCCACCGACCAGCCAGGGACAGCAAGGGGGCCACCGTGTGAGCAGGCTGGGATCGCAGCCAGACCAGACGCAGGCTGCCTCCCCTTTAGCAAAGCTGATCTCTCTGCCTCCTCTGGGACCTGGCCTGCAGATTGCAGAGCGGACCTGCCATTAGCAGCAAAGGATGAGAAGCGGAGACAGGCAAAGCAAAGTTGAAGTGTCCACACGGCAGGAAGAGAATGGCTGGTCCCCACAGCGTCTTTGACTCAACAGTGGTTTCCGAGAGAAACTCAGAATACATTCCCCTTTTTTTGAGGAAGCCTAAGCAAGTTTCCACTCTTTGAATGCCAAATAGCATAATATAGATCATCATAACTTTTTTTGTTTTTATACCATAGGCACTTTATAATTTGGGGGCTCCCATTTGCTCGTATGGGTTTGCAGAACTGGAGTGTGGCACGCATTTGTGATTGACATTGGCCTTGTAAAAAGCGGGCTTTGTAAGCACATGTATAGATTATCTGTTGTTGACAAGAGGACCCTGGCTCATCGAGGAGACTGTCCCCCTGGCCAATCTTGACTAGTGTTCCCTTTGCTTTTCCTGCCCTGAATTCCTCCCTCCTCCACAATCTTTCTCTCTTCTTCTTCTTTTAGATTGAATATAACCCACGTAACATAATTCACATAACATAAAATTCACCATTTTGATTATACAGTTCAGTGGTTTTTAGTACAGTCACAAGGTTGTGCAACTATCAATACTATCCTAATATACTATTTACCTAATATACTACTACCAATACTATCCTAATATCCAGAATATTCCCATTGTCCCCCAAATAAATTCTAGTAGCAGCAGCAGTCCCTCTCAATTTCTCCTGCCCCCAGGTCGCTGGCAACCACTAATCTACTTTCTGTTTCTACGGATTTGCCTATTCTGGATGTTTCATATAAACCAGATGAGATCATATGTGCCCTTTTGTGTCTGACTTCTTTCACCTAATAGAATGTTTTCAAGGTTCATTTATGCCATCGCATGAATCAACGTTTCATTCCTCTTTATTCCATTTTATTCCAAATGATATTTCACTGTGTGATGGATCAGACTGTGTGCATCATTTGAGGGACATCTGGGTTGTTTGCACGTTTTAGCTATTGTGAATAAGGCTGCCATGAAGATCCGTGTACGAGTTTTTGTGTGGATGCATGTTCTACATTCTCTCGAGTAAATGCCCAGGAGTGGAACTGCCGGCTACTTCTGTGTTTAAGCTTTTAAGGAATCACCAAACTGTTTCCAGATTTTTTATCGGCAGCTCAGCCTTAACAGAATTTCAGCAGCGCCGAGACACACCTCTTCCCCCCAGATATTCCCATGGTTTCTGCCATGGAAGAGAGTACTTTAACCGGGCTTAGAATTATTCCCTTCGTAACAAGCATGAGGGTTCAAAATGCAATTCTGTTGAGCAAGGTAACACAGTGACTTCAATTCACAACAAGATAGAAATCCGATATTTTCTCCGAGCAATTTTGATGAGAGGAGAAAACGTGTCAGAACATGGGGGTCCTGCCAGGGGGAAGAAGGGGGCCACAGAGCCTGAATCCGAGGTAGGGTGTATACTTTTAAGGGGACAGGCCAGCTTTTCCTATCAGTACCATAGTGAAACCAGGCTCCCATTTTGCTAACTCATTTATTTCAAATAGCCCCTATGGAGCATTGACTTCATGAAACAATATTCACCTAAGGGCTAGGCATTTAAGGATGAATAAGACACATTCCTGGAAGAATTAAAAATGGAGTGGGTTGGACAAGATGGACTGAGGATCATGATCCCAGGGACTCATCTGAGATCACGTCCCTTCATTGTTGTGATGTTGAAATGTGATTTCTTTTACTGGAGGGATGGGGATGGCTGATGGAGGCAGCTTCAGTTCCTTTAACATCAATTTGGCACCATGGAATTTGGTAGCCAAATGTTGGGTCTAGCCAATGTAATTGAAATACCCCGTTTTTTTTTTTTTTTTAAATATTTTTTATTTATTTCTAGGAGAGAGAGAGAGACAGCGTGAGCAGGGGAGGGTCAGAGAGAGAGGGGGAGTCACAGACTGAAACAGGCTCCAGGCTCTGAGCTGGCAGTCAGCACAGAGCCCGACGCGGGGCTCGAACCCACGAACCGCGAGATCATGACCCAAGCGAAAGTCGGACGCTTAACCGACTATGCCACCCAGGCGCCCCTACCCCCTGTTTTTTAAATCTCTCACCCCCATCTCAAAACCTGAGTTTAGAGGAAAAGCAACAGCTATTAAGAGACAAAGTTATCAATCCGACTCGATTCCCACATGTATTAAAATAGATAAAGGAAGCAATGTTGGAGGACTTAGGATTAGTGAGATCTAGAGGGGAATTGCTTCCTGTGATTCCACCAGATGCAAGTCAAGAAAGCATAATGAAGTGTTGGTGCCTCATTCCTGACGAGCCTTGAGTCTTCTTGACCTCACGCACAAGGCATTTTGTCCCGTGGCTCTCAGTAATCCGAAAGGATGGAACTGAAGGCATTCCAGGTTGTGGCTGTGTGCCACCTGCTTCTGGGAAACTGTGACCTTAAGTGCCTTAGTTTACCTTTCTGGACCTCAGCTTCCACTTTGATGACCTAACATCAAGAGCTTATGTGGGGCTCACCACGTGCCAGACACCATTTAGAAGACTTTGCTAAATACCTATTTAATCCTACGGGAGCTGACTGAGAATGGGACCCGTATTTGTTCCCATGAGTTTGCCCAGAGTCTCACACAATGGTCAGTGGCAGAGCTGAGATCTGAATCTTGCCTATTGTCAAGGCTCATACTACTTCTTCCTTTTAAAAAATTTATATTTGCATATTCTACCTTAAATTAAATCATTAATTCTATTCCTGGAGTGGTAGGAGACTAAGTTGTCTGTTTCTCTTTTAAAAAAATTTTTTTTACTGTTTATTTTTGAGAGAGTGAGAGAGACTGAGCATGAGAGGCGGGAAGGGCAGAAAAAGTGGGAGACACAGAATCTAAACCAAGCTCCAGGGTCTGAGCTGTCAGGAAGCACAGAGCCCCATGTGGGCTTGAACTCACAGACCACAGATCATGACCTGAGCTGAAGTCGGACGCTTAACTGACTGAGCCCCCCAGGAGCCCCAGTTTCTTTCTTTTTTTTTTTAAGAAAGAGAAATTCCTAATTTGACACTGAGTAGCACTGTGGTGTTCACACATGACATCTCTGCTCAAGAAATATGCGAAAAGGATGACAAAGCACATATTCATGTAAACTTTAAATGCAGCGTATGTGAATTTTAAAATTATTTTGAGCTGTGCTTGAGATTCCCACTGCTAGCATTAACTTCGGATATTCTTTCCATCTCTCTAACACTGCCTTGGGATCCCACTTTGGGGTTGCTAACTTAATTTCTCCAAACTGGTGCTTAATACTGTCCCTCATCCTCCCATAAGCAATCTGTCTCAGGTCCCTCCATCTCAATAAATGGCGCCATGACCTATCCTGTTGTCATCCTTGATCCTCACTTTCCTCTGCCTCCTGCATTCTGATCCACCACCTAGATCTGCCCCTTTGTGTCCCAGGGCTCACCTCTATGACCCAAGGCATCCCACTCTGGTTCTCGTTTCCTTCTTTTAATTCTCTACACAGCAGCCAAAGTGGCTCTGACAACTTCACTCACTGAGTCATACATTTGAAAGAAAATCCAAGTTCCTTGGCATGACCTTTGGCACTTGGGAGGTCTGGCTCCACTGACCTCTCTCATCTGGTTACGGCCACTCTTCCATTACCCATCTGCCCTCAAACTGGCTTCCTGTCACTGTCTGGGACACCCACCACCCATCCTCAGGCTCTTTTTATTGGCTTCTCTCGGTGTCCGTCAGAGGTGACAGTTCCTGAACTCCTATGGGCAGCCACACAGCTACCCTCTCCGTGAAATCAGTACTCACAGCGCAGCTCCATCAGTGGTTGCCAAATACAGTGAATTCCCAGATTGTATGCTTATGAAATCTTTTCCACAGGTATGAATTTTTAGAGTTCATAGGCTTAAAATGTAAAAGCATTCATTTCTTGCTGCCCCAAGAGCTATATAAAATGACTTTAAATACAATTTTTATCAAAATACCAAACATATCTAGAACCTCTTGATTAACCTTCTTAGGCCTAAAATAGCAAAATGAAATAGGAAAATGAGCATTTCAGGGAAAAAGTGAGCCAGCCTAGGCACCAGAGTCCTTTCCTTATTTCTTATTTCTCTTCTTACATTTTTTTCATCAAGCCTTTACTTAAGATATTAATTACCATCTGCTTTCAAGGTTCTAGTCTACCTCTAACTGTATAGGATGATTACTTAGTACTTTAAGTAAGAACGTGGGCTCAATTGCAGATGTTGATATTATTTTATTTATTTATTAAAAATTTGTAATGTTTTATTTATTTTTGAGGGAGAGAATGTGAGCAGGGGAGGGGCAGAGACAGAGGGGGACAGAGGATTTGAAGTGGGCTCTGCGCTGACAGCAGAGAGCCCGATGTGGGGCTTGAACTCACGAACCGTGAGATCACAACCTGAGCCAACAGTCAGATGCTCAATGGACTGAGCCACGCAGGTGCCCCGATATTATTTTAAAATTTAATTTGGAGACCCTGCTCCAAAATGAAAATATAACAATGAATATCTAAGTACAGTCTAATTTACAGATATGCCTGTAATTTTATAGAAAGCAAGAAAATGAACAGAACTGAAAACACTGATCAGGGTAAAATGAATACACCTGCCTCTGATTCCTATTGGATTTTTAGTTTTCCATCTACCAAATGTGTGCCATTTTAAAAGCTGATTTCTGTAGTAACATGTTAATGCTTTGTTCCTCACACTGAAGAGAGCTCACTGACCCTAGGAGGGCAGCTAACTGTGGGTGCACGGGTAGCTTCAGACAGGCCAGGCCTTGCTCAGAAGCTGACTTACTATTGTGCGCAGTCAATCAGCTGGTATTCGTTGGACCTCTCGAAGCACGCCTTCACACCTTCATCGTCCCAAAGCTTCTTCACGTGATCAAAGAATTCCTAAAATTGGAAAAAATTACAAAGAAGACAGCACATGTGTTATAATGTTTTCAAAAGGCAAAAGTAAAAAGAAACTGCCAAAAAAAATTTTGCAGGTTAGCACACAAATTGTTTTCTTTGAAGGAGTCGAAGTTACACGCAATAAACTGCATTGGGCTTGCAGTCAGCGTGACGAACACATGCACCTGTGTGATCATTGGTCACATCAACGTGGCAAACATTCTTATTGTTCCAGAAAGTTTCCCCAAATGAAAATGACAGGTAGAAAGTAATTTTCTGGCATTCACCAACTATACATACAACAGCTATTTTAAGAATAATTTTCAAGTTCTTAGTACTCAGTCACCTGTCTAGTGGTAATGCCATTTCAGCAATGAAAGATCATGCCTATTTGCAATGGTAAGTTTGTTTCAGTTGCTGTCTTTCAAATTTTCTGTGAGCCATGATTATGAATGGACATGGCTGAGCAGGTGCGTTAAGTTCGGCCCGGAAGCATTAGGTACAACACAAGGAAATTTCACTCTTCGGAGATGCGAGTTCACTGTTTTTTGGCAGTTTTTAAAACCATGAGTTAAATGTTGAACTCTGATTTTGGCTCCCTCAGCCTGCATGAGCGCAAAGCTCAATTTCATCCATTATGGCAATGAGCACCCTTCCTTGAAAGGGAGGCCAAGAACTTTCCTTCTCTCAAAGTAAGAGGTGGTTTTATGAGTTCCTATTTCCAAAATTACCCAAATTAAATTGACAGTGCTGTGGAACCAAATGACAACAAATCAGCCGCTAAATATAAAAGAAGTTATGTAAAATTTCACCAACCCGTTCATTAGAACATTTATATCCCTTCCCACATCAGTCCTCAGCCCCTCCCGGCAGCCCGAGGCACCCCCCTTTTCCATTTCCGATCTGCACCAAAGGGTCTGGGGCTTCTGATGCCTTATGTTCACTGTGGCTGCCATGCTCCCTAGAAATCAGCATCAATTTTTTTGGAGGGAAAAAAAATAAAGGGCTGGTTCTTGTGTTGGAGATTCACAGTTTCATACAAGGGTGGATCCAAGTACTGTGGGGGCCTCTTTGAAAAAAGAAGAATAAAATCACGAGTACGCAATTCGGTACAAAACCCTAGACGGGGCAGTAGGACTGAGGGGCCCTATGCTTAAGCTTCATGAGGTTCTGACTTCCTAGAATCAGGGACAATCTTGAAAGGTCTGCCACGTCTCTGTATCTATCATCTGTCTGGCTGCCTATCGTCGTCAACAAAGCCAAGCTATCTACAGCTGACAATGAAGGGGAACTGTCCATACGAATGAGAGATGCCAGATGTCTCCATTTTTATCTCCCTAGATTTGTGGTTCTGTCTGGTATCTCTCACTGCTGCTCTTGTCACTCATTGATGGAGTCTTTATCAGCATCCTTAAATTTTTTTCCTTCTGAGGGCCATATGAAGACACACACACACACACACACACACACACACACACACACACCCCAAATGAGAAATACTCTATTTGCTATTGTCAAGATGGTCTGGTCTTGGAAGACACTGATAACGCCTGCGTCATGGTGAGATTCGGAATTAAGCCCTGTCTCTCTCCCCTCCTGTAAGCCTCCAGTGCAATAGTTTCTTGAATAAAGTTCCTGACTGTCTTTATCAATGTCAGAATCCTTTTTTTCCTTCAGGAGTCTGAGCTGAAGCCTCTGTGACAGAATTACAGAGGAGTGCTTGAATCAAGAACCAAGATACATGATTTCTGAGGTCCATGTTCATAGCAGTAGTAAAACAGGAATTGTAGGCACTGTGGTTTTAAAGCAGATGCTTTGGACCACACCAAATGAATACAAAAACAACAATCTCTCTGTTTCAGCTTCCTAGTTGCTGAACAAAGATGTTGGACTAGAATAGAGCTTGAGACCTATACAGAGCCAGGATTCTCCGGGTTTACGTTTTTTATTTTTTAACGTTTATTCATTTTGGAGACAGAGAGACAGAGCATGAGTAGGGGAGGGGCAGAGAGAGAGGGAGACACAGAGTCCGATGCAGGCTTCAGGCTCTGAGCTGTCAGCACAGAGCCAGACGCGGGGCTAGAACCCACAAATCATGAGATCATGACCTGAGCCAAAGTCGAATGCTTAACCAACTGAGCCACCCAGGCACCCCAGTCCATGTTTACCTTTTAAGAGGTTCTAAAAACCTCATGGAAACTTCAGAGCTGCTACTGCTGTTGCTTCTGCCTTTTATTAGGGAAAATTTCAAACTTAACAAAAGGAGAATTCCCTAGGCCACTCATTACTCAGCTTCCATGTTTATCAACACATGGCCAGAAAGTTCTCTCTTTCTCTCTTTTAATAACTCATGCATTTCCCCCCACATTTATTATTTTGCAGCACATCTTTTATGTTGTGTCATTTTATTTCAACATCATTTCTAATGGATAGAGGCTCTTAAAAATCATAGCCACAGTACCACTAACTCCATGAAAAATATAACAACAAACAAAGAAACGGTTCTGTAACATCTTTAAATATTCAGTCAGCCAATTCAGCTTCTTTAGCTATATTTAAACAGTTGTCCAGAGCCAGGCTAGAATTTTCACGTGTTTGCTAAACCAACTGGGAAATAAATATGAGGAATAATTTTGGTATGCCTCCATTAGCAACTAAGATGAATAGTATGAAATAAAAATAATTTCAGTGTTTTGTGTGTGTGTATGGGTCTGAAAAAAAAAAGGATGATTCATAGAGAAATGTAACTTGCTTTTGACAACTGAGAATATGTAGCAATTTAGAGTATAAAAAGAAAATTCCTGGGGCACCCGGGTGGCTCAGTTGGTTGAGTGTTCAACTCTTGGTTTTGGGTCAGGTCATGATCTCAAGGTCATGAGATCAAGCCCCTGTGGCACGGGGTGGGGGGTGGTCTATGCTGACAGCATAGAGCTACTTGGGCTTCTCTTTCTCTCTTTCTCTCTCTCTCTTTCAAAAATAAATAAACTTAAAAAAGAAAATTACTGAGATTTCTTAATTTTTTCTGTATTACTAAACAAAAATTGCCTTGTGATCTTCATATATTTAGCAACTAAAATACACATTTATGTTACTCTTATTTAAAGGGATTTGACATAGCATAACCTATAAACTTATGAAGTCACTGAGTTATACAGCTGAAATTAATGTCACATTTTGTGTCAATGCTACTCAAATTAAAAGAAAAAATAAAGAAAAAAACCCCAAAGGGGTTTGAGTTGAAAGTAAAAATCAAAATGATACCAAATTTAAACCTACATTTTTTTTTTTAGAGAGAGACAGAGAATCTCTGTGCTGAGCATGGAGCCTGATACAGAACTCTATCTCATGATCCTGGGATCATGGCCTGAGCTTTTTTGAAATAAGAAATCAAGAGTCAGAGGGGCGCCTGAGTGGCTTAGTCGGTTAAGCGTCCGACTTTCGCTTAGGTCATGATCTCGCGGTTCGTGGGTTCGAGCCCCGCGTCGGGCTCTGTGCTGACTGCCAGCTCAGAGCCTGGAGCCTGTTTCAGAGTCTGTCACTCCCTCTCTCTGACCCTCCCCTGCTCACGCTGTCTCTCTTTCTCTCTCTCCTAGAAATTAAAAAAAAAAAAAAAAAAAAAAAAGAAATCAAGAGTCAGATACTTAGTTGATTTGAGTCAGCCAGGCGCCCTAAATAACCTACTTTTTAAAAAGCAAGGCTTTAACATTTTTACAGCATCATTCTGATTTTTAAATCAAAATTTAAGCCAGAATTAAACACCATGTAAATAGTGTTTACACTCCATTTCATGTTATAACATTTTCCTTCTGGCCCTGCTGTCTACGATTTCCCTTCTACACAAAACGCGAAGCTGACCTGGGGTCCTCAGATGAGGATGTTTTTCTTTTTCTTTTAAATTCCTCCTAAGTGCTCTAAAATGGCAAGACTCATATGACATTAAGAAATGTTACAAGTACAGATTCTTGCATGATATACCCCCTGCTAATAGACCATTTTGGTTATACTAACAAATGTTAATGTTTTATTTATTGCTGAGAGAGAGAGAGAGAGAGAGAATGAGCAGAGGAGGGTCAGAGAGAGACACACACAGAATCTGAAACAGGCTCCAGGCTCTGAGCTGTCAGCACAGAGCCCAACACGGGGCTCGAACCCACGAACCGCGAGATCATGACTTGAGCTGAAGTCGGACGCTTAACTGACTGAACCAGCCAGGCGCCCCTCATTTTTCATTTTTGAAATAAGAACCAAAAGCATAAGTCCCGCCTCTTGAAGTAAACATTGCCCAGGGATGTGGCGTCAACGCTCTGGCTACACACGCAGGTCTCGCGAAGCAGAGCTTTCACATGTGGTGTGGGTGGACCCTGTCACGGGGTTGAGCGTAAAGATGTTCTTCCTCATGCTCATTGCCTAATACACCTTCTAAGATGGCTTACAGAAAACATCTCTCCAATATTAGTACCAGGAATACTGTTTTTGCATCTCTCAAGAAACCGCTTTTTATATTTTACTATTAATTTTTGCTCATAGGGACCCTGTGGCTCTTTGGCTGTTTTCATCTATGTCACAGGGTTGACCGCATGAAAGCTCAGAGGTCCCGTTTTGGGGTCAGTCTTCATGCGTGTGAAGGGCTCTGCCTTACGGTCTGGATGTCAACTCCACCTTTGGTTCCGTCAAACTTACTCCCCTGATCCTCACTTCATGCTCCTGCATTTTCACACATTTCATTACCTTGTCTTACAACTTTGTAAGCAGCACTAAATCCTTTCTGGCACAAGCTGAAGCATAAATCAATGTCCGCTGGAACTTTTATGGGAACATAGTGGATAATGTCCACCCCCGCCGTCGAATGGACCTTAGGAAAAGGCAGTTGCAGGTCAGAAGCTCTTTACTTACGTGGGATTTTCTAAAGCTCAAGTTTAGATCTGATTCATTTAAAATACATTCACTCAATTTTATCCCTTGGCTACTAGAAAGATTGAATAGGTTTTTGTCATTTGTTTTTTCAGATATATCTGGTGGATATCAAGTCTGTATGGGATCTGTCATGCCTGTCGACACTATGATTTTGTTATTCATAATCTCTGTCCACCCTCAGATCTAATTTAATACAGTGCGTCTAAAATTCTATTGAGGAACAGCTTTCAGAAACTATGTCAAAAAAAAAAAATCACTGGCAGTCCCCTCGTCCATGTCTTTCCTATGACCACGCTGGGCAACAATCTTAGCAGGTAGCCGCATATGAAAAGAGGTCATGTTGGGGCGCCTGGGTGGCTTGGTCACTTAAGCCTCTGACTTCGGCTCAAGTCATGATCTCACGGTTCATAAGTTCGAGCCCCGAGTTGGGCTGTCTGCTGCTAGCACGGAACCTCCTTGGGATTTTCTCTCTCCCTCTCTCTCTGCCCCCTCCCCCCCACAACCAAGAATAATTAAACATTAAGAAAAAGAGGTCATACCTAGTATTTACTGAGTGCCTTGTATGTCCCAGGCAGTGTTCTAAGGGCCTTATAAACAGGTCTCGTCGGAAACGCCCCTGCCATGTAGGTGATTCAGTTCCCATTTACTGATGACAGAATGCACATGATTACGGAGGCTTTATACTTGCTCAAGCTCTCTTGGCGAGAAAGTGGCCAACCCTGGGCTCCAAAGCCTGCTCTGAGGCCAGCTGCCTCCTCCTCCTTTGCTGGATAGCTGCTCCCCGTGAGGACACACGCAAATTTACAATATACCTCACACGCATCTATTTTTTCCCCTTTAGGATAGCCTACTTTATTCTTAGAACCGTTTTTAACAGCTTTTGAGGTATACTATACATACCATAAAATTCACCCATTTACTTATAAAGTCGTGCAGCCACCAACACAATCAAGTTTTAGGATGCCTCCATCACCTCCGCACCCTTCTCTGGAGCCAAGCCCCGCCTCAACCCCTGGTCTCAGACACAGTTCATCGACTTCTGGCTCCACAGCTTTACCTTTTCTAGAAATTTCATATAAATGAAATCACCTTGTCTTTTTGTGCCTGGCTTCTTTGACTCAGCATGATATTTTCGAGATTCACCTGTTTTGTTATGTATATTTAGCAGTTCCTTCTTAAAAATGGCTGAGTTTGGGGCGCCTGGGTGGCTCAGTCGGTTAAGCGTCTGACTTCGGCTCAGGTCATGATCTCACAGTTTGTGGGTTTGAGCCCCGTGTTGGGCTCTTTGCTGACAGCTCAGAGCCTAAGTCTGCTTCAGATTCTGTGTCTCCATCTCTCTCTGTCCCTCCCCCACTCATCCTCTGTTTCTCTCTGTCTCAATAATAAATAAACAAAATTTTTTTTAAAAAAATTGATGAGTTCTACTCCATTGTATGAATATACCTTGTTTTGCTTATTCATTCACCAGTTGATGATCATTGGGATTATTTCCAGTTCTTGACTGTTATTAATAGTGCCATTAGCACTAACAGTGTACGCAGACTGGGTTGATAGCCAGAGTGGAATTGCTGGATTATATGGTCCATGTTTAACGTAAAAAAACTGATGCACTGGGGCACCTGGGTGGCTCAGTTGGTTAAGCATCTGACTCTTGATTTCAGCTCAGGTCCTGATCTCACAGTCATGAGCTCTGCACTGGGCCATGGAGTCTGTTTAAGATGCTCTGTCTCCCTCTGCCCTTCCCCCATTTGCATGCATGCTCTCTTAAAAAAAAAAAACACAACTAAACCAAAAAACCCCAACAACAACCCCTTACCCAACCTGCTGCATTGTTTTCCAAAGTGGCTGTTCCATTTTACGTTGTCAAGAGGTCAGTGTCTAGGGGTTCAAGTTTCGCGACATGGTCTTTAATGCCTGGTTCTGTCAAGCTTTTTAATTTGAATTACTCTGGTGGGTGTATAGTAGCATCTAATTGTGGTTTCAGTTTGCATTTCCCTAATGACCAAAGAGTTTGAATATCTTTTCATGTTATTGCTAGCGACTTGCATATCTTCTTTTTGAGTGTCTGTTCAAATATTTTGCCCATTAAAAAAACGGGGATGCATGCCTTCTCAGTATGGAGTTTTATTTCTTTTACAAGAAAAAATAGATGAAAAATTGTTTGGATTTACATCCTTTGTCAGCTATAGGTTTTGCAAATATTTCCTCCCAAACTGTAACTTGCATTTTAATTTTCTCAAGTGTCTTTTGATGAGCAAAGTTTTAAATTTTCTAATGTCCAGTTAATCAATTTTATCCTTTTAGCATTTATGCTTTTTTTGTGTTCTAAGAAATCTTTTCTTAACCCGAAGTCAAACAAAAATATTTCCCTCCAAGTTTTCTTCTGAAAGTTTTATAGTCATAGCTCTTACGTTTAGGTCTATGATTCATTTGAGTTAATTTTTGAGTATGGTGTGAGGAAAGGGTCAAATTTCACTTTTTTCCCAAAGGAGTATCCAGCTTCCCCAACTTATTTATTGCAAAGACCCTTCTCCACTGAAGTACTTTGGTACCTTTGTTGAGATAGACTATATACAATGTGTGTCTACTCCTGGGCTCTCAATTTTGTACCACTCCGATCTATATGTTCCTTCTTGAGCCAACAATGTACTGTCTCGATTGCTCTGGCATTGTAGTAAATCTTTTTAAAAGAATTTTTTTTTAACATTTATTCACTTTTGAGAGACAGAGAGAGACAGAGTGCAAGCAGGAGAGGAGCAGAGAGAGAGGAGAAATGCAGAATCTGAAGCAGGCTCCAGGCTCTAAACTGTCAGCACAGAGCCCGATGCGGGGCTCAAACTCAATGATTTCGAGATCAAGACCTGAGCTGGAGTCGGATGCCCAACTGACTGAGTCACCCAGGCGCCCCTGTAGTAAGTCTTAAAATTAGTAGTGTGAACTCCTCCAGCTTTGCTCTTCCTTTTCAACATTGTTTTGGCTCTTCTAGGTCTTTTTTTTTTTTAATGTTTTATTTATTTCTAGGAGAGAGACAGAGAGAGAGACAGCGCGAGCAGGGGAGGGTCAGAGAGAGAGGGAGTCACAGACTGAAACAGGCTCCAGGCTCTGAGCTGGCAGTCAGCACAGAGCCCGACATGGGGCTCGAACCCACGAACCGCGAGATCATGACCTAAGCGAAAGTCGGACACTTAACCGACTAAGCCACCCAGGCGCCCCTCTTCTAGGTCTTTTGAATACATTTTAGAATTAGCTTGTCAAATTCTTTTTTTTTAAATGTTTATTTATTTTTGAGAGAGAGAGAAAGAGCACGAGAGCTGGGGAGGAGCAGAAAGAGGGAGACAGAATCTGAAGCAGACTCCAGGCTCTGAGCTATCAGCACAGAGCCTGATGCGGGGCTGGAAACCAAGAACCGTGAGATCACGACCTGAGCAGAAGTCGGATGCTTAACCGACTGAACCACCCAGGTGCCCCTAGCTTGTTAATTTCTATAAAAATCCTACTGGTATTTTGATTGAGATTGCATTGACTCTATAGCTCACTTAAGGGAGAAGTGCTATCTTCACAATAGTGAGTGTTCTAATCCATGAACATGATGTGCTTATTTATGTCTTATTTAAATTCTCTCAATAATCTGTAATTTACTGGGTATAGATCTTTCATATCATTTGTTAAATTTGTTTCCTCTATAGACTTCTTGGATATTATTTTAAATGTACAGGCTTTTAAAATTTCATTTTTGGATTTTTTTTCATTGCTAGTATGTAGAAATACAATTGGTTTCTGTATATGATCTTACAGCCTGCAACCTTGTTAATCTTACCTGTTAGTTCTAAGAACTTTAAAGTGCAGCTCTGTATAGAATAGCTCTGGGCTCTCCCTCAACCTCTTCTTAAAGTGTGACCCATGAGGCCTGGGGCAGACTCAGAATTCTCTGTGGTTCCAAGAACAGAGCTCTAAGCCAAGGAGACTTCATTGCCTGTTGTGGCCAGGTTTTATGGGTTTTGTTGCCTTTTTTTTTTTTTTTTAAGATACACTAAGGGGTGCCTGGGTGGCTGAATCGGTTAAGTGTCTAACCTCAGCTCAGGTCACAATCTCATGGTTTGTGAGTTTGAGCCCCACGTTGGGCTCTGTGCTGACAGCTCGGACCCTGGAGCCTGCTTCAGATTCTAGTCTCCCTCTCTCTCTGCCCCTCCCCCTGCTCGCCCTCTGCCTCTCTCTCTCTTTCAAAAATAAATAAACATTAAAAAAAATGTTTTTAAGATACATTAAAGTTTGTCTAGGGATTCTACTTTTATTTCCAAATTATAATCTCAGAAGACAACTGTAGTAAGTATAAAGTTTTAGTTCATCAGATCCATGAACCATAACACAGAATTAAATAAATCAACCTTATAGTGATAAGAACATAATATTCCTCAAGTATTTTTCCCCCACAAACTTAATTTTTGAGCTTTTGAGTTCCCCTTCACAATACTCCCACTCTTATACCTCAGAGCCTCTCTGTAAAATCCTAATTCTCTGAGAAAATTGTGCACTTGGAGAATGCCTAAGAGACTCATCAGAGAAACTTATTTGTGTGGGAACAGAAGTAAAATAATTAGGTATTTTCATTAGGGATAAGAGACTCAAAGAATCACGACTTTAGTCATTGCTTCCAGACAATTCTCTATCAAGTTTTCTGACACAAGTTCTCATTGGAACATAATTACATAACACTTTAAGGTATTATTCTTGGACTTCTTAGTCACTCCAAATCCTTTCTGTTTTATTGCTGAGAGTCAAAATGAAAGGAGGAACCCTCCATTTTGGGAAGAAAGTTAGATTTAAAGTAGATGTCTTTAAAAGTTCATTTGGTATATTCCTTCTGGCAACACTTATAGAATTAGATACACATTTCTTTGGGAAAGGTTTCATGTAAAACATACTAAAGGTATCTAACAAGGAATCAGAAAATATTTATGGTTTAAGCATATTGGAGTGCCTAGGTTCAAATCCCAGTGACAGAGACTCAGTTTCCTTTTCTACATCCATGGGATATAGCAGTTCTGGGCAGAGGCTGGCTGGGACAGGTCAGTATCTGGGGATCAGGAGGTCCACATGTGCAGGGTGAAGGCAGAAAAGAGACAAAGAAAGCTGGCTGGAAAGACAAAACAAGACGTGGGATGTGGTGACGTGGGGTGGGTACTAATTTTGATTCAGGACAGCCAAGAGTGTGATGACCAACAGTGTGAGGTGCTGGTGGGTGGGGAGGGTCCGGGAGAGTCCTCTGACACAGGATGGCACCCAGAGCGCAGCACCGTGTGTTGGTGAGAACGGGACAAGACCTGCCGGATTCCAACAGGCGGAAAGGGAAGCACACAGCGAGGAGCAGAAGTCCCGGGTAGGCTCCAGAATGGAGTTCTAGAAACATCCACAGACCACTTGCTGGTATAAGGCATTATATTAGGTGCTAGGGGTGGGGAAAAAGGGCTGTGGCTGTGCAAAGAACCAGGAGCAGTGCTTAACTTCCAACCGGGTGCCTCTGATCTTGGATTTACAGGATGGCAGACCCTTCAAGAAAGGCCCCCATAGCCAATGTGGTTTGTCCAGATTTACCCAGTTGCCAGCTGGGGAGGGAATGAGGCTGGTTGAATACGGTGGAAGATTACTAGAAGGAAGGAAAGTAAAGGGCGCAGAGTATTTACGTAAGAATGTATGCTACAACTTACGAAATGTGCCTTCATGGCCGTGTGCTATAAACTGAGCCTCTGAGTCCTTTGTGCAGGGAGAGGGTGCCAGTGACCTCAAGGACCAACAGCAACAGGGTGCAGCCAGGAGCCGCCCTGTGGGGCAGCTACATGAGTACCCAGTCCCTAAAATTAGCTGACGGTGTCCTTAGTGGGAAAGAACACAATCACGCAGAGTTTTGTTCTGGGAAACGTGGGGTCCCCACAGCTCTGTGGGGTGGACCAGTGAGAGCTCACTCTGGGAGGTAACAAACAGCCACCAGAAAGTTCGATACCTCGCACTAAGTTGAGAGGCATTTCGTGATTTGAATTCCATGTAGATGTAATAGAAAGTATTTCAAAGGCCACCACAGAGCTCCTTGGCAATTCTACAGCAGCTATGCAGCTGACAACAGGCAACCGACATAAAAGGGAAGGAAAACTGTCCCTAAACCCCAAACACCCTGCGCATTTGTGCAAGATCATCTTTCAGATTTCTTCCAGTTTGGGGACTCTATGATTTTAAGTATTACATTTTTCCTCTTTCTTTTTATTTCATATGCGCCTGTTTAATTGAGCTATAATTCACATACCGTACGATTCATCCATTTAAGGGGTACAATTCAATGGTATTCAGTACAGTCGTAGAGTTGTGGCACCATCTGCACAATCACTTTCGGAACTTGAGAACTTGACCCCACCCCCTACCCCATCCCCCCACCTGAGAAGTCCTGTACTGTCAGCAGTCACCCCTCCAAGTTCCTCCCCCTCAGCCTCCAGCAATCACTGAGCTACTTTCTGTCTCCTCGGAATTGCCTATTCTGGACATTTCATAGACATGGATTTGCAGAACATGTGGGCTTCTGTGTCCAGCTTCTTTCCAGGTTCATTCATATTACAGCATAGATCAGTGCTTCATTTCTTTTTATTGCTAAACAATACTCCATTGTCTTGTTCATCCATTCATCATTTGATGGACATTTGGGTTGTTTGCATTTTTTGGCTGTTGTGAACAACGCTGCCATCAGCATCCATGTGTGAGTTTTTGTGTGGACGCATGTTTTTAATTCTCTTGGGCACACACCGTGCAATGGGCCTCCTTTCGTTCCCAAGGGAAACATCAGAAACCATTTACAAGAATTCCTAATTGGAATGCCTAAATTGCACATATTTAATTCATCTCAGCATTTAATGACCAGTTGTTATGTGTCCTAAAGGAGGCTGACAGTGTGGTGGATATTACAAGATGGTTAATCTTATCCAGCTTCTGAATATACTTCAGGTTTAATTTGAACACAAACAGGGGCGTCTGGGTGGCTCAGTCGGTTGGGCATCCAACTTTGGCTCAGGTCATGATCTCAAGGTTCATGGGTTCGAGTTTCTCATCAGGCTTTGTGCTGACAGTTCAGAGCCTGGAGTCTGCTTCGGATTCTGTGTCTCCCTCTCTCTCTGCCCCTCCCCTGCTCACACTCTGTCTCTCTCTCTCAAAAAATAAATATTGAACAAATTTAAATTTGAACACAGACAGACCTGGGATTCTTAAGTTCCTGGCAATAAGAAAGAAAAGGAAGGAAGGAAGGAAGGAAGGAAGGAAGGAAGGAAGGAAGGAAGGAAGGAAGGAAGGAAGGGAGGAAGAAAGAAAGAAAGAAAGAAAGAAAGAAAGAAAGAAAGAAAGAAAGAAAGAAAGAAAGAAAGAAAGAAAGAAAGAGAGAAAGATAGATGACCTGAGGCCCCAGCTCCTCCCGCCCGGCCAGACATCTGTGCTCTGCTGCAGTGGCTGGCAGTCACCTCCTGAGTTCACTTGCAATCATGTCGTATAGAAACAGGGGGCATCAGGGAAGGGCAAAGCCAGTTCTATTCCTCTGGAGCTTACAGTGACCAACTGAGTGTTTGGAAGGAGAGCTGTGTGGGGCGGAGGGAATGATTATTCCTTCCACACCCTCCACTGTGGACTCAAACAATAGGAATTACTCATCAATTGACTCAGCAAATGTTATCGAGGGCCTGGAATGGGTAGGATTTGTGAGGGGCAAGAACAAAAAACAAAGTTAGAATAAAAAGGGCCTTGGTGGACAAGAAAGGGAGACTTCTTGTGCAGGTGATGATTAAGCTTGTGACCTTCCAGCTGTTGAGTTCAGTGGTCAATTCTCAGTCCCGTCTTTCCTGGCCTATCGTAAGCAGCGTTCAAAACAGCTGACCACAGTCTCTGAACTCCTGGCTTCCAAGACATTTCCCTCTCTCCTGACTTTCCTCCTATCCCATGGGCACCCTTGCTTGGTGTTCTTTGCTGGGTCCTTCCCTCTTCCCAGGCTCCTACCACTGGACAGACTCACAGATCCTCCTGGGTCGTCTTCTCTGGTTGAGCTCACTTCCTTGGTGATTTTCTTCATCTTGTGGCTTACATACCATGAACATACTAGTGACTTTCATATTCATGTTTCCAGCTGGGACCTCTCCTCTGAACTCTGCACTTATACATCCATTGCCTGCATGACACCAACACCTGAATTCTAATAGGCGACTGCAACTCAGAAAGTGTCGAACGGGATGCCTAATTATCCCCCTAAAACATACTCTATTTGAAGTATTCCCCCGTGGATGGCAATGCCACGGTCTGGTTGCGCAGGCCCAAACCCCTGGAGTCATCCTTGACCCCTCTCTCTCACACCTGACACATGATCCTTAAGGAAATCCCCTTGGCTGTACCTCCACAATACACCCAGATTCAGATCATGTCTTGGACCTGCGCCGCTGCATTCCCGAAGGGAGGCGTCACCCAGGACCGGAAGGTATTGTCACCGAATCCCACCCGACCTGTTTCCATCCTTTCTTACCACAGTCTCTTCAACTCTGGAGCCATGGGTTTTTTGAGAACGTGAGTCTGATCACATTACAGTTGGGTTCAAAACAATCCCATGCATTCAGTCTTAAAAAGGAAGGAAATTCTGCTATGTTACAACATGGGTGAACCTTGAGGATATTAGCCTAAGTGAAATAAGCCACACACAAAAGGACAAATACTGCATGATTCCACCTATTTGAGGTACCTAAAATAGCTGAATTTATAAAGAAGAAAGTAGAATAATGGTTGCCAGGGTCGGGGTGAGGGGAATGAGGAGTTTGTCCTTAATGGGAGTTTCAGTTTGGGAAGGTGAAGAGGTTTTGGTACGGATGGTGATGATGGCTACATAATAACATGAACATACTTACTGCAACAGAGACTGTACACTTAAAAATGGTTAAAACAGTAAATGTCAGGTTTTGTATATTTTACCACAGTAAAAAAAGTTTATTAAGAAAACCAAACCAAACCACTTCAGTGCTTCCCATCTCAGAGTAAAATTCAAAGTCCTTACATTATCTTACTCCCCTCCTCCATTCCCTGATCTTATGCCTTCTTGTGTCTTCTCTGGACACACAGGCTTGGCTGGTCCTGCGTAAGGCCCAATACTTTCGTTTGCCCCTCTAGAATGTCAGTTCCGTGAATGTAAGCTCCTCCATCTGCTGCTGTATCCACAGCACCTCAAATTGTCCCTGGCACATACCCATTCAATGGTTATTTTTGGAATCTATGAATGGATGGGAAGTCATTGGAGGTTTGGACCAAGAGAACCTCAGAGCTCTGCTTTAGGAATGTGAACTCAGGGATGACAGGGAATATGCCACTGTATACACCAAGACTGGAGTGAGCTTGTCAGGGGAGAGAGGGAGTGAGAAAACAAGAAAGGATGGTAAGGACGGGACCTCAGATTAGAGGGCTGGAGGAAGAGGAGAGCCGGGAGAAGATACAAAAAATGTACGTAAAACAAAAACCAAGGTGTAGTTGTGAGGGCAGGGACACTAGCAGAGGTGGAATGCAACTGATTGCCAAGGTCAAAGTGAAAAACCATGGGTGACAAGGTGGTAGACAGATTGCTTCCTTTGGAATCAGTTCAGTTATTCCAGTAAGAACTGAAAGCGATTTCCTGGGACTACGCAAGCCATAAGGAACTCAATGAACAGAACAGCTCTAGTTCTTAATCTCAGTGAATCTCTTAGAGCCAAATGATCAAAGACCAGGAAGCAACAGGAATTTAGCTGGGAGGCCAAAAGAAGGGCGATCTTTATTTCACCAGCTTTTTTCCTACCTTGACTCCAAATATCAAGAAAATGATATTTTCTTGGCAAATGGAATAGTAAGAGGAAAGAAATTAAGGCAGCTGACAGATTACAGGAAGAAGATCTATTTTTCACATGATCTTTATCCTAAATCCACCTTTCTTCCTACCACAAGAAAAGCGTCCCTTAACTTTCAGGGAAACAGGTAACCAAGTTCATATTTGGAAAAGCTTTGTAAAAATAAACACTATAGATGGCAGTTAGGCATCGCACTGATTATTGCTGTGCCTGGTCTGAGGGCCAGCCTGGGATCACTTATCTGACAGTGTCTCCTTGTTCCCTGGCCACAGAGCACTGTCCTTGGAAGAAGTTGGCACTTGAAGTTGGAGAAGAGCAGACCCAATGTCTCTCCTTGGGTGTCTAGCGGGCATCTTAAACTCCACGCAGTCAGAGTTGAACTACTGATGCCCCCCCAAACTTGCCCCCTCTACAGCCTTCACATCTGAGTGGATGGCAACTTTGTCTTTCCAGTTGCTCAGACTCAAGCATGATGTCATCTTGATGCCCCTCTTTCCTCACCGACCCTACTGGAATCCATCAGTGTGACTCTGCTTTCAAACTATATCTGGGGGTGAATATCTCACCACGTGCATGGTGCTAACCACCAATACCTCCCACTTAGATTGTGGCGAGATTCCCGCACTGGTCTCCCTGCTTCCACCTACAGTGTCTTTTGAAACTGCAGTCAGGATGATGCTTCTACCATGAAGGTCAGCTCAGGTCACTCCTGCAGGACGCTGCTCACTCAGAGTCCCCACAATAACCACAAGACCCTGTTTCTCTGGCACCCCTCCCTCCACGTATCTAGTGTCGTGCCGTCGGCTTCCTCTTGCTCACTGTACAAGCCACACTGGCCTCCTGCTCTTCTCTGCACCCCTGGGGTCTCCCACCCTGGGGCAGGGTCTCAGCCCTGCTGCTCCGATGGCCTGGACAGGCCTTCCCTCATCCTGCTCTGCTTGCTGCCCCGCCTCCCTCAGGTCTGTCCTTACCCCACTTTTCGATGCGACCCTCGCTGACCACCCTCTTTAAAACCACACCCCCTCCCTCCTCGGTTCCCGTTCCCCTCAGCCTGCCCCCACTGGTCTTGTCTCTGCAGTGCTTACAACCTCCTAAAATACTCTTCAACAGATGTATTTATTACATCCTGCTTATTCCTTGCATTCCCTGCTGGACTGTAAGCCCCGCGAGGGCAGGGATATTCAGGGTTTGTTCCCTGATGTACATCAAGCACTTGCGACAGTCCTGACGCACACTAAGAGCTCGAGAAGTGGTTGTTTCGTGAGCAAGTGGACGAATGAACTTTTCTGGGAAGTCCCCTTCTCTCACTCTGTCTTCTACTTACTGTCAATGTTCACTTCCACACCTAAAGTTTATGTTTATTAAGAAAGCTTGAAAATTTGCCTGGGTGGCTCAGTTAGTTGAGCGTCGGACTCTTGGTTTCGGCTCAGGTCATGATCTCATGGTTCGTGAGTTCGAGCCCCGCGTCGGGCTCCGGGCTGAGAGTGCAGAGCCTCCTTGGGATTCTCTCTCCTCTCTCTCTGCCCTTGCCCCACTCTCTCTCTCAAATAAATAAACTTTTAAAAAGCTTTTTAAAAAAAGAAAGCTGAACATTCATACACATTATTTGTTAGTAACTTTGAATTGATGAAAACCTGGTTTGCGACTACAAGTGGGTTTTATAATTTGACGTTTAAAGGCAGGTTTGTTCTGGTTCTTTCCTATGAATAATTTAAAAAGTAACTTTTCTCAAACCCAAGAACATTATTGTCCTCAGAAAGTTACAGAGAAATCATGTAACTGACAGCGTATTGAGCACCACAGATGAAGGCACTTTTCAAGTCAGACAGAGCTCAGCCTTCCACACAGGAGCCTCACCACGATGTGCCCTGCAAGTCCAAGGCTGTGCAGCCCTTTCCTGGCCAAGCTCTGACCCTCAGGGTGATAGTCAGTGCATTCACTGTTTGCCCTGAGGGTTTTAACCCAGGGCCATGTCATCTGACATGGTCAAGTTCTACCCGGGCCTGTGTCTTGAGGGACATTCTACTGAGGGGGCTGTCCCTCTCCTTCTGTTGGCTTCTGCCATGATTTATAACTCTCCTCTTACCAAATGCTGTTTCTACATGGCAGTAAATTGCCCCTTGCCACTTACACGTCTCCCCAGAATGTCCAGCAAGAACCATTTATTCCATACTTGTTAAATTCCCAATTATGACCAGCAATGTTCATAGATAACAAACAACTGATGTGTACAGTTATTCCCTCAATTTATGCTTCCATACGACTGGTCACACAACCCTCACGTGATTCTTAAATACTGGGCCTCACTGCAGGGGTTAGTAGGAAACTTGCTGTTTTTCATTTCATCCATCCATCCATCCATCCATCCACCCATCCATTTATCCATGTATCCACCCATCCATCTATCTATCATCTGCCCATTTTGTATATGTTTATGTTTGAAATAAATATATAGAAATAAGGATATACACATATATATAGTCGTTTCCAATTTTAAGGCTGCTGTTCCTCAGGGGAAAAATCAGAACATGGGATATTAGATTCAACTTACTTTTGTAAAACAAGCAACCATAATAATGATAATAATGGCACTTTGGTTTCATGGCCTGTGAGGAGTAGAGAGAGATGGGAGAAAAGGAAAGGAAGGGGACAGAGGAAACAGACACATATCAGGGACAGAAAGAGAGCAGCAGACAGTGGGGAAGACAGGAGAGAGGATGAGAAGCAAAGAGAAAGACTCAGAGGTGCAGAGAGATTGGGGTTTGCACACACCTGGTAGCCTGGAGACGGGGACGTTTTGTAAATTGTGTCATTTTCAGACATTGTTACTAAAATTTTATTTTATTTTATTAAAAAATTTTTAATGTTTATTTATTTTGAGAGACAGAGACAGATGGTGAGCAGGGGAGGGGCAGAGAGAGAGACAGAGGGAGACAGAATCCAAAGTAGGCCCCAGGCTCTGAGCTGTCAACACAGCCCGACACGGGGCTCAAACCCACGAACCGAGAGATCACGACCTGAGCTGAAGTTGAACGCCTAACCCACTAAGCCACCCAGGCGCCCAACTACTAAAATTTTAAAACCAGTGCTTTAAAAAAGCTATAAGCGAAAGCAGTACTAACTAAGGGGAGGTCAGCTGATGACAAACAGAAGTCTGCATGGGCTGGAAGTTTACCCTGTTATATCACCGTGTTACTGTATAAAACCACAGACACATCCTCACTGTAGAAATAATAGAACATTTGTGTTTAAGACAGGGCAACCGAAAGATGCCAAAGGACATTTAAAAATGATGCTCTAATACCCGTCCTAAGAAGACAATGGTCCTCACAGCAGAGCACTCAGAGTGTTCCTGGTGAGAGAGATACCTCTCCCAAAAGCACAGTCTCAGAGGGACCGAAGGCCTCTGTGCCTGGGGAAATAGGCTTGGGAGATTAGGGCTCATTAGTTTGAAGTGTAATTTCTAAAGATGTTGTTAGAAAGGGTATATCTACTTAAAATAGGTTAAGCTACTTAAGTGCTTTTAGCTAATGATTCGACATCCACATTTGATTCTAAATGTTCCATTTTATGATATAAACACTACTAATTAAGAGAGAGATTGTCTTTAAAATCCACGAAGGCATTTAACAACAAAGTTAAATATCAAATTATCAATAGCAATATATCAAAGTTATATTCAAAGGATAGAATTCTGAATGTGACAAATATGAGCAAACCATTTTATGCATGCATGTTGTAAATACAAACACAATTTATACATCTTTGAGGAAGTGGATCAGTATTTGCCTTTTTTTGTAAAGATCACAGAAGATGGGAAGATTTAAGTACTAACTACTTTAAAGTTTACTTATGTACTTTTGAAAGAGAGAGAGAGAGAGAGAGAGAGAGCTTGAGCAAGCAGGGGAGGGACAGAGAGAAAGATGGAGAGAGAAAATTCCAAGTAGGCTCCATGCTGTTAGAGTAGAGCCCAGCATGGGGCTCAAACTCACAAGCTCATGACCTGAGCTGAAATCAAGAGTTGGATGCTTAACCAACTAAGCTACCCAGGTGCCCCTTAAATACTAACTACTTTATTTTTTTTTTTAAATCTTTTTTTTTTTTTAATGTTTTTATTTATTTCTAGGAGAGAGAGAGACAGTGTGAGCAGGGGAGGGTCAGAGAGAGAGGGAGTCACAGACTGAAACAGGCTCCAGGCTCTGAGCTGGCAGTCAGCACAGAGCCCGACGCGGGGCTCGAACCCACGAACCGCGAGATCATGACCTAAGCGAAAGTCGGACGCTTAACCGACTAAGCCACCCAGGCGCCCCAATACTAACTACTTTAAAGGCACAAAGAATAAAGAGAATTAGCTATGTAGGGGAAGGTCCATTTGAAGTTCAGTCCATCTGATTCTGTGTTTTGCCATCATGAAGCTGAACTTCTCTGTAGTTTGTGGAATGAGATGTGCACGAAGGCCCCTGTCATCAAGTCCAAAGGTCCCGCAGTAGGTCTCGGGGCACAGGACACTAAGCCGAGGGCAGGAGCATCACCGGCGTGCTGTGCACGTGTCTGCTGCCAAACTCTGCATCTGCTCATTCTCTGTTATGGGAAAGTATGTGCTAGAAAATCTAGTTTGCTCATTTAGGTTATGATGTTTACACCAGCACTGCGTGGTTAGTTCACTAACTCCTCTCTCCAACGCCACTTCATCATGTTGCTCCGTGGTTGGTCCAAGACCACGGGCACCTCTCTGTTCTGCCTGTCTCTGTGTGGGCGGGCCTGTGTGCAAAAAGTACATAGCAGATTCTGAGAGATTCGTTTCTAAACTCAACCGGAAGCGGGGCACCTTGCATCTGGTTAGCATCTGACTTTGGCTCAGGTTATGTCCTCACAGTTTGTGAGTTCGAGCCCCACATCGGGCTCTCTGCTGTCAATGCAGAGACCTCTTTGGATCTTCTGTCCCTCTCCTCTTCCTCAAAACAACAACAACAACAAACCCCTAAACTCAACCAGAAGCTTACTTCTTTGATAACACTGTCCTCAAAGGGCTCTCAAAAAGGAATATTAAATGATCAAGTAATTCAAGGGATGGGACTTTGTTTTTGTTTTTAATTTTAAATTTTTTAGTAGTTTATTGTCAAGTTGGTTTCCATATAACACCCAGTGCTCTTCCCATCAAGTGCCCTCCCTCATGCCCATCACCCCCCTTCCCCTCTCCCCTATCCCCAGCAGCCCTCAGTTTGTTCTCAGCATTCAAAAGTCTCTCATGGTTTGCCTCCCTCCCTCTCCCTCACTGTTTTCCCCCTTCTTCTCTCCCATGGTCCTCCGTTAGCTTCCTCCTAATCTTCCTATACATACAAACATATGTTATTTGTCCTTCTCTGCCTGACTTATTTCGCTCAGCATAACACCCTCAAGGTCCATCCATGTTGCTACACATGGCCAGATTTCATTGTTTCTCATTGCCATGTAGTATTCCATGGTATAGACAAACCATATCTTCTTGATCCATTCGTCCGTTGATGGACACTTAGGCTCTTTCCATGACTTGGCTATTGTTGAGAGTGCTGCTATGAACATTGGGGTACATGTGCTCCTATGCATCAGCACTCATGTACAAGGGATGGGACTTTGTATACCATACACATTTTTTTCCCCGACTATTAAAATTAGGTTAGTCCCCCAAAACAGTGACTATGACACTATAAATCAAAACTCTTAGGGATGTTGTACCTTTAAGCAGTTCTATTAGGAATTTATCCTAGTTAAAAAAAATCAAGAGTTGTAAAAAGTTACATGCAGTATTTTACATATATAATAAATTTCATATCCTATGTAATAGGAAAAAATTAAATGTCTACAATAGGGAGTTTGCTAAATGAGTGATGGGATACTCATATGATGAATACTACGTATAGTAGTAAAGGAATATTCATTAAACGAAAAATGTTTCTGGTAGGTGTAAAAAGCAGATTTTAAATCAGTAGCATGCTAAGATCCCCATTTAATAAAAAATGGGCATGCTTGTCCACAAGATCCTGGAAAGATGTCACCACAGGTTCATGGGGTTTATGTCTGGGGAATGGGGCTGTGGAAGGGTGTTATTTTCTTTCACGGTACTTTCCTTTGTTAAAAACTAGCAACCCCACCGGACATGTACTCTCACCACATTCATCAGCACACTGTTGGCCTTGGGGTCATCTCTCGCTGGCTCTCTGCTTAATTATGTTCATTTCTGAATACACGGCAGGTCTGCACAGAAGTGACGCGACAGAATGGGAGAATCGTTTTCCCCTAAGGCAGTAACAGTGGCCTTGCAGGGAAATGTTCTGGAGTCTTCCAGCAGGCTGCAGCTTTGCTAAACCTCATTGCTGGTCCCTCCGTTCCCGCTTGGACTGAATGCTACAGTCCTCACACACCTGGAGCTGATGAAATGGGAACTGCTTTACCCCTACCCCACGGGGAGCCCCTTCTCCTTAGAGACGGCTCTTCTCCTCCTCACTGGAGTCTGAGGAGATCCAAGGAACTCAGGTGAAACCCAGACCTTCAACAGAGGGCTGCTTTTCTCAGCCAGGAAACCAAAGTGTGTAGGAGACCGGAGGGCTGGCTGTCCCGCTGTCCCCAGCTCCCAACACAGCCAGGTGGCCCTGCCCTAAACTACACCACGCTCAAGTTTCAAGGAAAGAGCTGCCTAAAAAGGATCTCAGCTAAACTTTTCCCATGATGGAATTTATATTATTTTAAGTATAAAGTCTTTCACTGTATCTGCCCTTTTGTCCCTACCCATAAATCCGTAGTTTAGCATAACGGTGCCCGGAAAAACGGCAGTATTTTATTTTATTTTTTTTAAATTTTGTTTTAATGTTTTATTTATTTCTGAGAGAGAGAGAGAGAGAGACAGCTTGAGCAGGTGAGGGTCAGAGAGAGAGGAAGACACAGAATCTGAAGACAGGCTCCATGTTCTGAGCTGTCAGCACAGAGCTTGATGCAGGGCTCGACCCCATGAACCGTGAGATCATGACCTGAGCCGAAGTCAGATGCTTAACCAACTGACCCACCCAGGCGCCCCAAAATGGCAGTATTTTAAATTGTTTTAATCTATTTTTCACTCAACAGAAATTTAAGAAAGCTCATGTTTCTTGACGGTGGGCACAAACATTGTTAGGTGCCTATTTACGTACCTCTTAAGGTTTTTTTTTTTTTTAAAGAATTGAAATATGCATAATATAAAATTAACCATTTTAAAGTCAGTTGTGTTGAGTATTGTCACAAACTTATTGGTCATTTGCGTATTTTCTTTGGAGAAATGTCTATTCGAGTCTTTTGCTCATCTTTTTTATTATTCAGTTATAAGATGTTCTAGACACTAGACCTCTATCAGATATATCGATTTGCAAGTATTTCTCCCCACTCTGTGGTTCTTTTTTCACTTTGTGGATAATGTCCTTGGATGCACAAAAATGTTAAGTTTTGATGAAGTCCAATTTATTTAACTATGTTTTCTTTTGTTGCTTTCAGTGTTTGGTGTCATAGCTAAAGAAATCATTGCCAAATTCAAGGTCACGAAGATTTAATCTTCTAAGTCTCTTTATAGTTTTAGCTTTATGTTTAGGGCACTGATCCATTTTGAGTTAACTTTTGTGAATGGTGTGAGGCTACAAACTTTGTTTAAAGATAGTTCAATGGGGTGTCTGGCTCAGTCGGTTAAGCATCTGACTCTTGATTTTGGCTCACGTTAGGATCTCATAGTTTGTGGGATGGAGCCCTGAGTCGGGCTCTGGGCTGACAGCACGGAGCCTGCTTGGGATTCTCTCTCTCCCTCTCTCCTGCCCCTCTCCCATGCTCTCTCTCTCTTTCAAAATAAACAAATAAATTTTTAAAAAGGTAGTTCAATCAAGACTATTTCTCAAACCCACATGGACATTTATTGGAAAGTGACATAGTTCAATACTATAACAAGTCTACACTACATAAACATACCTAACTTTATTAAGGAATTTTGTAGTCCCCTTTTTCCCACAAAGAGAATATAAAGAATCTCACACAGAATTTTTATCATTATGTCACCGAGATGGTAGTTTGCCAAAGACATTTAAAATTATTTTTTAATGTTTTATTTCTTTTTGAGAAGGAGAGATAGAGACAGCATGAGCAGGGGAGGGTCAGAGAGGGAGGGAGTCACAGAATCTGAAGACAGGCTCCAGGCTCTGAGCTAGCTGTCAGCACAGAGCCTGACGTGGGGCTCAAACCCAAACCCATGAACTGTGAGATCATGACCTGAGCCGTAGTTAGATGCTTAACCAACTGAGCCACCCAGGTGCTCCTGCCAAAGACATTCTGAAACAAGGATTACTTTCTCCCTCAAAACTTGTCTTCACTGCTCAAGTATTCCCAAGTGCCAATAATCAATCAGTCACTCAACAAACATTTACTGAATCCCAACTCTGTACTAGGTACTGTGTTAGGAGTTAGGGAGACCACAGTGAGTGAGAAACAATTTGAGATTTTGGAGACTATGTGCCTAGCATAAGGCAAGGTGCTGAGGAAATGGATCACAAGTATAAGCCCCCACCCCTGGTCTCAAGAAGTTAACTCCTTAGTAGGGAGACCATGCTCAGATATACCAAATAATCAGAAAATAATAAAAGGCAGTGAAGTACTGAAAAAATATAATGACTACATTTACAGTGCCAAGGGATGCCACAGAAGAGAAAACTGTAGGGATTCCGGAAAGGGAGAGATCAGATCAGAAAGGTCTCCAAAGAAGGCAGGCTTAAACGTTGGAGAACAGCAAGATGTGAACAACAAAGATGGGAATTGTCAGGAGGCTTTAAATAGATTGGCCTAACATCTTAAGTGGGAATATTGATACTAGGAAGCCGTGAGGGTGAGGCTGGTGGTGGAGGCTGGAGAGAGGTCCCTGCACACCTGGATTATTGCAGGGAATGGATACGGGAAAGCTACTTGATCCCAGAGTCCTTTGTATCATCAGCTTCTGTGTCCTGGTCATTAAACCCAATGAAGCAGAAACATGCCTGTTGCTGGGGGAGGGGGGGTGGGGCTCCGGAGTCCCCAGTAACTGCACCCAGAAGCTAACCTCCTTTTCTCCAGTAACAATGTTTTACCTAAATGTATCACATGCACAGTAGATTGATTTTTTAAAAAAATGTTTTATTTATTTCTGAGAGAGAGAGAGACAGTGTGAGCAGGAGAGGGTCAGAGAGAGAGGGGGACACAGAATCCGAAGCAGGCTCCAGGCTCTGAGCTGTCAGCACAGAGCCTGACACGGGGCTCGAACTCAAGCTGCGAGATCATGACCTGAGCCGAAGTCGGACGCTTAACCACCCAGGTGCCCCAATTGATTTGTGCGTGCGTGCGTGTGTGTGTGTGTGTGTGTGTGTGTGTGTGGCGACTATAATGGACACAGTATCTATCTTATATAGATAGCTTGGAGTTGATCATAGTTTTTATTTTTCATTTTTAAAAGCTTTTGAAATGTTTTACCAAGAAAAACACCCAGGAGAGAAACCACCTCATTTATTTCAAACAAACAAGCATGATCTCTTGGTAATCAACCTTCTGTTTAGAAGCCAAATAGAGTCCCCTGTGGCTTCTCTGATCACCTCTCCTGCCTGGGTGCCTCAGTCGCCCAACAAGGGAGCTGTGGCTGCACAAAAACACCGAGCTGTTCCCACTCCTCCAGCTGGCAACAAAGATACACATGGACAGGGAGTTTAAAAATAACTGGGGGCCAGGAGATCTCTTACAGAGTGTCAGCATCACTTTCTCGGACACCTTCATTAGGATGCTGGCAACGGCTAACGACTCCACGCAAGCTTCGCGACACAGAGCTTTTCTTCGCAGTCACCAAAGGGACAGCTCCGTTAGAGATCATCATCCTCCCCAAATCAGGATACCTTGCTCTATACCTTCGGAAGTCATAGTTTGATCTCTTGTACTAAGTACCGAAATAGTTTTGATAGAAAAATCAATAGGTTGCAAACCACAGAATTTTACATTATGTGAAATGCCAAAGGGGCCCCAGACATAAAAATGGAATGTGTTGACAGACTCATTTCCACCCCCAGCATGTCCCCTGAGTGCCACTGTAATGTTAAGAATTGCAGAGTTAAAATAAATGTTACAAACTGTTGGTACATCTGCACCAACAATGAGGTCTCGAGCGTGAATGCCACGCTATCGTAAACAACACCCCCCAAGGGGCCCAGTGATGTCAGACTGTTGGAAACTGGGGAGTCATGGTGCCCTAACAAATGCCCTGGAGAATTATCCTGTTCCAGTGAGAACGGTGCTGTTAGGTCCCAGAGGGAGGGTCACACCCCCACCCACCCACCCGGTGCTCAGCTCTTCATCACAGGAATGGCTTGAGTGACTTATATTTGAACTATCAAAAACTATTCTTTCACTTAAATGTTTCACTTTAAATACATCTGGCATCTCATTACTTCAAAATAAAAGGCTCAGGCTCAGCTGGTGGAGCATCCGGCTCTTGATTTCGGCTCAGGTCAGGATCCGTGGTGGGTAAAGCCCCATGCCCAGAGTGGGGCCTGCTAGGGATTCTCTCTCTATCTCTCTCTTCCCTCACCCCCCTTCTCTCTTTCTGCCTTTGTCCCCCACTCTCTCTCTCTCTCAAATAAAATAAAGTAAAAGCACCATTCCTGGGCCACTGGAGAGCTTTAGAAAACGGAAGACTTGAGCTTGGTTTTCTAGAATTTTCTTCTCATTTTTAATACCAATGACCTGAGCCTTTCCTTCTTACTCATTTATTTAACATATAATTGGCGTACAACATTATATTAGTTTCAGGTGTACAACATACGTTTTGATTTTTTTATATATTGCAAGTGAGCCGTTCCTCCTTCAATGACTGCTATATGTTAGGAGTAATCAGATTCATGATGTACTTCAAAGAAAATATTTCCTTTGAAACACAGCAGGGTTGCTGAGTCACAGGCTACATCTTGTTACACTGGCATTTTTGAACAAGGCCTTTAGCAGCTCGAAACTTTCCATGTACAAACCAAAGTCAGATGAACATTATTTGTATAAATAGCATGTGAAACTCTGTGTCAGTGTAAGCTTGCTTGTAAATTATGAGAGTCAATGCCAAGATAAAAATGGAGATGAAATGTCTGTGGGATGAAGGAGATACAGAGTACTTTAGTAAAAAATGCACTTACAAAAAGGATATGTTTGGGGCGCCTGGGTGGCTTAGTCGGTTAAGCATCTGACTTTGGCTCATGTCATTATCACACAGTTTGTGGGTTCGAGCCCCGCTCAGGCTCTGTGCTGACAGCTAGCTCAGAGCCTGGAGCCTGCTTCGGATTCTGTGTCTCTCTCTGTGACCCTCCCCTGCTCACGCTGTCTCTCTCTCTCTCAGAAATAAATAAAACATTAAAAAATAAAAAAAAAAAAGATTTGTTTATGCTTGTAATCCAGAAGAGCATGGTTGTGTTATCTGATCTGTGGGGAACCTGTCTATACAGTGTCCCCACTGTATGCTTCGCAAGGGCCGCCACCTGGCACTACCTGTACACGGAATCCCCCAAGCCAGCGTGAGGGGGACAGGGGTCAGCGAACCATCTAGCAGCAATGCTGACATGGTGGGAATCTACCACTCTCTAAACCTCGGGACCCTTCCTGGTGCCAGAATTTTGACCACTATTTTAAGCTTCTTTCATCACTCGCAGCTTCCCCAGGCTTAAATGCACAGTGAAAAGAACGGGGTTGTTGTGGGCCACGTTTGGCCATTTTTCCACGGGCTCCAGAGTTCTGCCTGGGGTTCTGCCTTGGCTGGCTTCTTGGCATTCCGAAGCATTACCCCAGGCCTTGCGCCCACAGCTGGGGGCTTCCCACCAAACCCTGCGCCAGCCGCCCCTTGTGTCCAGCAGGCCCGGCTGAGTGGGGAGAGAAGCGTCAGGCAGCAGAAGGCCGGGGTTCTGCCCCCGTGCTGGAGCCCAGGGAGAGCAGGGTGGGTGCCTGGACTGACACAGGGCTGGCGGAGCCACTGGGGCTTCAAGTCTTCTTTAAAACCAATCCTGAGCATTTACTTTACCGTATGCATTCTGCTTTCACAAAGACGCCTGTTGATGACTTTTAATGAACCAAGATGTATTCTGAATTGTAAGTACAAAAAGAGCTGTAGGCAAGTACAGTTGTGACTGTGACTGCAAATGGTCCTTGCAGAGAAAGCAGGGCAACCCGCACTGGTGACTACCCATCACAGCAACTAGAAAGTTCCTGCACATCCACTGAACGTTGCTGAGTGCAGCAGAAACCATCGGTGAGCTTTTAAAATAGATTCCTCAAAGCTTCCCCCAAGAATTCCTGAATCAACATGTCGGAGGGCAGGCTTGGGAATCCTGGTTTAAAAGCTCCCCAGATGATTCTGAGGTGCAGCTTGGTTTGGGAATAATGGACTGACCCCGTGGCTGAGAAGTTCTCAGGGCTCTCTAAGATCTCAAAGGCCTGATTAGGGGCGCAGCTCCAGGTTTGATCAAGGATTAATTTAATGGGGACAGAAGGAAATAAAAAGTTGCAGAAGAAAGTGGGAGATTGGCAATGTGAATGAGACCAGGTGCTAAAATCCACTCTGTGCCTTTCTTTATTATCAGGCCAATCTAGTACAGGTTGCCCATGATGCTATTAAGCAGATATTCCCTTAGATACACATGAAACCGACATGAGGTATGTAAACTTCACCAAGACTGACAGAGCTCAAATATAGGAAATCATCCAACTGAGATTAACGTTCATGAGTTAAATGATGGCTATCAGATGATGACAAAGTCTGGAGTGTTCTAGATACATATCTTATGTCAATGTTGCAAAAAGTCACGAATGATAAAATTAAATGATGCTGTCAATGTTGAGAACAACTTCAGCCCATCTTTCTGAATACCAGATCGTCGCCTCCAGCTGCAAGAGAGGTTGCCAAACAAGTGATGTGCTATCAGCACAGGCTTTAGTTCTAATATCTATACCTCGTAGGCCTGTAAACGCACTGTTTTGAAGTTTGTACAGAACAGACTTTTGCTGTTGTCAGGTTCTTATTTTCCTTTCTTTTTGGCCAAAGGAAGTAGAGACAATTCCAAACAAGGACTTTGTTAAATGCCATGACCTCTTGGTTTTTAGCTTCTCATGAATTGCGGTCTTCTCTTCCTTATTAGACCAGAAGTCCTAGAACAGGACTTGCTTAAAAAATCTTTTCCACATCCCTTGAAGCCCCTAACTCAATTTCTTGAACACTACCAGAGCGAAGGGAACATATGTGGTATAGTTTCGTTAGCCCGGTATGTACAAAAGTGGGTTGAATTAACAGAGAAATTCAGAAATGATGTTCTGAAAAATCTGGAAGGATTTACATGGAAACTTGTAAAAATTGATCCACTATACTTCCTTAGTCACATGGCAAGAATCATTACCAAGACTACTTTCTCATTTAGATCTGACCCCCCAAATAGATTTCTTTTCAGTGCAAGTTCTAGTGCTCAGGGGGATAGGAAAAAATCAACTGAGTTTCTGTTCCCTTTACATACTCTTCTCTGTGTTTCTGTAATTTGGGGTGTTGGAGTAAACTGCAAGTTATATAGGGACATAATCCTGCCATCATGGACGCCTGCTCCAGGGCGAGCACGTGCTCTATATTAGCGTGTGTCCTATGTTTTCAGACTCTCAAGTATAAGCTGGAATAAGCACACAAAAGGTGGATGGGATAAACCTCCCCTTCTGATTTCTGAGAGCCAGAATTCTTCACCCTGTTTCTGATCGCATCCTTCACAGGTAAGGGATAATAAAGGAGGGGCAGAACCCACCTCTCTCTCCTTTTGAGAACAGGGAACAGCCATTTTTCTTTCACTTTCATAATTTCCTCCCTTGAGAGAGGAATTCAAACGTCTTTCACTTGCCAAGAGAGTGGGAGGAAGGTGGGTGGAAATCTTTAAAGACCTTCAATAACAGCTTGACACAGAGCTGAGCTGGCACTGTAACCCATTCGGAGCCGAGGCGATCTCTGGCATTTTGTTGGAGGCGGGGAATGAACCCTGGGGCTCTGGTCAGAATGACCCCTTAAGGGGCCTCACATACACCAACATGGACCCAATTTAGGAAAGACAGGTGGCAAAAAAACAAAACTAAAACAATGCAGTTCGTGTTTAAATTCCCTGGCACTGACTTCTCTTACCTAAGAGAACTGATTGTATGCTAAGGAGGGAAAAGACAAAACCCTTAGAAAGGCTAGATGGGGTGTTCTTGAAGGGTCATGGCTGCACTGGGTCAGTCCTTGCTGGCTCGCACTGCGCCAGAGCTGTGGGGAGAAGTGCTCTTGGGCACTGGCGCTGACAATTCCAGAGTGACCCAGCATCCTGTTTCCTCTAACTGTTAGACCTTTATATTTTCTACTTGTACTTGTTGGGCGGGTGGAGGCACTCATGCTTACTACAGAGCATCCCTACTTTGATCTGCTGTGCGGACACCCACCCCACACCTCCAGAGGATCCCTAGAGGCTGGAACCACACAAATGGGCAGAAGCCAGATGCACCTGCAGAAGCTTTGCATCAGTTTCCACGGACCCTTTCACCTTTCACCTCTCTGGACTTAACTTCCAAATTCCACTGGGGCAAATCCTACAAAACCCCTCTAGAAGATTTCCCTGGATTGAAGCAGGAGAAGAAATTTCAAATGGCTGATAAGAGACGGGACCCGAGCGTGGGGCTTGACAAAGAGTATGAATCACAGTAATTCCAGACTTTGGTGAACTAAAAATGCTACAATATCTGGAACTTTCTCTCCTCAAACACTATTGTGCTAATTGTCTTCTGGTTCTCAGTTTTAAATAGTAGTGACTGAGTAATGCCTCTTGTTTATTCCCCTTTTCTAAACTTGACTTCTCTGTACACCGTGAATCATATTATTTCCTCCCACTTTTCTGACTCCCTCACGTACAGGACACCCAGGCCCGCACAGCTGCCTCAGAATTCAACAGAACACGCACAGTGAGTTCCTTTAAGGCTCAGAAATCAGGTACTGGCTTATTTTCTCTCCCGATTCCACTGAGGCTGAAAAAGATTTATTTTTCTCCTTCATGTATCCCATTCAGATTCACAATGCAGTCTTTTTAAACACATGCAGACCGGAATCCAATTTCTTGTCTCGGAAGTAAAACGCTAATCTGTATGTTTCCAGTGAATTACTAAATGCCCTAAAAAGTGCATGCACAAAAGAAAACGAAAAGAACAGAACTGCACAACACAATCTGTTTCTGCTCTAGCAGTACTTAATCACGTGGTTCTTTTTGAGCCAAGGCATCACGGAGAATACATTTAGAGAGCACGGCATTAGGCTCATTGCAGCTTTCAGTACCTGAGGTGGCGCAGCTACACCCGCTATACACAGAGAACAAGGCTGTCGGCAAGGCCGGCCATAACTGTGGGAGAGGGCCATGTGGTTGGATTTAGTCCCAAGGTCAGGCCATGGTAATGGCCTAGGAGACTGAGAAACACTCAGCTGGATGAGGGGCCAGGCCCATTTGGCCGGACACCTCACCCACGGACCTGAAGACAGAAAAGTGTCGCAGAGAAGGCTCTACAGGAGAAAGAGGTTCTCATCAGCAGCTGGAGGGCAAAGGAAGAAGCACTGCCACCAGGCCCAGGCTGTGAACATCATCCAGGATGGGCCTCCCTTCATGACAGCCTCCACCCTCTGAGGTTCAGCGGGGCTTGGAGAAGCTCAACGAACAGCCGCAAATGGTGCTTCTCACCAAACCATGTGTCTTACACAAAAAGACTCTAAAATATCTCAATAATTTCTAGAAGTTACACATTGCAGTAATATTTTGGATATATTGTGTTAAGTAAAATATATTATTAAATTTCACTCGCTCCTTTTTCACATTTTAACAGTATGGCATGTGTGGCTCACATGATATTTCGATTTTCTGTATTTGCTCAGTGCAGGTCTAGAGAATGCATTCATTAAAATTAAAAACGTGCTGGCCACAGTTCCATGTGTCAATCCAGTCACTTTGAGATCAGCAGACTATCTTGGTTTTGCAAACATATAACATGAAAAGTTTGATTTAAAATTTTTCCTTCTGTACAGTGAATATGGAGTATTTACAGTATGCAAACACTGAGCCTAATCTTTCATGTATATCAACTCATTTAATCCTTACTGCAACTCAGTGAGGTAGGACCCATTTTCGAGAGGAACAGACTGAGGCATACTGAGGTCCTCCTCTTGGAAGGGCAGAGCTGGACTCTGAACTTAGGCAGCCTGGCTCCAGAGAGCAGCCTTCTCTCCACCCCCATTTCTGTTGAAGGTTGAAAGTTTAAATTACTTTTTTTAAAAAATATTTTTATTTATTTCTAGGAGAGAGACAGAGAGACAGCATGATCAGGGGAGGGTCAGAGAGAGAGGGAGACACAGACTCTGAAATAGGCTCCAGGCTCTGAGCTGGCAGTCAGCACAGAACCCGACGTGGGGCTCGAACCCACGGACCGCGAGATCCTGACCTAAGCGAAAGTCAGACGCTTAACCAACTAAGCCACCCAGGCGCCCCTTAAATTACTTTTAAAGTAATTTGGATTATACTGATAATAAAAAAGAAATGGGAGATGCATCCATCTCTGGAACAGGAGTCTGATTAAGTGCAAGCATGACTGCTAGAAGGTGATATGAAATTTACACAATGATAGTTAATTACTTCTACAAACATCGATTTTTGTATCCCATCTTCACATAATCGCATGATCGGAGTCTGTTTTCATGAAGGTAATGTAATACCCTTAGTAACTGTGACAGCGAATCTGAAAGCATTGCCATCTATCACAGTAAATACAGATCTGAAATAAAACTCCTGAGATTTATGACTCTCTTTCTGGTGCAGTATGCTCACATAGCCCCTTCAATATCATCTATGTAAAATTTTCCTTTAAGAGAGGACATGGCACAAAGAATATACGTCAATAAATTAAGAAAACTCAAATTTCTTTTTAATGCGGACTGCAGGTGAATAGCACTGGCTAATGACACAAGGTCATCTTAGTTCTCACCTGGTCTTTTTTTAACCTTATTAGTTATTTGTTTAATAATACAATGGCCACAATGAACACCCTCTCTTCCCGCACACCAGACATGATCAATAACAGACATTTACCCAGGTGCTCTTCCATATGCCCTTTCTCTGCCTCCTCTCCACTACCCTGAATAGTGTGACAACCAGTCTCTCCTCTTTTAAAAAATTTTAGCACAAATATATGCATACTGAAACAATATGATATTTAATTTTGCTTATTTTTGAACTTTACAGAAGGGTACTGTATTGTATAGTTTTTCATTCAACATTAAGATACTGAGATCCATCCATCTGTTATGGTGTGCGTGTGATTCATTCATTTTCGCTGCTGCATACTTCATTGTATGGCTATTCCACATATTATGTATCCATGTCCTGTTACTGGGCATTTGGTTATTTCCAATCTTTTGTTCTTATTAACAGCACCACTATTGATTCTTCAACATGTTTCCTGTTACACATTCCTAATGATAACACTTATTTTATTTATTAAAACAAATTTAACTTGGAAATCCACTGTAATCCTTGCCCTTCCGGCAGTAGTATTTCTTAGGTTTTCCTTAAAAATGGTAGAATAAACAAAGACCCAGGAGTCTGATGATTCTATTGTGTCCAATTCATAATTTTCTATCCATGTTACTTATCAAATAAAGCTTTTCAGTCCCTTTAATTACAAATATAACACATACAAATCATGTTATATATAAAATATAAATTATATATAAATCCCAAAGTCCTTTACCATCCTCACAAAAGACAGAATTTATCTTCAAAGAACTCAGTAGTTTGTTCATTATGTAAAATGATATTTTTAAAAGAATTATGCAATTAGCCAAGGAAATGTTTACGGCTGCTCTTTTTTTCCCCAAAGCAATCTGATGTTTAATTTTTCACAAAATACTGTACTTTCTCCATTCTTGATGTTCTACTGTTTTAATAATAGACTTTTGAGGGTATGGGGGTGTATGGGAGAAGAATGCTATCACATTAAATGTGCATATCTATTATAAGATACATGGCAACCTCAGAAATTCTACATTTTTTAAAATAAATTTTGTAAAATGTTTATTTCTGAGAGGGTGAGTGGGGAAGGGGCAGAGAGAGAGGGAGACAGAATCTGAAGCAGGCTCTAGGCTCTGAGCTATCAGCACAGAGCCTGATGCAGGGCTCGAACCCATGAACTGTGGAATCATGACCTGAGCTGAAGTCAGATGCTTAACCCACTGAGCCACCCAGGTGCTCCAGAAATTCTATATTTTTAAGAGGTATCTGGTAAGGCTCTCACAATCCCAGGTTGGGCTCTCTGGTTTGGGTCACACAAAGGAACCTTGAGTTGTTCAGAGCTGTAGTTCAATAGTTAGGTATTTCTAAGTTCAATTTTTTTTTTTTTTTTTTTTTTTTTTTTTAGTTTTTATTCATTTTGAGAGAGACAGAGCACGAATAGTGGAGGGGCAGAGAGAGACGGAGACAGAGAATCTGAAACAGGCTCCAGACTCTGAGCTGTCAGTGCAGAGCCCAATGCTGGTCTCGAACTCACAAGCCATGAGATCATGACTTGAGCCAAAGTCAGACGATTAACTGAGCCACCCAGGCACCCCTCTAAGTCCAATTTTTTAAATTTATTTTTTATTTTTAAAGTTGATTTATTTTGAGAAAGAGAAAGTGAGGGAGGGAGAGAGAGAGAGAGAGAGAGAGAATCCCAAGCAGGCTCCACACTGTCAGCACAGAGCCCGACGTGGGGCTCGAACCCAAGAACCATGAGATCATGACCCAAGCCGAGAGCAGGAGTCAGACGCTTAACTGATAGAGCCACCCAGGTGCTCCTCTACGTTCAAGTTTTTTAATGTATAAGACAGGGAACATTTTATTTATTGGGACCACAGATACGGCATGTTGAGAAGATGCAAATAAGAGTAAATGTCAGTAAGGCAAAATAAAACACCATTTTCCTACACTGAAAGTCTTAATTTGAGAACTTGTTTGGAGGTTCTAGCAGAAGAGCACAGATGCTTGTACACCCTTGACCGAAGAATAGTCCTCCTCTATGGGAGAAGGCGGTCCTCTGTGATAAGCAGGGATGCACATGGAGTGGTGAGGGAGGAAAGAGACACCCCCTAGCCAGCGTGATAGGCACATCAGTCCTGGGGATCAGTGGGGTGACAGCTCCCATCCCAAAGTCTTAAGTCCCTTTCTGGTGCTGGTATTTGAACTTACCCAATAATAATAAAAATGATAATTTACATCTAGTGAGTGTGTGTGTGTGTGTGTGTGTGTGTGTGTGTGTGTTTTAACTCACCAAACTTTTCCCTGCGTGGGATCTAATTCATTTCCCAGAGCAACTCCATGAAGTAGGTATTACTATGCCCATTGTCCAGATTGGAAAAGCCAAAGGCCAGTTGACTGAGAGGCTATGTGTGGCCAAGAACTGACCTAAATCTTTTTCATCTTGGGCTCATTCCACTGCACCACACTTCACTGGGGTTGATTGGAATCATTCTAAAAACCTGTTTGGATAGAGCATTCATCTTCCATAGAGCTAAGATATTTTTATTTTAAGAAGTTAAAGCTTCCTCGAGGTGCCTGGGTGGCTTAAGCACCCAACTTCTGGTTTCACATCAGGTCTCGATCTCATTTTTTGTGGGTTTGGGCCCCACACCAACAGTGCAGAGCCTGCTTGGGATTCTCTCTCCCCCATTCTCTCTGTCTCCTCCCCACTTATGTTCACTTTCTCTCTCAAAAAAAAAAAAAAAAAACCTAAAAAAAAGGAGCAAAGGAGTTTCCTGCGACATAACCATAAGTATTTATTTTTTTGAAGACCTTGAAATATTTAAAGATCCAGACTTAGCACATCTTAAACTTGACAAAACTTATCCTTTTCTAGGTAGAAGGGGCCTAATAAGAAATTTTAGATATGTACTCTGTTCTTTTTAAAAAAATTTTTTTTAATGTTTTATTTTTTTCTGAGAGAGAGAGAGAGAGAGATGGTGTGAGCAGGGGAGGGTCAGAGAGAGAGAGGGAGATACAGAATCTGAAGCAGGCTCCAGGCTCTGATCTGGCTGTCAGCAAAGAGCCCGACATGGGGCTTGAACCCATGAACCGTGAGATCATGACCTGAGCCAAAGTTGGATGCTTAACCGACTGAACCACCCAGGCGCCCCTAGATATGCACTCTGAAAGAAGGCCTATGTATTAGGATACATGTATATAAATACAGTACGCAAGGCTAAACTGCTATATAAGAGAGCCGGAATGTGATGAAGCAAAAATCCCTCAACCTCAGGGACTGGCTTCGAGTCCCTATA
The DNA here is from genome assembly GCF_003009895.1 of Hyaena hyaena. Classification (NCBI taxonomy): domain Eukaryota; kingdom Metazoa; phylum Chordata; class Mammalia; order Carnivora; family Hyaenidae; genus Hyaena; species Hyaena hyaena. The sequence goes on along the minus strand of NW_024081308.1, from coordinate 242,920 downwards.
GAATAATTTAAGGTAAGAGCACATGAAAAGAAGTTAAAAAATTTTAAACTAGAAACTTACCACAGAGATATTTTTATAGTACAACCAAAAAATGTAACACAAACCAACCGAGATCCTAAGAAAAAAAAAGACTACACAACGAAACTCTGTAAAAAGGCACCAAGTGAGCCAACGCTCCATGTTCTAATGGTGTATGGATTCCAGCAACAACATATTTATTTATTTTTTTAATGTTTTATTTCTGAGAGAGAGAGAGACAGCATGAGCAGGGGAGGGTCAGAGAGAGAGGGAGACACAGAATCTGAAACAGGCTCCAGGCTCTGAGCTGTCAGCACAGAGCCTGACACGGACCTCGAACCCACGAACCGTGAGATCATGACCCGAGTGGAAGTTGGATGCTTAACCGACTGAGCCACCCAGGCGCCCTACAATTTATGGAAGACCTTTCTCAACGGATGCAGTAAGCTAAAGAGTCCTCTCAGTGAGTAGAAAAAGAATCTCTGGTTGATACTTTGCCCCTTGATTTCTGTTCCTGACTGCACAATTCAATTTTTCCAGTAGGATGCAGGGAAATGAATAGAACAGCAAGAGTATTCAAGTGAAAATGGCTGACTTTCAGCAAAAGTTTGGTCAATGAACTGTCCTTCAGGGCAGGGACTGTGACAATCCAGTTTCCAGGCCATCCTAGATTCCCTAAGGAGTGTTCCAGAAATTTTACTTGAATGAGTGAATTTTCCAGTCATTCCCACACTCCCTTTTTCATCTACTTGCATTTTTGCTCCTATAAAAAACCTTAGTGATATTTACAGAATAGCTGGAGGTAGGTCACAGTGAACTGAAAGAATGCTCTGTGATTTCAGGTCATTTCCCCCTTTCAGGCTGTTCCAGGAAGTAGAGCCCCTGCCACACAAACTCCTGTCAGCAGGTCACTGTGTGTAAGAGTGGCACTTCCTCAGAGGACTTATTCCAGCCAACGTCCACCAATCAACCTGTCTATCTGAGAAGGGCTTTAATGAGTCATAAAAAGGATGCCACATACTTGAAACTTGAAGAGACCTAATAATGTAAACTTAGCATGTAACGGCAAACTACTAGAAAGGTACAGAACTGGTAACCAAGAAAGCTGCTTCCAGCATCTCTTGCCATACATTCGGCAACGGCATGAGACTTCATTCTCCAACCTATAATGTGTTTGTCTGCGCGCCACCAACGCCATGTGACCGGGCTAGGAAGAGAGGGCCCCTCTGTGACATCTACATGCTGTTTCCAGTTCTTTCCATAGTCAATAGTCAATGTTTACCTTCTGATCTATTATGGGAACTGATAAAAATAGGTTCTTGAGGAAAGGGATTTTAACTTTCTCTACGAATTTTCACCCGTGTTCCTATTGCATTGGTTAAATAGTATCTTTGTCTTAATTCTACTGGTTCTCAGAGCTGAACCGGTCTTTCAGGGATCATCTTGCTTAGCGTCCATTTTTACAGATGATGCAACACAATCCCCAGATATTGAGTGAGGTTTTGCTTGTACTCACTGAGGGGAGGAGAAGCCAAGTCCCCTCCTACAGAGCTTCTCTGTCACATCACTGTGCCTGTGCAGATGTGACTCCAGGCTCTGAAGACTTGCATAACGATCTAGGCGATGCTCCCTCGGTCTACAGATAGCAGCAATTTTGAAGAAATAACTGAAAGTAGGGGCACCTGGGTGGCTCAGTCGGTTAAACGTCCGACTTCAGTTCAGGTCATGATCTCGCAGTTTGTGGGTTCAAGCCCTGCGTCGGGCTCTGTGCTGAGAGCTCAGAGCCTGGAGCCTGCTTCAGATCTGTCTCTCTCTCTCTTTTTCTCTCTCTGCCTCTCCCCTGCTCATGCTCTGTCTCTCTCTGTTTCTTAATAAATGTTAAAAAAATTTTTTAAATAAAAAAAGAAATAACTGAAAATAAGCTAAAATAATTGGGCAAATAAATGGGACTTAATTTGGACACAAAAGTAACCTTGACTACAGAACCACAGATGGGTCAGGGTTCAGACATTCCCAGGAATTCAACTCTTCTTTGATACTGAACTATGTTCATCTGTTCCAAGGATGGGTCAAAAGGAAAACTTTTCAATGCCAAAGGCAGGTGCTCCTCTCCCTGCCTCAACAGTCACCAGTCACTGTACATATGTCATGGGTGGTGGTGAGAGTCCCTTCCCGAATAGCATGTGTTCAGAGGAAACACAGGCATCTGTGGGGAGAGAGCCAGTAAATGGGAATCTTAGGTACCAGGTGAGCTGGGAGGCAGGTGTAGACTCCGGGGCCCAGACAGCAGTGTGAGGATATGCAGAGTGTGGACTCCGAAGCCAGGTTCTGGACCTGAACCCACCATGACGAGCGGTGTGGCCTTCCTCTCTGCACCACAGTCTCCTGGTCTAGAAGACGGGACACCAAGAGTCCCCCCTGCTGGGTTGTTGTGAGGATTAAGTGGGCATGTGTCTGAAGCCCCCAGCGAGTAGTGGGAGCTGTGTGAGCACAGAAGAGTGTTCTTCTGGGAAGGCTCAATGCCATAGCAACCTTCCCAACGTGAAGGGGAATGTGCCCATCTGGCTTACCTACTGGGTTCTGAATCAGCAACTTACAAAGAATAGATTGAAGAAAGGGATGCGGGGACAAACATTTCCAGATGCTAATTATATCGCAGGCAGAGCGATATTTTATTCTATTGTCTCGTCATTCTTACTAGAATTTGAAGATGCTTTTCGTGAGCATACCCTCCCCATTCCAACTGCACGTTCAAAGGAACACATTGCTTAGATTCATAGATCTCTTTGTTTATATGCTTTTCTTAAAGTTCTCGTGACAATTTGCTGTATTCTGAATACATGGATGTATGAAACGGAACAGTAGGAGTCTGAATACCTGTTGCCCAGGCCTTCACAGACACAGAAAATGCTGTATGAACCGAGCTCCTGAAGGAGGTCAGCTGGAATAATAGGGAATTGGGTGTGATTTTAGGCTGTATGGTTCATTGTACTTTAAAGTGAGAAATTCTCACCAATTCTGTGTCATCTGACACACGACTAGTAAGAACACTGATCCCAGAAGAAAGGGCTGTTACTGTTAGTCGTGCCGTGAACTTGGGGAAATCCTACCTTCTTCCTGGGATTCCTGTTCTTCATCTCTGACTCTCCAGCATTCTCTGAACTTACACATGCACATCATAAACTGAGTTTTTATAAGAGGATCAAGGGAAAAGAAGAGCAAATAAAAATGCATTTGGCCTTCTGATTCTGAACGATGAGGAAAAGTAAAAGGGCTTTTTTGTAAAAGTATTTTTTTGTTTATTTATTTTGAGAGAGAAAGAGAGAGAGACAGAGTGTGAGCAGGAGAGGGGCAGACGAAGAATCCGAAGCAGGCTCCAGGCTCTGAGCTGTAAACACAGAGCCTGACGTGGGGCTGGAACTCACGAACGACAAGATCATGACCTGAGCTGAAGTCGGACACTCAACTGACTAAGCCACCAACATGCCCCTGTAGAATTTTTTTAAAGGTTTATTTATTTTTGAGAGAGAGAGAGGGAGTTAGAAGGGAGAGGCAGAGACAGAGTATCCGAAGTGGGCTCTGAGCTGACAGTGGGTGAGCCCAATGTGGGGGTCCAACTCATGAACCGTGAGATCATGACCTGAGCCAAAGTCAGACGCTCAACCGACTGAGCCACCCGGGTGCCCCTTGTTCACAGTAATTCATCTGCTCCTTCTTAATTTCCAATCTGATACAGGCTCAGGGTTTCAGCTGCAGGTAGACCCTTAGACATTATGGCTTAGAGTGCAGGCTTTAGAGGCAGTACCAGCTCTTCAACCACCAGCTATGTGATATGGGGCCAGTTATTCCCTGAACCCCCTCATCCACTTCACGGGGTTTGTAATGGTGGCTACTTCATGTGTGTATGTGCGTGTGTGTGTGTGATGAGATAATCCATGTGAAACCTCAGAATGGTGTGTGCTGTATAGCTAAGTATTCAGTGATACCCAAACCAATGGCTTGAAGATACTTTCACAAATGACAGTTCACGTGAAGATGGATAAGCCACAGGGACTGGGAGCAAACCCTCTTCACCGTCACCCACAGTGAGTGTCAGCAGTTGGCTATTCACGCCTCCCTCAGAGGGGAAATGACACAGAGCAGAAGGTTCATCTTTAGTGATCAAGTATCAGAAAGAAGCCACAGTCAAGGGCAGATTCAGCAGGACTCACTGCTACCTACACACTGGGCTTTCCCGAGAGGCAGCGGTCAGGCCTGTGCTGTGGGAAGAGCTGTCATCTCTCAGATGAGGAACTGAAGGGTGGCCGTGGCTGGGCGAACCTTGCTCATCCCCCAGACAGACTATCAGGTAGTCAGATATAGGACCCCGCTCGTATACTGATTATTTCTGACCTGAGACATAGCAACGAGTCAGTAGTTTTCAGTGACCTCAACTCTGAAAACAAAGATCAAAATGAGGGACACCCTGCCCAGGTCACACCCTGTTGCTGAAACCAGGCTGACTCAGCATGTGACACAGACCAGTGGTCCCTGAGCCCAGGAAGGTGACAGAGTCAGACCCCCTGGGTTCCTGACCTGACCCACGTGCCCATCAGCTCTGTGACCCTGGGCACGTCACCTGCTGCTCTGGGCTTGTGTGTCCTCACGTGTGAAGTGAGGATGGCAGCGCCCACCCCAGAGCGTTGCTGTGGGCGCACCACCTAAGGCAGCACCTGACGTGAAGAGCTACGTGAGTGTTACTCCTTGTTTTCATTGTTACCAACTCAATTTACCAACATCACACACACACACACACACACACACACACACAAAGATGAAAAGCGAGAGGTAGAACAATTTTTTTGACAGGGTCTCATGCATTTTAAGACTCCAATTTGGTTTTCCTTATATTTTTTATCTAAACTATATAATTTACTCCAGATGAAAACATTTTCTGCAGAATATAGTATTTTTAGCTGTTCCCATGCAACCCCAAGCCTTGGAAAGGTACAGAAGAGAGACAGAATCCTCTGCAAATACCTCAGCCTGACCCTTATTGGGAACCACGCCGGCTCTGGGGCCCCTCCCAGAAGTGCTGGGTAGCCTGGGCCCAGTGTACGCATCTGACAATGGGGAGGCATGGGCGCTGTCCCATGCCAGTGACAGCTCCTGGGTCCCTGCTCTCAAGGGCCCTGCTGGTCTCAGGAATTCAGCAAGGATCCCAAGTACTTCACTGTCTCTCTGGGGAGACTGAGGGGAGTGTCTCCCCACCTCCCCCGTGAGCAATAGTACGTATTTCTGGTACATGTGTATCTGACAGCAAAATCTCTAAGTGAAGTTTTCAAAGCTTTGGCACTCAGTAACACCTAATAAATGTCACCAGAAAGGCGATCAAATAATAGCTAACATCTGTTGGAAGCTTGTAGGGTGCCAGGCACAGCGGCAAGCACTGAGATGCATTAGTATATTTAACTTCCATCACAAGGTAGGCATTATTATTATTGCTATCCCCATTTTACAGATGAGAAAACCGAGCACAGAGATGTCATTTAACTCACCCTTTAGTAGATGGCAGAGATAAGACTAGAATCTCCATAATGTTTAAGGAATCTTTCTTCTAGCCACCAAAATCACTTAGATACAATTGTGTTTTTTGTTTATTTTTTGAGAGAGAGAGAGAGAGGAAGAGAGAGCACACATGCGCACGAATGAGCAGGGGAGGGGCAGAAAGAGAGGAAAACACAGAATCTGAAGCAGGCTCTAGGCTCTGAGCTGTCAAAGCAGAGCTTGACATGGGGCTCGAACTTATGAGCCATGAGATCATGAGCTGAGCCCAAGTCGGAGGCTTAACTGACTGAGCCACCCAGACGCTCAGTTTTAATATAACTATATATGTAGAGTTATTATTATTAGATTTCTGGTGCAATTTTGCTTCCTTTCTTTTTTTTTTTAAATATATTTTTTTAACGTTTTATTTATTTCTAGGAGAGAGGGAGAGAGAGACAGCGTGAGCAGGGGAGGGTCAGAGAGAGAGGGAGTCACAGACTCTGAAACAGGCTCCAGGCTCTGAGCTGGCAGTCAGCACAGAGCCCGACGCGGGGCTCGAACCCACGAACCGCGAGATCATGACCTGAGCGAAAGTCGGACGCTTAACCGACTAAGCCACCCGGGCGCCCCTTGCTTCCTTTCTTTAAAAAAAAAAAAAAAAAGAGCCTGAAGACAGGATACCAAGCTGAGTAAGCTCTGAACAAGTTCACAGAGTGCACCATCCTGCTTATCTCTCACCCCCAACATGTACTGAGACCCTTTCAGGGTGACTTCCACAAAATCCTTTAAACTGACTGCCTGAAGTTCTCATTGTTACAACTGTAAACAAGCACACACATCATATCCTTAGCCACTGAGAATGTGTACCATCGACCAAACAAGCATGGAGGCAGCACTGACTAAATGCATCAGGGCATGGGAAACAGGGACACCGAGGGGGCCGGGGGACAGGAGGATTTGCCACCTCTCACCTCACAGGCGGGGGGGCTCCCACAGGAGATGGCTCCTTGGAAGGCTTAGGAAAGAGGCTTGCCCTGCTGCAGCCTGGCCACTGATGGTGCCCCTCATTGAGGACCTGGGCACGTAAGGGACTGAAGGCTGGTCAGTGGCACCCAATCCGTAAGGTTAAACCACATGAAACTCCATATTGTAGGAGTTACAATGGCTACATACTGGCAATTCCTCTTCTTATAATCTGTCTTATTTATTTTATAACTGGACGTTTGTACCTTCTGACCCCCTTCCCCTATTTCACCCATCCCCCCACCTCCCTCCTTTCTACTCTGACAACCATCAGATTGTTCTTTGCATCTATAAGTCGGTTTCTATTTTGTTGTTCATTTGCTTTGTTGTTTAGATTCCACACGTAAGTGAAGTTATATGTTATTTGTCTTTCTCTGGCTTACTTCAATTAGCATAATGTCCTCTAGATCCATCCATGTCGTCACAAATAGCAAGACCTCATTCTTTTCATGGCTGAGTAATATTCCATCGTATATCAATTCATCTATTCAAGGACACTTAAGTTGCTCCCATACCTTGGCTATTGTAAATAATTCTGCAATAAACACAGTGGAGCATGTTTCTTTTTGAATTAGTGTTCTTGTTTTCTTCAGAAAACCACCCAGAAGTGGAACTGCGAGATCACGGGGTAGTTCTACTTTTAACTTTTTGAGGACCCTCCATACTGCTTTCCACAGTAGCTGTACCAGTTGGCATTCCCGCCAACAGTGCATGAGGGCTCCCTTTCCTTCACATCCTCACCAACATCTGTTAGTTCTTGTCTTCTTGGTAATAGCCATTCAGACAGGTATGAGGTGATATGTCCTTGTGGTTTTGATTTCCATTCCCCTGATGATGAAGGGTGGTGTGCATCTTTTCACGTGTCTTCTGGCCATCTGGATGTCTCTGGAGACATGTCTATTCAAATCCTCTTTCCACTTTGTAGTTAAATTTGTGTGTGTGTGTGTTGAGTTGTGTGAACTCTTTATATATTTTGGATATTAGCCCCTAATCGGGTACATCAGTTGCAAATCTCTTCTTCCATTCAGTTAGTGGCCATTTCATTTTGTTGAAATATTGTTTTGTTGGTGGTTTCTTTTGCTGTGTAAAAACCTTTTAGTTTGATGTAGTCTCACTGGCAAGTTCTTATTATTCAATCTAATAGGCAATACAAGTCTTCTATATAAACGCAGATCTGGACCACACATAATGAAGACAATGAGATGAGAAGCGGAAGCAAATGAGGAAATTAAGAGACTTTATGTTCTAGTCTTGGCCTGACCTTCAGGTCAACACATCTGGAGGACCTTAGACAAATCTCTTAAGATTCTGCTGTCACACCTTGCTCATCTATACAGTAAGTCCACACTTAAGGCTAGACAGGACACACTTAGGTCCACTTCCAGCTGAAATGCTAAGAATCAAGGAGAAGTCAAGATAAGAGCGGACAGAAGGATGGGGTGCCTGGGTGGCTCAGTTGGTTAAGCATCCAACTTTAGCTCAGGTAATTATCTCACGGTTCACGGGTTTGAGCCTGTGTCGGGCCCTGTGCTGACAGCTCAGAGCCCGAAGCCTGCTTTGGATTCTGTGTCTCCCTCCCTCTCTGTCCCTCCCCCACTCATGCTCTGTATCTCTCTCTCTCTCAAAAATAAATATTAAAAAAAAAGAGTGGAGAAAAGGAGGTGTGGTCAAAACAACGTGAAGAAGTCAACTGTGTATGACCCATGATCTACTGGAACAAGAGTAGTCCCAAGTACAGAGAAAGTACTTGAAACAGACACCCTGGAAAGAGTTAATCTCCCAAATTTCTTGGTCTCATGAACAATAATTTGCTTTAAATACAAAGTAGTTTCAACTTTATCCTCAATGAAATCAACTTGGACCATTTAAAGCAATCTTTTCAATGAAGCTCATACATTTCCTAAATTTCTTGTAATTCTTTTCTATTATCTGTACAGCTATTTTTATTTGTTTCTACCATAACATTTATACTATAAAATTTTACACTGGAGTAGGTATAAAAGTCTCCAGTTGAATTACCTAAAACTCAACTCCAAGAGAGCCATGACTTTAAGAAGGTCTCACCAGGATATTTCTGCAGGGCTAGACTCTCTTTCTGGATGCCCTTTGTGAGTAGGACTCTGTGGATGTTTCACAGTTAATACATGGTGCTGCTCTGGCTCCACTGTCCTCCATCACCGGTCTACCTGCCAAACTCATTCATTCTCTAGTCTGGTCCAGGTCTCACCTTCCCTGGGACAGGGCCACCAACTGCTCCCTCACAGGCCAATCCCACCCTCCTCTGCACAGACAACGTACCTCAATGTGGCCTACTTATTTATTTAAACTCTTTCTGGACACACAAAGCTTCACCTTGGTATTTCCAGTGTTTTCCCAGACATACCAGGTTCCGGACATACTAGGTAACCATTCTTGAAAAACTGTATTGAATGCTTATTCAGATAAAACTGATAATGGTTAATCTGAAAGATAATGATCTTCTAGTAAATGAGAGAAATTCACGCGATGATATGATGTACTACTTATTAAAGATAACTTTTTAAAGTAAAATTAAGAAATGATGATAATCTTTATCAGCTTAATTCTTTCAAGTATATAAAGATGCCAGTTGGTGTCCTTGGTAGTTTCTTGGGTAGGTGATTACACAGTTTAACCAAAACAAATAAAAATACAATGTTTTAAGAATAATTTTTAAAAACATAAAGAAATTAAAAAGGAGTACTTGGCTATGATATGTCATTTAAAATGCACAGCAATAGAGCTTTTAGATAATGTAAAAATTTAGGAGCTTAGGTAAGGAGAGGAAACTTGAGAAAGAGGCATTAGAGTTCTCCCAATAATTTCTCAAATCAGTTGTATTCTTGTTAAAGGTATTCTTTAGGGTAATGAATATGCTGCTGTGGATAAAAATAAATGAAACCTGGTAATAATTTCATAAAACCGCTAACAGGATTTTTGATTAAAATGAAAACTCAAGTCACAATCCTTGGTTTTCTACAAATACTCATTTGATTAAGACTGTGTAGATGGTTCTAGAACCCAATCAAGAACCACGGGTGGTAAAACTCATTTTTGAAACCAAACATCACTCTCCTATCTGACTGATGGTAGTGGTAGGGGGAAATATAAGGAGACAATGCCTGTTTTCCTTTTCCAGAGATGACTGTAAAAGGAGTTTTTGCTGTGATAACATCTTTCATTCTATTCAGATATTTTTGAAGAACTATCATTGAACTAAGTGTACTATTTTATTATTCTATTCTATTCTATTCTACTCTATTCTATTCTATTCTACTGTACTCTACTGTACTCTATTCTATTCTATTCTATTCTATTCTATTCTATTCTATTCTATTCTATTCTATTCAAGAGAGAATGTGTGCACCAGTGAGGGAGAGGAGCAGAGGGAGAGAGAGATTCTTAAGCAGGTTCCATGTTCAGCATGGAGCGTGACATGGGGTTCGATCCCATGACCCTGGGATAATAACCTGAGCCAAAATCAAGAGTTGGATGCTTAGCTGACTGCGCCATCCAGGCACCCCATAAGTCTTATATGTTTAAAACAATGTTCACAACTTACATAATACTTTGGGCATGATTTAGCCTGTGTAAGTGTGTGTGTGTATGTGTGTGTGTGTGTGTGTGTGTGTTTTAGATGTGTATGTTAATAAATACACAGGATAAACAAGATTTTGGTAAGGTTCATTTCACCTCAATGCGGGATGGGCAAGTTCAAATGGAAACGAATGGCTGTTTATCTTTTCTTTTCCTACATTTTACATGCTTTATAGAACGAAAAAAAGTGTAATTAGCCTGAGCATAGGTTTTTATTACTAGCACTTCTTTAAACACTAAGTAATTATATGCGTGTGTAACAAATTGACTGCCACAACTGTGATTTCACTATTGAAGCTAAAAGATGACACTCTTTCTTTTTCTGAACACCATGAAGCCGAGTCGGCCGACTGTGGGCTCCCCTTAGCCATGCTCATGGCTCCCACCGTCCTGAAAGACAACACAGGAACTATGCTGATAGATGGATCCTGATTTGATTTTGTGACGGGGGTGCGCTTGCTGACCAGGTGAGTGCACGTGTGGTTCTGTGGAGTGCCAATGTCTCTTCCTGTCTGTGGTCTTCTGTTCTGTCTCCCAGAAGCCTTGTTCCAAATCCACGGTGTGTCTGTTTTTAATAAGACGAATCGTACGTGTCCCAGCTGGGTTGGCAGCCTGAGTCCCGTCTCCCTAACTCTCCATCTCCTTTCAACACCCACCTCGACTTCAGCTGGTTCTTCCCAACACCGTCCTTAGCTCTTGCCGCCCTCCTACTCTCCCAGGAAGGAGCCCCACCACACTGGTCTGTCCTTAGGAATCTTCTTCTCTGAGTGGCTGCAGAATCTCTAGTCTATCCCGCATGAGGTAGCATTAAATCACACGACATGGTATTGCTCATTAATTCTATAGCGCATACTACAGATTCCTGTACGTACATCTTGTTTCTTCACTAAGTCGTAGGTTTCCTGAGGTTACAAGTCTTTGTGTAACTTTGTGTAACTGACAGTCTTAAGTACAGTGCTGAGCGCGTGGCAATGACATTTTGGTGACTTCAGCACACATTGTGGAGCAGAACTCTGTGGCAAATGCCATGGCAAGCAAGGAGGCGATGGTTCCTACCCCCACTAAATACATGTTTATTGGCAAAACACAACCTGACCATGACGTGAGCTTAAATAAGAAGGACAGGCAAACGTCTGAAATCATGACTCATAATCCTCTTTCTAAGTGAGTTTAAGCCTTGTTAATCGGAGGGACTTAAAGGGGACAAATAACTCCTTTCTTTAGTTACTTAAATCACTCAGCATTAGCTGAATACTTCCTAAGCACTCAAAAGGAACCTCTGGCAAATCATTATTTAAATAAAGACAAATAGCACACAAGCTGTGTTTTGGGAATCTTGATTGTTCAGGTAGAGGAATTAAAAAATAGCAGGCAGGTTTAGCATGCAGGAAATCACGAACTGGTGGGGAAGGAGGGACCACATATAATGTGCAGATGGAGGTATGCATGGAGCATGGGAAGAAACCAGGGATCTCTCCTAACGCAGAAGTTTCAAGGACTGGGAAGTGTGAGAGGGACAGAATGCCCTAAAGCCAAGAAGGAATACTATCGGATGGGTACAGAATGAACGGGAGGCTCCTCTGAGACAGGACAGTGGCCCGACTATAAATGGTCAGAGAAATAGCCCCAGAGTGCTACCAAATGCTCTGACCAGTTATTAGCCACCTAGAGCCCTAAGGTCAAATGCCCTCCGGGTGTTCTGCTTGGGTTACCTGTATACTGTAACCTTCCCTTCGGAGGGATGAAGGCTGTGGCTTCTACCCTTTAAAACAGGGATATCCACCCTCCACTTCCATCCACATTGTTGGGAGAGTATTAAGCTGAGTGAAGTAAGTCAGTCAGAGAAAGTCAGAAACTTAACAGAAGACCATAGGAGGAGGGAAGGAAAAATGTTACAAACAGAGAGGGAGGCAAACACTAAGAGACTCTTAAATACAAAGAACAAACAGAGGGTTACGGGGGTGGGGGAGGTGGGTAATGGACACTGAGGAGGGCACTTGTTGGGATGAGCCCTGGGTGTTGTATGTAAGTAATGAATCACGGGAATCTACTCCTGAAGCCAAGACTACACTGTAGGTGAGGTAACTTGACAATAAATTGTTTTTTAAAAAAAATAAGAAAAGTAAAAAAAGAAAACCATTACTCTGAAAGACAAAAACATGGATTTGTATTGGATGCCTAATAAAATCTTTCTATATTTTCATAAGCAAGTACTCTGGCATTTTGTCTAAACACCAAGACCATTTCTTTATGCTTTAATGCTAAGTCTTTAATGTCAAATTTTATTTCAAAAACGTCTGCTTGGCAATTCAAGCTAGATATTTTCTCCATACTTAAAAGATCAACTGCCATTGTATTTTATAAGTGAGTACTCACTGTGAGATAAAAATGTGTTAAAAGGATTGCTCTCTGAGAGCCCTAAGTCAATTTTACGCTTATACCAGCTGTCTCTGGGTGTGAGACTGGGTGTCTGGGGGCTGGAGTAAGAGAGAGACTTTTCACCCTTTTATATCTTTTGGACTTGGTGCCATATACAAATATTTCCTATTTAAAAGAATACAAATACAACTTAGAAAATGAAACTGCTTTGTGTAGTGAAAATGTTATACATACAGTGGATTTAATTTAATCCAATGCTACAAGAAAGGCAGAATAGAAAATGTACAGGATTATTTTAAGACGTGAGGAAAAAACCCCACGCATTGTGGATGAGGTTCTCATGCAAAACTAAAAAAAATTTAAAAGTCATTGTCTTAAAGGAATCTTTTCAGGAGTAAAGTCATTGCTCTGCCTCTTAAAACCTCAGTGTACCTTTCTCACAAACTACATATGTCAACTCATTCAAGTCTTAATGTGACATAAGTATAGCCTATTTGTCTGCTTCTTGTACCATTTCCTGAGTGAGAGCCATAAAGTTCAAGATGTTTTCTCTCATGGTTACATAAAACTAGCAATGATAAGGACAATATGCTCTAATGCGAAGGTATTTTTAATGTCATATTCTCCTGAAAAGAACAAGTGTCCTTTGAAGTGAACTTCCGCTTTGGTAAGCCAAGTGACAAATTCCCAATGTATCAAACTTTGAGGTGAGACTTGACAGCAAAAATCTCACAGTTCCAAAGGATTTGAAGTTTCAATGACATCTCACTCAAGGAATTAAAAAAAACATGGTGCCTTACTTTGTGACCCTTAAAAAAGCATCAGGAATTTTAAAAAATATGTTACTTTACTTTGTGACCCTGAAAATGTATCCTTCTATAAGTGAAAACACTCTAGGGGAGAGTCCCCTTGTGGCACAAGCCCGGATTTCTTTGTGTGTTGTAGACGACAGGTCACGCCACACGCTTTTATTATTAAGAGACTGGAATGATGAACTTTTACTTATGTGAAGCGCAGCATCATGATCTATATTCCATTTGATTTTCACTGTAGGATGCAGAAATAATAAAAAAACCTGGTAACAGCTTGCCCCCTTAAATATTTTTTATGGATAAAATTTATTCGTCTGCTGAAATCAGAGTGTGAATGTTTTGATAAGAACAGGATATTTAGCGGCGCCTGGGTGGCTCAGTGGGGTAAGCGTCCAACTTCGGCTCAGATCATGATCTCACGGTTCGTGGGTTCAAGCCCCACGATGGGCTCTGCTGCCAGCCAGCTCAGAGCCTGGAGCCTGTCTTTGGATTCTGTGACTCCCTTTCTCTCTCTGACCCTCCCCTGCTCATGCTGTCTCTCTCTCTCTCTCAAAAATAAAGAAAACATTAAAAAAAAGTTTTTTTAAAAAAAGAACAGGATATTTATATGGTCTCCAAAAAAAAAAAAGCATTCCTAGAACAAATGTAGGAATTTCAAAGAGGAAAAGGGCAGCAGACCTCACCTTCACTAAGGGCTTCAGCGTTAACATCCGTGATGCACTAGGAAGGATACAAGGTCACTTCTGGGCTTTTGCTGCCAAAGCCTTAATTGCATCTAGTCATGAAACATCAGATGAGGCACAGTGAGGGCACTCCACAAAATTAATGTCTGGTCAATGTCATGACAGAAAGGAAGGCTGAGGAACTGATACAGAATAAAGGAAAAATGGAAATGAAATGTAGTGCTTGATCCTGGATTGGATTATTGACCAGAGTTATCACTATGATGATGATGATGATGATGATGATGATGACAATGGCTATAATCTCACTATATTATTATTTGGACAGTTTGTGAAATTTGAATAAGATTTGTAGGTAATAAAACAAGATCATATCAATGTTAAATCTCCTAATTTTGATAACTGTGCCGTGTTTATAAAAGCGCCTGTCCTTGTTCATAGGAATACACACCAGAGTATTCAGATGTAAAGGAACACAGTGCCTGCAACCAACTATCAAGTGGTTCATGAAAAAACTGTGTGTTTGTGTAGACAGAATGGGGGAAGCAAATATGGCCAACTAGCTATCAGTGATTCTGTGTGGTGAGGGCCTGGGAATTTTTTGTATCACTTTTGCACTTTGCGGGTAAGTTTAAAACTGTTTCAGAGTAAAAAGTTACTTGTTAGGAATGCCCCTTCTGAGGGGCGCCTGGGTGGCTTAGTCGGTTAAGAGTCCGACTTTTGCTTAGGCCATGATCTCGCAGTTTGCGGGTTGGAGCCCCGCGTCGGGCTCTGTGCTGACTGCCAGCTCAGAGCCTGGAGCCTGTTTCAGAGTCTGTGACTCCCTCTCTCTCTGACCCTCCCCTGCTCACGCTGTCTCTCTCTCTCTCTCTCTCTCTCCTAGAAATAAATAAATAAAAACATTAAAAAAAAAAAAAGGAAGCCCCTTCTGATCATGTTTCAAAGAAAGAAATGGAATTTTTAAAAAGCATCCTCACTTTGAAGCTCTAGTCTAGTTGATGGATCTAACCAAAATAGTTTATTAAAAAACCAGCAATTCCTTTCATTTTATACCAGCTGTGCAGAATGAAGTATGGGGGTTGTTCCATTCCTCCTGAGCATTTTGACACAAGCAAAGCGAGACTTGGAAGCAGGTTTCTGATGGGGATGTGCCTTCTGTCCAATGACAGATGGACCATCAGAGTGCCTTGCTATGGGCAGACATGCAGGAGTGGCCTCTTAATGAATTCAGGAGTAGCCTTTCCAAGGACAACTCACATTTTGTCATTCCCTGACTAGACTCACTGAATAGTTTTCCACAACCTTGAGGAGGAAGCCCAAATCCCTGGCCTCAGCTCAACATGAAGCTGGTGAGGTGGGGCCCTCCATACACTCCCAATAGCTCCCCATAAACATCTCTAGCGTAGCATTATACATCACCATCCACTTTGTTCAGAAGTCTGTATTCCCTCCAGACGATAAAAGTATCTAGAGGAAAAGTAGCGCTCCTTATTCACCTTGGTATCCACAGACACTTAAGTTTGTTGACTAAATACTGAAGAAGCAAGAGGAGCTAAGGTGACCTCTTGCACATCCACCCTTCCCCCTCAGTAGCGCTCTCACACTCAGTTTTGGCAGAAAAAGCCTTGGGGACCATCAGTGTTATCCCACCGAAGGCTGCTGTTCAGACCACTCTGTTGAAAAAGCCTCTCACTGGAGAGAAAGGGAAGCCATGCTCCATCTTTGCCAACAACCAGGGTGCTCCATGCACAGCTGGAAATCATCAAACCTCCTGCCTCCCTGGCAAGTTCTTTCCCTCTTTTCCTGCTCTTTCCTCAGCCGGAGCTTTCAGACTAGATGGTCTCTAAGGGCCTCACCAATAGTCTGTTTTCAACACACACCAAACATACGACTTCGACAACGCCCTGTAATATCAATATGGCAGCCTTGCTCTGAGACACAAGCACTCACCACTTCCAGCAAACTTCGGAAAAGGAAAAAACTCCAGGTGTACGAATGAGAAAAAGAACAGTTATCATTAAAAAAAAATTTTTTCTAGAATTTTTTCTAAACTAGAGAAATACACCCTAGGACATTTAAAATAATTTACTTAGAAAAAGTCAAATGCTGAAAACTTTCCTGATGAGGCACCTATTCTTGAAACGCGATGTATTTCTGTATTAACTCCCCTTGCGGAGAGAGGGGGTGCTTCAAGATACATCTCATCTTTCTATTATTAGAAAGTGTGTGTTGGGTGAGTACTGGGTTATAAGAATTAGCCAGAAGCTTTCTGGAACCTGTGGCAAAACTAGACGCTGTAGCCCCAGGGAGAAGGTGAAAAATCTGACAGAGATCTGGCAAATCTAGGGCAGTTCCAGGTGGCCTCAGAGAGCTGGTTGTTTGGCAAGGCACTGAACGGAAGGGGAGGACAAAGAGGGGCAGAGATGGTGGTGAAGGAGGAAGCCGGAAGTCCCTTCAAGAAAATCTGACTGGAAGTAAGATGGAGGAGGAGGAACAGGGCTGAGAAGCGGGGGTTGTGGGCCACAGAGGCCAGGTGGGAGAGTGCCTGGAAGAGCTCCCCCATCCCTGGGCATCTGTGCTGTAAGGAGACACACAGGCCAGGGTTCCTGAGCAGGCAGGGCCAGTCGATGGCTTGATGGCTCTTTGGGGATAGTTAGAGACACCTCCTCCCAGGTATGCTGTGAGGCGTTGGGCATATCAGCACTTGGCGTGGACAGAGGACACGGTTTATAGGTGCTGGCTCAAAATTGGGCTCCAGTGTGGGGCTGGCTGGTGAGGGAGTCGTGAGAGGGTTCAGTTGTCTCGCTCCTGCACCCAGAGAGGAGTGGACTGTGTTCAGGCAGCTGGGTGTTCATCGGAGGCCACCAGGGCAGGGCTGCGGTGAGGGGGGCTGGCCAGGCACGCCGGCACCAAATCAATACTGGAACTCCTGCTCTCTCTCTTACACGGCAGCAGTGCTAATTCTGACGGTGCCCCTCCTGTGTGCCATCACCGATCACTGCTTCAGTCTTCATAACAACCTCACCAAGTAGGTACTGTGATCACCTCCGTTTCACAGTTGAGCAAAGGCAGATAGCACTGAAGTGATTTGCTCAAGGTCACGCAGTGGCAGGGATGTCAGAATCTGAGCCCCGGTGGTCTGCCTCCAGTATTTTCCCTCATGACCAGGACATCGTCCAGTCCACAGACTCAGAGGTTCAGCACAGGTGTCTCTTGAGCACCTTGTCCACTTCCTATCTCAAGACGATGCTCTTTCTGGGCCCTGACTTGGCCCTTGTAAGTGCAGACACAGCTGTGCCGGTCTCCCCTGGCCTCCTGTTCAGGGCAGTGAGCTCCCCCTCTGGGTGGCTGAGGACCAAACCAGGGGCAGCCGAGATCTGGGAAGGGTGCAGCCCCAAGGCGCCCCTGTGAGGTAATCCCCGTTTGTTACTCGCATCTGAAATGATCCAAGGTGATTTTTCTCTTGGACGCCATATGTACAGATTTTTAAGTTTCAGACTACACATCCTACTTTTTAGTAGTCCCCACTTTTTACCCTTCCTAATGTTGCCTTTCTGTTTTGCAACACATAGTAAACCTCACTCCCTCAAAGGGCAAAGAACAGGGTGCATGCCTGGGATGTGGGTCTAAATGCCAACTTGAGGAAAAGCGAGGGTTCACTGTTGCACTGTGCGGAGGGGAATCTTCCTTTCTGTAACGCAGCATGGTGGCCGAGGTGGCTAGTCCTCTGACTTGTTACATCCCCAGCTCCCTGGTGAAGTGGACAGAGGATTGTGTTATATCCTATCAGGCACTCGGGAGTTGTTTTCCGTGCACCCAGCCGCGGGGTGTGAGTTGTTAGGGGAGAGGACGAGAGCGGAGAAGCCGCCTGTTCCCTGGGAGCTAACACAACTGGCCTGTCATGTCCGACAGTGCTGGGGGGCCCAGAAGGCCCGGAAGAGGTTTGGGGGCAAATACTGGGGACCCGGGGGGAGAGGGTACTACACCTTGGGCTCCAGGCGGAAAACTTACTTCTACCTGACACATATTGTGGGCTTCAAAGACTTTCTGGGTGGTGAGGGGAGAGAGTTCAGTTGGTTAAAAGAACACTAGCCCACTAACCTGGGTGATGTGAGTTCTAGAATTCTGCACGCATTCTCCAGAGGACACAGGACAAGCACACAGTCAGGAGTAGCTGAGGGTGCCTCAGCACTGGACGCTTCTCAGCCCTTCTGTGCACCCTTCTAGCAGCCGCTCCAGGAAACCCGGCCCCCAGGGCTGTTCTCACTGAGTGGCAGGCCGCTTGCTTGGGGTCACGTCTTTAGAAAGGGGTGGATCTAAGACCCAAGGCGGGCGGCTCCCAGGGCCCTACCCCTGGGCACTGCAGGGAACCAGCCTATGCCTCATCAAAATGCCTGGTATATTTTTACCTGGGAGGAGAGGATGGAATAGTTCCTGCTCTCCGGGTTTATACTAACCTGCGATTCTGCTAAAATGCCAACTTAGGAAATAGCAGGTGGCTATGACAGATCAACACATCAGACTGCTTTCACATTTTCTCCTTGAGCCTTATTTATCAGCTTCCCCTTAGAAAAAACCTAGCCAACCACAGTTTTAAAAGAGCTAATAAAATACCCACATTTTAAGAAAGGAACCACACAAATTAATAACTTAATTTAATTACTTGATTTTGGGTTGGTATTGTGCTAAGAGTTTTTGGGGAGGTGGAGGGGGAAATCTGCCACAATCATCACCTGAAACTATTTTCAATCGCCTCATGTGTAGATGAGCTGGAGGCAAAGGCATGGTGCTAACTAGCGAAGGGGTTCCTGGATGGACCTCAGTCCACAGGAAGACAAGTTGTGGATGTACGCACAAGAAAAGAATTAACGAGGCAGCTATCGATGACTTATACCACCCCACACCACCTGCTCCGTTGTCTCATATCTGGATTGCTACGATGGCTTCCCCAAGTTGCCCTTCTGCAATTTTGCCTTCCTACGCTCCATTCTCTACCTACAGCCAGGGTGGTCCTGATAAAACCAGCCAGGGCCTATAACGCCACTGCTCAGAGCTTTCCAAAGGCCCTCCAGGTCAGTACAGACTGGGGAGGTCTGGCCCCGAACACTCTCTCTCATCCCCCACCCCTCCCACAGCAACTGTTAGCTGGAGAGATACTATCCACTATTCACTGTGGCTTTCTCTGTTAAAACTTAGGTTTCAAGTAATTCATCTGCAATCCAAAGGGAAGGCAATATAAACAGAAAAAAGCCAAAAGGTAAACTTAAGTGTAATATTCTTAGAGAAAATCCTTAAGATACCTCAAGATAAGGTTCAACTTTTCATGATAATGGGCAATCTCGTGTAATTTTACATTTATATTCTGATTTTTTTCCTTCTTAAAGACCTCTGAAATTAACTTTTTCTGATAAAATTATTTGATATCTACAAGAAAATGAACCTAAGACCTTTAAGGAATTGGATTCGGACACGGAAAGACTTTCTCAAGGATTCAATCTCCAAAAGTCCTAGGTTTAGTGAATTTGTGTTATATTTATTATTAAGGTACCTGAGTTAGCTCTACTTTTATGGTTTTTACAATAATATACATTTTCTTTAAATAAAAGTTAATTTTCTCCAAATGTACCAAGTGTTATGAGTATGTAAGTAAGAGATCTGTCTTAATATCTTTCTCAGTGAGGATCATCAAAATATGAATCCAAGAACTATTCAAGCTAGTAACATAAGTGATGACTATTTCTGAGCATGATAGAATACATGTCACTGAAATATGTGTGCACATTAAAATAAAAATATCATTTTCAGAAGGAACATTATGTATTTAGATATTAATTTCCTTATTTATATAAATGTAGACTCTATTAGAAACATAATCACATTTGACACACCACAGGCACATAAGACAACAGAATATTAGGCTTAAAATCTACCAAAAGTTAAAAAAAAATGTATTATCTCTGAAAGAGCATAATGGCATTCCCCATCCAGAATTCCTGGGTCTTAGTTCTCTTTCATTTTATTTGTAATGAATTACAGTTTCTGATCATCTTTTTTTTTTTTTTAAGGAGCCTTAACACACCTATGTGAAAATACAGTGTTCAAAGGCAATGAGTTCTTTGATTTTCTCTTTTTATTAAAAATATTCATGATCTAGGAGCGCCTGGGTGGCTTAGTCGGTTAAGCGTCCGACTTTCGCTTAGGTCATGATCTCGCAGTTCGTGGGTTCGAGCCCCGCTTCTGGCTCTGTGCTGACTGCCAGCTCAGAGCTTGGAGCCTTTTTCTGATTCTGTTTCTCCCTCTCTCTCTGACCCTCCCCTGCTCACGCTGTCTCTCTCTCTCTCTCTCCTAGAAATAAGTAAAAATATTTTAAAAAATATTCATAATCTAGCTCAAAACCACTTTAACAAGCTAGGTGCTTTGGATTCTTCAGTAATCCCCCCAGGAGTTACTGACAGGAGTTCTGAACTTGGCGATGAATATGAAATCCCTTATCAGGTGTGAGTCTATCATGTGAAGAAAGAAGAGATGTGACTAACACACCTTAATTCTAATTCCTCATTATATGGTAAGACACTTTTTTTTCCCCTAAATCAGAATAATACAGGAGATGTTTTATGATTACTTTCAAGCTAACATGACCAGACAGACTTGAGAATTCAAGTATATGTATATGAATGTGTAAGTCTGAAGTTGCATGGAAATGCCATCTGTGATTTGAGCTAGGACCTTGTAGTTTTGGGGGACCTCTTTGGTACATACAATGTTGCAGAGTGCTAGGGGCCACCCTAGTACTGAAGCACTGCTTTAGTCCTACCCTCCATGCTCCTCCCTCATCATCTCCTTTACCCCTCCAAGCCATCCAGTTAAAGACACAGTTCGGGGGTGCCTGGGTGGCTCAGTCGGTTGAGCATCCGACTTTGGCTCAGGTCATGATCTCACGGTTCATGAGTTTGAGCTCCCACATCAGGCTCTGTGCTGACAGCTCAGAGTCTGGAGCCTGCTTCAGATTCTGTGTCTCTTTCTCTCTCTCTGCCCCTTCCCTGCTTACATTTCTCTCTCTCTCTCTCAAAAATAAATAAACATTAAAAATAATTAAAAAAAAATAAAAAAGACCATTTAGTAAAAAAGTGTGCCTGCAGTGCCCAACCCCTTTTCTGGCCAGTTTGCCACCTCTAACCCTCCCTTTTAGAAATTCTAGAGCTCTCACTGGCTACACTGGAATGCTTATCAGAAGCAAAAATTAAATGAAAGAATGCAAATAAATGCGTTAAAAAAGGGTAATCCCTATCCACCATCATGCTACAAAGCCTATAGGACAGGGTGCTTCTGCTTAAGAGACAGGGTAGGGGCTAGCAGGTAGGTGTACACCGGCCCAGACTTCAGTCAGAGCGTTTTACACACCGTCTATTGTACACACTGCTTTCTGCACCACCTTCCCTTCGAAGAGAGGATTCTGAGAAAGAAAAATGTCTCTAGAGCCCTATGCCGGGCAATGAAAACTTTGAACTTCTATTACTGTTGGGTATGCGCACACACACACACACACACACACACACACACACACACACATAGGTACACGCACAAATATGTTCTTTTGGCACAAGTGTAAGAAAAATGATTTACTGAGAAATCTACCAAATATATTTTCCTTTGACACGTGCTTAATCCAATTACCACATAACAATAGTTTGAAGATATATATATATATACCAAAGAAAAGAAAATGACAATTCATTTCACCCTTTCCCATGGACAATACTGCCACCCAAGTGGTTAGGAAGGTGCCCGTAAATACTGCTGACGTGAAGCAAACTACATTTTTCCATCATAGATGTTCTGTAAACATTCAGAAGGGATCCATGTTATTTAGAGCATGCATTCTCTTCTTGTTTAAGCTACAGGATGTACATCTTAAGAGTGAACTGAATTCTGTTCTACTATTCCCACAGAAGCTATCACTTACCATAAGCATTTCTCTTTGCTCATATAAATTCTATTCTTTTGTTATCTGGGAAACTGCTTGATTGTTAATTTAGAAATAACATATAGGAAAAAGTACTATCGATATCTCTTAAAGGTATGCTACTTTCCCGATTACCGACCTCACAAATACATTCATAAAAGCATTTCTACAATCCTATTGTCTTTAATATTTTTAACAAATGTTAATATTTTGATATGAAGGAAAGCACTTCTCTAGGCAAGGAGCTAGATTTTGAAGGAACTCAAGAATAAAATAATATTAGCATTGATTCTCAAGCAATCTCATTAAAAAGTGGTTCTCTCCTGAACCATTTAAAATAGTTCAAGAAGGATTTACTTACCTGGGAATATTCAAAGTCGGTGATTGGAGCTATACTCTTGATATAGTCTGATCGAAACTGGTTTTCTGGGTTGGCCAGTGGAACTGGGGGTATTATAGTACTCATAGCAGAAACAATTGTCTAAAATGGAATCAAGAAAAAAGTATATGGATAAATATAACATTCAGGCTTCATGTATGACAACTAGAATATACTAAACAAACTTTTTTTTTTTTTTAAAAAGTCCTTACCACAATAGCATCTTTAACATTTTTCCGGATGTCCAGAATTTTCTGTTTCTTTTCCCTATATTCAAAGAGAATTGTTATTAATTTAGTTATTTTTAGCACTCACTTGAATCAGTTGAGTGGGATTTGGAACTTCCAGCTGAAGCATGGGGCTAGACTGGTTTTCCTAGGGGTCAATGTCAACCCTCAAGACAACAGCTGCAAATTTTTTTAACTGATTAAGGAAAACGTGCTTTTTTCCCCTAATTTGTACTCAAAGCAAACTTGAATGCACACATTACAATCTATATATAGTTTTAAACAACTACACAGGCTACACACAACATGGCGAAGTGGTTATGAATACTGCTGCATATAATAACTATACAGCTACACCTGTAAATACATTTTATTTTAATTACCCACATGTTGATAGTTATGAATTGAAATATAGGCAGACTAAGGATACAGAGAAAAGTATATAGTGACATATTGGTTAAGTGTGCTCAGAGCAATACCAATCATACAGATCAATACCTCAAGAATATCTAATAAGTCATATTTTGGTAAGCAAGTTATTTTGTTTTTTGATCTAGACACTACCGACAGGATTCGCCTAAATATTACAAATTGAACAACAGGCTTCTATTTTCCCTCCCTCTCACAAGTCTACTCAATGATCAAATTAACTAAAGAAAAAGCACTTTGGGGAAGGCTAGAGAGAAGTGAAAAAGTTCGCATGCAGTCTGGAAGCAAAAGCGAAATTGATCAGTCCTTACTCAGGATTAAATCCATTGACGTGCAGGATCCTCATCTGTTTGACGATAGTGCTCTTCCCAGACTCACCAGCCCCTGCAAACAAATACAAAGATTGCTATGATCTGTAGCCCAATTCCGTTGCATCTCGCCTGCCAACCCAGACAGCAATTACCCTACCCGGCGTCGACATTTCCCGGTACTCGCCAGCTCGCGGCTGGAGGAGCGGGTCCCGGTGGCTGGCGGTGGCTCGGTCGCCGGCGGTGCGCGCGGCCCCCGCCCGGCCCTGCCCGCCCGGCCCCCGCGCTCGCTCGCTGCGCTCTGGGCTGTGCGCTCCGCTCGGGCCGGGAGCCGCCGCGCGCCCACCGCCCTTACCCAGCAGCAGCAGGCGGTGAGTCGCTTTGTAAGCTAGACGCTCCTTCTGCAGCTGTTTCTCGATCTTCTTGTTGGCCTCGCGTCGTTCTTTTTCATCGACGCCCTGGTCTTCCGCGGTCTTGCTGTTGCCCAAACACCCCATGCCTGCCCCCTTGGATGGACGTCGGGCAGAGTTAGGAATTTGCACAAAAAGCAATAGAGAGTTGTAGATGTGTGTTGATCCTGCGACGGCTTCTCTTCCTTGCTGCTAAAAGAGATGCCCTGGTTTCTCGGTGTTTTTCGATCAGAACAAGCGTTCCTTCTCCCTCCCTCTGCCCAACGCAAACTCCCAACTAAAAAGGATGCGAGGACGACTCGCGGAGCCAAATAAATACTTTCTAAAGATAAAGGTTTAGCACTTTCGGCTGGACAAACGGCAGGGCATGAAGGGAGACGGGGGCCGTGAGCGCCGGGCTCCGCCGGAGCCAGCGGGGCCGGCGCGGCGCCCACCGCTCGCCCCGGGTCCCGGCGCCCGCACCGCCCGCCGAGCTTAGCCCGGCCCCGCCCGGCCCCCGCCTGCGCCGCGGGGAAGCGCCCAGCGGGACCGTGAGGGTGCCCGGACCCTGCCGGCTGCTCGCCGACCGTGGCGCGCAGGGACGGGACGCGTCGCCGGGTCCCCGAAGGGCGATCGTGGGCACCAAGCGGCCGGCTGGCGGCCCGCGCTGCCTCCGCCGTCGGACGCGCGCCCCCTCCCGGTGCGGAGCGACCCCCGCACCTCCGCGCGGCCGGGAAGGGGAGCTGGTCCGCTGGCGAGGGTCCGGCAGGGGCGCTAGCGCTAACCGCGCTGGAGGGAGTCGGGCGCTGACCTCCACGAGCCCCGCCCGCGGGACGCTCACCCGCGCGGGGTCCGCACCGCGGCCGCGTGGCTCTCCCGCACTCCGAGCCCGGGAGAATGGGTCTGGGCGTGCGCTCCCCGCCGATGCCTCGGACGCCTCCCTGCTCCCAGGCGGGCGAGGACTCGCGCAGGATCATGCATATTCTATCAGGGAGGAGCATCTGCAAGAGGCTCACCAGTCACACCGCCTTTGTTCCGTTCATTTTCTAGACTATTCCAGCGCACCCACGCCGCCGCCTCCCTTAGCCTCTTGTCTTTATCTCCAGCCCCCGTTTCTCCTTCGCAGTTCTCCGAACAGCTCTACTACTTCCCTAGGAGGCTCTCTGGCCTCGAACTTGGCTGCTTGGCGGTGGGACCCATGAAGGAGAGAGACAGGACTGCGCGCTCATTCACTGTGCTGAGTGCGAGTTCCCGGAGACGGTCTGGTCTGTCGGCAGCCTTGCCCTCGTCTTTTTGGATTTGCGGGAAGGAAGGCAAAAGAGGCGACTGAGCCGAGGTGCAGGTCCGAGATCACGTCCTTGTGCGGTGCTGTTATGGCTCCTTGGTGGTTCCCAGGCTCTGGGGGCCCGAGGCCGTGTGCACAGATTCTTTTACCATGGCCTTGTTCATCTGTCTTCAAGTGCTCCGGTTTTTTCCTTCCCAGCCCACATCTCTCTCACTTTCACCAAGGCCTGATCTTCTCTACAGAGAGCAAACATCACCTGGGTCGGCTCGGCGCAGGGGGGGGGGGGTGGAGGGAACCTCTCGGGGGGGTCTCCCCATGGTCTGCTGCCCCCTCCCTCTGCAGCCTGCACCTAGGAGCACAGCAGACCCCACTTGTCCATGTGTCTCTTCTCCTGTGGTTCTCCCCTTTTTCCTCAACCTCCCCTTTTCCCTCAAGTGGACAAAAGTATTCAACTCTGTCTCATTCAAAACCAGCAGCACCTCCTGGTGCCTCAGGCTCCTTGTTAGTGCCACTGTCGCCCCTCCTGCACACGCAGCCAAGAGTTAGGAAGGGCATCTGACTCTGCCTGTCTTTCCTTACCTCCTGCTCACACCTCAGCTCCTGGCAGCCTGGCTTTAGCCCATCCCCCTACACAAAATATTGTCCCTAGGGTCCTCGGTGGCCTCCCAGGCCCTAAACTTCATCCATGAACTTAGGTCTTTTCTTTCTTTGACCTCTCCAGGGAGCTGGCACTGACCCTCCTTGAGGCTGTCTTGCCCTGCATCTTCCACCGCACGGTGGTTTTGATGTCCTGCTCACCCTCTGCCTGGTGAAGGTGACTGAGACCCCACCTGCCCTTTCCCCTTTGCACGCACCCCTGGAAGGGCTCACTGTATCTTCCACAGTCTGTGCACACGGCTCTATGTCCACATCACATCTCTAGCCCGCCTTGCCCTCTGGTCCGACGCCGTCCCCAAGCACACCTCCATTTCCATGCCTCACAGGGATCCTCAGTTCTACCTGCCAAGGGCTGAGCTCCTCCCCTACACCTACCCCCACACCTCTGGCCATTCCTCTGTTCTCTCTCTCATAAGGGCCCCTGATTTTCCAAACCAGAACATGGGGGTGATTCCTGACTCCTTTTCCTTCTTGCAAACCCAAACAGTGACTGTGTCCCAGAGAGTCTGTTTCCTGTCTTTTCCACCCTGTCTTCCGTTGCCATGGTCTCGGGCCCCTAGTCTAACCTGGGCTGCAGCAATGGCTCACTTACTCCAGCGCTGGCACGGTGTTGCCACAGTGACAGTACAGCTCTGCCATGTTCCCATCAAGGATGAGGCCTCGACCACGATCCTTCGAGACTGGGTTAATGTAAACTCTGTGGCCACAGCTCTCTTAAGTGTCTTCCCTTCCCAGCACTGCCATGCCTCTCCTTCCAACTACTTGTGCTTCCTGAACACCCCAGCTTATCCCCTGGGTCCACATTGCTGCTTCTCTCTGGAACACTTGGAATGCCTTCTTCACTTGGCCACCTCCTAATTGTCTATGCGGTCTCTGTACTCCCTCCACATCCAGGTTAGGCCCCCTTCCTGTGCCGCATCGTCTCACCAGCTCCTTGCACTGTAACGGCTTATTTGCAGCTTTCCCCAAAGTCTGCTAGACGTGTGGGACTCCACACGGCTGGGCCTGAGTCTGTCCTTTACACCTGCGGCACCTGGGTCTAGTCCAGTGCCTGGCCGGCAGGAGCTGCCCCGGGAATCTTCATCGAATGGATGAATGAATTCACAAGAGCCAGAGATAACTCCTGCTCAAAGTCTGGGGTCTCATGAAAGGCATTTTGTGATCAGGTTTTAAGTTCAGAAAATGCTTGTCCAGTTTAGTACTACATTGAAAATATTAATATTTTTTAAAAAACTAGAGTAATAAATTATTCTTCCCAACATAGTCAGAAGCAAACCTACAGTGCCCTACTAAACTGTGCGCTACGTTGAAAGTTCTAGTTTTGTGGAAGGGGACTATTTATCACTGTTGCCAGGCCTCACACCTTGAGTTAACACAAATGTTCACACATGGCAATATTGTGGCTAACGGGGCAGTCGGGAGGCAAGAAAAGTTAAATAAAAATTTCTTCGTGTAGTGAGATGTTTATAAGGATGTGTCAACTTTTTTACTGCCAAGATTTTTATAAACTGTTAGTTGGAAGAAAAAGCTTCAAAACAAATCCCATGGAAACTTACAAAGGGAGAATTAAGTTAGAATCCCAAAGCCACACTTTGAAGGCAGCCTGATAATTCAGTGACCCTAAAAATATGGCAGAAAATTTCCACTTGTTCAGATCGAAGAATTAGGGCTGTTAAAAGATAAGACAACAGGTCCAAAATGGAGCCGTTTAGGCTAAGTCCCACGTTAGCAAACAGAATCAATTACAGTTCTGACCTTCCCAGAAATGAAATCTTAAACGTGTTCATCTGGAATCGCCGGATCAGCACTAGGTAGATAATCTGCCAAATACACCCCATCAGTCCCCAGTTGCAAGTAACCTTGTAATAACCAAACCACTTTTTAACCTAGTATAATATCCTTGTTTTTGCTCCCAGCTCGTTATGAAAGTATTTTGTCCAGCTCCTCGGAGTTCCTTTCCATCAGCTAGATGGATGCTGCCTGATTTGAATCAAATGTTGCTGAAATAAGCATTTTAATATGCCTGAGCTTATCATTAAACAAGGTTAAAGATAAATTCTTATATTTGGAATTCAAGAAGACTTACACAAACTGGTATGATGGAAAACATACCATAATACACCCAAAGAAGTTAATATATCAATATAATCATAATAAAAATAAAATAATAATAATAATGTTCTACATAAAATAGCTTCTACTAGTTGTCTGCTGATTGATAGCACTGCACTAATCCTTCCTGTGGAATAATTTGTGTAGCATTTGCAGTAGGGAACTATCGTCCCCATATTTCCAGAAACTTAGAGGGGAGAGTAAGAGGTGTATCTGGGATATAAACCTTTGTATCCTGCACTATACAATGTACAGTGTGCTCCACAGTTCAGCGCTAAACACTCTAAAGTAGAAAATCAATGTCAGTATACAGTGATGCAACCTTTATTGTGAGCAATGCAAAGCCAGATTTACCTAGTCTGTTATCAGGCAGGGGTTCAAGACACCTTTTTTTTTTTTTTTTAATCCAATCATCTGGCCTTTTCCTAGTCTGGTCTGGGAAACGAATCCTCATTTGTGTTTTAAAACATAGGATCAGAATCCCAAATCCCAGCTGGCTCTGTTGCGGCGGCAGGAGCGGAGCTTTGGGGGAGCACCCAGGGTAACCTGGGGCGCAGGCAGGCAGTGCGAGCATCTGTTGCCAGGCAACGGCTGTGCAGCAGCTTCGCCCTCACCGAGAAGCACACGCACACCCACTGCAGAGACGGAGGGCTCCCTGCGGCTTGCCCACAGAGAAGGGGGTGGCTGCGGGGTGGGGCGGGGAAGCGCCTGGGCCTGCCTCCGAGGCCAGGAAAGGCCCCCCTCCCCGTCTCATCCACATCCAGGAGAACTGAGAAGGCACAGAGTTTGGGGGCAAAAGGACAAAGGTCAAAAAAGTGGTGTTTTCCTCACTCTTGTTATATTTAAGACAGGGTATCTCAGGTCTTAGTGCATTCGAAAGTTTAATTATTTAACTTTGTTTTACATTTCGTTTTGTGAATTTTGAATAGTGACTTAAAAATTTGGTTTTGTTTCAGACCCTTTGATGGAAGCAGGCACATGCTGGGGGGAAAAAAACGGCACCTGTTTTCTGATTAGCTGAGCTCAGGTCTGTGGCAGCAGGACCGACACCGACACCGTTTGTTTTTCACTGTAAGGAGGCACGTCATAGAAGTGTAATTAACAACCGGGTGAAACATGCAAGGAAACGGTTTCAATTTATAACAAGCCTGGATCATTATTTTTAAAATGTAGTAACTGGTCTTGGGGTGGATTTTATACTTTCCAAGTTCCTGAAGTTTAAAACTGCAGTAGGATTTTTAGAACAGATATATCAAAAGTTTTGGAAGAAAAAGAACAAAATAGTTAGGAAAGGTGCATAATTACTAATTCCATGCAAGGGCAGCTCTGCCAGAAACTAAAAGCTGCAGCCAGTTTTGGTAAACCGAGGAAGGCGGGGAAGAGGGGGAAGGGAGTGGTGCCAGCATGGCCACCTGCTGAGTGGATGGTGTGCACACAGTCATGCCACTGTAGACAGCTTGCTGTTGTTTTATCTCTTTTCTTTCTTAGTGTATTGGTGCAGATAACCCGTGTAGATTATTAGCAGCAGAGCTCACTGCATGACCTAATTAGCATACACCTTAAAAATACAGTGGTAAAAAGTTGTACATTTTTTATAGAAAAGCAGGGACACATTGTTTACCCTTTCTGTACACAATACTCTGCGATCAAAGACTTTAGAATTCACTGAAATAATTTGTCGTTTTTTTCCCCCTTACTCCTACAGCCAAAGTAATATTAAGTAGCTTTTGGAAGGCCATCCATAAAGGGTAGTCTTTTTACCTGACAGCTTTAAAAACCAAAATAGCAATGAGTCAGTAGGTAAGGTATTTTAGCTGTCTTTCATTCTGCCCTGTGTCCAAAAACTGAGGACTGAAATATCCTCATTGGAATACACAACTCAGTGTCACAGACTGGAGTTTATTTACAGTATAAAAATACAAAGTGAGGCGTGTCTGGGTAGCTCAGTCAGTTAAGCGGCCGACTTCGGCTCAGGTCATGATCTCACAGTTCGTGGGTTTGAGCCCTGCGTCGGGCTCTGCTGACAGCTCAGAGCCTGGAGCCTGGTTCAGATTCTGTGTGTGTCTCTCTCTCTCTGACCCTCTCCTGCTCACTCTCTCTCTCTCTCTTTCTCTCTCTCAGAAATAAATGAAACATTTAAAAAATAAAAAAATACAAGGGGAGAGACTACTGAATATGTTAAACAAAACAACAAAAACTCCATAAAGCACAATGGGAAACCTGCCAACAGAATGAAACTATTACACTGTTGCAGTTCAGATTATCTGTGAAAGCCACCAAACGGGTCAGGTTATGAAGCAGAGACATCAGAAGGGCAGCCCGAGTGGTCAGCATATTGCAAGAGAAACCACATGAATCAAAGTTGCATTTAGTACAGATTTTCCAAACAGAAATCAAGTAAGGGGCTTGAGGACCAGAGGAAGAGTGAAAATTAGCCTTTAATCAGTAAACCTTAGCATCCTTAGCTATTTTATCCTGATCTTCAACCTCAGATACCCTAACAAAATATGGGACTACAGCCGATTTTCAGACACATGTTCCTTAATTGATAGATTTCGATACTGACGTAAAGTTGCAAAGATAGTCTAAACAGTTTTAAAGATATTTCTTTCTTTACTAATTGACAAGCATCAGGTGCAAAATGAAGAACTTGCAAACAAATCTACCATACGTGATCAGTTTTATATTTTTTCTTTTTCATTTTTTTAAAGTTTTAATTTTCCTTCCAGGTAGTTAACATACAGTTATACTGGTTTCAAGGGGAAATATAGTGATGCCACACTTCCATATAATACCAAGTGCTCATCACGACAAGTGCCCTCCTTAATCCCCATTACCTGTTTCACCCATCCCCCCATCTCCCTCTAGTAACCATCAGTTTGTTCTCTGTAATTAGGAGCCAGTTACTTGAATAATGCTTAAATCTAAGGAACATATTATGATAAAAATAGTTTCAGCACTTAGTTCTAGATACCATGAGTTTTCTACTCCTCAGGTAACTATGTTCACCAACACTTTTTTAAAAGATTCAATCTCATGCAATCTCTGGGGTTATAAGAGTTCTCGTCCAACTTAGTTTTTTGTAAAGTGGATCACATTCTTCCCCTGATTGGGAGCAAAAAGAGACAATGTGATGCTCAGTTTAAATGCCTACAAATATTCTCTTAATGTCAGTGAGGTGCCCCTGAGGGATGCCAGAGCTTCAGGAGCTGACATGAATCCTGGTTTTAACACGCCTATTTCATAGGGTTGGACTTCAGCGATGCCTGCCTGCCTCACAACCATTCTCATAATGAAAGCAAATCCAGTAACAATATAAGTCAAGATAGTTAAGAGAATCCAATTTTGTATCTACACAACGTAGATTCATGTCATTGAATACAGGTTTATCTCTTACTACAGGCCATCATCTGTGGAGATGTATCACTGAAGCCATTTTATTTTTTTACCTTCTTGAGCAGCCAGGGAAGTAAGAGGAGCACAACTCTCACCTTTCAGAGGGCGATGTGTGACAATATGCAGGAGCCCAGGGCTGAGAGGTGTCGTAGGGGCCCTGGGGGGATGGGAGGGTCCATGGAATTGACAAAAGCTTCCCCAAGGAGGAGGGACCCCAGGCGTGTCTTGAAGAAGGGGCTTGGAGAGGGCAAGGAGAAGGAGCACACTTCAGGTGAGGAAGAGCTGCGCAACTAAAAGCAAAGGGGAGGAATAGGTATCGCACAGGGCACAGAATGACGCACAGTGCATTGTGTCGCTGAGGTGGGGTGAAATGAGCCACAGGAAAATACATATTCTTAGCATGGCCATTTTCCTAAGGTAAAAGCTCTGCCTTGGCTTGTATAGCTCAGAGGTTAAGAGCATGGGTTGCTGAGTAAGGATGGCTGGTCTCAAATCTATTTTCTGCTGCTTGGTTCTGTTCCTTTCTCTGTAGATGGGTGAGGACTATGACACTCACCTCATAGAGTTATGGTGAGAATGTTATGAACCAATCCATCTTATCACAGTGCCTGGCAAGAAGCAAGCTCTCAATAAAGGTAGTCATTATTATCATTCAACATTCATTTAACAAGTACATTTAACTTCTCTACATGAAGCAACATGCTGTCCTCGAAGAGCTCCTGATTTTTTTCTATTAGGCAGACACACGAGCAATGGCATACAGTACAGTCAACGAAGATTGGTTGAGGGTCTACCTACACTCAGCTGAGCAAACTACTAGCCACTGGCTGGGGGCATAAAGGCAATGAGACATGTTGGAAACAGGAAAACGAAAAAAAAAGAACAAGTGGTGGATGAATGGATAGACAAAATGTGGTCTACACATAGGATAAAATAGTATTCTGCTTTAAAAAGGAAGGACATTCTGGGGGCTCCTGGGTGGCTCAGTCCTTTGAATGTCTGACTTGATTCTGGTTCAGGTCATGATCCCAGGATCATGGGATCGAGCCTTCCATTGGGCTTTGTGCTAAGTGTAGAACCTGCTTAAGATTTTCTCTCTCTCCCTCTGCCCCCTCCCCTGTTCATGTGCATGCTCTTTCTAAGAAAAAGAAAAGGAAGGACATTTAAAACATTTTTTAATGTTTTATTTATTTCCGAGAGAGAGAGAGAGGGACAGCGCGAGCAGGGGAGGGTCAGAGAGAGAGGGAGACACAGAATCTGAAACAGGCTCCAGGCTCTGAGCTGGCTGTCAGCACGGAGGCCAATGCGGGGCTAGAACCCACAAACCGTGAGATCGTGACTTGAGCTGAAGTTGGACGCTTAACCAACTGAGCCACCCAGGTGCCCCAAGGAAGGACATTTTAAAGGGTGCTGCAACATGGGTAAACCTTAAAAACACTATGCCAAGTCACCAAAGGCCATTTACTGTATGAGACCACTTATCTCAGAGACCTACAGTTGATCCAATTCATAGAGACGGAAAGTATAATGGTGGTTGCAAGGAGTTGAGGGCAGGACAATGGGGAATTACCGTTTAATGGGCGATTTTTGTTTGGGAAGATGAAAACATTCTGTGGGTGGATGTAAACAGAAGCTGCACAACAATGGGAAGAACGCAGTTAATGCTGCAGAACTATACACTTAAAAGTGGTTAATAGGGTAAATTTTATGTTATGTTTTACCACAAAAAAAAAAACAAGAAAAATTCATCTGTAGAATATTTATCATGACAGTGGTGGAATAGAGAAATCTTTCTCCTTTGTGGTTTCAGGATATTTGTTTTGACTTTTCTGATTCTGGCTGAGGGACTTCAATTTCTTTGGAAACATTTACTGCAATTATAGATTCTTGCCAGCAGGTGTCAATGTGGAGGTGGAAGGACAGAGGGAGCCTGTAGCGATGCTTTAGTGGGACATTTACATTCATTCATTCACCATTAAGTATTTTTTTTAAAATGCCTACATATGCATAGCCTTGAGATTA
The DNA here is from genome assembly GCF_003009895.1 of Hyaena hyaena. Taxonomy (NCBI): domain Eukaryota; kingdom Metazoa; phylum Chordata; class Mammalia; order Carnivora; family Hyaenidae; genus Hyaena; species Hyaena hyaena. The sequence goes on along the minus strand of NW_024081308.1, from coordinate 209,697 downwards.
TAAGGATTAATTAGACACCGTCTCAAGCAGCTTACTAGGCTAGTAAAGAGGGACAGACATGCAATCAAGTAAATGCAATCAAGTTCACTGAATTCTGTAGAGATTACAGCAAGGATACATCGGGGTGTGTGTGGTCAATTCTAAAAGTGAAGAAAGAATATCATTTACTTCCCTGGAGAAATGCATGCTCATCTTTGTTACTCACTCTTCATCTTAATTTAAAAAATGTTTTTTAATGTTTATTAATTTTTGAGACAGAGACAGAGCATGAACAGAGGAGGGGCAGAGAGAGAGGAGACACAGAATCTGAAACAGGCTCTGAGCTGTCAGCACAGAGCCCGGTATGGGGCTCTTCATCTTAATTTTAAAGACACTGAAAGGTACTTTATTTCTAGCATCTCATCTGATCATCACAGCAGCCTGCAAGATGCACATTATTATCCCCATTCTACAGAAATGACTGTTGGTCTGAAGGTCCCACCGAGGACTGAAAGGGGTGGCGCACCTGTCTGATCGCAACGCCTGTGCCTTGATCAGAAGGAACTCTGTGGCCCTTACAGATTGAAAAAAAACCCCACACCATTCTTCTTCCACTAATTCCAAGAAGAAAAAATCAGACATGCTCACCTCCTTTCTAACTCAGTTAGGCAGATTAATCTGCATATAATGACTGATGAATTAATTAACTCTTTGCCCAGTTGCCTTAGCAACTGGTTTCTTTTAGAATTTGGCTTAGTTACAGAGTTTAAAGCAACAGTATTCCTTATAATAGAATGTCAAATTGTATATGAAATTAAATGGAACATAAATTCATTTTACCACAGGTGGGAACCTATGGATTTCTCAGAAAAGTTGGAATGGCTCTTCCTAAAGCCCACAGGGCTGTTGCCAAAGAACAAGGAAGACAGGCCAAGTATTTATTTATATTTGCCATTACATTGTTTGTTTACACTTGTTACTAAGTAGGAACCACTCAACGGATTTAAACTGTAATAAATGAAAGACTGACATTCTAAAGGGGAAGCTCTGACTACAGACAAGCCCCAAACCATCTTAGATGTACTATAGGATCGAGCAAATGCAGAAATGTGTTGATGTCGTTATTGACAGCCAGGATGTTCAGAGGGGAAGAATGATGTACAAATACAGAATGAGGAGGGCCGCCTGGGTGGCTCAGTCGGTTAAGCATCCATCTCTTGATCTCAGCACAGGTCATGATCTCTCCGTTTGCGAGATCGAGCCCCATGTCAGACTCTGTGCTGACTTCACGGGGTCTGCTTGGGAGTCTTGCTCTCTGCCCCTGCCCCTCCAACCTGCTCATGCTCTCGCTCTCTCTGTCTCTCAAAATAAATAAATAAACTTAAAAAAATATAGAATGAGGAAAGGCAAGGAGAAGCATGTGGGAATGAGCTGGGATTGTAATGACTGTTGGGAAATCACGATTTTCAAATATGTATGTATATATTCATAGTTATGGGCACATATGTGGGTACATTTGTATGCCTGTGTATATATATGTACAGATCATTGATCTTGAACAATGCAAGGTTGGGGTGCCGATCCCCTGCATAGTTGAAAATCCTTGTATAACATTTTTTTACATTTATTTATTTTTATTTTTGAGAGACAGAGAGAGACAGAGCATGAACAGGGGAGGAGCAGAGAGAGAAAGAGACACAGAATCTGAAGCAGGCTCCAGGCTCCGAGCTAGTGGTCAGTACAGAGCCCGACGTGGGGCTGGAACCCACGAACTGTAAGATCATGACCTGAGCCGAAGTCGGACCCTCAACCGACTGAACCACCCAGCGCCCCAGAAAATCCTTGTATAACTTTTGACTCCTCAAAAACTTAGCAACTCATAGCCTACTGTTGACTGGAAGCCTTACTGAGAAAATAAACAAATAATTAAACATATATTTTGTATGTTAAATATATTATCTACTGTATTCTTATAATAAAGTAAGCTAGAGAAAAACTGTTATTAAGAAAACCATAAGGAAGAGAAAATATATTTACAGTCCCGTACTGTATCAAAAAAAATCCGCATACAGGTGGATTTATGCAGTTCAAATCTCTGTCGTTCAAGAGTCCACTGTACGTGCCTATATTTCTTAGTTTTGTTTGCTGAAAAGGCCAAGAAGTGAAGACACTCCAGCAGCAGTGAGTGCACCTCCTGTCCGGGTCCAGGTCGTTAGCCTTACTCACGACCACAAGATGCTGGGGCTCTTCAGAGAAATGGCCAGTACCAGCATGGAGTATAGGGTAGCTACAAGCTACACGTGGAACATGGCTATGCCAGAAAGTAAGAAAGTGCTTAAAAACGGTTGGGGTCATGTCATCAGAACACAAGAGCCAGATCGAAGGGGCTCTCATTTGGTCAGATCTGGGATGATATGAGCACCCAAATATTTAAGCACAGGAATGAATCCTAAAGCACCGAAGAATATAGGAATATTACATGCCCGTGCTGATAACAAATAGGTAAATAAATACATGTGGGAGAAGGGAGGGCTCTTGCTGGTTAGCAGCTAGAGAAGGTGAACCGAGTCCTGGAACAGGAGAATTAGCACTTGCAATCAGCACAGTGAACTCTGTGTCAGGCAAGATCCAGCAGCAGAGGCTCAATCTAGGGGAGCATTTAAATTTTCTTTAAACGTTTATTTTTTTAGAGAGAGACAGAGCGTGAGTGGGGAAGGTGCAGAGAGAGAGATACACACAGAATCTGAAGCAGGCTCCAGGCTCTGAGCTGTCAGCACAGAGCCCGACGTGAGGCTCGAACCCATGAACTGTGAGATCGTGACCTGAGCTGAAGTCAGATCCTCAATCAACTGAAACTCCCAGGCACCCCTTAATCTAGGGGAACATTAGAAATGTTTTTTTAAATTATGGGGCCCCTGGGTGGCTCAGTCGGTTAAGCATCTGACTTCAGCTCAGGTCATGATCTCGCAGTTCATAAGCTCGAGCCTCACATGAGACTCTGTGCTGACAGCTCAGAGCCTGAAGCCTGCTTCAGATACTCTATCCCCCTCTTTCTGTGCTTCTCCCTCACTCACATTCTGTCTCCCTGTCTCTCAAAAATAAATAAATGTTAAATTTCAATGTTTATTTATTTTTGAGAAAGAGAGAGAGAAGAGTATGAACAGGGGAGGGGCAGAGAGAGAGGGAGACACAGAATCCAAAGCAGGCTCTAGGCTCTGAGCTGTCAGCACAGAACCCGATGTGGGGCTCAAACTGGTGAATTGAGAGATCATGACCTGAGCCGAAATCGTATGCTTAACCAACTGAGCCACCCAGGTGCCCCAGGAACATTTTTTTTTTAAGATTTTATTTTTTAAGTAATCTGTACACCCAATATGGGTCTCAAACTCACAAGCCTGAGATCAAGAGTTGCACTCTCCACCGACTGAACCAGCCAGGCATCCCCCAGGGGAACATTTTTTTGAGGAACACAATTTCTGCATGGTTTCCCCACAGTCTGCTTATCAGTTGCAAAGTAAAAAATAATAGCGACTCAGTGGAGAAACTAGACAACACTGTGGGTAATTAAACATCATCAAAGGAGGAGGGGCTGGACATTATCCACTTACAGATGCAGATCCTGAGAAGGACACGTGCCATCTAGGTAGTATTCTGGCCAGGGAGGCATAACCTCCTTAAGTCAGGTGGAAACATCAGGCAAACCTAAACTTCAACAAAAGGAAGTTGTGTGTGTGTGTGTGTGTGTGTGTGTGTACTGTATTCTTCAAAAAGAGCAATGTCACAGGCACCTGGGTGGCTCAGTCGGTTAAGTGTCCAACTTCGGCTCAGATCACGATGTCACAGTTTCATGAGTTTGAGTCCCATGTGGGACCCTGTGCTGATAGCTTAGAGCCTGGAGCCTGCTTCAGATTCTATGTCTCCCTCTCTCTCTGTTCCTCCCCTGCCTGCACTCTGTCTCTCTCTCTCTCAAAAATAAATAAAGATGAAAAAAAACCTTTTTAAATGGCAATGTCGTGGGGCGCCTGAGTGGCTCAGTCGGTTAAGTGTCCGACTTCGGCTCAGGTCAGGTCTGCCCCTTCCCCACTCATACTCTGTTTCTCTCTCTCTAAAATAAATAAATATTTAAAAAATGGTAATGTCATAAAAGGCAATGCAAGCCCCTAGACAAAAAAGTACTCAAGATCCTTAGAATTGGCTAGAAGACAATATGCTCAGTGTAAAGCATTTGTGGGTCATTATAGCAAAGAAGCAAGCTGTTTTTCTTCTACAAAGATATTTAAGATACGCACAACAAGCTAATTTCATAGTCAATGTGTCAATATTTAGCCACATATGTTTTTCAATTTTTAATTTTGAACTTACAAAAAGGTGTAAGAATAGCATCCCATTTTGCTGCAGACCCTTCACCCAGCTCCTCCACTGTTAACATTTTGCTGCATTTGCTTTATTATCAGTCTGTGTTTTCATACTTTATATGCACACACTTTTTCTGGAACTATCTGACAGTAAGCTGCAGACATTATGTCTTTGTCAATGTGTATTTTCTAAGAATGTGATTCTCTTATAGAACTACAAACACTGCCATGGTCCCAATAACTAAAGTCCATACTCAAAGTCTGCCAGTAGAAAGACTGATGTCTCTTATAGCCAACCTGTCCATCCCCCTTCCAGGAGCCAACATTCAGGTGTGAGGTCTGTCTTTTTCCTAACTTGAGAAATGTCCACCCTGGTGCTGACATGAGAAAACTAGGAAGGATGCTGTTCATGTGCCAAAGGAGGCTGTGATCACCAGCAGCTTCCAAACAACGGGGCAAAATCGACTCTCAGACATGTGCCCGACCCCTGGGGCCTTGTGCGGAATCCAGGTCCGAATCTTTTAGGACAAATGCTGTAGGTACAAAGGCATTGTAAAGGGTGCATGGCGCTTTTTAAAATCTTCATTTATGAGATTGCCTTTACTCGGGTTGAATTTCCAAATTAGTTAACGTTCAAACCAATGCCTCCACGTTAAAAAGAAATAAAATGGCACACAAGGATCTTTGATGAATCTACCCCACCCGTGGAAAGAAAACCGAGTCGTTGTGGAAGCGCCCTGACACGTTAGGTCAGGTTCCCAGTGGGCTGCAGGAGACGAAGGTGCACTTCTCTGCTTGTCTGAAGTCATGTATGTCCCCGAGTCTTGTCTGTGACCACGCAGAGGGCCCGAGGGGCACCCAGAGAACTTGGGGGCAGGGGAAGGGAAGGCTTTCACTTTTGCTTCTGTCCATCTGCATTCTCTGAACTTTTTACAGTTCATTTGTATTCTTTTAAATGGCAGAGACCCAAGGACAAGGGAAATTACTGAAATCACTGAAATTATCGGTCCTTTGTGGTCACCTCTTCAGTTAACCCAGCTCCTTTCTGAGCACCACTTGCTCACACCTTGAGTGTCCATCAAGCCTCATATCGGCCCGGTGGTTTCCCCGCCCTGTGTTAGCTCGGTCTCTCCCTTTGTCTGGAAAGGTTTTCAACAACACCCCTGCACATCTGTGCAAAGCCTTTTGCAGCCCTTGACTCCTGCCAGCGTCTCCTGTCCGAAGGCCCCTGATCCTGCAGGGACGCAACTCATGGAAATCCCACTGTGCTTTGTAACTCCCTCCCTCGTTGCCGTGGTTCTGGCCTCTCTTCTAGAAGCCCCTCCACAGGCTGTTTCCCGCAGGGCTTGTCTGATCCGTGATGATTGCTGAGGAAAGAAAGACTCCAGAGCAGACTCCACTTAGGGACAAGTGGTGTCCCTCTTGGAACCCAAAGCCAATGCCATGGGGTGGTTAGGATCCCAGGCTAGCCCACGACATCTCCACAGTCCCCACGACGCCGGGAGGATTTCTACCCAGTCGTGTCTAGTTGTGCTGTGTGTGTGTTCTTGTCAGCACTGATGTGGACAGAAAACTCTCGAAACTCAGCTATTTCACTTTTGTTCATGTTTCACAATCGTTTCTGTTTACTATCTCCTGAAGTATGATCCTACCATATTAAAAATCTGAAGCCATACACTTATGGACGTTGATTTTCTGTGAACGCTATTATCATCCATAATCCATAAAGGAAAGTTTATAATCCATAAAGGAAAAAAGTTTATTACTGCATGTGAATTCTCCTGGCATAGAATTCCTCTCTCCCACCAAATAAAGAATAATAGGAAATATTTCAACCTTCATTGAATACGTTTCTGAAACGTTTGAATGAATGCTTTGCATTTCTGCTTCACCAAATAAAATGTTTTTAAAGCAAGTTAGCTACCTTTCCTTAATTTTATAGGATCTTAGAGAAACTAAAAGTTTCTCTAAGTGATCAAAATCCTATATTCTCCAGTGTTGCTTTCTTTCATATGACAATGAAATGCTTGCATGCAGGAGACTTAAAGATTGTATTGTGGAGGGGGCGCTGTGCGGCTCTGTCAGTTAAGTGTCCAACTCTTGGTTTCAGCTCAGGTCATGATCTCACGAGCCATGAGACTGAGCCCTGCATCAGGCTAGCGCTGGGTGTGGAGCCTGCTTGAGATTCTCCCTCTCCTTCTCAAAATAAATAAATAAACATTAAAAATAAGAATATTTTATTGTGGAAATTTTCAAACTTATGCAAAAGTAGATGGGAGGGTCTAATGAGTCCTATGTAAAATAACTGACAATATTGCTTAATGTCATAAAATATGCAGTCAGTGTGAGTGAAGGCCCTTGACCTTGGGCCTCTGGTTGCAGAGTTCCCAGACTCTAGGTCCAAGATCCAGATGTTTCAAGGACCTCTGGATACCCATCCTCTCACTTGTCTCAAACTGGGAATTTTTGCTGTAGGATCCGTGGTGAAGTTTAATGGGATGAAGAATGTGATGTTCTTGGATGCTGATGCTATGTGATTGGATGTATTGGAACAGAAATTAAAAATACATCCTTCTTATACTTACAAAACACCTCCAGAAACATACACCCAACTCCAGACACAACTCCTACAAGAGAGTAGGAAAGTGACAGAATCTTTGTGGATCCCACATTGATTGTAGGCTAGAAGGAATGAGGTCATTTCTTTGTCCTCCCCCTTTCCCTCTAAAATAGAAAAGCTTACCAAGTATAGTATATACAAGAAAAGGCATATCAAGAAAAGTTTGATTCCTTTGAATCTAGTTGATCATATTTTTACTCCATCATGCAAAGTATGAAGCCACTGCTAGTCCCCCAGAGCTGGCAATTCATTTAGGCCACATCACCACGCTTTCGGCCCACGGGACTCCAGCGATGACGATTTCAACCTAACCCGGTCTTTCATCTTTTCGCAAAGAAAAGGTTACTGCTCTTGCTTGACCCCCTAACTCTAGCAAGAAACCACTGAGCCTCTGGAAAGACAGCTGCACCTGTCTGAAGACATGAGACCCCTCGGATGCCTTAATCTTTCCTGGTCAAACGGGAGCATGAAAGTCTTGCAGTCTTGATGATCTACAAGTCAGCACCCTTGCAAGCCTCCTCACAACGGGACCCAGTATCAACTCCATACATCAGTCGGGGAGAAATAAGAACCACTCCTTGATCACCACTTCTGTGGTGTTTCTTCTTACCTGCGAGATTTGGATTTGGTTTGTGCAGAGTTTATCACTGATCTCCCCGGGTATTTATGGAGTGTTGATGACATGGCAGATGTTTTCTCAAGGAGTCAGGGACTCACACTGACTAGCTGCGGGTTCTGGGAAAGATTCCGTTCTTTATCCCCAGAACGGCTGAAGTCACAGAGCTGTCAGAAGCAGGGCAGTGACAGGGAACGTGTGGTCTCCAAATCATTCTGATTCGTGGAGAACTGACTACAGGTGGGACAAAACTGGAATTGGGCGACAGTTAGGAGGCGCTGTGCTTTCTCCGGGTCAGAGATCATGCGAGCAGTTTTGCAGAATGGACAGGTGCATGACCTGACCAGAAATGTGCAGAATTACATGTGCACATAGGTCTTAGGCTTGGATTTCTTTAGCACAGAAAAAATATTCCCAGAAGAGAATAAAGAACGTACAGGTGAAGGGATGGTAACTCCAACTCCAGAATGCTGCTGTGTGTCCAGGTAAGCGCCACCCAGGCCTCATCCGTGGGCCCCACGTGGGAGCCCACCTGGCATAGCATGCATCAGACGGACCACTTTAACTTCCCTTTGAAACAAGTTAATGGAGGAAATCGCCCAGTACTCACCATTTCATATCTAGGAGATTAAACATGCCGGTTTTCCACTAACAGAACACGAACTCGGGTGGCAGCCACTCCACGTAACCAGTATTGGACCCTGAAGGTCCCTGGTGCACTGGTGACAGATTCCAAGAAGCTCCTCCTCTTCACCCCATACCCGCTGTTCTGGTCCCGTGGAGCGTCTAGCTTTCCTGTTCGACAGCACCACCTGGCGGCTGGGTCAGGAATAACCCAACTATGAACACCACTTCAGCATCTTTCACCTTCAAGTGTGTCAGCGGACCACCGCCAGGCACCACTTCCTTTTCCTTCTCAGCTGGACGGCACACGTTTTCATTTCTTTTTTTCTCCCTGGTTATTATTTCTCAGATATCAATCAATCAAAGCTCAGAAAGTACCTACTTCAAAAATACACAGCTTCTCCTTTATCCACTCCTTCTCCTCCTCTCTTCCTTAATATTGCTGTTTGCCCTCTCCTTGTACGTCCCGGTACTTCTGCCTACGCTATTGCTGTTAGGTGTTAAATTATCGTGTTCATCACCAGCTATTATGTCCTCCTGACTTAAAAATGACATTGATAAAAGCGATTCAAACTACATTGACATCTTAAATTGTTTTGAAATTTCCATATATTCCCCCAAAACTTGTAAATGTCGGCAAAGGTCCATATTTAGAAACCTGAAATTAAGGCGCTTGATATTGATAATATGCAACACAATTAAAATTATAAAAAATAGGGGCAAAAATCGACATTATTCACTATTGAGCAGATATCCCGTGGGCTAGCATGTAAGGTGCAGAGTTGCACGTGGTTAGGAATAGAAGGCTCTAGTGGCCAGAATATTTAAGGGATAAAATAAAAATGAACAAGGGATTTGAATTCAGACACTTCTCTAAAGAAGATACACAAACACCCAGCCAGCACATAAAAAGATGCTCAACACAACCAGCATATGAAAAGATGCTCAAAATAAAAATCAAAAGCACAGGGGAAACAATTTCAAACCCACTAGGATGGCTGTAATCACAAGGACAGACAATAACAAGTGTTGGTGAGGATGCAGAAAAATTGGAACCCATACGTGTTGCTGGTGGAAATGTAAAATGATTCAGTTGCTCTGGAAAACTCTTTTACCATTTGTCAAAAAGTTAAAAAGAGTTAGCCTATGACTCAGCAATTCCACTCCTAGACATATACCCACGAGAAATGGACACATATGTGCAGACAATCACTTGTACGTGCATGTTCATGGCTGCATCCTTCATGATGGCCAAAGAGTGGAAATAACCCAAATGCCCATCAGTGGAATGAATGGGCAAATAGTGTGGTGAATCCATGCAGTGGACTGTTATTAGGCCATACAAAGAAATGACGTAATGGTACAAATTACACATGGATGAAAACATCATGCTAAGCAAAAGAAGCTCAACACCAAAGACCATGTGTTGTGTAATTATTTATATGACATGCCCAGAGTAGACCATTCCATAATAGATTAGTGGTTGTCAGGGTCTGGGAGGGGGTGGAAAATGAAGAGTGACCACTTATGGGTGGGGGACATGACCATGTTCTGGAACTAGACAATGGTGATGATGCCATAACCTTGTAGATACACTAAAACCCACCAACCGGTGCGTTGTAAAGAACAGGGAATTTCATGGTATGGGAATTATATTTCAATTAAGAAAAAAAAGAACAAGTGACAATCTTTCTGGATTGGAATGAAAACGCATAATGGGATTTTCATGTTCTCATTTGTGTTTTGTCAGTGGTTGTCTCTGATTTATTTTGTGCCAGATTCTTCCAGGTTGTATGGAGGCCACAGAAATGAACCCGAATGGACAAGGCTCTCATAGAACACATATCTGACAATAGATTTAAGCTAAGCTCATGAATATCTACAATATAAGGTAAAAGGTGTTATAAGGGAAGTACCTACAAAGTGAACAGATACTTCCAACAGAGAGGATGAGGAGAGGTTTCAAAAGGAGGGAACACTTGGGGCGCCTGGGTGGCTTAGTCGGTTAAGCGTCCGACTTTCGCTTAGGTCATGATCTCGCGGTTTGTGGGTTCGAGCCCCGCGTCGGGCTCTGTGCTGACTGCCAGCTCAGAGCCTGGAGCCTATTTCAGAGTCTGTATCTCCCTCTCTCTCTGACCCTCCCCTGCTCACGCTGTCTCTCTCTCTCTCTCTCCTAGAAATAAATAAGAATATTCTAAAAAAAAAGGAGGGAACACTTGAGATGGCTTTTGAAATATGGAGATGATCTAGCCTATTAGCATGTGGGGAAGGGATTCCAGGAGCAAAGGAAGCTGAGGAGCCAGTAAGCAGAGGGCACAGAAAGTCTGGTGGGTTCACACTGCAGATGAAAGGGGATGTGTTTCATGAGAAACGGGGTGGGGAGCCAAAAGGTACAAACTTCCATTTATAAAATAAGTAAGTCCTGGAGATGTAATATACAGCATGGTGACTATAGTTAGTAATACTGCATGGTATATTTGCTAAGACAGTAGATCTTAAAAGTGCTCATCACAAGAAAAAAACTTTTCTGTAATCCCTAACAAAATAACATCAGCATTCTTCACAGAGCTAGAACAAGCAAGCTTAAAATTTGTATGACCAGAAAAGATCCTGCATAGCCAAAGCAATCTTGAAAAAGAAAACCAAAGCTGCAGGCATCACAATCCCACACTTCAAGCTGTATTACAAAGCTATAATCATTAAGACAGTATGGTACTGGCACAAGAACAGACACTCAGATCAATGGAACAGAATAGAGAACCCAGAAATGGACCCACAAATGTATGGTCAACTAATCTTTACAAAATAGGAAAGACTATCCAATGAAATAAAGAGAGTCTCTTCAGCAAATGGTGCTGGGAAGACTGGACAGTGACATGCAGAAAAATGAACCTGGACCACTTTCTTACACCATACACAATGTAAACTCAAAATGGATGAAAGACCTAAATGTAAGACAGGAAGCCATCAAAATCCTCAAGGAGAAAGCAGGCAAAAACCTCTTTGACCTCAGGCTCAACACTTTCTTACTCAACATGTCTTTGGAGGCAAGGGAAACAAAAGAAAAAATGAGTTATTGGGACCTCATCAAAACAAAAAATCCTCTGCACAGTGAAGGAAACAATCAGCAAAACTAAAAGGCAACTGATGGGATGGGAGAAGATATTTGCAAATGACATATCAGATAAAGGGTTAGTATCCAAAATCTACAAAGAACTTATCAAACTCAACACCCAAAAAACAAATAATCCAGTGAGGAAATGGGCAAAAGACACAAATAGACACTTTTCCAAAAAAGACATCCAGATGGCCAAGAGACACATGAAAAAATGCTCAACATCACTCATTATCAGGGAAATGCGAATTAAAACCACAATGAGAGACCACCTCACATCTGTCAGAATGGCTAACACTAACAACTCAGGCAATGACTGATGTTGGCGAGGATGTGGAGAATGGGAATCTGTTTTGCACTGCTGGTGGGAATGCGAACTGGTGCAGCCATTTTGGAAAACAGTATGGAGGTTCCTCAAAAAATTAAAAATAGAACTACCCTATGACCCAACAATTGCACTACTAGGTATTCATCCAAGGGATACAGGTGTGCTGTTTCAAAGGGGCACATACACCCCAATGTTTATAGCATATAGCATACACACACACACACACACACACACACACACACTCCATGGTAATACAAGGGACTATTACTTGGCAATCAAAATGAATGAAATCTTGCTATTTGCAACTACATGGATGGAACTAGAGGGTATCATGCTAAGCGAAATTAGTCAGAGAAAGACAAATGTCGTATGACTTCACTCATATGAGGAATTTAAGATACAAAACAGATGAATGTAAGGGAAGGGAAGCAAAAATAATATAAAAACAGGGAGGGAGACAAAACATAAAAGACTCTTGAGTGTGGAGAACAAACAGAGGGTGGCTGGAAGCGTTGTTGGAGGGGGGGATGGGTTAAATAGGTAATAGGGTTAAGGAATCTACTCCTGAAATCACTGTTGCACTATATGCTAAACGTGGATGTAAATTTAAAAATAAAAAACAAAGACAAGAAAAATTTTCTTTTTGTAAGTCTATATGGCGACAGATGTTAATTTATTATGGGGATCATTTTGCAGTCTATCCAGATGTTGAGTCATTGTGTTGTACACCTGAAACTAATATTTTTTAGGTCAATTATGTCTCAATAAAAAATACTAAAACAGAACAACCTCAAAGAAAACACGTTTGCCATCTAACCCTGCACGTGTGAGCTAAAGGATCCTGTCACATAGTACCCACCTGCTGGGGCGCAAGAGAAGAGCATTTACACTGGGTGCTGAGGAACTTCCTTGCTTATTACCATTCTGATCTTAATCTGACACTCATTGATTTATTGAAAAACATCCCTGCAGGCACCATGGAGGACACAAGAGACTGAGTAGGAGACATGAAGGGTGAGGTCCCTTGTCCTCAGAGTTTGTTGGCATCAAACACTAAGCAAGCAGGTGAATGAAAATATACTTGAGAAACGCAGTAAGTTCTATGAAGAAAAGAGACCATTATCCCTGGAAAGGATAAAATGAGCAAGCAAGTAAGGCCTCTCTGAAGAGGAAGTGATAATTGAGCTCACGTGTGAAGAGTAAGATGGAATTCATGCAAGAAAATTCGGAAAAAAAAAAAAAAAGGACGCGTTCTCCAATGGTGGGAATAGCGAGTGCAAAGAGGTTAAAAAGAAGGGACAGAGGAACGGAGAGAAAGTCAGCTATAAAATACTCCTGAAATTAAGTTACTGGTGGTATTTCACAAAACAGAACAAAAAAGCAGGGGTGGGGGGGTGGAAAACAACATAGTTGGGTCACGAAGAGCCTGCTTTAAGGCAGGGAAGTTTGTTTTCTTTCTAACCTCTCAGGGGAAAAAAAAAGTTCCACTTCTCTGGTTAGATGATGCAATACACCACATTCTGAATGTCATTCCCAGGATTTTAGAAAAATGGCTTAAATGCCTTGTTTGCTGCCAAATTACTAAATGGTACAAATACAACGACCAAATAACAAATCAAAAATATGATGCTAGGGATCTTCCTGCATCCCCTCCCCCCAAAGGTTCTGACGTTTCTCAGTGAGACTTTATCTAATAAATGGCCCACCCGCACCAATGTGTTTAAAGTCTCAGAGCTGTAAGTGATGATTTATGATTTCTCCCGAGAGAGGAAGCAGCCCTTCTTCAGCAGTGTTCCAAGGAGACAATTTACCTTCAAACCGTGTAAGTGTTTTTAGCTTGCAATATTGATTGGTATTATACAACTCACTAAGATAGGAATCCAGGAATATTTTTCCTTCCTTACAGTGATGTAGCAAATATCTGTTTCTGTTCAGGTCATCACTGTAAGGAAACAAAAAGATGAAGAAATCAAGAAGTCTCTTAGCAAAGATTAGTGGTGAAATTGAGGTCAGAAATAATTTTAGAAAAAACTAAATGAATTTATCTTAAATAGTAACAATGTATGGTGACAGATGGTAACTAGCCTTAGCGTGGTGGTGATCATTTCATACTGCATATATATTGTTTTTACATTTATTTATTTTTGAAAGAGAGAGACAGCACAAGTTGGGGAGGGGCAGAGAGAGAGGGAGACACAGAATCTGAAGCAGGCTCCAGGCTCTGAGCTGTCAGCACAGAGCTGACACGGGGCTCGAACCCACCAACCGTGAGATCATGACCTGAGCCGAAGTCGGACGTTTAAGCGACTGAGCAACCCAGGTGCCCCTCATAATGCATATAACGCTTACTCTGCTGTACAGCTGCAACTAGTGTAATATTTTATGTTAACTATATTTCAGGTTTAAAAAAAAAAAAGCAATCCTGAGGTTTGGGACAAGAATAAATGCCAGTTAGAAACAATTTTAAACTTTCAGTTGAGCTGTTCAGCTCAGAATTGTTCAGCCTCTTTCCATTGGGTTCTTAAGACTGTGATTTTGGAGGGCACCTGGGTGGCTCAGTGGGTTAAGTGACCAACTCGGCTCAGGTCATGATCTCACAGCTCATAGGTTTGAGCCCCATGTCAGGTTCTGTGCTGACAACTCAGAGCCTGGAGCCTGCTTCAGATTCTGTGTCTCCCTCTCTCTTTGCCCCTAGCTTATTCATGCTCTGTCTGTCTCTCTCTCTTTCTCTCAAAAATAAGTTAAAAAAAAAAAAAAAGACTGTGATGTTGGAATCACTGTTAGCATGTTTGAAATAGTGTCCCAAACAGGCAGAATTGAGCCTGGAAGTGACGGAATGCGGATGACACTGGCTGTGAGGACACGTGGACTTCTGGCTCCATGCTAGTCCTCTGCCTCTAACTTACACATGTTTGAGTTGGAATTCTGTCACTTATGATAGAATAGGTCTGGATTAAAACAAGCAATGTGCAATTTCTTTACACAGTTGGCCCAATGAATGGCTTCTTATCAAGCTTTCTGCCTTTGAGTTTCAGATTTATAACTTCAGTTTGGGGTCCTGATGTAGAGAGAAGACAGAGGGGATCAGAGCATAAAAGGGGTAAAGCAGCAGGAGGTGAGATAATAAAGCAGTTTATGGTGCCCCGATGTCTGGCGTTATGTCGGAGCTCCCTAAGTGTCCAAATAGGCAGTTAGTCTGAACACAAAACTCTTCAATCCTGCGTACATGACAGAGAGATTCGCTACACCACCCTCACCCCTTCCCACACACCAAAGCCCCACTTCAGAGTTCAGTGTTTAATCTTTGGGATCATTAGAACTCATTCCAGCAAAAGGTAAAGATTTTCTTTCTGCATTAAACATATTAAATTCAGGTAGGATGCAGCAAGCTGTACCTTATCATTATACAATTAGAATCGTCCTTGTTGAACAATTTTAATGTACCCTTAAAAAAATCCTTTTTCTAAAATAGCAAACATTTATTAAGCTTTTACTATGTATATAAAGGCACCACTTTTAAGATCTTCATTAAAAAAAACCTAACATTTACCTACAGCGAAATACATAGGTCTTAAGTGTATAGTTTGATAAGTTTTGATACATATTTACATCTGTAGAATTACCACTCTGATCAACATACAGAATATTTCCATGACCCTAGAAAGGTGCCTCATGACTGTTTCCAGAAATCTTTCCCCCCAAAACTACTATTCTGATTTCTATCATCATAGATTGATTTTACTTGTTATTGAATTAAATATAAATAGAACCCTAAGGAGATACTTCTTTATTTCAGCATGCCCTCTTTTATATATGTACATAATGTTTTATTTTTATTTATTTAATTTACTTATTTTTAGCATTTACTCATTTTTGAGACACAGAGCGAGACAGAGCATGAGTCAGGGACAGGGCGCAAACTCACGAGCAGTGTGATCATTACCTGAGCTGACATCAGACACTTAACCGACTAAGCCACCCAGGTGCCCCTATTTTATTTTATTTTATTTTATTTTATTTTATTTTATTTTAAATGTTTATTATCTTTGAGAGAGAGAGAGGGAGAGAGCACAAGCAGGGGAGGGGCAGAGAGAGAGGGAGACAGAGGATGTGAAGTGGGCTCCACACTAACAGCAGTGAGCCTGATGGGGGGCTTGAACCACAAACCACGAGATCATGACCCGAACTGAAGTTGGACGCCCAACTGACTGAGCCACCCAGGCACCCTATTCATTATTTTTTTTAAATTTTTTAAAATGTTTTTTATTTATTTCTGAGAGAGAGAGAGAGACAGCATGAGCAAGGGAGGGTCAGAGAGAGAGGGAGACACAGAATCTGAAACAAGCTCCAGGCTCTGAGCTAGCTGTCAGCACAGTGCCCGATGCGGGGCTCGAACTCACAAACGGTGAGATCATGACCTGAGCCGAAGTCAGATGCTTAACCGACTGAGCCACCAGGTGCCCCTCATTATTATTTTTTAAGTTTATTTATTTTGGAGCGGAGGCAGAGAGAGAGGAAGAGGGAATCCCAAGCACGGAGCCCAATGTGGTGCTGTGTACATATTTTTTTTTAAAAATTTAAGTTTATTTATTTATTTTGAGAGAGAGAGCATGAGAGCAGGGTAGAGGGAGAGAGAGAGAGAGAGAGAGAGAGGAAAGAGAGAATCCCAAGCAGGCTCCTCGATGTCAGTGCAGAGCCCCGTGCAGGGCTCAAACTCACCCAACTGTAGATCATGACCTGAGCCAAAATTAAAGTTGGATGTACTCAACTGACTCAGCCACCCAGGTGCCCCTTTGTACATATTTTAAATATTCATCCATGTTGTTTTGTTTTCCATTAATAATTTTTTATTATTGAATATTTCATTGCATGAATATACATAATATGTTTATTCATTCTCCTGTTGATGAAAATTTGGGTTGTTTCCTGGTTTTGGCTATCTTGAATAAAGTTGATATAAACATTCTGTACAAATCGTTTTTTTACTTTTTACTTTTTATTTT
The DNA here is from genome assembly GCF_003009895.1 of Hyaena hyaena. Taxonomy (NCBI): domain Eukaryota; kingdom Metazoa; phylum Chordata; class Mammalia; order Carnivora; family Hyaenidae; genus Hyaena; species Hyaena hyaena. Next base: position 193,057 of record NW_024081308.1, on the reverse strand, counting down.
TTTAAAGGCTTTTTTCCTGTTTTATTTATTTTTAGAGAGAGAGAGAGCACAAGCAGGAGAAAGGGAGAGAGAGATAGAGAGACAGAGAGAGAGAGAGAGAATCTCAAGCAGGTTCTATGGTCAGCACAGAGGCTGATGTGGGGCTCTATCCCACCAGGCTGGGATCATGACCTGAGCTGAAATCAAGAGTCCACACTTAACTGACTGAGCCACCCAGGCGCCCCATGTACAAACCTTTATGTAAACACGTTTTCATTTTCCTTGGGGACGTTTCTAGGAGTGGTATTACTGAGTCTTAGGATAGGTATATGTTTAACTTCACAAAACAAAAGACAAACAAAAAAACCCAACCACCCCTACCCAATAATTCTTTGAAGTAATTGCATAATTTTACTTGTGCCACCAATAAAGAGTGAGATTTTAGGCTCTAGATCAGGGCTCAGCAAACTTCAGTTTGCGACCTGTTTGTATATAATCCATGAGCTAAGAAGAGCTTATATGGCTGAGGAAAAAAATCAAAAGGAGAATGATACTTCATAACACTTTAAAATTCTATGAAATTCAAATTTAAGTATTTATAAATAAAGTTTTATTGGAACACAACAATACTCATGTGTTTCTGTGTGGTCTATGGCTCCTTTCTTGGTACAACACAGCATTGTGTAGCTGCCAAAGAGATCCTATGGATTACAAAACATAATATATTTACCATCTGCCCCATAGAGAGAAAGTTTGCCAACCCCTATTCTACATGCTGGTCAACATTTGGTATTGCTGGATTTTAAGCCATTTTTGTGGGTGTCGATTGCCATCTTCATCATTTTAATTTGCATTTCCTTGATGACCAATACTATTGGCAGCTTACTGACTCTTCATGCATCCTCTTTTGTGAAATGTCTACTTCAAATCTTTTGCCCGTTTTAATTGGGCATCTTTTATGTCAGTCTGTAGGATTCCTTTTTAAGCACTGGAAACAAGTGCTTTGCACCTGAGAGATCATGACTTGAGCTGAAACCAAGAGTCAGATGCTTAACCAACTGAGCCACCCAGGTGCCCCCTGGGTGTCTGTCTTTAAATTGTGAGGATACTTTTATCCAGTCATCATACAATTCAGATATAACAGCCTCAAATATTTGGTTATAATGTTCTGTTTTGAGAATTTAAAGTACACACAGGAGACAATAAATTGTAGCCCTGTCTCCTCCCTCCCCCCATAAAGATAATCCTAGCCTCCCTCCACCCCACCCCGACTATAATGATCAGCCTGGAGTCCTCGCCTTCTCTCTCACTTGTGTCCAATTCATCAGCAACTGTTTAATCTGCTTTCAAAATCTATCTAGAAACTGACCAGTTCTCATGACTCCATTGCTACCACCCTGTTTCAGGCTTCCACTGGCTACTTGATTTATTACAAATAGTCAGAGTAAAATCCAAGATCTTTTTAGTGCCTTGTGTGTTCCTATGCGGTTGGCCACTGGCTAGGCTTCTTCCTTGAGCACGCTAGGCTCATGTAAACCTCAGGGCCTTTAAACTTGCCTCTCCATATCCTGAGATGCTCTTCCCATATAGTTACCTGGTCCTATCTTTTATCTCCTTCAGGCCTTGGTGCAAATATCTATCTTCTCAATGAAAGCTTCCTGAACAAGTTACTTAAAATCGCAACCCAGTGCTTGTTCAGCAATCCCTGTGCTCATCAGTTATGTCCTTTAGGTGGCAGCAATGATGCAGCATGGCAAAGGTGCCCAGTGGGCAGATCCCCAGAAAGAGACGCAGTAAGAGAGAGTGGGAGGAGCTAAAACCCTAGTGTCACTTATTTTTGCAATTCTGTTTAGCTGCTGGCACTTGGGGTGCCCTTAGAAAATCCTATGACTCTGGGCTGTTCCTCGATTTACATCAAATTTGGGCTTTGTCCCCTGTAAGGTGCAGATATTCCTGGGGAAGGGAACATATGAGACCTTGCCCTTATGCCGTGGTTATGAATTGAGGGACGACAGGAAGCGGGGGGGGGGTTGCAGGAAAGTGCCTTCAGCATACTTTGTGTCCTGAATTTCCACAATGATCCTTCTGGAAAGTACTCTCATCTTCATGTTATACTGAAGGAAAGGAGGCTCAGAGGTGCTGGGTAACCTCCAAAGCCTATACGGGTTCTCTGTTAGTTCACACAGCTGTGTTCTTTATGGATACTTTATGGATGAGTGTGGAAGACAGCAAATATAGACAATGGCTCTGCCATATGTAAAGATCCAACTCTGACCCACAGCCTGAAGCACCCAGCCCAGGATGCCAACCCATTCTCTGCATTAAGCAGCCCAGGAAGTGAAACCATTATCTCTAGCAACTTGTTCGAGAAGGTAAACAGTAACCCTGTAACAAGTGGCCCCAAATGGCCAGGACTTGATTAATAACTGACAGCTTCCTTAGTTAAAAAAATTTTTTTAAATTTATTTTTGAGAAAGAGAGAGAGAGAGAGCGAGAGCGCGCGCATGAGCAGGAGAGGGGCAGACACAGAATCTGAACCAGGCTCCAGGGTCAGAGCTGTTAGCACAGAGCCTGATGCGGGGCTTGAAGTCATGAACTGTGAGATCATGACCTGAGCTGAAATCGGATGTTTACCAACTGAGCCACTCAGGCGCCCCCTTAATTTTTGCCCTCAACCTCCAACTTAGGACCAACTGGAGAAAGGCAAAGGTACTCCTAACCAATCAGACAGGATACCCTTTTCCATGTTAGCCCACCTTACAGCTTCCCCTCACCAGGGGCCTCCACTGGGGTTATACCTGAGGCCTTTCCTTTTTTCCACTGAAAAGCTTTCTGGTCCCTCTGCCTCCGTCTTTGAGCCCACCAGGTGCAGCAATGGTGGCTGACTCTCCCTCTGTCACGGGCTCTGAATGAACAGAGGTGCTTGTGCTCATTGGGGTGGTCACCACAAATTTCCACAGCATGTTCACAGAAGCAGCTGTGTTCTGGATACATGGGGCTCCTGGATGCTTCGGGGCAATGAACCAATTGTTGTTGGTTAGTGTGAAGGACTGCAATATAGCAGTGTCTAACAAGAAGCGGTGTTCAGTCTGGGTTCCATGGTGCCCACGGCTGGGCACTTCAGAGAAGATGCTCTCAGCAACCTGGGATGGGGGTCCTTCCCTCTCCCCTCTTTCACCCCTGCCTGGGGGGTGGACTGCAGGGGGAGATGCAGGGAGACTTTTCAGTGAATGACACAGGGAATGGAGTCTCTAAAAAGCGGCTAGTTAATACCGGCCGTGGAAAAGTCTGTTTACCCTGCAGCTGTGCTCCTTTGGAGCCCTGACCAGGTGCAGCTGAGTCCTCCCCTCCTGTAGGAGGGGACACTGAGTAACAGCCCATGCCGGCTGGGAGAGGGCCAAGGGGCAAATGTGAACCAGGGAGAGAGATCAGGCCCTTCCAATTGGACTGGAAACTCTACAGAAAAAAATTACAAATGATCTTGTACCATCCGTTGGCCTCCAATTGAATTACAATTCTCTAGTAATAAAATGTTATTCTTGGTAATGGACTTAATCTTCACCTCATTTAATAACTCAACAGGAATGACTAAAGTGCCCCACTTAAGAGCAAGGTCTGGAAGGAGAAAATGAAAGCAAATACTAATATCAAGAAAGAGGAGGAGAGGCAAAAATGGAGGAGTGGAGCCCAAAGACCCAAGCACAGGCCACTTGGCAGGTACCAGGGGTCAGGGAGGGAGCTGGTGAGTGGATCAGGCAGCTGGAGCCGTGTCTCTGTACCTGCCGATTAGCAGGAGCAGGTGCATATTCATGTGGGGGAACACATCCTCACCTCTCATTGTCATTGTTTGTCCCTAGCCCAGTCCTCACTACTCCCACCCTCTGCCCTAAGACCCTGGGCCCTTAGTAGCTGCTGGGCCCCTAATGAGGGGTCACGCCAAGAGTTCTGATGGAACTCCAAGCTGTCTCCCCCTGTGGCATCTGACTGGTCCTCAGCACACTGAATTTCTTTACACAGCGAAAACCTACAATAGTACAAAAAAGGAGTAACTTCCAATACACCGTGTGATCCAGGCTATGATGACCGTGTGACCCACAGTGATCCATGGTGTTCAGGTTCTTTTGAAGAATGGCTATGCTACTTCCCACCCCACCCCCCCTGCCATTTTGGAGTGAATAGCAGGATTTTGAAGCCCATCATCTACATTCCTAAGTGAACATTCAGCTACCCATGATTTAAATCAGGGACTATTTGTACATAGGATAACCTATAGTAATTTGGGTCAAGGGAGAGGCTGAGGCAGAAATAAAAGGTCTTCCTTGGGATGGGGCAGCATTGGGGGAAACACACCTCCCTGTGTCCACTTTGGTGATGTGTTGACACCAGATCTCCCTCTTCCTCCATCCACAGGGCCACACAGCTCCTGCATCTGCGAGACTATTGACCCTGTCTCCCTGCATCCTGTTATGAGCTCATTATTGTTCCCAAGCCCAAATGGGAGCAGTTTCTTCTAAGGATATATCATTAGACCAGAAGGGGCTGTGGATCTGAATATTAAGAAAACATTCTCCATTAGGTGCAGCAAAGTATATCAGACAAACTTCCTCTCTCCCTGCTTTTTATTTCTATGCAGCACGTATAAATAGTTGATGTTCAACATGCTGTTCCATTAAAAAATTATTCTACAATAAAGTACCAGTTAAAATAATTTCAGAGATAAAGAATTATGTGATTGTCCATTACTGGCCCAGGAAGGAACGAAATGCATTAAATGGCTGTCTTCCTCTCATGGCGTCTGATTGGTTTTCTTTAGCACATTGAGTTTCTTTGTACAACGAAAACCTGTAATAACAAAAAAAAAAAAAAAAAAAAGAGGGATACTCCCTCATGTCCCAAGAATGCCACATATATCAATTACAGAGTACTGAACTAGACTTTGAACTTTGCAGTGGACCCAGAGTTCTTATTTTTTTAATTTTTTAAAAAATTTACATCCAAGTTAGTTAGGATACAGTGCAACAGTGATATCAAGAGTGGATTCCTTAATGCCTCTTCTCCATTTAGCCCATCCCCTCTCCCACAACCCCTCCAGTAACCCTCTGTTTGTTCTCCATATTCAAGAATCTCTTATGTTTTTCTCCCTTTCCATGTTTTTATATTCTTTTTGCTTCCCTTCCCTTATGTTCATCTGTTTTGTATCTTAAAGTCCTCATATGAGTGAATTCATATGATATTTGTCTTTCTCTGACTAATTTCATTTAGCACAATACTCTCCAGTTCCATCCACATAGTTATAAATGGCAAGATTTCATTCTTTCTGATTGCTGAGTAATAAGCCACTGTATGTATATATGCTGCTTCTTCTTTATCCATTCATCCATCGATGGACATTTGGGCTCTTTCCATACTTTGGCTATTGTCGATAGTGCTGCTATAAACATTGGTGTGCATGTGCCCCTTCAAATCAGCACACCTGTATCCCCTGGATAAATACCTAGTAGTGCAATTGCTGGGTTGTGGGATAGTTCTGTTTGCAACTTTTTGAGGAATCTCTATACTGTTTTCCAGAGTGACTGTCCCAGTTTGCATTCCCACCAGCAGTGCAGAAGAGATCCTCATTCTCTGCATCCTCACCAACAAGTTGTTGCCTGACTTGCTGATTTTAGCCATCTGATGGATGTGAGGTGGTATCTTATTGTGGTTTTGATTTGTATTTCCCTGATGATGAGTGATGTTGAGCATTTTTTCATGTGTCTATTGGCCATCTGGATGTCTTCTTTGGAAAAGTGTCTGTTGATGTCTTTAGCCCATTTCCTCACTGGATTATTTGATTTTTGGGTGTTGAGTTTGATAAGTTCTTTATAGATTTTGGATACTAACCCTTTATTTGATATGTTGTTTGCAAATATCTTCTCCCATCCCATCAGTTGCCTTTTAGTTTTGCTGGTTGTTTCCTTCACTGTGCAGAAGCTTTTTATTTTGATGAGGTCCCAATAGTTTATTTTTGCTTTTGTTTCCCTTGCCTCTGAAGACGTGTTGAGTAAGAAGTTGCTGTGGCTGAGGTCAAAGAGGTTTTTGCCTGCTTTCTCCTCGAGGATTTTGATGGCTTCCTGTCTTACATTTAGGTCTTTCATCCATTTTGAGTTTATATTGTGTATGGTGTAAGAAAGTGGTCCAGGTTCATTTTTCTGCATGTCTCTGTCCAGTTTTCCTATCACCATTTGCTGAAGAGACTGTCTTTATTCCATTGAATATTCTTTCCTGCTTTGTCAAAGATGAGTTGGCCATACAGTTGGGGGGTCCAAGATGAGTAGCCATACATCTGGGGGTGTCCATTTCTGGGTTCTCTATTCTGTTCCATTGATCTGAGTGTCTGTTCTTGTGCCAGTACCATACTGTCTTGATGATTACAGCTTTGTAATACAGCTTGAAGTCCGGGATTGTGATGCTCTTGCTTTGGTTTTCTTTTTCAAGATTGCTTTGGCTATTCGGGGTCTTTTCTGGTTCCATACAAATTTTAGGCTTGTTTGTTCTAGCTCTGTGAAGAATGCTGGTGTTATTTTTATATTTATTGTATTTTATATGTATATTGCTTTGGGTATTATTGACATTTTAACAATATTTGTTCTTCCAATCCAGGAGCATGGAATATTTTTCCAATTTTTTTGTGCCTTCTTCAATTTCCTTCATCAGCTTTCTGTAGTTTTCAGAGTATAGATTTTTAACCTCTTTGGTTATGTTTATTCCTAGGTATTTTATGGTTTTTGGTGCAATTGTAAATGGGATCGATTCCTTGATTTCTCTTTCTGTTGCTTTATTGTTGGTGTATAGGAATGGAACCAATTTCTGTGCATTGATTTTATATCCTGCCACTTTGCTGGATTCCTGGATCAGTTCTAGCAGTTTTTTGGTGGAGTCTTTTGGGTTTTCCATATAGAGTATCATGTCATCTGCAAAGAGTGAAAGTTTGACCTCTTCTTGGCCGATTTGGGTGCCTTTTATTTCTTTGTGTTATCTGATTGCTGAGGCTAAGACATCCAATATTATGTAGAATAACAGTGGCTAGAGTGGACATCACTGTCTTGTTCCTGACCTTAGGGGGAAAGCTTTCAGTTTTCCCCCATTGAGTATGATATTAGCGTTGAGTCTTTCATACACAGTTTTTAAGATCTCGAGGTATGATCCTTCTATCCCTACTTTCTTAAGGGTTTTTGTCAAGAAAGGATGCTATATTTTGTCAAATGCTTTCTCTGCATCTATTCAGAGGATTATGTGGTTCTTGCCCTTTCTTTTATTGATGTGGTGAATCACACGGATTGTTTTGCAGATATTGAACCATCCCATCCCAGGTATAAATCCCACTTGGTCGTGGTGAATAATTTTTTTGATGTATTGTTGGATCTGGTTAGCTAATTTCTTGTTGAAGGTTTCTGCATCAATGTTCATTGGGGAGATTGGTCTATAATTCTCTTTTTTAGTGGGGTCTTTGTCTGGTTTTGGAATCAAGGTAATGCTGGCTTCATAGAAAGAGTTTGGAAGTTTTCCTTCCATTTCTATTTTTTGGAACAGCTTCAAGAGAATGGGTGTTAACTCTTCTTTACTTGTTTGGTAGAATTCCCCTGGAAAGCCATCTGGCCCTGGACTCTTGATTTTTAGAAGATTTTTGATTGCTAATTTGATTTCTTTACTGGTTATGGGGTGTTCAAATTTTCTATTTCATCCTATTCCAGTTTTGGTAGTTTATATGTTTCTAGGAATTTGTCCATTTCTTCCAGATTGCCCATTTTATTGGATCATAATATTCTCTTATTATTGTTTTTATTTCTGCTGTGTTGGTTGTGATCTCTCCTCTTTCATTCTTGATTTTATTTATTTGGGTCATTTCCTTTTTCTTTTTGACCAAACTGGCTAGTGGTTTACCAATTTTGTTAATTCTTTCAAAGAACCAGCTTCTGGTTTCATTGATCTGTTTTACTGTTTGTTTGTTTGCTTGGTTTTTTGTTTGTTTGTTTGTTTCAATAGCATTGATTTCTGCCCTAATCTTTATTATTTCCTGTCTTCTGCTGGTTTTGGGTTTTATTTGCTGTCCTTTTTCCAGCTCTTTGAGATGTAAGCTTAGATTGTGTGTCTGAGACCTTTCTTCCTTCTTTAGGAAGGCCTGGATTGCTGTAACCCAGAGGTTTGGGGTTGTGGTGTTATCATTTTCATTGGCTTCCATGTACTTTTTAATTTCCTCCTTAACTTCTTGGTTAGGCCATTCATTCATTAGTAGGGTGTTCTTTAGTCTCCGAGAATTTGTTATCTCTCCACATTTTTTCTTGTGGTTGATTTCGAGTTTCACAGCATTGTTGTCTGAAAATATGCATGGTATTATCTCAATATTTCTATACTTGTTGAGGGCTGATTTGTGTCCCAGTGTGTGGTCTATTCTGGAGAGTGTTCCATGTGCAATAGAGAAGAATGTATATTCCATAGTTTTAGAATGAAATGTTCTGAATATATCTGTTAAGTCCATCTGGTCCTGTGTGTAGTTCAGAACCATGGTTTCCTTGCTGATTTTCTGTTTAGATGATCTGTCCATTGCTGTAAGTGGGGTGCTGAAGTCCCCTACTGTTATGGTATTATTATCAATGAATTTTGTTATGTTTGTGATTAATTGATTTATATATTTGGGGGCTCCTACATTTGAAGCATAAATATGTTCTTTATTGTTATGTCTTCTTGGTGGATAGACCCCTTAATTATGATATAATGCCCGTTTTCATCTCTTGTCACAGTTTTTATTTTAAAGTCTAGATTGTCTGATATAAGTATATCTATTCTGGCTTTCTTTTGGTGATCATTAGCATGGTAGATGGTTCTCCTTCCCTTTTCTTTCAATCTGAAGGTGTCTTTAGGTCTAAAGTGGGTGTCTTGTAAACAGCATAGATGGGTCTTGTTTTCTTATCCATTCTGTTACTCTATATCTTTTGATTGGAGTATTTAGTCCATTGACATTTAGAGTGAGTACTTAAAGATATGAGTTTATTGCCATTATGTTCCTTGTAGAGTTGGAGTTTCTAATGGTGTTCTCTGGTCCGTTCTAGTCTTTATTGCTTTTGGTCTTTTTTTTTTTTTCCTGTCTTTTTTCCCCTTACTCCATCTTAAAATTTCTTGCAGGGCTGTTTTATTGGTCATGAACTCCTTTAATTTTTTTTTTTTTTTTTTTTTTTTTTTGAAACTTTTAATCTCTCCTTCTATTTTGAATGACAGTCTGGTTGGATAAAGAATTCTTGCCTGCATATTTTTCCTATTCAGCACATTGAATATATCCTGCCACTCCTTTCTGGCCTACCAAGCTTCTGTGGATAGGTCTGCTGCAAACCTGATCTGTCTTCCCTTGTAGGTTAATGATTTTTTCCTTGCTGCTTTCATGATTCTTTCTCTGCCTGAGTATTTTGTGAATTTGACTATGATATGACTTGTTTATGGTCAGTTTTTGTTGAATCTTGTGGGAGTCCTCTGGGCTTCCTGGATTTTGATGTCTGTGTCTTTTCCCAGGTTAGGAAAGTTTTCCACTATGATTTGCTCACATAACTCTTCTCTCTTCATCTTCTGGGACCCCTATGATTCTGATGTTCCTTTTTAATGAGTCATTGATTTTTCTTATTCTTAAATCATGCTCTTTTGTTTTACTCTCCCTCTTTTTTTCTGCTTCATTATTCTCCATAAGTGTGTCCTCTATACCACTGATACACTGCTCTGCCTCATCTATCCTTGCTGCTGTGGCTTCTATTAGAGATTGCAGCTCAGTTATAGCATTTTTTTATTTTATCCTGATTACCTTTTACGTCCTTTATCTTTGTAGAGAGGGATTCTAACCTATTTTCGACCCCAGCTAGTATTCTTATCATTGTGATTCTATATTCTTGTTCAGACATTTTGCTTATATCTGTGTTGGTTAAGTCCCTGGCTGATGTTTCTTCTTGCTCTTTCTGTTGGGGTGCTCTTGCTTTTGCTCTTTCCTTTGTTTCATCATTTTGAAGAAAGAAAAGAATTAATAAGGTAAAAAATTTCAAATTAAAAAATTAAAAACAACACACACACACAAAGAAAAATAAAATAATTGATGCTAGATCCTAGGTGTGCTTTGGTCTGGTTATTGAAAGGAGCTTGATTGATTAGAGAAGAAAGAGGAAAAGAAAAGAAAAGGAAAAAAGAAACAAAACAAAAACAAACAAACAAGTTTGAACATTTGAGAAAATGAACACGATGAAATAGAATAACTTGAAATGATGGAAGTAAAACAGAATTTGAAAAATGTACAAAAAAGGAAAGAATTTAGTTGAAAAAATAAAGGAAAATATTTTAATAAAAATTGAAAATAAAAATTTTTTATTATCTTTCTGTGTTCAAGTAAAAGAAAAGAAATGAAAAAGAAAGAATAAAAAAAGAAAAAAGAAAGTTGAATAGATGGGTCAGTGAACAGACTGAGAGATGGAAATAGTATAGATAGTATATTGCTTCCCACTAGAAGTCAAACCATGAAGCACTTTATGGGCCCTAAACTAAGCAGGTGGAGAGATTTGTGGTGTTCCTGAAGAGCAAGGTTGGCCCAGTTAGGCGGGGCTTAGTGCAATGGCTCCATTCTCCACTACATGGCGCTGCTTAGCTTACTGGGGAGGACTGTTGTGGCGCTTGTAGGTGTGTATGCACATCCGTGGGTAGGGTGAAAATGGCATCACCTAGATATCCAGGCTAGTATCCGAAGTCTGTGCTCTCCCCGACCAGGAATCATGCACCCATCCTCTGTCTTCAGTTTCAGCCCACTCCCCGCTTTTGCACTGTCTGTAACCATGCCATCAGGTTGCCAGGTGGCACCTCGCTCCTGAGTTTTATCTGAGATGTGGCTGTATATCCTGACCCCTCACTCCTGAGGGACTGAGGCTTTGACCCACTCAGATCCTCTGGCGGAAGTTCTCACCAGCAATGGCCAGCTGCCGGCCTCACCCAGGCATGCTAGCGAGACCTTGCTGCTGCCAATGTTCAGAGACTTGTGTCTGGGTACCAGCCTGCTCTAGGAAAAGTTCATGTGATTATGCAGCAGCAGTGTTTCCGAGATTATGGAAAATCTCGCGTGGCCCGAGAACCTCCTGGATCCACTCTTCTGGGAATTCGCCCTTCCCACCAGAGCACCACTAAGTATTTGAGCTGCAGAGTTTCAGACTCTACACTTTCTGTTTATAGAGTCTTAATGGAATTTAAACCCTCCCTTTCTCTTTTCTCCCTTTTTGCTTCAGTTGCTGAAGCTGTTTCCACGTTTTCTCCTCCACTTTCTCTCCAGCGGCTTTTTTGGGGGGTGCTTTTCCCATACTCTCCCCCTGTCTCTGTCCTCTCTCTGCAAGCAAAAACAGCTCCCTGCCTTCTGCGTCTCCTCTCCCCCAGTTCACCTCTGTGTGCTGCGTACCTGCTCAGTTCTGTGGTTCAGGTTGTGCAGATTGTTGTGTTAATCCTTAAATCAGTTTTCTAGGTGTGCAGGATGGTTTAGTGTTGATCTGGCTGTATTTCATGGACTCAAGACAGAAAAAAGACTTCCATGCTGTTCTGCCATCTTGGCTCCTCAGTGGACCCAGAGTTTTAATGCACCTCTGGAAAATGTGTGATTTTTTTTACTTTTTGTTTGTTCTAAGTGGAACCTTAATATTCTCTATTCCAACAAACCACTCAAAGTGGAAAAAAAAAAATCCCTTAACTTTATAAACAGAAATATATTCAACAAGTGCAATTTGATTTTTCAGTGAGAAAGCTCTTTGGAAGTCAGACTTGGGTGACCTCTGCCCAGAGGCTCCTTTGTGCTGCCTCGTCCCTCTGTCCTCAGTGCAGCATGGGTGCTGGGTTATGCTGTGTCGCTGGGTACTTTATACCCTTGTCTCCTGCACAAGGCCATGAGTTCCTGAGGATGACCTTGTACACCGGCCCTCGGCAGAACCTGGCAGGTAGTAGGTACCACTAATCGTGACTGAATTGACAAAAGAATGGCTCACAATACAGCACTGACCTCCTTCTGAGCATACAAGTCACTCAAACATACAAGGTCAAACAGCTGATTGATTGGGAACTTACACTCCTCTGGGATATGCTGGCTTGGGCCTTGTTCTAGGTTTCTTTCTCAGGGAGCTGTGGGCTTATGGTGTGTCTACATCGGCCTCTGATGCTGAACAGCCCTCAGGGGCTCAGGTGAGGTGAGGCCCAAGCACTCTCAGGGATTAGCACCCACCTTCTCATCCTGTCCTGCTTCATCCTGTGGGCCCTAATCCTGCTTTCCAAGTCTTGCTCTGCTCATTCAGAATGGTGACTTTTGTGTCTACATAGATTTTGGTAGCTGGCCTACCTCTGATTGTCTTTCACCTGAAGAAGAAACAATCTGGGTCTAAGGGCACATGTGCCTCATGATTCTGACTTGCCCTAATGCCTATTACTGAGAAGAAGAAATCAGAAATTCAGAGCTTGTGGGGAAAGAAGAACCAGAAATTTGGCTTGGTCTCTCGGCTGGAGCATGCACAGAGATGCAAAATTATACTCTCTAGATGCTCCTATAAGCTCCTGCAAAATGCAACTGCTTCTATGCAGTTAAAGTTTCCACATTATGGCTTGGCATTTATTTTTACAGCTATTTTCTTTCAAACAATAAAACAACAGTTAATTAGAATTATACCATCAATAATTCCTTACCCGCTACTGTGCAGGGGGAAGAATTGCCGATGCCTGGATCCTGGGTAAACTATTCCCCTCACCCACACATGTTTTAAAACCACTTTCATCAAAACTTCAAAAAAATGTTGTACTTATGACAGTAGTAAAAAAAGTGTCCACTGTTTAAATGTGGACAGTTTTTGAGGGTCAAATAACAGTCCCTGAACTTCACAATGAATGTTTCTTCATAGAAAAAAGATAAACTTAAAATGTTTTTTAATGTTTATTCATTTTTGAAAGACAGAGTGTGAGTGGGGGAGGGGCAGAGAGAGGGAGACACAGAATCCGAAGCTGGCTCTAGGCTCTGAGCTGTCAGCACAGAGCCTGATGCGGGGCTCGAACCCACGAACTGTGAGATCATGACCTGAGCCAAAGTTGGACGCTTAACCGATTGAGCCACCCAGGCGCCCCAAAAGATAAACTTTTAATTGTTTTCTTCATGCCTCTTGGCAGTCAGTCTCCCATGATGGTGTAATTCATAAAATACAGCTTCTAGTATTGATTTATGAAGCACTTTGATGGCTGGGGATAAAAGGGGCAATCTCCTTCTCACTTCATACTGCTATATGCTGCCTTTCAAACTTTCTTCATGTTCTCAGCCCATCAGTCCTATTTGCTAAGCATCCTGGGTCTCTGCTACATCTTGGGAGCTGTGAGTACCTCTGAGTTCTTTCTGTGGCTCTGTGATGAATAGGGAAACCAGGCGGCTGGGTGTAAACTCCCAGCAGGTTTCTGGATGTTTTTGCTGGTGGTCTGCTTTCAGGATCTATAATAGCATTAAGCATCTATGTGCAAACGCCCAAATTCCTCTAAGCGATTAAGTTCCTACCTTCCTTGTGCTCTCCTGCTAATAATGCATCCTAAGGAAGGAGGAAGCCTATTATACTGTTAGGTCTGTGTGAACCCTACTACTGGTGTTATTTACCCAGGCTGTTGTCATTCACCGCATAGCACACGCACACTTATATTGCTGTTTCTTTTGTAGGCTCATGTCCTTTATCTGTGACCACACTGTGGATATCTTCTGGGCTGAGACTGTGTCCTCTACCCCCTCCGTATGACCAAGAGAAGCACCTGGCATACAGGAGGCTCTCAAAGAGATGTTCGTGGTTGGTGAGCAGTAGAATAAATATTCAATGAATAAAGCCACTTTTCCCTTATAGCTCAGGGTATCGATAGAATTGCTCCTTGTTTTCCTCTAACACCAAATATCCTCTTCCTGAGTTTATCCTGGAAGACTTTTAGGTCGTATTTGACTTTCTGGGAGAGAAAACTTGCTTTTCAGCCGCAGAAAACTACACTGAGTGAGTGCTAATCCAAGGCATAGGGATGCGGGCTTCCCCAGGTCTGTTTCTTCTGCCAGGAGTAAAGAGAAGTTGACCCAGTGGACTGCTGTCACACATCCTTATCTGCTACCAGGCAGCAGCTGTCCGCATGGCCCACACTTACCCTTTGACAGCTCGCATCTTCGCTGCCTTCACAACATCAAGTGAAGACTTGATGGGAGGTCCTCCAGCATCCTGTTTCCAGTGACACTGGGTACGACCCCTTTTGACAGAAGCAGGGTAATGATGCTGTGCTGCTCTTGACCAGGACACAGAGATCGGGCAGCCCTAAAGAGCGGATGCAAAGGCAGCCTGGAGGTCTAAGGCGCGGCGTGCTACTGCCCTTACTAGGGAGGGGCTAGATTGCACTCTCAAAGCCTTCTTGGTTGCCAATAACTGACACCCTAGTACTGTAGGTGGAAATGTCTTCAAGTGGTGCTTTTTAATTCATAAACCATAGCTTTTGATACTGTGATACTATCTTTCCTGCCTTGGTCAACGTTTTGGGCTTTTTAAGAGGAGGGCCTAATGCTTCTGGTCCTGGGGTCTTCCTCTTGGGATCCTAATTCAAGGATAAGAAATTTCCTTTTTTTATTAAGAGAATTTTTAAAAAGATTTAAATGTTTAGAGTACTTTCAGATTCACAGCAAAACTGATTGGAGAGTACAGAGATTTCCCATATGCCCCCTGCCTTCCCCGCAGCCTACCCCCACCACTGACATCCCACACACTAGATCAACGGGGTGGTGTGTTTGTTATAGTTGATGACCCAGCACTGACACCTCTTTGACCCCTGAGGTCCATAGTTTATATTAGGGCTTATCCTTGGTGTTGTATATTCCATGGGTTTGGACAAATGGATAATGACGTGTATCCATCATTACCCATCATACAAACGAGTTTGACCGTCTTAAAATTCCTCTGTGCTCTGTCTATTCATCCCTAGTAAGGACATTTTAAAACACTAGGCAGTTTTCACTGGATCCCAAAATATAATTAGAATCATGGCTTCAGCTGACAGTCTGATTCTCTTCTCTTTTTTCATTTTAAAGAGTTTGTTTTGAAATCATGAGACTATAGCTACTGGCAAGGATGTGGAGAAATGGGCACCCTCCTACACTCTTGGTGGGAATGTAAACTGGTGCAGCCCCTCTGGAAAACAGTGTGGAGGTTCCTCAAAAAATTAACAATGGAACTCCTTATGACTCAGCAATAGCACTGCTAGGAATTTACCCGAGGGATACAGGAGTGCTGATGCATAGGGGCACCTGTACCCCAATGTTCATAGCAGCACTCTCAACAATAGCCAAGTCATGGAAAGAGCCTAAGTGTCCATCAACGGACAAATGGATCAAGAAGATGTGGTTTATATATACAATGGCATGGCAACTACATGGCAATGAGAAAGAATGAAATCTGGCCGTTTGTAGCAACGTGGATGGAACTCAAGGGTGTTACGCTAAGTGAATTAAGTCAGGCAGAGAAGGACAGATACCGTATGTTTCACTCATATGTGGAACAGGAGAAACTTAATGGAAGACCATGGGGGAGGGGAAGGGGAAAAATAGTTGGGGAGAGGGAAGAAGGCAAACCATGAGAGACTCTTGAATACTGAGAACAAACTGAGGGCTGATGGGGGTGAGGGAGAGGGGAAAGGGGTGATGGACATGGAGGAGGGCACCTGTTGGGAGGAGCACTGAATGTTATATGGAAACCAACTTGACAACAAACTATTCAAGAAAAAAATACAATTTTAAAGTTAAAGAAAGAGTTTGTTTTGGCTTGAAACCAACTAAAAACATAAGTATTAATAAATGTAGACGTGAAGTCAATAATTCTAGGTGCTGTGGGGTAAGGACCAAATATTCAGGGTTCTTTGTTCCCATTGATTTATTTCTGTCGTGGGGTTTTGACATCTCCTGGTTACCTTTCAAAGTCATGAACTGACTTCAGGCCCTCGTAGTTAGGTCTTACCTTTGAAATCCTCATGCTTGGAAACTTTTCATAGCCTAAATTAGCTAGACAATTTCCTGGAGCTCTTGGTCTCAACTCAACTGAACAACCTGCTTGCCACTGAAGAATTTCACTCTAGACGGCAAATGTGTCTGACAGTGTCAAAAGGACAGTTACAGGTGGTAGCGGGAGGGAGCAGAGCCCATACACCTGAATTCGAGACAGCAGACCCATGGCCAATGCCAGGCAGGCCAGGGCTCTCTCAGGAACCTAACCTTTGTGAGAAGAAACGCCTGATCATTCCTCTCCCCATATCTTTCTCTTCTCCTGCGGGAGGCAACCACCTGTATACTTTCTGCAATTTCATTTAGATTCTTCCAAACCCCTTCCTTAAGGCCCACTTTGAAAGGTGTGGTAGCTGCTGTACTGTCCTCCCCGGAATGGGCTCTGTGACAGCTGTACTGTTCCTGCGTCCTTGTCTTCAGCCTCCTGTACCACTTTTGCATAAACTGGGCAAACCCTGTGGATTCCTTTTCAGTCTTTATTAGCCTTGAACTCCCAGCTGAAACTCCTTCCTGGCTTTTCCCAGCTGTCTTTGTTATTCCTTATACCTTTCCTTCTGCAACACTTTTGTGATCTGGGGCCCTGACCTGGGCCCTTCCTCTTTTCTTTTTTTTCTTTTAATTTTTTTTTAATGCTTTATTTATTTCTAGGAGAGAGAGAGAGAGAGAGAGAGAGAGACAGCGTGAGCAGGGGAGGGTCAGAGAGAGAGGGAGATACAGACTCTGAAACAGGCTCCAGGCTCTGAGCTGGCAGTCAGCACAGAGCCCGACGCGGGGCTCGAACCCACGAACCGCGAGATCATGACCTAAGCGAAAGTCGGACGCTTAACCGACTAAGCCACCCAGGCCCCCCTGCCCTTCCTCTCTTCTTACATTCTCACAGGGTGGTGTCCCCTCCCCCAGGCCCTGTTGCCAGTGGGTTTCTCTTGTGTGTCCATCTCCAGCTCATGCCCCGTGGGTTCCAGACCCTCAGGAAATGCCCACCAGCTCCTCACGGGTGACTCACCTTCAACACATCCAAAGTGGCACTCATTGTTCTTTCACCCCACCTCCCTCTTCCTCCAAAATCCCCTACTGTGGGAGACACCATTGCCATATTGCCTAAGAGAGAAATCTAAGACTCCACCAAGACTCCTCACCCCTCCTCCTTTCTACTACCTCCTCAGTCGCCAGATTTGGTGGAGTCTACTTTGCCCACATCCTGATCCTCTCTGGCCCTTCCTCTTTCTTGTTCACATCAGCCTGCATTCGCCTCTTCACATCTGAAGACTGGACCATTGCAACTGTCTCCAGCTGGCCATATGCCAGTTTGGTGTAGCGAAGCCAGACTGCCTGGGTTGGAATCCTGGCTCAACCACAGAGTGGCTGTGTAAGCCGGGAAAGGGATTAGTTTTTTTAGACTGTGTGACCTCGTGTTACCATTGAGCTTACAATTTAGAGTATGGGTATCACAGAGAGAAGTGGTTCTGCTGAATATAGAATTCAGAGATTGTGCCAATTTATGGAGTCTTCACCATGTGCTGAGCAATATGCCAAGTAAGTTTATATACATTTTTTTCAATTAATTTCATTTAATCCTGTCAGCATGTGGCATCGGGATTATTATTGATATGGAAACTGAAGCCCTCACCTAAAGTCACATAGCTGGTAAATGGGCATGTTGAGATTTCAAACAAAGTTTGTATGACTCCAATGCCATGTTCTTAACTACCATGCATCTTTTAGTGGATCATAAGTATATCCCCAAGTTTTGAGAGTATTCATAAAAAGAGTTCTATATTCCAGTGATGTGCTTAACCACAGTAGTTGGCATCTAGTTTGAGTCCATTTTCAGAGCCAGTACTAATCATCTGTATAAGTATGAATGGATTTGCAAGTTATTATGGACTGAGCTGTGTCCCCTCAAAAGTCGTATGTTGAAGCCATATTGCTGAGGGTGACTATTTGGAGATAGGGTCTTTAGCAGTAATTAAAGTGAAAGGCAGCCATAAGGGTGGAGCCCTAATCCAATAGGCTTGGTGTCCTAATAAGAGGAAGAGAGATCAGTGCCCTCTCCTGCTATGAGAGAGCATGCGAGAAGGCAGCCATCTGCAAGCCACAAAGGGAGCCTTCCATAGACACCCAACTCCGTTGGACCTTGAAGCTGGACTTCCCAGCCTCTGCAAACTGAGGAAATTAATTTCTGTGGTTTAAGCCACCCTGTCTGTGGTATTATGGCAGCCAGAGCTGACTATGACCCAAGTCAAAGAAAGCAGCTTTGAGTGAGTGCTCTGACCTTCCACTTTTGACAGGTCAAAGAACAGCTTGAATTCTGGGAATGAAATCTGGCTTCACATAAACAATGCCAGTGTCAAGCCTGTAAAAGATAGTTAATGGATTAGACAGCAGAATGGTACAGAAGTTGTGACTAAAATACCACAAGGGCACGACCCCCCCTTCCAAGGCTATAAGAAAGTGTGACGCTCCTGCGACTTTAGGAAAGTGAAGGCATAGCCCGGCTATCTGGGACTTCCACTGACTTTCAAAGCCACCATCCTACAGGAGGCTGGGACAAACAGAAGGCAGTAAGTTGACGAGGAAGTGTCGCAGACAGCCACAAAGCTCAAATCAACGGCTATCTTGGCCACTGTATGCATTATCATGAAATAAGAAAAAAGCCACTATTTGAAAACAACAACTACAACAACAAGTGATCAGAACCCCACAGTGGGTAATGTTCCATGTTCCTGTGACTACACCAAGTACCTCCTCTTGGAACAACTAAACACACGGACTGAGGTCATTCTGGTTTGTACTAACAGCCGGGTGCAGAGGGAAAGCAGCAAATGCCCTGGAGAGATTGCTTCCCTGTTGAAAGGTATATTCCTGGCAGAGAAATACCAATCATGCAAAAACAGAACAGGAAAGAGTTGAATACAGCAAAAACCATAAATCCTACCCACCACAGAGAATTGGAAAATTGAATAACCATCTGGAAAAGGAATGGTATCAAATGAGCAGCTGGGTCGTACATGGCGGCTCTTCCCCAACAGGAATGTGGTGAACAGGGAATTCACATCGGAGTCAACAAAAGCTGTGGAAGGGAAATAAGTGGCATAACTCCACGAGCTCAGTGGTAGAAAAATTCGCTCGAACAATGGTGGACGTAGCTTTCCTTGCTACAGGTGTTTAGATAAATATTCTGCTCCTACCCTCAGTTTTGTCAACTGTGTTTTAATTGGTGTAGACCCAGGGCCACTGCCCCTGGAGCCCAGAAATGTCTGTGGTGCTTGGGATAGAGATCAGAGATAAGAATTCGTGGCCTCTGGACTATGGCCTCAGGCACATACATTGTGTTTTATTAATTTGAGCCCATGCTTAAAAATAAGTAGGTGTCAGATGATAATGGGCATTTCCATTTGTTCTGGAAATTCAGAAGACTTGGCAACATTGGGCCTGTGTTCTCACAAGGCAACAGTGTGATGAAGCTTGGACACAACTGTCCCTTGTAGACAGAACATGTTCTCTCTCTGAAACCTCCTTCTGAATTGGCCCCTCCCCCTCCCATTCATAAGTTGAAGCCCCAACCCCCAAAGTGACTATATTTGGAGACAGGGTCTTTACGGAGGCTTTTAAGGTTAAAAGAGGTCATAAGGGTGGGTCCCTAATCTGATTTTTCCCTCTCCCTTTGTGTACAGGTGTATAGAGGAAAGGTCATGTACAGACACAGCAAGAAGCTAGCCAACTCCGAGCCAGGAAGAGAGGTCTAAGGGTAACCAATTCTGCTGGACCTCAAACTTGGACTTGAGTGTCCAGAACCATGAGAAAATAAATGGCTGTTGTTTGGTACTTCATTATGGCAGTTCAAGCCTCCTTATATACAGCTCATACTCCGGAGAACAGGGTTCTCTGAAAATTCCTCCCCGTGGTCCACCCTACACACCTGTCATCTGCCCACTTCTCCGAGACCATTCACTCCTCTTTCTATGCCACTGCTCTAGCTCTGACTCCAGGACCCCTTCCAGATCTGCGGCCTTCTAACTGGAACCTCCATCTTATCTCCACACCATCACTGCACCCCCTTAAAATCGAGCCACCTTATGCCTGAAAGAATGTTCCGTCTAAAGGTTAAAATGGAACCACCTCCCTCTTGCCGTTAAGCC
Source organism: Hyaena hyaena (assembly GCF_003009895.1). NCBI lineage: Eukaryota > Metazoa > Chordata > Mammalia > Carnivora > Hyaenidae > Hyaena > Hyaena hyaena. Next base: position 172,864 of record NW_024081308.1, on the reverse strand, counting down.
CTCAGGGGTCACATTGCCTCCCAGATTCTAGTGCCCTTAGCACGATGTAGGTTGCTAAGTCCTGTGCAAGAAGCAAAGCCCAGGTCATCGGCATGGACCCATGAGGGCGTTGGGACGCATCAAAGCACCCATGAAGTCCTGTGGACTGTAACAAAGCGCCAAACAAGAGGTCCAAATAGAATTCAATAGGGACACGAGGAAGTTAAACTTTTATTCTCATGGAGGATTCTGGGCACATCTCCTGGAGGAGATATAACATGGAAGATGGGACAGCCTTGGACCAGTGGGCATGGAGTAAGGAAGGGCCCTGAAAGCGCATGTGTCCTTCCTGAGCCTGTGAGTTCTCCAATGCACGTTACAGAATAAATAAGTAAATGGAGTCAGTGAGCAAGATAAATGGCTACTCAACACAACAGCAGCAGAAACAAACATTTGAGGACATGAATAGTCAGTAAATCATGCTTTTCATTCAAAGTTTTCCAGCTAAATCTATTCTAAATCCTAACAAAACCAAGAACCTTTCTCAGTTTAACTCAAATCTATACAAAACCCGATAAACAATGTCAACCTGATGCAACAATATGTGTTTTAATGTTGACATCTTTGGGTGAAAGATACAAGGTACTTTTCCCCCAAAGGATGAGTCCTTTGATTCAATGCCATTTCCAATAAGAGGTTGATATACAAGATATATTAGGCTATGAGACAATGTCTTTATTTATTTATTTATTTTTTAAATGTTTTATTTATTTCTAGGAGAGAGAGAGAGACAGCGTGAGCAGGGAAGGGTCAGAGAGAGAGGGAGTCACAGACTCTGAAATAGGCTCCAGGCTCTGAGCTGGCAGTCAGCACAGAGCCCGACGCGGGGCTCAAACCCACGAACCGTGAGATCATGACCTAAGCAAAAGTCGGACGCTTAACCGACTAAGCCACCCAGGCGCCCTGAGACAATGTCTTTAAAGAGGATGGGCATCAACACCTGTTACTAGAAGCTGGCTCTTTGGAGCACACCAACACCTTTGTTAGACATTATCTCTCAGTTCCTTTTCAAAGAATGATTGCTTATTAATTTTTATATATATCAAACATGCTCTGCTTCATATGTCTTATTTTTTAACAAATTTGTTCAACTGTACAATCACATTAAAACATTACATTGCCACCACCCTAGACCTTATTCATTTTATTCTTCTCTTATGTCTTGAGATCATAGTCCTCTCCTTTTTGAGTTATTTTAATATGATGCATTTACAAATTTTGGCTTGAGCAATTTCAAATCAATTTCTTTCCAGACAAATAGGTGTGTGGGAGCATGCTTTAAGCACTTGCATTTCTGAAATCTATTTTGCCCTCATACACAACCGATAGCTTAATGAGATATGAAATTCTATGATTACAATCACATATTTTTGGAACTCTGGAAACACTGCTCTGTCCGAGTGTAGAAGTCAGTCCTGTAGATGAGAGCTCTGCTTCTGATGTGGTTCTCTTCCCTGTTCAGGCAACCTGCTCACTTATTCAATTTTTTCTTCTCTGTTTTTCTCTCCACCCCTCAGCCCCCAATTTCATTTTATTTTAGAATTCAGATATTTCACCAGGATACAACAGCTAGGTTTGTGTTGTTTAACTCTTCATTTTTTTTTTTCAGTAAGGAAGCGCTTTCAAATTGAAGATTTAATTGTTTCTCTAAAGTTTAAATAAAGGCTGCCTTCATTTATAACCAGGTATCTTACTCAAGTCATGGAATGGGTTCTTTTCCTATGCCTAGCAGAGCACAGAAGTAAACAGTTATTTTTCTTTATTATACCACAAAATTTGGGTCAAAAGCCCACACATTACTTTTTTTGCATTAAATTTATTTTTTTAAGTTTATTTATTTATTTTGACAGAGAGAGGTAGAGAGCACGATGGGGAGGCGCAGAGAGAGAGAGATGGGGTGGGGGGAGAGAATCCCAAGCAAGCTCCGCTCTGACAGCGCAGAGCGCAATGTGAGGCTTGAACTCATAAAGGGTGAGATCATGACTTGAGCTGAAACCAAGATTCAAGGTTTAACCAACTGAGCCACCCAAGCACCCCTTACCATAAAATTTAAAAGGCATCAAGCACCATCAGGAATTCATGATTTTTAAAAATTTTAAATGATTTATTTATTTTTATTCTCCAGTAGAGTGCACAGAAAATGCTTTCCCGGTGTTAACTCGGAGAAGCACTGCTATGCTTGCTACAGCTAAAGCTTTGAGAAAATCCTAGCCCACCATGTAGTAGTTTGTTCCTTTAAAACGCTGGTGCCTTGGGGCCTGCTTTCTTGCAGGCTGTCAGCACCACGCACAGCTCTCGGGGAGCGCGCCAAGCTACCTACTCTGCTTCTGGCTCTGAAAGAGAAGCAAACGTTCCGAGAGCGCTAGGGCTGCAATTACTCAATGAAACAGAAGTGCCACATCTTCGGCTGTTAAAGTAACTTCTACAGGCCACACCCACCGACAACTCTGCCCTAATTCTGCGACTGGAATCAGAGCTTTGCGGTCACGCTAAAAGGTCTTCCAATCTCCTGCCATTTGTGCTCCTAAAGCAAAGTGCAGCGTGACTACACCGTTGCAGGAAATGAGATGCTCGCGTTAGCCATCCCTGTGGATTACAGGCTGGGGAAGTAAATCAATAGAGGGGGGAACATTCCCAGAGTAGCTCATTAATTAATAATAAATGGGCAACTGGCCCAAATCACGAGGTGTGGAAGGCAGCAAAATCAGGCGGCAATGTGTTCTCGGCCAAATCACGGAAGTAAAGACTGTAGGTGTAAAAATCGATCTAGCGGCGATGACAGCGCGACCGCCCTCCCCGCACAAGTCGGCGACCGAAGCCCACCGGGTGCGGCGTTACAGGGGCCCCGCGCGGCCGGGGCGGGGCGGGGCGCGCGCCGACGGCACCTACCCAGCAGCAGGAGCCGGTGCGTCTGCTGCAGGTCGCGCTTCTGCTCGCGGAGCATGCGGTCGATGTTCCTGCTGACCTTCCTCGCCTCCCGCTCCGCCTCGCGCTCCTCCGCGCGCAGCTGCTCCGGCCGCCGTCGCCGCTCCTTCTTCGCGGAGGCTTTGGGCCGCGCACACGCCGGACTCCCGCCGGCGCCCCGAGGGAGCGGGGTCTGGGCCGCGCATCCCCCCACCGCGGCCGGGGCCGGGGCCGGGGCCGGGGTCGGGGGTGGGGCCGGGCAGGGGCGCGCCTCCTCTGCAGACACTTCGGAGGCGGCGTGGGGGACGTCCTCCGGGTCCCCGAAGAGCAGCGGCCGCAGACTGTAGCACAGACCCATGTGGACGCTAGGGCGCGGGGCGCACGGGGCTCAGGCAGGGGCCCCCGCGGAGGGGCGGGAGGGGGCTGCACCCGGATCCAGAGCGGAGCTGCAGCCCGCAGGCTGCGGCCTGGGGGTGCGGCGGGCCCGGGCCGAGTGCCACGGCCCCTCACTGTCCCGGAGGGCCATTTTGCATTTTCCGCTGGGTTCAGGGGGTGGCGGCCGCCTGGGCAGGAGATCACCTGATAATGCGGCGACCGGGCCGCGCCGACGGGCCTCCGAGAGCCCGGCCCCCGTTACCGTAAATACCGCCTTCCGGGCCGTCCGCCGTTACCGTAAAAGCCGCCACCGGGGCCGGCCCACCGTTACCGTAAATACCGCCGCCAGGGCCGACCCTCGTTACCGTAAATACTGCAGACTTGCTGGTTCTATTGTAAATACTATTGCCGGGTCCACTCTGATTACGGTAAATATCGCCGCCTTGGCCCGGCCCCCAAGACGGTAGACACCGCCTCGCGTTCAGGTCTTCGATACCGTAAATACGGTTGCCCGAGTCCAGCATGCAGCTGCGGGCAGTGCCGCAGTGGCGGTGGCGGTGCCGTCACCACCCAGAGCTGCCATTGCAGCACTTAAAATCTGGGATAGTGGTAAAAGAGAACGCGAAGCCGGATAAAGGGATAGAGATGCTAGCTTTAGGATCTTGAACTGCCGGATGTATTTGCAGAGATCACCACACCCTGCCTCTCCTTTTTCGGCTCACTTACATTTTCCACTCATGCAGACATGTCTACACACTTTTGGTCCTTACCTTAATTCTATTATGGCTTTGGTCTCGACAGAGTCTCCTAATCAGGAGGTCCGAGACATTATTTTTAACAATTACACTTAGGAAAACATTGAAAAGGAGAACATGTATACTATTTTTATTTGGTAAGAAGAGTATTTGAAATTGCACTCTGTATACTATTTGTGGATCCACAGAATAGGGTAGAGAGGGAGAAGAGGCATATTCAGACCGAGTGCTCTTTCTCCAGGCCTCCTGTGGCTACAACCTCCTAGAAATCCCTGCTGTTTCCATTGTTTCCCCTTTAATATCCATCACCTCATAGATGGTTTGCAACAGACGAGAATTTCTGTTAACTTTTAAGAACTCTGCTATGTGGTCCTTAATTTCTAGCAAAATGACATGAAATATTACAACTGATGATTAAATATATCTAATATAAATCCCATTAATACAGCAGATTGGTCTGCTTAATGCAACACAGCATGTAACAAGTGCACACTGTACCAACCGACACATTGGTGTAAATATTACATTTGATTAAATTTTTAAAGAAGGAAATTGGGAGATCTAGATTCACATTTATTTTAGGGCCCCATTAATAAGAAATATACATGCCATGTAATGTTTTGCATCTAACATTCCCCCCAACTTTTCCAAAATCGGCTGCACTTTTAGATCTTTGGGTAGTAAGTAGCACACAGTTAAGCGTCTGACTCTTGATTTTGGCTCAGGTCATGATCTTTCAGTTTGTGAGTTCCAGACCCGCCATGGGGCTCTGTGTTGATAGCATGGAGCCTGTTTGGGATTCTCTTTTCCTCTCTCTCTCTGCCCCTCCCCTACTCATTCTCTTTCACTCTTTCAAAATAAACTTTGGGGTGCCTGGTGGCTCAGTTGGTTAAGCGTCTGTCTTTGGCTCAGGTCATAATCTCATGGTTTGTAGGTTCGAGCCCCACACCAGGCTCTCTGCTGTTAGCACAGAGCCTGCTTCAGATCCTCTGTCTCCCTCTCTCTCTGCCCCTCTGCGCTCTCACTCTCAAAAATAAACAGTAAAATTTTTTAAAAAATAAACTTTAAGAAAAATAATACTATACATACACAATGGAATATTATTCAGCCATAAAAAATAATGAGATCTTGCCATTTACAACATGGATGGATGTAGAGGGTATTATGCTAAAATAAATATAATAATATAATATAAATCAGAGAAAGACTAATACCACATGACTTCACTTATATGTGGAATTTAAGAAAGCAAATGAACAAAGAAGAAAAGAGACAAGCAACAAATCAGACTCTTAAATACAGAGAACACACTGGGGGTTGCTAGAGAAGAGGTAGTTGGTGGAGGGGATGGGTGAAATCGGTGATGGGCATTAAAGAATAAACTTACCATGATGAGCACGGAGTAGTGTAGAGAATTGTTAAATCATTATATTGTACACCTGAAACTAATATGACACTGTTGTTTTTTTTTCTTTTAAAGTAGGCTCCACAGCCAGTGCAGAGCCCAGCATGGGACTTAAACTGACAGCCCTGAGATCAAGATCCATCTGAGATCAAGAGTCAGATGCTTAACCGACTGAGCCACCCAGGCACCCCTAGATTTTAATTTTTTTATGTCTGTTCTTTTTTTGAGAAGATGTATTTTTATTTTTATTGAATTAGATAAATGATAAATAGAATTACCATTTTCCAGTTTCATTGCCAGCCTATCAGAGATTAGTTGAGCTTAGTAGTTTGAAGTGCTCAGCATTTTATGGACATCGAGTCTTTCTGATCTACAGATCTCTTCCAACTGATGGTAGCAATGGCATACTTTATTTATATTATGTTGCCCTCAGTAAAACATAGCCTTAAATCTCTTGGCAGTGCTATATTTACCTTTTCAGAAAGATATACTAAGCCTCTATCATATTCCCTTTTTTTGCACCATCGCATTATTTAAAGCTGAGACTTCAGATATGAATTTGAGTCCTGCCCTTATGTAGTCAACACTCTAGTGGTCAACAATTACCACATTATATGTAACTCTGGCTGAGCTTGTGTGTGGACATGATCCTCCTTAACCCACTGCTTAACATTTTATTGCCAAAAGAAAGAACCTTCCAACAGAAAGTTCCCAACTAGATACAAATGTGCAAAATTAGATAACTCCTCAAAGAATCTTTTTTTTTCCTTTCATAGTTTATTGTCAAGTTGGTTTCCATATAACACCCAGTGCTCATGCCTATCACCCCCTTCCCCTCTCCCCCACCCCCATCAGCCCTCAGTTTGTTCTCAGCATTCAAGAGTCTCTCATGGTTTCCCTCCCTCCCTCTCCCCAACTATTTTTCCCCTTCTTCTCCCCCATGGTCCTCCTTTAAGTTTCTCCTTATCCTCTTATATGTGGAAACATATGGTATCTGTCCTTCTCTGCCTGACTTATTTCACTCAGCATAACATCCTCGAGTTCCATCCACATTGCTACAAATGGCCAGATTTCATTCTTTCTCATTGCCATGTAGTATTCCATTGTATAGACAAACCACATCTTCTTGATCCATTCGTCCGTTGATGGACATTTAGGCTCTTTCCATGACTTGGCTATTGTTGAGAGTGCTGCTATGAACGTTGGGGTACATGTGCCCCTGTGCATCAGCACTCCTGTATCCCTTGGGTAAATTCCTAGCAATGCTATTGCTGGGTCCTAGGGGAGTTCTATTGTTAATTTTTTGAGGAAAACCTCCACACTGTTTTCCAGAGGGGCTGCACCAGTTTACATTCCCACCAAGAGTTTAGGAGGGTGCCCATTTCTCCACATCCTTGCCAGCATTTAGAGTCTCCTGATTTGTTCATTTTAGCCATTCTGACTGGCGTGAGGTGATATCTCAGTGTGGTTTTGACTTGTATTTCCCTGATGATGAGGCACGCTGAGCATCGTATCATGTGTCTGTTGGCCATCTGGATGTCCTCTTTGGAGAAGTGTCTGTTCATGTCTTCTGCCCATTTCTTCACTGGATTCTTTGTTTTTCAGGTGTGGAGTATGGTGAATTCCTTATAGATTTTGGATGCTAGCCATTTATCTGATATGTCATTTGCAACTATCTTTTCCCATTCCATCAGTTGCCTATTAGTTTTCTTGATTGTTTCCTTTGCTGTGCACAAGATTTTTATCTTGATGAGGTCCCAATAGTTCATTTTTGCTCTTGATTCCCTTGCCTTTGGGGATTTGTCAAGTAAGAAATTGCCGCAGTTGAGGCCAAGGAGGTTGGTTCCTGCTTTCTTTTCTAGGGTTTTGATGGTTTCCTGTCTCACATTCAGGTCCTTCATCCATTTTGATTTATTTTTGTGTATGGTGTGAGAAAGTGATCTAGTTTCATTCTTCTGCATGTTGCTGTCCAGCTCTCCCAGCACCATCTGTGAAAGAGGCTGTCTTTTTTCCATTGGATACTCTTTCCTGCTTTGTCAAAGCTTAGTTGGCCATCCATTTGTGGGTCCAATCCTGAGTTCTCTATTCTATTCCATTGGTCTATGTGTCTGTGTTTGTGCTGGATGCTCTTAATCCAATAAAGTACAGTGGCTTGTGACTGAGAATGAAATTACCTGTCCACGCAGTGACTCCTCAGAGGGACCCTGTGTGACACTGCCATCCTTGTTAGTAGTCAATGCTGCCATTTGGATGCTACCTGTGCAGGAGACATTTGCAACAAATGTTTGAAAAAGGTCAAATCCCCTCCAGGGAGGCTGGTGGCCCCAAGTACCTTCGCCAGCAGTTGGTCTCCTTCTGTTCCACCTCTGCACCAGCTTCCTAGGGTTCTCACCTCTCTTGCTGCTCTCTGGCCACCTGCTCTTCCTTTCGATCTACCTATGATCCCTAATAGGAATTGCCTGCTGACACTGACCAACACATTCCAGGGCCAGGGGCTCTTATCTAAGTCCCAAGAATTCTTAGAAGGGAATTCAGGTTTTTTTCCTACTTTCTTCCATACAGCCAAAGAATTTCAGAGCTTTTCAGTACTTGGTATTGGCTGCATGACCTTGGGAAGATTTTCTAATGACTGTGTGCCTTAGTTCGTAAGTGGAGCTCATCATAGTGTCTGTCTCAAGAGGTGAATAAAGTGATGCCTGGAAAGGGTTCGACACCATGTGACATACAGCAAGCTCTGCACAAATGTTAGCTATATCATCAACATGACCACCAAACACCACTACTGCCATCATCCTCACCATCATCATCATCATCTCCACCATCACCATCATCACCATGATCATCACCATCATTCTGACCATCACTGTTACCACCACCACCACCACCATCATAATCAACACCATCTCACCACCATTACTACCATCATCACCATCACCATCACCATCATCATCATCATCATCATCATCATCATCATCACCATCATCACCATTATCATTGCTAGGAACATAATCACCACCACCACCATCATCATCATCATCACATTATTACCAATTATCTAGTCCACCCTCTTCATTATTTAGGTTAGACTGTTTGGATGTTCTTAGGAACATTTCTTTTTTTCCGCATTTTAAGAATAGGTGCGTGTGCGTGCACACACACACATACACACACACACACACACACACAGGGGCAGAGAGATCGAGTGAAGGAAAGCTGATCAAAGAAAGGGGGAGGGGGGAACACAGGAGATACACCAACAGTAGAGGCACACACATGGAGATGTTTGGACAATGTCTCAGAAGGAGAGTAGGGTAAACTAGCATGTTGAAATCTGAGGCAGCAAGAACATGGTCCTGGCTTTGATCAAAGTAGCATCCTCCATCTGGCACCTTCTTAACAAGTGGCACCTCAGTACTCTTGATGTTGTCATATTCGTGTTGTAGACATGATAATGGTGATCATCAGTTCATTGGAGAGGACATAACCTCTTGTCTTTCAGGATAAATTAAACTGGTAAAAAGCCTTGGTTCCCCTTACGTAGAACATGATGTTAGTAGTTTAAATTCTACAACAGAGGCTAGAAGCAACAACATGATGGGTACAGGACGTTAGTGTTGGTGGGACTTTTACTGTGGTCTTGGAGTCACAGTGGAAGCCCCAGAACTGAGATCAATAGAGAACACTTACCCCAGTTTCTAAGACAACATGAAGCCACACTACATGTGCAGAGCTTTCTAAGAGACAGCAAAGCTGGTCCTGTGACACAATTACCCACTTCCAGTGTATATTAGAGAAGGTGAGACAGTCAAAAAGATACTGGAGGAGGGGCCACCTTGCTCCATTCTCTTTTAGGGCCAGGGTGTAGAATCCAGTGGAGGAAGGCTTCATGAGAACTGCCTTATGAGTGGGGGGCATGCCGTCTGTAAGAGTCATACTGGCCCCTGGGGCTGCTGGTACAACAGCCACTGGTGCCAAGATGGCACTTGGGAGGATCACACCTGAGTCCTGGGCTTTGTGGAGCCTACTCTCACCTGGTGAAGCATAGAAGGGGAGGATAGCTGGATTGCCAGAGAGCATAAAGAGAAGGGGGAAGCCCTCATTTCCAGAAGCTGGGCTAGGGAAGTCAAGTTACCTAGCTTCCCCATGAGCTTAGGAGTTGTTGTGATAAGTAGCCAGACCTGCAGTGTGTTGAGAACACCCAGTCAACACAGCTGCCCACCTGAGCCACAGTCATGACTGTGAGGGTCTCTGAGGGAGTAATCAATGTTCATCAGGAGACTGATTTAGTCAGGCCTGGTCATACTGCGGTGACAAATGGTCCCCAATTATGGCCACATCACAGCAGCCCCAGTCAAGTAAAGATTTATCCTTTAAGGCTGTCTTCAATCCCCACCCAGCCCTGGAGAAGTCTGAGAAGTAGCTATTAAGAGAAATCAGAGACCATGCTTCCCACTGCTTTATGATCAGCAAAATCATGATCTGGCTATATATTAGGGGAAGAACAAAGGTCAAAGTGAATGGAAAAAGGAAGTTAGATTGAAATTGATCTTTTAAGTGCCTGGAGTGAGACTCCTCTCAGGGTCACCAAGTACAGTTGTACAGGTTGCATACTGCACAAAGGTATCTGGCCAAATGGACTAGTAAAAGCTTAAACCCATGCTTAGCTCTAGTATCCAAGATCTGCATCCCAGCAAGGGGGCTGCCATCAGTTCAGAGTGAGGGGCACCCTTTGTATAGGTGACCTTTTAAAATGTACATAAAAGCATCATATTTACTAAGTGGTGGTCATTCCAGTACCTAAACATGCCTAGAAAAACCCAGGGATGCACCCACACTATCATCCAGGGCTAAGCCAGGGAGCCCTATCTAGTCCAGCAGAGTTGAAAGCCATTGGTGGGGAAAAAAGTAAATTTATATCTTGATTGAACGTCACCGGATGCAATCCAGGAAAGAACACAGTAAGAGGACACAATTCTAAAGGAGGAAAGGGAAATACGTGCAGGCTGACTAAGGAGTGGGTGGTCAGTAGGAACGAGACCTGTCCAGGGCTCCGAGGGCTGTTGTGGTATCCCCCGGATCAAAGAAGTGGGGCTTCTGTGGCTACAGACGTTTCTGCACCTGTGACGTGACTGGAACAGCAATGTTTTGTAATTCATGAGACTAGATGTGGTCCAGGCATCACGAGACTGGGGCCCAAATCTGTACTGTTCCACTCAATAACTAGCTCTGACACGGGGGCCAACCAACCAGCGTCTCCGGGTCTCGGTCCTTGCTGTCTGGAATGAAAACTAGAACCCAATGCACTCACATTCCACTTCATAACCACAGTGATCACAGCAATGACGTGGTATTTCCAGACACATGGTTCTTATCAGGTGCCAGCCCACATGATGAGCATGTTTATATATGTTACCTCGTCCCCTTATGGGCAGGTTCCCTATTCCTACCTTACTGACACAGAAATGGAGACTCTGAGAAGTTGAGCGGCTTGTTCCAAGCGTCACAGCCACAACTGGTGGAATGGAATGGGGATTTGAATTTAGTCTGAATGTAGGGTTTGTGTTTTAACGCCATGCTCCATGGTGTCTCTAAAGCTTGCAGAGCATTAGGTATCCTGTAGCAAATGGATGCTATGGGCTGGACACCGTGCTGGGTGCTTTTATCTGCAGTTCATGTCACCCTCAGGACTTGCCTTGAAATGTTAATGCCATCCACAGCATTATGTGTAGAGAAAATGAGGAGCATAGAGATCAATCGAGCTCCCAAGGTCACACAACTGGTTAGTGGATGCCCAGGATCCAATTCCAAGACTTCCTGATGCAAAAATGGGAGCTTTTCTTCTGTGCTGAGCCTCCCTCCGTAAACCCAGGGAGGCAGAGCTCAGTCTCGGCTGGCATTTGCCACCTATGGCTTTGCCCATTCAGGATCCCTGGTCTGGTCCCTGGGGAATCAGCCAGGAAGGTCTCAGGGGACCCATGCAGCCCAGGGACCAGGGTTCTGTGGTGTGTATGCAGCGGGCTGGCCCCAAAGAGACAAGAATTTACTTGTGGTTTTGGGAACGTGGCTCTTGCCACCTGAGCCCATGAAATTCTAAAGCATTCTTGACTCAACTTTTGCAGAGGGACCCATGTCCCAAAGATTTCTCCAACAGAGCTTGACATGGAGTTATTTTTGACTATAGCATGAGAACTAAGCTTGTGAAGACTTCCAACGGTTGTAGCTACAGTGAGGGAGGACCAAGCAATTGGCTCTACTTTAGTCTTAGGCAATGGCAGCATGGTCAGGCTCCTTCTCTCCAGAAGGGCCCACCCAACCTTCAGCCTCTGGTGTAGAGGCTGTATGTGCCATGGCCAGGTCTGGTTTACATGTATGCCTCTTAGATATAAGAAACCCACGTCTAGTTCTCAGGTGGCTATAGAATTCCAATACTTCCAGCTTGGTTGAAAACAGGTTGATTGTGCCCCCAGAGCCATGCTAACCAATATGGTGGCCATGAGCCATATGTAGCCATTGAGTGATTTGGATGTGCTTATTCTAATTAAGATGGATTGTGTCAGGGGCACCTGGGTGGCTCAGTTGGTTAAGCGTCTGACTTCGACTCAGGTCATGATCTCACAGTCATGAGTTCAAGCCCCGCGTCGGGCTCTGTGCTGACAGCTCAGAGCCTGGAGCCTGCTTCAGGTTCTGTGTCTCCCTCTCTCTCTGTCCCTCCCCCACTCATGCTCTGTCTCTCAAAAATAAACATTAAAAAAAGTTTTTTAAAAAAAGATGGACTGTGTCAAATAACCACTGGATTTCAAAGACTTAGTATTAAAAAAAAAGGATATCAATGTTTCATTAATAATGTTTATATTGACTATCTGTTGCAATGATCTTATTTTGTGATAGATTGGGTTAAATGTTATAATGTAATATAAAATGATATAAAAGTGAAAAATAAATTTGATCCGTTTTTCTTTTACAGTTTTTTAAATGTGGTTGTTGGAAGATGTAAAATGATGTATCCGACTCACATAATTTTTCAGAGAGCCTCACAGTGGCTTGGGCAAGAACTAAGGCTTTTAAGGACTGATGCTTGGGACAGATTTTGGGTGTTATTCCGCGATAAGGGAGCAGCTTCTGACCTGTAGAGCATGATTTATCTTTTCTTCTCCCTCCTCACTTGAGCTGGGTCCTCAGGAACTCAAGGGGATTGCTGATGAGGAGCAAAATGCACTTTGTGATGTTGCTGGATGTGGGAAGACCAGCGTGTTGATCATGTGCCATACCCCAGGCACTTTCCTCACCCTCTATTACTTAATCCTTGCAGCCATTCCGTGAGGCAGATGTGTTTGAATCCTATTCTATGGATGAAGAAGGTGGGCTCACAAAGGTCCAGCAGCATGGCCAGGCTCTGAATTCTGGAAGTGACTGGGGCAGCCCTGGGGGCTCAGCTACTCCACATCAGGGACAGCAAGGATGAGGAAGACTCCCTTGACTAGCTGGATGGTGCCTCAAGAGACCAAGAAATAAGAGGGGGCCTTGAAGCTGGCACCCCTGGGGTTATTACCTGGGTTTGTGGCTCACTGGGTGCTTTAGGTATGGCAGCTGCCTTATCATCTTTCAGGTGGGTTGAGGGACACCCCTGGTGTCCTTGGGGAGACTGGATGAGAGGAGGGAGGCAAACACGTGGGTCCTGGCAAATGGTTATCATTCACTGAGCTGATTCTTCCACGAGGGTACTTGTCCCCAGCCCGTCTCTCCGCACTTGCCCATCCATCCAGTTCCTTCACTCATCCACCCACTGCAGCCGTGTGCCAGCACCCTGTGAGATCTCAGGACCCCGCAGTCTAACAAGATGTGAGCCTGGCCCAGAGGAAGCTCACTAGCTGCCTGGGGAAATGGACATCGGGGGCAGAGCCCAAGGGCACAACCATCCCGCCTTCTGGAATCGGGCGCAACAGGAGTGCCGAGGATGTGCTCAGTCACCCTGAGCCGGGGAGGCGGTGTGTGAGCCTAGGTGGCAAGCTCACCTGACTGGTGACCCAGCTTCCCCAGGCCCAGGCTCTGCCTTGCCAGCCTCCTTCTACAGTCCAACCTCCAGCCACTTTCCAGTGGCTTCTAGCAGATTTGACAGGGGCCCCCACCTGCCTGGATTCCTGGATGTCGTACCTGTTTTAGTGTCTTAGGGCCGCCATAACAAAACCACAAATGGGGAGGGCGGCTTAAAACAAAAGAAATTTACTGTCTCCCAGTTCTGGAGGCCAGAAGTGAAAAATCAAAGTGTTGACAGTGTTCTGCTTCCAAGGAATTTGCAGAAAAGAATCCTTCCTTGCAACTTCCAGCTTTTGGCAGCAGCTGACATCCTTTGGCTTATAGAAGTGTCCTTCTTGACTCTCCCTCTGTCATCTCAGGGGCTTCTTTCCAGCACGTCTGCCTCTCCTGTTATCATGAGGACACCAGACATCTTGGGTTAAGTGTCCACCCTACTCCAGTGGGACCTCATCTTAACTGGTTACCTCTGCAATGACTATATTTCCAAATATGGTCACAATCTGAGGTTCTGGGAAGGATACCAATGGGGAGGCACTCCACAATCCAGCACACACCCCACAGAACATGTTCTACACTTAGAAGGACTCCTCATTTTCTTGTGGCTGGCCTCCACACCCACGTGCCTTCATGCATTAACACTGGTGCTGGGTCCCAGCTTGTCTTTCTGGTGGTGGAGAGGGGGGCTCTGGTGGGAAGAGAGTGGGGTCCGGGTGGAGCCTGTCAGAGCATGTCCAGCAAGCACACCAGCCAAGAGAAGGGTTCCATTGCACCGGATTCCTTCATCCGAGATGTTTTTCTTATTGAAGTTACTTAGAACACACCAGATTACCCACCAGCTTGCCACGCCAGCAAATGGAAGTGTCCTCATTTTTGCGAATCCCCTTTCAGTGTTTGCCCGAGCATTGACTATTTTGGTAGTTGTATAACACAGCGGAGATGCAAGTTTTTTTTATGGTCTCACTTTACTTTCTCTCAGAGGCATTTCCCCCATTGCGAGTCTTCATAATTATCGCTCTAAAAGCTGTATAATGTTGCATTAGGAGGATGTTCCATGATTTACTTAACTAAATGTCCAGCCGTGGTAGAATCATTGTTTCACTATTTAAATGGTGTGATTGTGAACATCTCTGGAATTTGGCTTTTTGGTTCTTATTTAAGTCTTTGAAGGATTACATTTAAAATTAAACATTGCATTTTCATTTCTTTAAATAAGAGATCTCTCTGATATCCTGACATTTCCCCAGGAATTTAGCACAGTAGATAGATTGTAATATGTAAGACTTTGCGGTTTGCCTGTTCAACTTTGCCTTTGCTTTTCCTCATCACAGTAAAAGCACACCCTCTGGGAGCCATCCTCCCTCAACATGACCTCCATGTGCTCTGGCTGGAGTCGGCCTCACCCCAGTGCCAGGGGGTGGCATGTCCAGTGCTTTTGGCCACAGAAGTTGGCCAAAGGATGGGAAAATGGTCAGGTTTATGCCAATCAAGTTGGGCCCAGGATTTCTGTAGGAATCACTGGGAGGATGGATCCTCTCTTCCTGCAGCTAGGGGGATGGAAGGCAGGAGTGCAGGCAGCCATTCTGCCACCATGAGGTAACTGTCTGGGAACAAAATAAAAAGGAAGGGAATGGACAAGATGGATGGAGAGAGAAAAAAAAAGAAAGGGGAGATGGAGGGGTGAGGAGGAGATTGGGGAGGGGTGGAGGAAGAGAGACACGGGGCCCTGAAATTGTAGATTGAGCCCCTCGATGGCAGAGATATACAAGCCATCAGATGATCTTTTCTTGCTTAAGCCCTTTTGAATTGGTGTCTCTTGTCATCAGAATAGTGCTGTTGGGTGTTCTGCATTAGTGTTTGCACACTATAGAAACTATAGTAAAACAAGACACTATTCATCTGTTGGCATGGCAGCTGGTAGGTGGCCAGTAGCTTAGAAGGAAATGAAAGCAGAATGTCTGCATGTCTCAGCAGACAGCTAGCCGGTGATGGGCCAGGGCACACACGGGAGGTGTGTCTGGAGCATTCCACACACTCACTGTGGTGGGTTCAAGGAGCACTGGACAGAGAGTCCATGGACCTGGGGCTAGGGTCAACTCTGCCGCTAACTGTGCGACCCTGAGAAAGACCCATCATGTCCCCGAGGCTCCCTTCCCTCATCTGTGAGCGATGTTAGAGCAGATTCTTCATCGCATGGGAGAGACACAGCCCTCCCAACTTCCACCCCGGCAGCCAGACTTGATCTCTTTTCAAACATACCTTCCATGTAAGATTTCATTTGAGGGAAAAAGAGCATCACCCAAACAAACGGTGCCCCTGTAAAAGCAAGCAGTTGGCAGGTGGGTGAGCTCGATGGCTGATCTCCATGGTGCCTTCCAGCTCCAAATCCCTGTGACATCAGGATTCAATTGCTTCTCTCCCCACTCTCAGTAAACATCGTGACAGGCTGCCAGGCCTCAGAGGCCAACATTTCTGCCTCCCTTCCAATGGCGGGAAGGAATTGTTCTTTCCGCCTCTGCCCTCCCCCCCCCCCATCCCCGTCGCCCTGGGCAGGTGTATCAGGTTAGATGGAGGTAGTATATTGAGCACTGGTCTTTCTCTAACAATGCAGGGGCTCTGTGCAATGAAGGAGTTGGTCAGCTTCTCAAACTCATCCCAAGACTAAGAGTCATAGGCTAGAGATGCATAGTTCAGGTAAGTGCTTTCACACCTTTCAGTGCATGGTCCCCCCATCATTCTAGCACCTTCGACCTGGCCCTCGCTTGCATTTATTCCGTCTGGAGCCTTGGCATTTGGAAGGGTGTTTGATCATCCTGGCTAAGGGGGGTCGTCTTTTTAAAATATAACAACTGCATTGAGACTGTCTTATCATGGCCTATAAGCCAACCCAAGCAAGGGCATGGCTCCATAGAATTCTCTGGTCCTTAGTTACGGGGAGAACTTTTGACGGTCACGCTGAAGACACAAGGAAATGTGTTTCATGATCTTCAGGAGTCATCACCAGACAATTTCTGGCCTGGTTTGGCATCTGCGCCCTTGACGTGGTAGCTAATGAGTTCAGGGGAGACGTATGGGGCTAAAATAAAATACTCTTGTTGGAGTGCCTTATCTCTTCCAAGGTGGCTTTACATTAATTTCCCCCAACAATTCTGTGAATGAAGCAGAGAGTGGGTAGCATGATCCCAGTTTTGCAGGGGAGAAAGGAGGACCCCAGGAAGTGACAGGGCTCCCTCAAGGTCACCCAGTGATTAAATGGTAGAGTCGGAATGGCAATCCACGTCTCTCGACTCCTGGACTTTGCTCTTTTCATTAAGCCTAAGTTTGGATTTAGCAGCTTAGTGAAATTTGAGGCACAAGGTTTTACCCACAAGGCTTTGCATTCACCTTTAATGACCAGGGAGTTTGTTGCTTGATTTACTGTCTAAAAGCAAAATAGTTAATTAAATATAAAGACAGCAAGCTTTGGTAAGGAAGGAAAAAAATCCCATGTCATTGTGTTTCTGCTAAATGAGAAAGTGCTGAGCCATCTGTCCAAGGCAGCAACCCCAAGTGGAAATTTATTGTTCTTTGGTTACCGTTTCAAAAAAACACAAAACCTAGAGGCTCTGGGTACAGCTGTACAAGGGATGTTCGATGAGGGGCAAGAGTGACACCGTTGTTCATAGGAGTTAATTTTCTTAGTCCTTTGGAAAAACAAAGCCAACCAAAACTCTGAGTATGCTCCCCGTGAATACCAAAATGAGATTAAATTCAACACCTAAAGACTTTTAATAAAGACAAAGCTGGAAGCATTCAACCGCAGGGAATTGCCAACCAAAAGCATTAGAAAATTGGAAACCGGAAACGAGACACCAGAAGCCAGGAGACATCGGGTTACCCAGGAGACTGTGGCGGTACCCAGCTTGGATGGGGAGCATCTTCTTCCTGTGTTAGGGTGAACAAAGCTGAGGCATTATCGCCCCACAGAAATCACGGCTGTCAGTCATTAATGGGCAATGCCTTCCCAACCAGAACGCCTGTATCTGCACAGCTCCGAGTGACAGGAAAGACACTTTGACAGTAATACCTTCAGCTGGCACATATAGGCGGCCTGTCTTCGATCCATCAAGGGTATGAACCACCAGAATGTTACGCTCTCTGTGTGGGTCAACAGAATAGTGATCTTTCCTCCATTGCCTTGTGAAGTTGTGTTTTCCTGAAAGATATGCTGAAGTCCTAGCGCCCTGGTAGCTGTGAAGGTGACCTGATCTGGAGACAGGGCCTTTGCAGGTGTCATCAAGTTAGGATGAAGTCATCAACCTGGACCCTGATCCAACATGACTGGTGTCCTTCAGAGGAGGGGAGGACCACGTGGAGATGGAGGGGGAGATCGGTGTGGACGGGTCTGCAAACCAAGAGCAGCCAGGAGCCACCAGCACAGAAAGATCCTGTCCTGGAGCCTTTGGAGGGAACACGGCCACTCCAACACCTTGATTTCAGACTTCTGCGTCCCAGGACTCAGAGACAGTAAATTCCTCTTGTTCCAGATGTCCTGTTTCTGGTGTTCTGTTACAGAAGCCACGTGAAACTCTCCAGGAACACCCACAAGTCCCCAGAAGTATCTCAGCTGCAGTCTTCGTGCACGGGAGGTGCTCCCCCTACATCACACGGAGTCAGGCAGGGTTAGTGTCCTGACAAGGCAGGAATCTGGGACCCAGCAGACAGCTGTGAGACCCACTGGGCCTCCCTTTCCAGGAGGCCCAAGAACACCTGCCAGACACTGTGTAGGCATCTAAGTGTCCCTAGAACATGCTCCCCCGACACTGTTCCAGGGCTCACCCCATCTCAGTCAAGCCCTTGCTCAAACATCATCTTTATGAGAGCGCTTCTCCAGTCAGCAACCAAGACGCACACCCCACGCCCCCAGCGCCCCGTCCCCTCTGTTCAAGCTTTCTTCACACTGTCTTCTTCTCTTGGTACTCCTGTGTTTCTGTTTCTGTGTCTGTGTTTCTGTCTGTTTTTGTGTCTGTTGTCTGTCTCTTCCCTGGAAAATGCTCTGTGAGCCCGTTTTCGTCACTCCTGTGCCCAGCACACATAGTACGCACTCACTACATATTCATTTGTGGAGGAAATGGATAAGTGAATGAATTCCAGCCAGAGACGCTTGGATACTTCGGGCCAAGCAGCTGTGGGTCGTCTGCGTGTATGTATGTGCTTTTGAGAACAGCGCTCCCCTCTGCTGAATGGGGGAACGTTTCCCTCTCATGTGTGAAATCTGACAATCATGGCTTTTCGCACCGACTCCCACATCCCCTAGAGAGAAGTGTGGGCCATTATAACTGAGCCACCTCTGCTTTTCAAACTGTTGATGTGGAAGGACTGAAATCTGGCTTGAACGTTGTCTTGGGGCATTTGGGCTGCAGTAATAAGAAATACGTTTGTCTCATAGTTCTGGGGACTGGAGGTCCAAGATCAAGGTGCAGGCAGACTGGTTGTCTGGTGAGAAGACCCAGTTGCTGATAGAGGGGAGAGGGGGCTTTTGAGGGTCCCTTTTATAAGGGCACTAATCCCATTCACAAGGGGTCCACCCTTGTGACCTAATCAGCTCCCAAAAGCCCAGGTCTTAATGTCGTCCCATTGGGAATTAGGATGGAGTGTGTCCTGACTTCAAACACATGTACTGACTTCATTCACTCATTCACCTTATGCAAGACACCAGAGAGGCTCAGGCTCCTTCCTTAATGAGCTCACAGTCTGGAGGCAGAGAGAAGCCTTGTCTCAACCAATAAGAAAACAAAGCAGGGAGGAGGCAGCTTCCTGAGTGTGGAGTCTGCTCTGTCACATGGGGCACATGCTCAGAAGAGCCCAGGATGGCTTCATGCTCTGCTGCTGCCATTTTGAAATTGTTTTCTCTTTCCTCCTGCGTTTTGTAAGCGAAGTCTGTTGGGACAGGAGAGCGTGAGCATGAGCGGAGGACATGCATGCAGTTGGCGTGACGAGCGTGGTTTCCTGCTGTCCATGTGCATGGAGCATTCTTGCTGCCCTCGCAGGCCAGGAATCACAAAGCTGCCCTGCCCGTGACGCACGCACGATGAGCCGTGACACACAGATGGTGTTGCAGTCACTCCACATACGAGTTAATGCTCTTGTCTTTGGATTTACAACCGGCATTGCACACTGTCAACAGTACTGGTAAAACTCATGCTAGTCATTTCAATAATGACTTAATAACATCTTAATTGTTATTTACTTAAAAGACATTAACTAGGAGTGCCTGGGTGGCCCAGTCTGTTAAGCATCTGACTCTTTGTTGCAGCTCAGGTCATGATCTCACAGTTTGTGAGTTTGAGCCCCACATCTGGCTCCATGCTGGCAGCACGGAGCCTGCCTGGGATTCCCTCTGTTCCTCCCCTTCTTGCTCTCTCTCTCCCTCTCTCTCAAAATAAATAAACAAACAAAAGAAATTAAAAAGACATGAAAAAGAAAATGAAAAACACCATGGCAGTCCAGAGAGACACTGGGGGAAGTGGGGGCGGGGTCTTGTGTTGGTACCTTTAAAGATAATTTTGGCTACTTTTGAACAAGGCCCATCATTTTCATTGAGTCTTGGGCCCTGGAAAATATGCAACCAGCCCTGGAAGGAAGGAATTGATTCCTTTAAAGAGGAGCAAATACAGACCCATGGGAGTTCAGAAGAGGAAGTTTATATCCACTTGGGGCAAATCAAGGAGGAACTGGCTTTGAGTGGTCTTGGCCACATCACAGAGGGCACAGGGGGGTCTACTGTGCCCTCCTGTGCTCACTTGAAGAAAGTTGGTTCAGTAATGAGTGAGGGGCCCCGCTGAGAGAAGGCCTGAGAATTCTCAGCTTTGGGTGATGTCAGGACAAACTTTGACCTTCTTTAGAATTTTGAGGCCCATATGGTCTGGGTGCGCAGAAGGGAGAGGTGGCCTCAGTAGCCTTGATCACTAGTTGTCACACCTGGGCCTACCCTGTGGCCACACCTCAGCCTGACCTTGTGGTCACACCTGGGGCTCACCTTGTGGTTCCATCTGGAACTGGCCTTGTGGTCACACCTGGGGCAGGCATGGGATCATACCTTGGACTGGTCTTGAGGTCCCACCTTGGACGGGCCTTGTGGTCACACCTTGGGCTGACCTTGTTCATCAGCCATCCATGCTGCCCTCTGGAGACACCACTGTCATGGAGGGAGAAGCATCAAGACAAGCTGCTGGGCTGGCCAGTATATCCCGGTGCCGCTTTCCGTAACAGCGGAGGGAGAAGAATCAGGCACACACAAGTCAGCTGTAAAAGAGAAAGGGAGCAGGAGATGACAGCTTAGAACGGCTGTCACCCTGAACAACTATGCAGTCCCATATTTATTGAGAATATGATAGTTAATTAGTGCCAGGATTGTTTTTAGTGATGAGTATGATTTCATGAGAAAAACAGAACTTGCTCAGGCAGGCACATTATGGTTGGTCAGGCATAGTTAAGAAGTTTCATCTGAACAGGTGGCCTCTGAGGAAGTGGAGAAGTGGACACAGAAGAAGCAGGCACGTTCCGCCCAGGGCGGGTCAGGTGTTCAGGGCTGCCCAGCTCCCGGGTCATAAATCAGCCGCTTTCCCAGACACACATCACAATGTGGATTTTCTTAGAGCTGTATCAATCATTTATTAATCATTATATAGTTTTGTGTACTGTTTTTCTCTATAACTACATTTTATGGGTCACATTGTTCTGAGGGGTTACCACAGACCATGGGGGAAGGGAAGGGGAAAAATAGGTGGGGAGAAGGAGGGAGGCAAACCATGAGAGACTCTTGAATGCTGAGAACAAACTGAGGGCTGCTGGGGGTGGGGGAGGGGAAGGGGGGTGATGGTCATGGAGGAGGGCACTTGTTGGGATGAGCACTGGGTGTTATATGGAAACCAACTTCACAATAAACTATAAAAGAAAAAAATTTTGAAAAAAAAACAAACAAAAAAATGCAAACCATCGTCTGAGGTTTTAGTGAGTGGTAATCACTAGTCACAGATCACCACAGCAAATACAAGAATAATTAAAAATGTTGAAATATTGAGAGAATCACCAAGATATGACGCAGAGACACAAAGTCAGCAAGTGCTGTTGGAAAAATGGTGCAGATAGACTTGCTGGACAGAAGGTTGCTACAGACCTTCAAGTTGTAAAACACACAGTATCTATAAAGCACAGTAAAGTGAAGTGCAATAAAACAAGGTATGCCTATAGTGATTAATATACCAATGGGGTGTGCACAGTGGCTTGTTGGAATTCCAGGAGAAAATAAAAAGACATCTATAGGGGCATCTGGGTGGCTCAGCAGGTTAGGAGTCTGACTTCGGCTCAGGTCATGATCTCACAGTCCATGGATTCAAGCACTGTGTCAGGCTTTGTGCTGACAGCTCAGAGCCTGGAGCCTGCTTCAGATTCTGTGTCTCCCTCTCTCTCTACCCCTCCACCTCTCTCTCTCTCTCAAAAATAAATGTAAAAACAATAAAAAATACATTTTTAAAAATTTGTGTTTTATATCTCGATTCCTTTAATATCAGTTGTGTGTGTGTGTATGTGTTGTAATAATCATGATATTTTAGTATGACTGATAACAGGCATGTATTAAAGTTTTTAATTGAAATAATTTTTCACTGACTGGGTGAACAAAATGACTGAAAGACATTGATTTAGAGGATATTCGGTCAGCTATGCCATTTGGGCATCTCTTTGCTAGTCACTCTGGGAGACCCAGGAAGTGGGTGGGGCTTTCCTGGGCTGTTGGGGGTGGGTTTCTTGTGGGAAGCAGAAATGGCCTGTGGTTCTGGTTGCTGGTCCCTGAACAGAGACTAGTCTGCTGCTCACAGCCACAAACTGATGTCATGAGGACTGTCCCCAAACTGCTGGAGGTAGAACAGAGATCAGGGGAGCTTTTACCCTAAGCTCACCTGAATCCACATGTTCAATACCTTGTGTTTTTATTTGTTTCAAATTTTTATTTAAATTCTAGTTAGTTAACGTATAGTGTAATATTGGTTTCAGGAGTAGAATTTAGTGATTCATCACTTACATATGACACCCAGTGCTCATCACAACAAGTGTCCTCCTTAATATCTATCACCTATTTAGCCACTTTCCCTCCAGCAACCCTCAGTTTATTCTTTATCATTAAGAGTCTCTTATGGTTTGCCTCCCTCTCTCTTTTTCTTTGCCTTCCCCTACATTCATCTGTTTTCTTTCTTAAGTTCTACATATGAGCACCCCAATATTTATAGCAGCATTATCAACAATAGTCAAAGTATGGAAAGAGCCCAAATTTCCATCAACTGATGAAGGAAAATGTACACACACACACACACACACACACACACACAGAGGAATATTACTCAACCATAAAAAGAATGGAATCTTGCCATTTGTAATGATGTGAATGGAGGTCTAGTGTATTATGCTAAGTGGAGTAGCTCATATCTTACAAGCAATTTTGATGCCCCCTTAAAACACCCACAAGTAGCCAATTTAATTTCTAATAATAAGGCCAGTAGTATTTCCTACACAATGTAGCCTTTTGTTTTAAAATAGTACCCCAAATGTTTCAACAATATCCTACAGTTGGGGAATAGATGAATAAAGTGAGGCATAAAGAAGTAAAGTCACTCACATCAAAGGACATTTATGGAAATGGACTTATATTCTTGATATTCTTTATATTTAAACTCAGCTGAGAAAGCAACAATTAGAAAACTAAAAACAACGACCAAACTCTAGAGCTCCAAGAAGGAGGAAATCAAGAAATAAAGTGAGGACATAATTACCATACTTTCCTTTAATGATTGATAAAACAACAATGCAATGTAAAATGAGATGTTTTCCTGCAATTTCATTTGCCTGTTCCAAGATTATCAGGTTGAATTGTGCTTAACTTAAGCACAGCATTCATAAAATGAGGTATTAAATGATTACCAGTCTTCAAATGTAACCACTGTAAACATTTAGCCATGATTATTCAGGATATGATGAAAATAACCATTGAACAATGAAACAGACAGGAAGCATTTTGACAACGTAATGAAACCTGGAATGCTGCACAACTTTCAAATCTCTTAGCTTCATAAACAGAACTAGTCATCTTGCATCTCAGACTACATTTCTGTTGTGAGTCAATAAAATGCCAGGACCAGATAAACCTCTGGCTCATCATCCACGGCATGAACATATTGGATAATATGTGTATGTATGTGTGTTTTGGAAGAGTGTGTGTGTTAAGTGTCTGATTGCTTCCTGCCTCTAGAGCAACGCCTGGCACATAGTGAGCACTCAGGAAGCATTTGTTGCTTATCATCTACAGTGCCATCTGTGTGTGACACATCATCTTTCGGAGTCTCCTCTTTTTGTTTAGTCTTATTTTTATTGAAGTCATATATACATACTTTAGAGGGAAATTGTTCTCTAATTTATGAAAAGTGGCTTTCCTTTGCCAATCTTCCCACCCATTTCTGGCTCTCAGGAGGCAACCAATTTCAACTTTCTTAGCTCTTTTAAAAATATTTATCTTGTTCTTGTAATTTACAGATTTCCACTGCTACTCCTTGATTGTTCAATTTCAGGCACAGTCTGTGGGCTTCCCATAAGGGAAGATGGGACTTCAGCTCTTGAGAACACCCCCTGCTTGCTCTCTCCACTCCTCACATTGACTCTTCTAAAAACAAATGTTGACGTGTAATTGACATGTAACTTTCATTATGTGTACAACATAATGATTTGAAATTTGTATATATATTCCAAAATGATCACCACAGGAAGTCTGGTTAATATCTGTCACCATACACAGCTACAATTTTTTCCTTGTAATGAGAACTTTTGAGATTTACTCTCTTAGCAACTTACAAATGTGCAACACAGTATTACTAACTACAGGCACTATGCTGCATACCACTTCCCCAGGACTTTTGTACCTTTGACTTCCTTCACCCATTTCGCCCCCCACCCTCTAATACCCACCTCTGGCAACCACCAATCTGTTCCCTGTATCTGTGAGTTGCATTTCCTTTTTGTTTTCTGTTGTGTTTTTTTGAGATTTCACATATAATTAGTATCATACAGTATTTGTCTTTCGCTGACTTATTTCATTTAGCATAGAGCCCTCAAAGTCCACCCTTGTTGCTGCACATGGTAGGATTTCTTTTTCTTATGGTGGAATAATATCCCATATTATTTATCCATTCATCCATCCATGGACACTTAGACTGCTTCCCTGTCTTGGCCATTGTAAATAATTCTGCAACAAGCAGAATATATTTTCACCATTTTTCATGCCCTCTCAAAAATCCCATAGTATTTTATTAAAATGTAGCTCAGTATTTAGCATTTACATCATTATGACTAGGTAAATTCTCTTTGCATTTGAGCCACTTAACTATATTATTACCACTTTTCCATTTCTGTAGGGTGTCATGTTTCCTCTAGAGTGCTTAATCCTCTGTCTACTCTGTTTTCCTACATTCTCATCACTATTTCAACTCTACCTCCTGCCCACCTCTCCCCGCCATTGTAGGAATCACCTCTGAACATATTCAAACATATTAGTATTATCAATTCCATTATTTGCTTCCATCTAGACTGATTGCTCTCTCTCTCAGCCTGGGTCCTGCTAGGGCTCTCCCTTTGCTAGGAAATTCCTCAGCCCAGGTATTATTTCACCTCTTTTCTTTTAGCCTCTCCTCTCCTCCCCTATTTTATTGAATAATATTTAAAAACAAAAATTAAATTATTATATAACATTTCATCATTTACACATACATTTATTTTTTTTTAATTTATTTGAGAGAGAGAGAGAGTACATGTGAGTAGGGGAGAGGGACAGAGGGAGAGAGAGAATCTTAATAAGCAGGCTCCACACTTGGCGTGGATGTAGGGCTCGATCCTACAACCCTGGGATCATGACCTGAGCTGAAATCAAGAGTCGGATGCTCAACTGATTGAGCCACCCAGGTGCCCCAACGGACATTATTTTTCTTGATCATTCTGATTTTTTTCCTTAGGAAATGTTGCTAGAAGCAGTGTTACTGGTTGAAATGAATTAACTTTAAAAAAACCTATTTTTTTAGAGGAGTTGTGGATTCAAAACAAAGCTGAGCAGAAAGTACAGAGATTTCCCATAGATCCTCTGCTCCCATGCATGGGTAGCCTCCCCATTACTGACATCTTAATTAGAGTGATGCATTTGTTACAACTGGTACACCTACTTTGACACATTATTATCACCTATATGTTACAGTTTACACTGTGGTTCATTTTTAGTGCTGTACTTTAGTGGACTTTAATATGTATATCAACATGTACCCACCACTAAGTACCATATAGAATAGTTTCTATGTCCTCAAATTTCTCTGTGCTTCTCTATTTATTTTTTTCTTTCCCTCAATTGTTGGCAACTGCTATCATTTTACTGACTGTAGTTTTACTTTTACCAAAATGTCATATAGATGGAATCATACGGAATCATACAGTGTGTTGGCTTTTCAGATGGGCTTTTTCGCTTAGAAATACACATTTAAGTTTCCTTCATGTCTTTTCATGACTTGATAGCTCATTTCTTTTTAGCACTGGATAATATCCCATTGTCTAGATGTACCAATTTATTTATCCATTCACTTAGTTGTTTCCAAATTTTTGGTCATTATAAATAAAGCTGCTTTATCAACATCTGTGTGCAGGTCTTTGTGTGGCCATGTTTTCAAGTCCTTTGGGTAAAAATACCAGAGCAAGATTGCTAAATTGTATGATATCACCTGTCTTTTATGTAGGATTCCCTATTTTCTTGCTGCTATGAATTTCTCTTTCTTGCTTTACTTCCTCTATTTTGTAGAAAACATTTAGTAATAGTGTTTTTAGAAAGATACCTTGGAGGTAAACTTGCTGAGCACCTGTACATCTAAAAATGCCTCTTCACCATGCTTAATTGCTAGTTTGGCTGGATACAGAATTCCATATATGAAATATTTTTCTCTTAGAATACTTAAGGCATGCAGTTTATTTTGTTTTTAATTTAATGTATTTGGTATTAAGAGAGAGAGAGAGAGAGAGAGAGGAGGAACAGAGAGAACAAGAGAGAGAGAATCCCAACCAGGCTCTGCAATGTCATCTCAGAGCCTGACACTGGGCTCCATCTCACGAACTGTGAGATCATGACCTGAGTCAAAATCAACAGTCCAACGCTTAACGACTAAACCACCCAGACACCCCATTCCTCTTTTTCCCCCCAGCTATTTGTCTTTTTGCTTTACATTTTGTGTGATTTTTAACTTTATATCCTAAAAATTCATTGCTGTGTAAATAAATACACAGATACATAGAGATGTAACTCACATGTCCTAAAATTTAGCCTTTTAAATTATATAATTCAGTGGGGGTTTTTTCTATTATATTCACAAAATTATAAAACCATCACCTCTTTATGATTCTAGAACATTTTCATCATCCCCCAAAGAAACTTGTATGTATTAGAGGTCGGTCCCTGCTCCTCTGTCCTCCCAGCTTCTGGCAGCCACTACTCATCTCCTGCCTAACTCTATGGATTTGCCCATTCTGGATGTTGCATATGAATAGAATCATATAATACATGGCCTTTTATGTGGGTTCCTTTTACTTAGCATTCTGTTTTCAAGATTCATCCATGTATCATTACTTCATTCCACCCATTGTACATCACATTTTAGTTATCCATCAGTTGATGGACACTTGGCTTATTTTCACTTTTTGGCTCTTGTGAATAACACTGTGATGAATATTGTGAATAACACTGTTATGAATAACACCTTTCGTGTGGACACATGTCTTCATTTCTCTTGGGATTTGCTGGTCATATGGTGACTCTGTGTTTAACTTTTTGAGGAACTGCCAAACCGGGTTTTACAGTGGCTGCCCCATTTTGCACTCTTACCAGTAATATATGAAAGTCCTTATTTCTCCACATGTTTTTTTCTTTTTTGAAGTTTATTTTTGAGAGGGAGAGAGAGAGAGAAAGACAGAGAGAGCAGAGAGAGAATCCCAAGCAGCCTCTGCACTGTCGGCAATGAGCCTGATGTGGGGCTCCAGCTCACGATCTGTGAGATCATGACCCGAGCCAGAGTCAAGAGTCGGATGCTTAACTGACTGAACCACCCAAGGCCCCTTTCCACACTCTTACCCACACTTGTTATTTTGTTCGTCTTTTTGTTTATAACCATCCTAGTGTGTGTATAGTGGTATCTCATTGTGGTTTTAATTTGCATTTTCCTAAGAGCTAGTGATGGTAAGTCAATGATGTCAATTGATTTTGAAAGTCTGTTGTCAAACTGATTTCCCAACAGCATTTTTTCTTTGGTTGTCATTTAGATATGTATATAAAACATGAAACCATCTTGTCTCTGTTTACTGGGGACATACTTTTCCTTTCCTCTGTGAGCACATTAATGAGAATATTTCAAAGTTTTTTTATTCTTTTTTTTAAAAAGTTTTTATTTTGAGAGAGAGAGAGAGAGAGAGAGAGAGTGCAAGCAGGGGGAGGAGCAGAGAGAGAAGGAGAGAAAGAGAATCCCAAGCAGGCTCCATGCTGTCAGCACAGAGCATGATGCAGGGTTTGATCCCACAAACCATGAGATAATGACTGGAGCTGAAATCAAGAGTTGGAGGCTTCACTGACTGAGTTACCCAGGTGTCCCCACAGTTTTCTTATTCTTGAATTTCTTTTTTCCAAGTGTCTCTTCATATGTTTGTCTTAGCGTCTTTGATTCTATACATTTTCCTCCAAATGACCTGGTCACCCTTTCAACTTAAAAGTGTGTTGGAATCTCCGTGCACATGCGCATTTCTGGATGCCTGTGCTGTCTTCCCTGCAGGGTGATGTGGCTGGAATGTTTTATGGGGGTTGGTGGGCGGCGGCAGGGAGTTCCCAGTTAAGTATTGTCAGGACTTTTCTCCTGGAGGATTAGATTCTCCAGAAGTTTCCTACATGTTTTTCACAGAGGGCCTAAGCTTGAGTGTGGCTCCTGGCATTGTGACAGCTGAGTGGAGAATCTTATCAGTCAGTGTGTGAACTTTCAGTTAATTTCCTTATTTTCAGTTCCATAATCCATTGTTCAGCAGTCCCCAGGTTGGACGTCCTGATTTACCCTCTGCAAAGAACAAGGTTCGAGGCCTCTGTCAGGAGGGTAGGGCAGTCGTTCAGCTGTATGGAGTGGGGGAGGGTATTTGGGGATCTCACTGCTTTTTTGTTTTTAATTTCTTTTAATGTTTATTTTTGAGAGCGAGAGAGGAAAAGAGAGAGAGAGCACGCAAGCAGGGGAGGGTCAGAGAGAGAGGGAGACACAGAATCCAAAGCAGGCTCCAGGCTCTGAGCTGTCAGCACAGAGCCTGGTTCAGCACTCAAACCCACAAGCTGTGAGATCATGGCCTGGGCTGAAGTTGGGACACACAACCGACTGAGCCACCGAGGCCTTCCAAGGGTCTTACTGCTTTTTAAAAACTTTTTAGCACCAAGATTACCCTCGTTTCTAGATTTATGTTCATGTCTGTTATGTTCCTGAGTCTTTGGGAGCCTCATGACATCAGTCAGGTGCTTGTCCTGATTTCCCACTGCTACCTTAGGGTACAGCTTTCGGCGAGCTGATCCCTCTGATCTGGCTTCCAAAGTTTGTCTTCTTCACTTTCACTATCTTGTTCTTTTTAGTTTTATTTCAGTTAGTGGGGTTTAGGGAGGCAGCAGATGTTAAGAACATCAAAATATAGATAAAAATGAGCAAGTATCAAATTCTCTGTGCACACAACACACACATATAATGCTTTGACATAAAGGACACCTTCCTGCGGCTCCATTTTTCGAAAAGACTTTCTCACCTGGCAATACCAGTCAGACCCAGCCTGCTCCTTTTAACTTCAGTGGAGAACTCAGTCAGGGATAGCTTTTGTCTTGACACCAAAATCATGGCTATGTGGCTAGTCTGGTTCACCCAGCAATAGTACAATAGCCTATGTGTAAATGATATTCAGATTTATGAAACAGTGACCTTAGGCCCACCTACAGCTGGCTATTCTGTGGATTAACACAGATGCAGTGTGTTCAATAAACATTTACTGCCGACCACCCCAAGGAGGTCTTGAATTAGGGGCTCAAGGTGATGAGGAAGCAGGCAGGAGAAGACTTTTCTACGTTAAAGATAGTCCTTCATAGTCCTGCTTTGTGTGAGAATGATGATGTCTGAGATCTTGTTTCCTTTCACCAAGAAATTAGAAAACAATGCACAGAAGCCTCATCTTCTCCTGGACGAAGACATAAACCCATTTTCATTGATACCTGTTTCCTCTCTGCTATCAAACTCTTTCTGCGTCTGCTCCTTTCTCATTCCCACTGGCCTTTCTTTCCCATGGTTACTGCCTCTCTCTCCTGCATCTCACATGTCTTGCTTCCTACTCAATCATCCTCAGTAGGAATTCAGGTCCAATTCATTCCTTGACCTCACTCTTTCTGGTACCTGTGCCCCCTGTCCACCGAAGTAAGCTCTGGTCAGCGTCGGCAGGGTCAACATGGAGCTCAGCTACATTTGATACAGTTCTTGGGATCCGTCTTCTCTCATCTTTTGTGACTGCTCTCTCCCAATTTCCTTCTCTTTCTGCTCCATCTCACTCTCCTTTGCTATCCCTACTTCTGTTTACCTAATCTCTAAGTGGTATCAGTGCTCAGGTTCAGCCCTTTCTCTCTTCCCAGGTCATGGTTGAAATTCGGCCCATGGTTTGAATCTTCCCTCCATGTTCGTGACCCCAAATTTCTACTGCTAGCTCACACCTTTTCCTGAGGTCCAGGCTCCAATACTTAATAAACTACTCAGCAACTCCATTTGCGTATCTAATAGTCAACTTATTTTAACATGTGCAAAATGGAGCTCATCCTCCTGCCCACAAACGGATTCCTTTTTCTGTCTACCCCAACTCAGGATGCCTCCTCTGTCCCTCTACTTCATGCGCCACATTGGTCTGTGATCAAGCCCCGTCACTTCTATCTTCACGTGTACCTCAGATACCTCTGTCTCCACTACCTGCAATTGCCTTCTTTCAGTTGGTTTTCTGTAGGAGCCTAATCAAAATGACTTCCTGGCTTCCACTATAAAGTGGCGGCAGCAATCATTGAAAGACATAAATCCAATGATGTCACTCTGTTTCTAATAAGTCTTCAGTGGTTTCCCTTTGCATTGAGAGTAAAGCTCCCACCTCCTTGCCCTAACTTCTGTGCCTTGCATGATCTGGTTTCTGCCTGAGTCTTCTGCTACTTCCCCATAACATGCACAGGTCCACTGTATCTGGCTTTCTGTTCCTCCAACACTGAGTTCATGCTGCCCAGGGCCTTTGCAACTGCCCTTCCTCTGCATAGACAGCGTTCCCAGGCAACTATTAGCTAAAATAGTTGAATGGCCAAGAGTAAGGAACAGGATCTGAATGTGGGCTCTGT
Organism: Hyaena hyaena; assembly: GCF_003009895.1. Taxonomy (NCBI): domain Eukaryota; kingdom Metazoa; phylum Chordata; class Mammalia; order Carnivora; family Hyaenidae; genus Hyaena; species Hyaena hyaena. The sequence continues at coordinate 141,882 of NW_024081308.1, read as the reverse complement.
GGGAGGAGGAAGCTAGTTTTTCTAATTCTCTGTATCCCCTGGGTCTAGGTCAGTGTATGAATGAACTAAAGTTGTTTTAACCATGGTGTCTCAAAGGAAGAAGAGACAGGGCAAAGCACAGAGAGGCATTCAGAAAGAAAGTGGGATGCCCTTACCCCTGTCCCTTCTCACTTCCCATCCCCAGGGTAGACTCTCTGCACATGGGGAAGGAGAGACAGAGGAGTTATTAGAAGTGTCCTGCTTTCTGGCTGCAATTCTGGGATGTCCGCAGAACCCAGAGGGACAGAATTACTGGGTTGTGCTGCAGTTTGAAAATAGGGTCACAGGCAGCCTTGTCTCTATGTCAGGACAGTTTCCAACAGAGTTGGCAGACCCAAGGGACCAGGTGGCCACACCTGAGGAAAGTCTCTGAGGGCACTCCGGGGCAGGCAGCCACCATGCCTGAAACCACATCACGACATTTATTCACCATAACATGGACAAAAATGGGGGGTGGGGATGGAAAGGTGGCATGAGGCTGGTCCTCCTGGCTTGTGAGAGCACTTTGTGGGGCTCATTCCGGCCCACCACCTAGTGACATCATATTGGGAGGTTGGGATTGGCCAGGATGGGTGTATTTATATCATGGAAAAGAGCAAATGCTAGAGATCAAGACCTTTGCTTTCTCTTTTCCCTGGACATCCTGGTTTACTAGTATTCCACTGGGAACAAACCAGTAATTGACTAAGGAATTCATTCAGTCTGGGTCAAATGAGGTCTCCAAGTGGAAATTTGATTGGGCTGTAGGAAAATACCTGTAATTCTTTGCATGTATGTGATAGCAATTTATTTTTCATTTTGCTGGCAGGTGTTTTAGGTGGGGTTCCCTGGCGACGGACCCTGTGACAGAGATTTGGATGCAAGTGATTTGTTAGGCAGGTCTCTCAGGGGAAGCTGGCTACAGAGCAGGGGAAGTGAGGTAGGAAGGAGCCAGGCCAGGTGGGATTTTACGGGAGAGTTCAGCTTTGGCCTGATCCTGAGGGAAGCCCTGGAGCCTATGTCACACTGAAGTGTTTTCCTGCCTCAGGTATGGGGGGCTTTCCCACACCTCAGTGATCAGCCACTGGCCGTGAACTGCTCAGATGCCACACATTCCCAGGTACTTCCAGCAATCAGCATGTCTCATGAAGCCATTCCAGTAGCCCAAAGGTCGTCTTCTAAAGAAGGTTACAGGAGCAGAAGCTGGGGACAGGCTCATGCCCTGAGGATAGAGTCAGAGCAGCAGAGCACCTCCTCTAGGGTAGAACCTGGAAGATGTGACTGACACTCTTTGGTTCTTGGTCCATGAATATCACTGGTCTGTACAAGGTCCCTATATCATTTTTCCTGCTTTACCCCCAACGCCCACACTTCCATGTGCCTCATAGGTACCCACTTTAATGTGTTGGATGGAGATGAATAGCAATTACAACATGTAGACACATAGCATGTTTGAAGATTATAGGTTTACCCAAAGCACCTGTGTGTGTGTGTGTTGGGGAGCTGCAGTAGCACAGGTAGGTTTTGGTTTTAGGAAGGGACCACATGGTCCCAGAGTGGAGAAGAAGCAAGGCAAAGAGCCTCTCCCTAGGAATATAGGAAATGTATCCTGCTGCAAAAGTTGGCCCAGGGGACTCTGGGATGAGCCTGGGAAGCCTGCATTGTGGCGGGTCTGTGGAGTATGGCATGCTTTGGCAGAATTCTGACAGCTGTCAAGAATGGGCATGGTAAGGGAATATTCATGGCTGTGCTCTCTGTGGAAGCTAGGACGGCTCTGGTCCACAGTAGAATAACTGTTCATAACAAAGGCACTCCTAGCCTATAGCAGCCAGCTGTAGGGAACCAGGACTGGAGAGACACAGGAAGGTTCCCTGTCCCCGTGCACCACAGCACTACTACCTGATGGACTGCGTGGTCCCAGGAATCAAGTCAGACTCCCAGGAGGAGCTCAAGAAGAACTGGGCCCCTGGAATCAAACAGATATTCAGCTCACTCTTAGTGTAGTGGTTCCCAGGAGTGGCTGGTGACAAAGAAGTCTCAAGAGTGAGAGTGGGTGACACGTGTAGGAGCTTAATTCTATTCCTTAAGAGATAGTTTATTGTGTTAGCAACAAGACTCAGTTCAAAACCTATTTGGTGGCAGCTCTGGTCTACCATCCACCTCTCCTAGGTGGACTTGGCGTCCGGTTGGCCTTACTTGTGGGACATGGTCCCCCCTCCACTGGTGCAGGGGGCTCTGACCGGCACATCCCTACCATGTGACTCCTTCTCTCCTACATGCCTAATGGGCTGAGTAGAGCCTTAACTTTGGATGAATCAATGACAACGTAAAAAATTAGTATCAAGAAAGTTGGTCAGTCTCTGTTTTGATGTGTAATGTGCTGACTCAGGGCAGCCAAGGGGACCTGTAATCAGAGGAAGCCTGTCTGCAGAGAGAAAAGGACATAACAAACGTTCAGAGAGGACCCCAGGTAAGACTGGAGAATGCTGAGGGCTTCTCAGAGGTTGTTTCCAGGACCTGTTAGGAGGTCCAGGTGTGATTTTGGCTTGGGGATTCTTGGAGACAGACCACTGTCTGTGCAATGAAAGCCCTCTTTCTTGTCTCTCTGATGTTCTCTATTTGAGAATGTCCTCCTCATCCCTTAGAAAAGCCTCCCAGACCTTTCTAGGTTGGGTCTGCTGCTCCCCTTCAGTGTTACCACAAAACAGTCTGTTTCCTGCCAGACTCAGAACTCCTTAAAGGACCCTAAATTCTTTAATTCATCTTCGTAGCCCGACTGTACTCTCGAGTTTGGCAATACGAGGAACTCAAAACAGAGTTTTAAAACAGAGTACTTGACCGATTAAGTGGCCCAAGGGATGTCCCAGGATGAGGACAAAATGTATCCATTGCTTTTGACAATGAGCAGTCACTGGTGTCTTTGACAGAAGCTGGTGTTGGTCACGTGGTTAAGGAGGCCAGGATGCAGTGGATTTGAGAGCTGTCAGGAGAGGCGCAAGGAATGAGAGAACAAACTGAGCAAAAATTTCAAGAAAATTGGCCACGTGGGGAACAGAATGGAGTACCCGGGTGAGGGTGGAGAGTAAATGACAGAGATGACTCAGAGGTGAGCCCGGCCTAGGAAAGTTGCGGGCATCCGGCGCTGAGTGCGGCTACCCAGCCACCCCAGTTCTGACTGTGCAAAATTTGAAATGATAGATTTCTGGACACTGAGTCCAGACGTCACGACCTTGGTTGGCGTTGGGGCCAGAACAACGCCCCACACCATTGGATTCCTTTTTTAAGAAATAGTTTTTGTCTGATTCTGGGTCTCTGACAAAAGTATTTAGGTGTGATTTCAAAAGGCTCGAGGTTCGGATGGAGACAACCACCAGCTTGGCACTGTTGGGAATGTCTCAGGAAGTGAGCTAGTCTGGGGCGGGTCAGTCCCGGGTGCGGGCGGTGCCCAGTGGGGGGCGTGAGGACCCAGAGGAGGTTCTGAGTCAGTGGCAGTTGCTTGCAAGTGGTTGATGGGCGGGGCAGCAGTTGGAACCCCAAGGCAGTTAGGAGCCGGGGTTCCAAGCGCAGAAACAGCTTGCTCAGAGCCAGTGCGGAGCTGGTCCGGGCAGAGGCAGAGGGAAGAGGTTGACTCCTCCCTCTCTGTCCTTTACAGTCTTTGAGCCACGGTTTGGTGTTTCAAGGGGCTGAGGATGAGCGGGGCTGCAGGGGTGGGGGTGGGAGTGGCCAGAGCGCTCCTGCCAAGGTCACAGGCTTGGGAGGAAGATCCTTTGGGCCCAGGCAGCCAGCAGGGCTAGGGTGGGGTGAAGGCCTCAGAAGACAAGATTCCCCTCTTCTTTCACCTGTCACCATCAGGCCAGCCCTCTGTGCCCAGAGCACCCATGGCCGGTGGAGCGAACGGGCAGACAAGCATTTCTAGAGAGATTCTTGGCTTGGGCAACAGCATCTGTTGGGTGTGTTGGACTCTAGCGTTGGCCTCTATTCCCCGTGAGGCTGTCCGAAAGGGAAAAAGAGCCAAGGGGGTGATTGAAACCCACCGTTCTCTGATTCTCCCAGCCATCAACTGGGCTCTCAGCATTTCTTAATGGGACTATACCTACTGCCTTTCTCTGTTGTTTTTCTGACTCCAATCTACTCTTTACAAAACAGGCTTAAAACTTTAAAAAATTTTTAAACATAAAAAACCACAAAAATACCCAAAAAGCAGTCCTGGAATTCCCTATCAAATCTATGTAATGTCCTCTTAGGCTTATCTGGCCCCCTGGCCCCAGCTGTGGTATATTGCCCGGTGGTCTGAGGCTGCCCTCCCCTGCTGGAGCCACCCCACTGCTCCTGCCTCAGACCTCAAAGTCTGCTGCCTTGTCGTGGAAACTTTCCCTCCCTCTGTCCGGGGCTCCTCACACTTTGTCTGGGTCCTGGCAAAACCACCGCTTCCTTAGAGGTTTTCCCGCCTAGCTGGCAGTGCCAGTGCTGTCTGTCACAGTCACAGTGCTGGCTGTGAGAGGCTCTGCCTTGGCATCCTGTTCATTCCCTCACAGTCCTCACAAAGTGTGAAATGTATTTGCTCAGGCTGTTTCCCTTGAGGCGATGGACATCTCGATTTCTCAGCAGCGACTGCACACACGGCGTGCACGTCTGATGAGTGGGCAGGCGGACGCTCTGGCCTGTCCTGTTTACAAGCTATGCCTTCTGCCAGGAGAAAGCTTGCACTTGTGTGTTAGCCATGTGCTTACAAGTTTGGGCAGCCTTGACCTTTACAGTCTGAATCTGCAGCGTCTAGTCAGGCTTTCAAGGGGTCCAGGCGTTTCTTCCCACTCTGGCCCCGTGGGCTAGGTGGGGAGGGGAGTGGCGCCTTTCCCATCCCTCCCTGAACAAGCTAGCTCTCCTGGATCATATCTTCTGGCTGTGCCTTTTCCATATTGAGCTCCTCTCTGTCTTCCCTTGCCAAGCCAGTTGCTTCTAAACTTTGCTGTCTGATATCCTCTCCCCTGAATTATCTTAAGGATTTGTTTTGAAACCATTAATTTTTATTGCCCATTCACATATCATTTATTGATAACTATTTCTGTGACTGTGTGCTTTGTCTTCCCTGACGTACTTTTAAAGGGCAAAGACTATGAATTTTGTACTTTTCACAGTGACTTGAAAGCAGATAAAACCTTAAATTTAGGGGAAAAATATGTAATTTCTACTGGACTATAAGAGCACACAGTTACTTGAAAGAAATTCAAACTTGAAGGAAGTTTTTAAAACTGTTTTGATCATTCTTATCTCAAAATCATGCCTGGTACACTAATAAATATTGGTTGAATGAATTAATCTTTTAAAATATGGTGGAGAAAACATCCTTATCCCATAAAATGTTCTTATTTTGTAATAAAAAATTAATACAGAAGTAGCATTCAGTAGTTTTGAGTTATTTTGAATGTTCCTTCAATGTATCAGCTCATCTCGATCATGTTGAATCTGCTAATGGCATTGATTTGCAATTGAAAACTGGTCAAATGGTCAAAAAGGTCAGTGAAAAAGTAGCACTTTGATTATGGAAATTTGCTTTACAGTCTAACAGCATAGGGAGATGGGCACATAGCTAACACAATTTGGTAGAGAGGGGAATGGGATCCATGAGGAAGTAGTACTCTGGTCTCTGAGTCAGGAGACCTGTCCCAGATCAAGTTTCATAGTTAACCAGCTGTGTGACTTTGGACCAAGAACTTAACTTCTCTGGCACTGTCTTGACTCATAAAGATGAGGGAGTTATATTAGATTCTGTCTAGTTTTCACACTGGGGGCTTTATTTCTGGATCATATAAGCTGCTTCTGAAGGTGACCCCATGGTAGTGAAAAAATATCTGGACCTAGGATTCAGGACGCTTGAGACCTTGTGGTGACAGATGTACCAGGACCTTAAGCTTAACCTCAGGGATCTAGAAGTACATAATGCATATAGATAAGACTTCGATGAAGTTAGCCCTTGCTAACCACCTTAAAATTGAGTTTCTTGGCTTTAAAAAGTTGATGACCAGAACTTGACATTCAACCAGGAGGTAGCAAAGATGAGGCCTCCAAAGATTTGGGGGAGATGATCAATGTGCAGAATGGCATATAGTTAATTAAAACAATCTGCAAAAGAAAGGCAGCAGGGAAAAAGAGGACTAGGGTATTTTAAATTGAATTCTTTACCCTGTGACAGGCCGCACCCCAATTTCATGATTAAATGTATGGCATTAGAAGAGTTACTTGCCCGATTCACTCAGATATGACACTTCTCAACCTCATTTCCTGTGGAGTAAGGGAATTGGAATAGCTGGTCCTCAGGCTCCCTTTCAGCTCTACTGATGTGTGATTTAGTTTTACATCCCTGAAATCATAGGTAGCAGATACACTTTGACCTGATCCTACCTTCTTTGGGGCAGTGACTTGATATTCTTTGTTGGTGGAAGGCTCGGTGGAGGGTGAAAGGCCACAGCCTTGCAAAGCTCATGGTTGCATGAACGCTATTGGGCAGAGGAGCTCTGCCATCTCTCAGCCCAAACTGTCCTTTATTGGTGACAGTTGAGAGAGAAATCTTTGCACATCCAGAGTACCTGTCTTTTACTGATAGAACATACTGGCAGATATTATGCCCAAGAGGTTCCCAAGCTTGCTCAGCCCACGAATCCCCCTTTCATGCACAACTGAAAGTGTCCTCATATAAAATCTGTCCTTTCCACAGGAGGACTGACTCCAGATCGTTCCTCTGGTGAGATGAAAGGTCTACAACAGTGGGGGCTTTTGTTTTTCTTTGCACAGCAAAGCTTGAGGAATGATTTTTGTAATCACACTCCCCAAATTTACCGATACAACATTTCTAATAACAATTCTATTAAGAGTAAGGATTGAGGACATTTATAGTAACAATAACATGGGGGTGGGGGTGGGGCTGGGAGGGCATGCATCCACTAGAGCTGTGGGCTCAGCCACTCCTAAGGCATGTGGACTATAAATGGGAAAGGGGCGGGTCCCCAAATCAGGGTTGGGCAGAGTGGTTACACCCTTAGTTATGGAATGAATGTATGTGATGCCTCTTTTCAAATCTCCCATAAAGATCACTGTAGGTTTTAGTTGACTTTGATGTTTGCGGAGGAAGGCAGAGGTGCCCAAGGTTTCAGGCATGGGCTTAACATCCTGGGGTCCCTCGTGTGTTCCTTCAGGTGCTGGTTTTGTTCTCTCAGCTCCCCAAGTGTTTGTTGAGAAGCAACAAGCCAGGGGACAGACATTCTTTGCAACTGGGGTGAATGCATTTTCTTGCAAATGTTTAAGAACAGCTTTGGTGCCATTTTGTCTCCAAAGACCACCCAGTGAAGCAGGGAAGGGAAAGCCTGAGTTCTCAAGTCAGAAACCTGGGGCTCAAATTTAGGTCTCTGTTTTCACATCTGGGAAACTGCTGCTAAGGCATTTCACCTCTCTTTCCCAACTGGTAAGATGGAGGTGGTCTCAACAGTCTCTTCTAGCTGAGAGAGTTTTGTGGGGATCAAATGAGATTATGCATGGGAGAATGTTTTCCTAAAATCAAATAGTTAACATAGATAAAGGTCATATATTTAATAATTTAAAGTAATATGTAAATGGTATGCTCCCAAGTGTTTGTGTGAGCGAATAAACTTGTCTTAAGTGTTTTAAATGTTTTTTCCACCTTATAAAGCCCGCATCTATGTTCAATCAAGAGATCACACCCTATTTTTGCTGCCTGAATATGTTATCACATCATGATTCTGCGCAAGGCAGAGTAGCACATGTAGGGGAGGGACCCCAAAGGGATGATTGGGGGCTCTCAAAAGCATCTCATCTTGGATCTAGGGACCCCACAAGATCTAAAGCAGATGTGTGACAGGCCAAGGAGTCACACTTCACTCATTGTTGGTGCCTTGCTGAAGTAAGGGTACCACTTCTATAAGTGAGATGTGAATTCCAGAAACTTTAGTCAATTTTTCCCTTTTGAGGGACTACTTAAGTTGTTTTCTAGAAGTAAAAGATTAACAGTTCATCTTGGTAAGGAACTCTAAAGGATGCCACAGAACCAGTCTGACATGACTTCAGGTGGTGGCTGTATAGGTCAGAAGTCACCTGTGACTCTGTGAGCTTCCCTGAGATGGGGGCAGTCCTGGGGCACATCTTACGCCCATGGTAGTAAGAACAGAGTCAGTAGTCCTCGAATTGAACTGAAAAGGACTGTTTTTTAAAAATCGCACCTTTCATCCTTCATCTTACAATTGTATTAGAGGAATTTAGTAGTCATAAAACACCTATATTTTGGGAACTGTACTTTAGAACTAAAGCTTATCTACCCTTTTGCCATCACCGTGGTCCCCGTCCTTCTAAAAAAGGGGGGGGAGAGGAAATTGTTAACTTTCTAAGGAAGACATTAATGAAAACATTAGTCCGAATGAAAATCAGATCAACAGTCAATTTCAGGAAAATCCTTCATTGTTTCTTAAAAGAGAAACAGAACCTAACTTCAACTGCCAGGATTCTATGCGGCCAAACTCCTCCAGGTCCTACAGTAGGAAACTCCTCAGCCCCCTTGGGTGGGGGTGGGAAGTGTGTGGGTACCTGAAGAACCTAAGCCGCAGGCAACGTGAGGGGCCTCAGTGGCCAGTCGTAAGCTGGGACCTCACCTGTCCACCCGAGAGCAGCAAGGCTGAGTTGGTTGGTTCACACAGTACGTTAAGAGAAAGTTTGAGTTGACTAAAGACATTTAAACATTGGGGCATTCCACACAAAAATGTGTGTTTCTGGCTTCCCGTGAAAAATCCAGAAGACCAGGCAGCCTTGGGCATACGATGTGCACAGGGCAAAAATGGGCCTCTTTGCTGAGTGATGGCGGCCACGGGTGATGGCTGAACCCCTTTCTGTCTCCTGCCTGGCCCTGCGGTGATTTGAACCTGTGACTCTTGCCGCTAGGGTCTCCGAGGGAGGAAGGGAGGGGTAAACTAAGGAGAAGCGTTAAAAGCTAAGCATTCTTGGCAGAGAATCCAAGCAAGAAGCAATAATTAGCTATTTCAAGGCAGGAAGGCTAAACTCTATAAACTTGACTTTCTTCGTTGATTTTCCATGTGTACTCATATTATTAAAGTCCTTTAGAAAATACCAGCATTTTCAGATGAGCTGAGGGTGGGGGAAAAATGACCGAAGGTGCTGAGTTGAGGGAAGAAAAGCTGCCTTTTCAACTGTGGACTTCCAAGGCTCGACACCCTTGGTTCCGAAAGGATCCTGGAAGCCACCAGGGGACACCACACGCAACCTCCTTGCCCCCAGCCACCTGGAGACATGGGGTCCTCTTCACCTCTCCTTTTGGTCAGTTTTCCTTTATTCACATTTGTCAGAGAGAAAACTGTTTGGTGGAGACCGGGGCAGAGAGGGATATAAAAGAAAGAAAACGCGAAGGAGGAAATGGATGCTCAGATGAACGGAGGCAAGAAGTTCCTTTTTTCTTAGGAAGATTTTGAGGGTTTTTTTTCCCCCTGGGGGAGGGGTGTGTGTGCTGTGGTGGGAGCACCCAAAGCTTATTTTAAAAGCCTTAGAAGAGAAGAGATTCACAATACGGCTTGGGAAGTCACTTCTCACTTATTCGGGGAGTAACGGTTTAATTTTGCTGTTTAGGAAGAAACTTGAAATAATTTTATAGGTTGCGATTTGGCTTAGCCCCGGATGGGCATTTAGTGGCTGCTATTGAATCCTAGCTGAGAGCTGTGTCAGTGAATTAATGGGTACGGGGGCCCATCCCAGGCGAATGCCACCCCATGTGTAGCTCCGTCCCCTCGCTCAGCGACAGTTCCTGTTAGGGAAGCGCAAGGCCCCACCCTCACCTCCACTCTGGGCCTGCTGCTCACCCTCAGGGCAGACCTGGCATATTCTTGCTTCTGCAGAACAAACATTTACTGAGCCAGACGAACAATCTGGCTCTTACTTAGGTTCTGAGGAGAAATGAAGGGACACTCATCCCTTTTGAACACCCCTTTCTGTCTTGCAAGATCTTAAATCCCTGTCACACCTCTTTCTTCTAGGTCTTCTCTCCAAATGTTTTCTCCAATGGCCCTTCAAGTCCACTCGTTTTTCTTTCCTGTCTGACTTCTCAGAATCCCTCAGCTTGTCTCTTTTGTCAGGAGAAACAACAGAAAAATTTCCTGAACCCCGACTGCCTGTTCCCTTCAGCAGACCCCTTGGGCTTGAACTTGGAAGCGCTTAATTCCTCCTTGTTAGGAGAAGTGGCAGTGAACTATGACTTGCCAAGTGATGATCTGCCTGCTAGCTTTTGCGTGTTGTCCTGTAGGCATAGACCTCAACGGGGAGACTTGGGTTTTGGGCAAAAAGAAAGTGAACCTCGGTTTTCTGTGTATAAATAGAAGTGAACATTGGATAATGAAAAAGTTAAAAGCATTATTTGTAACATAAGACCACAGTTGCCTTGTGTGGAGGGAACGTTACATGGACAGTGGGGTTTGTGCATGTGGCTCTGGGCTGAAGGAATGGGGAGGCTGGAGGGCTCTGCCTTAGGCTTGGGAAGGGAAGGTTCTGGAGCCCACCAGGCTGGATGCTGAGCAGATGAGAAGGGGCCTAGAACAAAGGCCATGGGTTTCCTATCAGGATCATACTCCACGTTCACAGAGGACTAGTTTGCTGCATCCATATTGCTCACCAATGCTTTTGTGCAAGTTTGTTATTTCAGGGAAGCTTGGGGGAAATGTTAAGGTTCATGACTTGGGTTGGTGGGGTATGGGGGGAAGTGGGGGTGACCCTGGGGACGTGGGGATGTTGTGCCCGATTTGTGAGTCCCCAGAGACCACCAAGGAGCCGACACCGATGCAAGTACAAAAGGGTCTTTATTACAAGCTTGAGCAGGGGCTCACCTGCCAACCGGTATAATGGCAGCAAGGTGAAGCCCCGAACAATAGTGAGCAGGGTTTTTATGGGGTAAAGGACAGGGGTGTTACAGTGCACACGTTGTATGTATGACATCATTACATAAGTTCCAATTACAATTGTACAGCACTCAAGGTAATATTTTGACTATTCAGTATCTGTGAGGTGTCCATTACTTTTGGCGGGGACCCAATCATGACCTTTGAGTATCTTTTGAAAATAACTATGAGGTGAGCTCAAAGGGCCTACAGAGGGTTTAGGCAAGTGGTGAGAAATTTGCTAGTTTGTACAGAATAACTGTCTACAGTTCCCAGCCTTGACTCAGACCACAGGAATGTTTTTTTGACTAGCTGACCTGAGGGTGGTCCGAGGATGGCTTTAGCCTTGAACAATCTGAGGCCTTTTCTGGAATGGGACTGGGGCTACGTGCAGCCCGAGGTTGCTCTTAATGGAGGATTTAATTTTAAAATGACATTACTTAGGCTCTTCATTTCCCCCTTCTCTTGTGTATTTGAAGGCCCAATCATGGGTCTTCTGTCGGGTCCCAATCATGAGTTGTACTGCCCCCATACATTCTTGTATGAAGGCAAGCAATTTATTTAAATGACAAAATCTCAGATGGACATTGTTAAAGATTTGATGAGAGTTTTGTATGATGCAATTGACAAAGAAACTCAGTTATTATTGTGACATATAATATTAAAACATTAAAACTTTAGGATTTGTATATATATTTGGGCAGTTATAGCATTTACCCATGCAAAACAACTGAAGGTTTACTGTTGTACACAGTGTTTTTCCAAATAACTTAGTATTTTAAATAAAAAGGGCCTAATTGGCCAAAAGACCCTTTTTTATTATTTAAATTCTGGGAAGTTTGTTAAAACTTTAGGAAGTTATAAAGTGTATCCTAAATAGGATTATAGATTATTATAAATTTTAAAACCTTTTTTTTTAAATTTAACTTAAGTGGCAATAAAAGATCTTAAAGGCGAATGTAGAAAAACCTAGTTCTTTTAACATTGAGAAGTTTTCAAAGACCTGATAAAGATGAAACCTAAAGCTTTGGTTTTTCTTGGCAGCAAAAGGAGAAAACCTTTGTTTACATTGTGTTATCAAGAGCAGATTTACAATCCAAGAAAACTTTGGTTTTTTTGACCAGAGAGAAAAGCAGAGTTTTGATTTTATACCAGTGTACTTTTTAAATTCCATTTATCTTAACTTTAGTCTATCCTGAGCACACATAGAATTCTTTTTCAAAGATTTCCCTTCATGGACCTTCTACACTTTTCTTTGCCTTTAAACTTTGTCCCAAAGCCATTTTTCTGTAAGCAACCAGTCTTATTTAGGACAAAATTACTTTCTTTTACCCTTAACAAAAATGTATTTTCATTTTTTACATTCTTTTTTATGTATCTCTGTTTCCTACATACAAGATTGCTTTCTTTATTTTCCATCAGTCTTAAGTACATTTAGCAGAATTTTAATTTAGGAAACCTTAGTCTCCAATTGAGGACTTAGTAACCAATTGAGAGGTGTTTACACGAGAATTTTTAAATCACCTTTTTTAAAGGTCTAAATAGTCTTACTTTTTTTCCATAATAGGAAGCTGAAAACTCAAACCTTTGTTTAATAATCATGCATTCTATTTGGATAGAGAGCATGCCATTCAGGCCAGACATGTTTTCAAAGGGAGTTAACCCCATCTGGTAGGGGGAGTTGTGCACTCTATAGAGTGCAAAGGGGAGGAGAGGCACCCAGTCTCCGCCAGTCTCCAAGGTCAATTTAATTAAGGTCTCTTTTAGGGTTTTATTCTTTTTTTCTATCTGTCCTGAACTCTAGGGTCTGTATGTACAATGTAATTTCCAATTAATCCCCAGGGCCGTGGCTAAATTCTGGCTTACTTTGGACACAAACGCATGTCCGTTGTCTGACCCTATCATCTGAGGAAAGCCATACCTTATGAAGATGTATTTTAGGAATTTTTGGCCACGATGTGGGCAGTCTCATGTTTGGTTGGGAGTGCTCGGCGGGCAGTGGTTCCTCAGCTCCTTGGTAGGCGTCACAACAGGTGACAGACGGCGTGAGCACCCACGAAGTAGAGACTTGTCTGGGGGTGTTCACAGACAAGTGTTAGGAGGATAAGGTTTCCTGTGGTAGGTGTGAGGGGATGGCGGGGGAGGGGGTGGGGTTCCAGGTCTTTCCATGGAGGTCCATGCCTCAGAGAGGGCTCTGCAGATGTGGGAAGTTGCCTTCTGCGAATGCTTCTCACAGTTGCTCTTGATTTTCAGGGTTTGAAAGAATAAGGAAGTCAGGGTGGTTGTCGGTGAGGAAGCCGGGGAAGGGGGTCGAGGGGGTCCAGTGTCCACGCCACCTAGGTCCTGTTGTCTGAAACCCTGTGGCAACACCAGCACGTTGTAGAGGCTTCTTCCTCCCCTGGCATAAAACAGAGTCTAGTATCAGCCTCACCCACTGTGGTTCTACTGGTCTCCTGGTTTGCGGAGGATGCTCCAAATGTGCCTCAGCTGCCAAACAGGCCCGGCGCCTGGCTCTTCCCCAGAGGCCCTGCTTCCTGGGCCTCCTTCCTGCCTGCAAACCACAGGTAAGGGCAGGGTCTCTCTACCCCACAGGGTTGTTGTGAACAGCAAAGGGGACAATAAGTGCAAGGCTTTAAAAAGAGTCCCAGGTGGCTATGCAAAGTGTGATAGTTATGTGTGGGATCCGCGTGAAGCGAGTCGTGTGATATTCAGGTGGTTTAGGTTGCGATGAACTGACTACCTGTGAGCTGTCCGAGCTCAGCCCTCCTTGACTCTATCCTGAATCACAGCCCTGCCTCCTGGAGGCCCTCGCTGATTCCATCCTGCCTCATGCCTCAGGTGGTCCAGTTACCTCTGCAAGGGCCAGGATGATGCCCGAATGCACGCACCTCGCCCCTTACAACCAGGCAGATATTTCAGTGGAAACCCAGCTGTGGACTTCAGGTACTTCTTCTACTTCTTCGGTTCACCACCGCCTGCTCCCAGCCCGCACACGGCCCCTCAGCTGAGTGCGCCTTTGCTGAGTGTGTTCTTCTCACATTTGAGAAGGATGCACCATCTTTTCCCCAAATGCAACCTCTTCTGAGTGCTACACCTCTAACAAAGAGTGAAGAATAATGATTCTCCCTTGTATATTTAGGTCCTGTACGTAAAGTTGACACAGGATCACAAAAAGCTCATCTTCCCCGCCAAGCCGGGAACAAATGTGTGTCGTGCATTTCAGAAGTGCCTGCGCTTTACTTCTGATGCTTTTGGCTTTGCTCCCTGGGGCTGGAATCACTGCCCCCTCCCAGCTACTCTGTCACTTCCACGTAGTCCCTCCCCCCAGCGTGGCACGTGCATTTGTCACAGTATATAGGCTGATTTCTATTTGGTTGGCTTTGGGACTGTAGGGTCAGATGATGCCCTTTCCCCTACACAAAATCCAAATTCCCTGCCTGGACTTCAGGGTTCTGCATGGTCCTCTTTGTGCCTGACTCTTTGAGGTCAACTCAGACTCTTCTTCTCCTGGGTTACCTGCTCCTTTGGCCTTTGTTCTACATGTGGGCCATGCCAGCCTGTGCCTTTTTGTCCCTCTGCCTGGGAAAGCTCTTCCCTTAGTCCATTCCCTTTGTGATTATGAGACTTGTTAACTCACACGTCACATCTCAGGGGAGGGACGGTGTCCAGCACCCCAGGCTTCTGAGAGTGGCGCAGACGCTGTCCACCACATCCCCCTTCATCATCTCCGCCTTGACTCATCTTATTTACTTGTCTGCCTTTGCCCTGTCTGCCCCATGATTGGGTGGGAAGCCCGGAGAGGTTTAGTTTAGTTCTCTCCAGTGGTGTCTGCAGCAGCACCTGGCATATAATCACTCAGTAAACCCTATCGGACAAACGTCTTGTTTCTCCAACTAGATTGTAAGCTCTTGAGCACTGGGACGGCTTGCCCTCACTTGGATCCCTTGTCCAAAGTGCCTGGAACACAGTTATTGTTTTGACTCTCATTTGGTGGACACCGGTTGGTGGAGAGGAAGGCATCTGGAGTAACAAGTTTCCAGGTGGTGCCTGTGAATTTGCTCTTACACACCACGTACAAATTGGGAGCATGTGACATGGGACGGGCTCTGGGTTGGATTCCAGTTCCATTGCTACCACTAACTGGCTGTGCATCCTTGAGCAAGTATTTTTATGTATTCTCCAAGGCTGCAAGTCTCCTAGCCTGACCCCGTCCGTTCTCATACCTCTGAATATGGGAATTAGGTGCAGGAGGATCTAAGGCTCCCTCCCTGCTCTAAATTCAGACCTGCGTCCTTTGAGGCCAGCACATACCCTCATCAGGTCGCTTCCCTTTGGCTTTTTGAGTATTCGCTGATATTGGTAGCTTAATCCTATGCTGGTTGCTCGGGCCAATGCTCCAAACATGGCGGATTATTCATTTGTGCGAACTGGCCTTGAAAAGCAATCTGGGGATGGAGGTGAGGAGGGCAACACATGGCAAAAGTTTAATTCTGCAAAGAAAGTTTAACTCTGGCGGGAAAAAAAAGTAAAAGTTTAATTCCAGGCCATGTTGTGCACAATTTCAACATACACTCCGTGGAGGACAAGGAAAAGCTGATTCACGAAGCTGTTTCAACGAAGCTTCAGCTGATACCCTCCAAAGGCACAGATCTTAGGCTTCATAGGGGTGTGGGAATGGGGGCTTTCTGGATGGAGTTAAGGCATATTCCTTGTGAACATGGTTAAAAAATAAGATGCGGGCACATGCCCAAGGTTCCCCGGGGCTGGAAAGAGTGCCAGCATGCCTTCCTCTGCTGCTCCCACCCACTTACTCCTCTTCACCTCCTGGCTAGGCTTCCCCCAGGGCCCCAGCCAGTGACCACTGCCTCAGGCCACAGCAGTCCAGGTGAGCCTTCTATCCAGGGTGCTGGGTGCTCATGTCTCTGCTGACAGCACCGAGGCACGCATTCGCGCCCCCTCCCCCCGTTCATTTTCTTCTCCCGGCCAAGTCATTTCAGCTTGTTCTAGTGGGTTCCTGCCCTCACCTTCCTTATCCAGCACCCCACTGGGCCCGGAGCAGCTTGTGTGCCGAGGATTCTGAAGCCCTGGCCTGGCTTCTTGGTCTCCTTGGCAGGAACACGCGGGCCCCTCCCTCTGGTTGTGGTCAAAGTCTGGCCACGAGTGTACGATTTGCGTAAACATAAGGCTGCCCCTGCAGCACCCCAGCGCTGTGGTCCCTGCTCCCCTTTGCAGCCAACCACTTCCATATTAGCAAGCCCGACGGTACCACTACCTTGGGGCTTCCCTTCGTGGGCTTATTAGGTGGATGAATGTTTGCCTGGGCCGGTGGGGGTCGGCTTCTGTGGCCGCCGGTGAACTCTCAGGACTCGTTTCCTTTCCTTTCCTTCAGGTTCAAGGTGCTGAGGCCATGGGGCAGCTTGCTATGCATCCACGCTGTGCTTAAGGGCGAAACTTCCCTGGGAAAGGAAGTTAACCTCACATTTGAAAACAGTCTCAAACTGTATCTTGCTAGCAGTAGGGGAGGTTGATATGAACTTGATCTTTTGACCGTGCAGGGCCTTAACCAAATCAACTTAAAAATGAAATAGCGAGTTAGGATTGTTAAATTGAAAAAAAAAATGTTGAGGTGTGTTACTACCCATCAGCCAATGGGGTGGTCAAGATCCCATTTGCAGATGGATTGTGCATGGATTATGCCAGTTGGGAGTGTTTGGGGAGCTATTTGTGTTTTTCATCATTTTTAAGCCTTGATCTTTTGGCCATTATGCTTTTATTTGGCCCATGGTAGACCCGAATATGTGGAAAATACCTAGCTCTCTGGATAAGGTTTGCAAACCAAAGAGCTGTTTATCCACACTGTTTCAAACCACATAAACATGGGAGTTAATTTTTTACTCAATATAGAACCATGGGGCCCTCGGGGAGGAAGGCAGTTAGACATCTGCCCAGCCCTACCTGGTGCTGAAGTTCCCTTTTGGGGTTCTGTCTGAGAACCCTTCTGATGACAGAGAACTCATTACTTCTGAAGAAAGACAGGCTTAAACTTGGTGTTTGGCAGGTCTTTTACTCAGCCCATGCGCGTCTTCTCATACTTGGCTCTCTCTCCACTGTTTGGACTTAATTCTTTCCTTTGGGGAGCCGTGGAAATAGCCTGTGTTCTCTAGAGATCAAAGCTGGAGGCAGAAGGAAGAGGGGTCCAGGATAAAGAGGCATGAGGCCAGGGAGTCCATAGCAGGGAACTTGTTAGTCATGACTGATGTCCCAGCCCACAGGACCATGCCTTTGAGGGGCCATGCTGGCCAAGCCCTAGGATATTCCCTCGGCAGTGAGAAAGGGGGAGAATCCACGTATTGGCTCTCATCTCCTGCCGAAGGGACAGCTCCCTTCTCACGCTGGGCTCCACCCACTTGTGTGCTGGTGTGGATGTGTGGTGGTATCAACCAGTGACTTTGCCAGGGTTGGGACCAAGAGGCACGTGGGCAGCACTGTCAGCTTGTGCCTGTGTCGAGTTGGTTGGAGTACTTTGAGAGTGAAAGGAGACACGATGATTATACCAGAACAACAGGCATACACTGGGATTGGTCTGGGCAGACTGGGATGCATGGCCATCATCCTCAGAGCCCATGAAGAGCAGGATCCAGGACTCATGAGATCTCAAGGCTCCGAAAAGGTGCCTAAGAGGCTCTGCCAGGGCTCTTGTCTGCATGATAGTCTGAGTTGCAGGTTCATACATTCAGAACGAATAGAGAGCAGATATCCACTTAGCAATGATTAAGTAACTATTTAATTCCAGTCTGGTACTGTGGAGAAGTACTTTAAATACATAGAAGGATGTAACGTCTTCTGGGCTAGTGGCAATCAGGAAAATGTCCCTATAGGAGTAATGCTAAAGGTGAGACTAAAGTGTGAGCAGAATTGGCCAGGCTGGGCTGGACAGAAGAGGAAAGCATGAAGGAGGGAGGAGGGAAGGGACAAGGCAGGAGAGAAGAGTGTCTTGGGCGGGGCCTGTCTCATGGCAGAAGATTCCTGGCTGGGAGGACTTTAGTGCCCAAGAGGATAGGAAATGCCGCCATGAGTCCGGGGCCTGGCGTCCAAGGGGAGGGTTGGATG
Source organism: Hyaena hyaena (assembly GCF_003009895.1). Classification (NCBI taxonomy): domain Eukaryota; kingdom Metazoa; phylum Chordata; class Mammalia; order Carnivora; family Hyaenidae; genus Hyaena; species Hyaena hyaena. Next base: position 123,817 of record NW_024081308.1, on the reverse strand, counting down.
GGGGTGAGACCACATGGAGGCCACGGCTAAGTTGCCCCAGCCTGATGCCATGCTAAGGATCGCATGTCTTCTGCGATTCAAGCAGAAACTATGTTCTCACTGCCATCTGCTGTATGGCAGCATGTGAAGAGGGGAAAATCCTTAGGAGGGTCCTGGGAGTGTCTTATAGTGAAAGTTACAGGTGCTTTGGGTAGGGTGGAGGGGGCGGGAATGGAGCAACATAGACGGGTTGGGGATATTTAGGAGACAGGATTGGCAGAGCTCCATGACCTGTTGGATGAAAGTGGGGAGGTGCAGGGAAGGGTCAAGGATGAGCTCCAGGTTTTAGCACAAAGGGCATCAGCTCTGAGGTGCCATTTCAGGAGGTGAGCAGGATGGAGAGGGAGGCGCCTTCTTGTGCACTGGGGGGAGACCCAGCATGCATGCGTTCTGTATCTATAGAGGCTGGGGTGTTGTGCAACCCTCCCGTGGAGAGGTAAAGTAAGTAGCTCGTGTGGTGGACTGGAGGAAATAGAGCAGCGATTGGCCTGGAGATAGGGATGGGGACATTATGAGTCTCTGTGAAGCCCTGGGAATGGTTAGGCCTTCAAAGGAGAGCTCCCAGAGAGAACGGAGTCCAGCATAGTGTCTCGGTGAAGTCCCATGTTTAAAGCTTTGGAGAAGGAAGAGCTTTCAAGAGGAAACTCAGAAAAAAGTGGCCAGAGATTCAGAAGACAAACAAAGAGAGTGGTCACTCAGGAAGCTGAGGGAGGAGTGTTTCAAGAAGGAACAAAATGGTTAACTGTGCCCAAGGCTTTCGAGAGATCCAGAAGATCAGGACCCTATAGGCAGCAGGTTTATCAACATGCAAAGCCATTGCTGACCTAAAGGAGAGTTTTTTGGTGGAGGGCGGGCTGACTGGGGGGACTGGAGAAGTCGTGGGGGCTGAGGAAAAGCAAATAGTGAGTGTGGATGAATCTGAGCGAGGCTGAGACCGGAGAGATGTGGACGTGGCCCTGGCGGTAGGGGCCACTGGGGAAGCTCACTGCAGGACAGACAAGAGAATGTCTCCGGGCTTCTGGAAGGAAGCGTGCAAGGAGAGGCTGAAAGTACACAAGAAAGAGGGGAGAAGGAAGTGAAGTGCCAAGAAGGTGGGTTGAGGATGGCGCTGTGAAGCGTCCAGACAAGTTTTGCCCTGTGTTGGATGGAAAGAAAGCAGAATGAATGGAAATGGTTGCACTTCGGTTCGGATCAGATGGCGGGCAGGATCTGATGGAATTCCTGACTGGTGGCCTCCTATTTTCTTTGAAGCATTTGAGATAAGTTCACCCATGACATGGCAGCAAGAAGTGCTGGAGGGGTGAGGGGACATTTGGAGGTATTTATTAGGTTCCATGATGACCCAGAAGAGTTAACCAGCTCCTGAATGTTCTCTAAGAAATTGGCCATCTGATCTGGTAGCACGGACCGTGGTCACTTTCTGAAGAGCGTGTGCAGATACTTGAGCACAGTGTTTCTGCCTTATCATTGAAAGTCTTTCGGGGCTCAGTCTACCAATGAGCATCTGAGATGCTGTTCCCACCTTTTTAGCTTTTCCATTCAAAACGTTTTCAAAAACTACTTTTCTCTGCTCCCTGGTGAAAAATCTCAAATTTGGCTTAAAAAAAATCATTTTCAGGGAATGCCCATGGCCTCATAGCTGAAGTGACGAAGCCTATACCCTTTATTTTTTATTTATTTTTAATTAAAAAATACTTATGAGAGAGGGAGAGAATGTGAACAGGGGAGGGGCAGAGAGAGAGGGAGACACAAAATCTGAAACAGACTCCAGGCTCTGAACTGTCAGCACAGACCCTGACACAGGGCTTGAACCCATGAATCGTGAGATCATGACCTGAACCGAAGTCAAGATGCTTAACTGAGCCACCCAGGTGCCTCCATACCCTTAAGAACAAAGTACATTTTGCTCTTGTTTTTGTAGTTGTTCATTGGGATGGTGGTGGGGCAGGGTGGGAGGCAGAGCTCAATTTCACTGACACAGGAAGGCCCCAAAGGCATGCATATCTGAGGGGGGACTGTCCCTATCTTTTGTCTGTGTTCCTTTGTTGTAGAAAAGATGGCTACATTCTCTGGGCCACATGTGGAGGCTGGAGTTTGCTAAATGTGCTCTATGCCTGGACAAACCACAGACATTTTTTTTCCCTCCAATTAAAAAAAAATCCAGTTAGTTAACAAACAATGTAATACTAGTTTCAGGTGTACAACATTGTGATTCAACATTTCCACACATCACCCAGTGCTCATCATGACAAATACAATCCTTTATCCCCATCACCTATTTCACTCATTCCCCCTTCTCCCCCCCCTCCCCCCCGTAACCATCAGTTTGTTCTCTACAGTTGTCTGTTTCTTGGTGTGCCCTCCCCACCCCTTATGTTCATTTGCTTTGTTTCTTAAGTTTAAAGGAGACATATATGTAAACACTGGAATACTACTCAGCTGCAAAAATAAATGAAGTCTTGCCATTCACAGACACTTTCTATGAGAAGCTATTTAAAGAACACTGTCCCTCCTGGGAACATAACAGAGATTCCAGGGATTTAAAAGTCTGGGATAAAATCGGTCTCAAACCACTCTATTGATGAGTGGCCTAATTTTGAGCTCTGGCTGGCTGGAATGTCCCACTAGCAGCCCGGCAGCCCTTGTGGGAGGGAGCAGCATTGATCTGAAAGCTGTGGTTTAGTGCTGTGGGACTTCCAGTGAATTCACTTATGAGGGGTATAAACTTTGTGCCCTGGAGTTAAGACTAGGGATTAGAAGGATAATATTTATTCATAATCATTACTGTTGCACACGCTCCCTCTTTACTTCCAACTCCTCACAACGGGGCTGGTCTAACCTCTGATTCCTGGCAGGAGACTTCTACTCTAGCTATGCAGAGTAGGTGGGGCAGAATGCCCTTGAACTTCCCTCAGAAGCACTCTGGACTCCATGTCTTCTTTCCCCTTGACATCCTCAGTTCCTTGAAGACAAGAACGATGCCTCCTCAGTGTTCATATTCCCAGGTTTTCGCACCGAGTACTTTCTTGATGTTCGGAACTCCTCGAATTTTCAGAAGAGTTGCTTAACGGTGAACACCAGACACTGAACTTACTAACAAACTCTCTAAAGCCGGGACCTTTTTTCCCCCTGTGGCTGTGATATCAGCAAATTCACTTTTCTATCTGCTTTTAGTAGACAAAGAGCAGCAGCATCCTAATTTTCCCTTTGTCCAGACCCAGCTCGCCTGTTCTCCTCTTTTCCTCTCCATCACCTTCCTACTGCTGAATTAACAAGAGGCGAGCCAAAGAAGTGCGAGCCATCTGTATAAAGCGTGATGTCACGGGAATTTCATCCCGGAGGAAAACAGGCCCTGGCAAGGGACTACACAGCGGTGTAGAGCGCCCTCTGCTGGTTTCACTCAGAACCGCCTGTGTCACATTAATGGAAGAAGAAATGGCTTCTCATGACTCTAGAAACTTGGCCTCTTGGAAATCCCAAGACATAGAATGTTAATGTTCCTTGGGCCGCCTCTCCAAAGCTGTACGTTTTATTTTAGTAAGTCGCTTAGCATCCCTGGGGGATTTAGAAATCGCATGGTATGTCTGCTTTACAATTTTACCAGATCCAGGCACTCGGTGAAGCTGTCCTTTGCAAAGTCACACTTAACGTAGAAGCCAAAGCGGGGGCAGTGTGCTCTGAGGGAAACAGGGGTGGCTCGTGCTGAGGAAAGGGTGCTGAGCTGAGCAGGGGGAGGGCAGCCTTGGATTCCTGGCTCCTTCCCTAAGCTGGGTTTTCCTTGTGAAAAATAGGGTAGTTTGACTAGATGATTTCTAAGGACGCTTCCAGTTTTGTGTCCATTGGAGGCGGCACCATCCCTGCCTTGCAGGGATTTATAATCTAGGCAGCACGTTTACGAGACCTACTGGGGTAAGGCACATGCATGGCCTGGCGGGGCTGGCTGCCTGAAGTGATCTGACATGATGGATGGATGGCCGCCTCTGTGACTGGAGCTGAACACGCACCCCCCCACCCCCCCCTCCACCCCCACACATGCACGCGCACAGGAGCGCGCTTCCTTCCAGGTCCCTGGCCCTATAGACTGAGTTCGCTGAGTTCGCATACACAGTTCCTGCGTATGTCCCAACACAGCTTTCCCTTCGGTCGAGGAAGAGAGCTCTTTCGGAGCTCTTTCGGAGCTCCCCTCCCCCGGTCCTTTAATCCTGTCACTTGTTACCATACCCTTCACAGGTGAATCTGCTTTCCTCCTGCTGCACAGAGGAAGACAGAAGCTCTTGGGAGAGAGCTCCCCTGCACTGCCAGCCTCTCTCTCATGGCTGACTTGCTCCTGCTAGTATTCAACTTACTCATGTCTGCTCCCTCCAAAAAAAAAAAAAAAAAAAAAAAAAAAGCCTCTCCCTGGATGCCACGTCCCATTCTTTCACAGCCAAATTTCTTGAAAGCAGTGTCTACATTCACTGTCTCCCTCGCCTTTTTCCACATTCTCCCCCTGCCCCCTTCGGTCTGGCTTCCCCCCTCCACTCCACTCCCCTGAAAGCGTCACCACTCACCTCCGTGTTGCTAAGGCCAGTGGATACTTGGTATTTCTTGTCTTTTCTAGGCTAGATGGTTTTACTCTCCCTCCGCACGTCTCTCTCACCGCCTGGCTAGCGGGTACGCTAGACGCTTCTGGTTTCTCTCCTCCCTCCTTGGCTGTTGATTTCCGGTGTCTGGGGTCCTGCCACCTTTCTTTCCTTTGATTTCTGTCCTAGATGCTTTTGTAGTTTGCTCCGCCCCCTTTCCAGTTGAGCCGGGGAGGAAGGAGGGGGGGAAGCAAGAGCAGAGAGAGTGGTGTCTTGGGTAGGCTGGCTACAAAAAACAAAAGTGGAGGGAACTTGGACCTGCTTTCAGTTCAGAATTGTAGGTGGAGGGTGGGAGGACATTATTAGGGCGGATGGAATGGTGTAGGAATAAGAAAAGGCCCAGTTGGCATGCCTGTGTGGCACGGAGGGCGGGGGCCCAGACGTGCACACACAGCCACAGGGGCATGACAGCTGCCAAAGTGGGGGTGGTGAAGGGGCCTCGTAGGTGAAGGTGGCTGGGTGAGCCGCCTGGAGAAGGCATGGGGTGGGAGTTGTATTGTACTTGTGACAAGGGGACCCCAAGGGGCCCCTAGCGCTTAGCAAGGGCTGAGCTGGGGTGTATCAGCATAAGCGAGTGGACAGGCCCTTTGAGAGGAAAGCCCATGCTGAAGGAAAGCCTCATTTTCCCAGCTGGATGTTAGGGGCCAGACCAGACCACCCTGCTAAATGACCCCCAATGCGCACCCAGCGCCCTGTCTAAGGTGGAGATCGGTGGAGGCGTGGCCAGGCCTCCGAGGCCATGAGGGCACCGGGACCCCTCCAAGCCCTGACTCCCTCTTGGATAGGGGCAAGGGAGTGGGAGAACATGCGAAATCTTATCCACCCCCAAAGGTCATCCACAAGAGCTCATTTAATTGGGCAGGGACTGTGGCAACATAAACTGTCAAGGTGAAATTTATCCCTGTTCTCTGGGAGGTTTAGGGTCATGAGAATATCTAAGTACTTTCAGAGGATTAAAAAAAAACCCATATTTTCTTTGCACCCTTTGTATGGAGTGAGAAATCTATAAATTTTACAAGATACTTGAAGGGGCCTTTATTTCTTATTTATTTATTTATTTTTTCAAAATGTTTTTATTTCTGAGAGAGAGACAGCATGAGCAGGGGAGGGTCAGAGAGAGAGGGAGACACAGAATCTGAAACAGGCTCCAGGCTCTGAGCTAGCTGTCAGCACAGAGCCCGATGTGGGGCTTGAACCCACGAACTGTGAGATCATGACCTGAGCCGAAGTGAGATGCTCAACCGACTGAGCCACCCAGGCACCCCGAAGGGGCCTTTAAAATACTTGAAAATAGACACTCATGATAATGATAAACATAGCCTGTGGATCAACACAAAAAAAAACCTTATGGGATGTGATATTATGAGAGCAAAGAATACATCTTGTATGTTTGATTTTAACCACTGAAAATCATATGCATTTGAGTAAAAATCTGGAAAAGAGCACGAGTAGATGAAATGACAAGTGCCATAGTCATATAGGGAGATTTTTCCAAGTTTTTATTACTAATAAAATGAAATTATTAACGAATTCATTTTATTAATTATGATATGTTTTAAGGTGATGAGTAAAAGTCCTATTTTCATTTTGTTTTCTGGTGGGCGGCCCACTCCACACTTCTTTTTTTCTTTCACTGGAGTGTTTCCATTTGCAAACCACCCAGAACATAATTTTCAGTAGCTGTTACTTTAAAAATATCTTTCTTAAAATACATACAACTGACCTAGCATTTCCTCCTCCTCTGAAAACTTATAGAAGCTTTAGGTGTACAACAGGCTACAGAATAGGAAGTACAGTTCGATCTTGTTTGTGTAAAGCAGAAGTCTCCAACCCACATGTCCGTCTCTGTTACTGATTCCTGGCTCTATTCTACATCTCCCTTGGTGTTTCAGTAAACTTGTTCTCTTGTAAAATGTTTACTATGAGACATATTATTTATCTATTGCTGTATAAAAAACTACCCCAATGGTCAAAGGCTTTAAACAATGCCCATGGACGTATGTATTGTCTGGCACTGATTTGGGGGGAGGAGGCAGGGATTTGGGAGTAGCTTCGCTTGAAATTGCTCACAAGGTTGTAGTCAAGCCTGGGCCAGCACTGAAGTTGTCAGAAAGCTTTGTGGAGGGGGTGGAGGACCCAGCTTCTGCCTGCTGCCAAATCCATAGCTGCTCCTACATCTTGGGTTTTTGTTATTGTAATGCCCCACTACCAAGTTCCAAAGTCTATTAGTTATCTATGACCGCGTAAGAAGTTACCCCAAAACTTAGATGCTTAAAACAACAAGATGTCTGACTTGCATGACCAGCAAGTGGGGGCAGGCTGTTGGCTGGGCCCTTAGCTGCTTGCTATATGGACCCCCCCCCCTTCCAGGGATGCATGCATGTTTTGATGGCATGGTCATTAGCTCCTCCCAAAATGAGTTATCCAAGAGAGCTCAAGGGAACTCCAAATTGTCTTTGATGACCTAGTCTTGGAAGTCCTATGCTGCGATTTCTATTGGTTATGCACCCAGGCCCTGCTCTCTGTGAAATGGGAAGAGACAAGGGTGTGAATACCGGGAGCTAAAAAGTATGGGGGGCCATCTTGGAGGCTGGCCACTGCAGTTCACCCCCTGGCCTCCAATGTTACTCATGTCCTTCCCACATGCAAAATATACTCCTCTATTTTCAGGGTCCCCTAAGGGTTTTATCCCATTAAAGAACCTCTTCAAAGAACCCCAGGGTCTCATGATCTAAATGAGGCCCAAGTTGTGGGGCCACTCAGGTCCAGTTCTTCACGGTCTGAAGATCTGTGAGTTAAAGAGACAAGTTATTTGCCTCTCACACCCAACATCCAGCGATGGGGCAGCAGGTGCAGGATAACTCTATAGACATTTCTGTTCAAAGAGCAGGTAGAAGGGGGCTATGTGGGAGTCGCTGGCCCATAGCAATTCTGAAATCCATTGGGACATATTTAAAAAACTTACTTTTATAGGATTCAGTCCTACTCCTGCCTTGGAATGAGTCTCCTTGCCTTTTGGCTTTGCCTTCTGGTTCTTATTTCTACCTTGAATCATCCTTCCTTTCCCATGAGAGGAGGCCTTGGCTTGCAACCAAGTAGTTTCCCAGTCTTCCTGTCTGTAGATGTTTGAGGTCCAAAGTCTACTTTTCATTTTGAACTGTCTCTGCTCTTTTCAGTCCAAGCTGGTGATGTTTCTGCCAAAGAAATTCTCTTAACGTTTCTGTGGGTCTCCTGCCACAGTAGGTTTATCCCATTGGACAAAAGCCACACCCACAAGTCTCTTCAAGACTTTATCCCTACCTTAGGCTGCTATCCGACCGAGACACCCAAAAGGCAACACCTTCAAAGTACTTAGAAGTCCCAGACAGTGCGGGGCTGAACAGTTCTTTGAGGTCATAACAAAGGACTTTTTCGTTATACTCTCAGCTTCATCTTTAGACCGCATTTTCTTGAGCGGCCCTGGATTTGGCCTTTCCTCAGAAGCCATTTCTTAATTTTAGCATGCTTTGCCGTCTGGAGAGAGACCGGGGGCTTTCAAATGCAACCATTCCAGGGTTGTTCTTGTTTAATGGTCCTTCTCCTGGCTTATCTCTGCCCCGTTGCATTTTAGTAGAAGCAGTGAGAAGAAAAAAACTCCCAGTGCACCTTCAGACTTCGGTTACGTCACTCAGCTTGTGAGGTACGTTTGACATGTCCCACATTCTGTAGATGACAGTGCTGTTAAACTTTTCTGCCACTGTTCAACCTCTGATTTCCAAGAATGATCTCCTCTGTTTCCTTCAAGCCCTCACAGGAAGCGTCCTCAAATTCACTGAGCTTTCGCTAACGTTTGTTCTAAGTCCTCTAGGGTCTCATGAACCTTTCTCAAAGTCCTCCCAGCTGCTGCCTGCTGCCAAGCTCACAGGTGCTCTCACATTGTAGGGCCTCGCTTCCACAGTCCCAGATCTATGAGTTATCCACTGCTGCATAACAAACCACCCCAACACTTAGATGTTTCAAGGCAACAATGACCATTTGTTATCTCACCTATTTTCTGTGGGTCAGGAATCGGGATGACTTAACTGGTCCGCCTGACTCGGGGTCTTTCATCTCGTGGAGTGGCAGTTAAAATGCAGTCTTTTGAAAGCCTTCCGGACTAGCAGATCCAGTTGCAAGATGTCTCACTCACATGGCTGACAAGTTCATTGCCGGCTGTTGGCAGGAGGCCCTGGTCCTTACCATGTGGGTCCCCCGGTAAGGTTGTTTGAGGTTCCTCACAATGTGACTGCTGGCTTCTGTCAGAATGGGTGAGAATTTACTTTTTATGACCAAGACTTGGAAACCACGCACTGTCATTTCTGCAATGATAGCCGGCTGTGCTTATTGTGGGAGACAGGACGCACAGTGGGATGCGAATGCCGGATAGCAAGACCAGGGAGGCCATCTTGGAGGCTGGCTAACCACATAAAATATGTGAACCGAACAATGTAGAGAAACACATACCTGTATTCACGCAGAGAGAAAAAAACCCAGCCCCAAACAAAAGAGCACATATATGTGCACATGTGAACACACAAATCTATTTAGAATAAAAGAATAATAAAATGAGAAATACGTACTCTCAGACAAGTATGGGAAATAGAACACTGTCAATAGCTTTAACTTTCAAGCCTTTATTTCTTTCCTGAAATGCAAGGAATTGAATTTTGTGGTTCTATCACAATCCTCAGCCTTCCTCAGAGGTTTTCGGAGGGGCAATGTTCAAAATATTTAACAACCAGTAGGATGTGGACAGTGACACCTGGGATGTGGCCATAAATGCTCAGCATGGCCACACCTGTGTGTACTGGCTAATATCATGCTTGGGGCTGGTATCTCTGTACGACATGTTTCGTTTTGGATGTTTTTTTAGAGGTTTTTTTTTTTTCATTTACTGTTCTATTTCTGAGACTCATTCATGCAGAACCATGCAGCCATAGTTCATTTTCACTGCTGTATAGTGTTCCACTGCATGACCATACCTTATTTTATTTACTTTCTCTCCTGACTATGGCCATTATGTTCTTTCCAGTTTTTTTTTTCCTGCCATTAAGACAATGCTGGTATGAAATTATACATTTCTTCGGATATACTTGTGCAAGAATTACTTTAGGTACTTAGCTAGCAGAACAATTCCTGGGGCTCAGGAGAGGTAGGTAGGTGTTCGACTTTAGAAGGTCATGTCAAACTGTTTTTCCAAGTGGTGATAGGGATTTATATTCTGACTACCATTTAGGAAAAGAGTTCTCATTGCTCAGCATTGTGGTATCATTAACTTTTATTATTATTATTATTATTATTATTATTATTATGTTTTGGTCTGATAGACATTAAATGGTAAGTTAGGTTTTCTTTAATTTCTGTTTCTTGATTCATAAGGGAGGAAGATCTTTTTGTATTCTGGGTTTTGAATCATTCCTGTTTCTTCTCTTCTGAATGTCAGTTCCTGTCTTTTGTCTCCTTTTCTATTGGGTTGTTTCTGGTTCCCACTCTCCCCCCACTTCCCAGACTATATATGTTTTATTGGATCAGATAATTGATATTAAAATTCAGCGACTTGGTGACGTCACTAAAGAGATGGAGGGCTGTTCTGGTCAGTCCCACCTGCCTTCTGTGCTGGCAGGGTTTACAGCACTCAGAGGAGTCTCCTTCGGGGTGTATGAGTAGTTATTATGGACATGTCAGAGAGCCCAGGGATTGAGGCCAGGGATTATTGCCTGTCTGGTCAAAGATGTGTTTGCTCTCCTTAACATTCCTGGCACATTGTGGGCCCCCAGGAAATATATGTTGCAGGACTGTGCAGCAATTGCTTCCTTCCCAGGAGACTCCGCCACACTTGCCCACCTGCCTCATTGATCACAGGTGCATCTCACACTGCTTCCCGAGCAGTCACATGGCCAAGAAATGTCTTGTGTGGACAAATGCAGGCTTGATGAGTTGGGTGGATGTAATTTTGCCTTAGAGCTATTGGGATTTTCAGTCGCCAGGTTCCATAAAAGAGGGAGGTGGGTCACTGTAGAATCTGTTCCCAGAGTTGTCAGCACAGAGCCCGACGCGGCGCTCAAACTCACGAACGGTGAGATGATGACCAGAGCCGAAGTCAGACACTCAACCGACAGAGCCACCCAGGCACCCTGTATATTCTATTTTCTTCCTACTTATTCTTTCATTTATTGATATTGGAGTGGTAAGTCTCCCAACTATAATGGTGGATTTGTCTATTTCTCTTTTCAGTTTTTATCAGTTCTTGCTCCATGTACTTGACTGTTGTTGTATTTAGAATTGCTATGTCCTTCTGATGAACTGATACACTTATCATTATGAAACAACACTTTTCATCCGTGGTCATATTCTCTGATATTAAATCTACTTGTCTGATAGTAATATCACCATTCCAGCTTCCTTTTTATTAACATAGGCAGAGAAGTATGTTTTTCCTTTTCCCTTTAGTCTATTTATATTTTTATATTAAAATGGAGCTTTTTATAGATAGCACATAGATCATGCTCCCCATACCCATTCTGACAATATGTGGTTTTAATTGGGGTGTTTGGACCATCTACATTTAATTCGATGAATGACTTGATTGGGTTTAAATCTTTTATCTTGTTTTTTATTTTGTTTGTCACATCTACTGTCTCCTCATTTCTTGTCTTCTTTTAGTTTAACTGAATACCTTTTTTGTGATTTATTTCCAATATTGCTTTATTAACAGAACTCTTTATAGTGTTTGCTTTAGGGTTTACAGTGCACATCTTTAAAACAGTCTATCTTCAAGTAATATAAAAACTTTGTGTATGGTATAAGAATGATTATGTTTGGAATGGTTGTGTTCCCCACCCCCAACCAAATTCATATGTTGAAGTCCTAATCCCCAGTGTAATGGGAAGTAATCAGGGTTAGATGACGGCGTTAGTGCTCTTAAAAGAAGAGACACCAGGAGCTCTCTACACACATACACGTGGACATGCACGAGAGAAAGGTCGTGTGAGCACATAGGAGGCAGTCATCTCTGCAAGCCAGAAAGAGAGACCTCATCAGAACTCGACCATGCCGGCGCCCTGATCTCGGACTTCCAGTCTCCAGAACTGTGAGAAAATAAGTTTCTGTTTTGCTTAAGCCACCTGATATGTAGCATTTTGTTATAGCAGCTCAAACAAATTAAGACAATAATCTTAAAATTGTAAAACTTCATTTCCCTTCTCCTGGTCTTTGCACTAGTGTATACATTTTATTCCCAGATACGTTATAAGCTCTACAATGCATTATTATTTTTTTCCCTTTAACCATTCAAGTCTTTTTTTTTTAAGTAGGCTTCATGCCCAGTGTGGAGCCCAACACTGGGCTTGAACTCACGACCCTGAGATCAAGACCTGAGCTGAGAGCAAGAGTTGGATGCTTAACTAAGCCACCCAGGTGTCCCTCATTCAATTATTACTTCAGGAGATTTAAAAGCTCAAGAAATGTTGCCATATTTGCTCACATTATAGCAGTGTAGTGTGGTCTTCATTCCCTGTAGATTCAGGTTTCCATCTGGTATCATTTCCCTTCTGCCTGAGGACTTTATCTTTTCCTAGAATGTTGTTCTGGTGATGGTGAATTCTTTCAGCTTGTGTATGTATGAAAAAAATATTAATTTTGCCTTTGCTTTTGAAAGACTTCTTCCTTAGAGTAGAATTCTAGGTTAACTATTTTGTCCTTAACATCTTTATATTCTGGCTTACATAGTTTCTGCCAAGAAGTCTCCTCATTCAAATCTTTATTCCCCTGTTGGTAGGCTGGTTGCTTTTAAGATTTTCTCTTTACTACTGATTTTCAACAATTTGATCGTGATGTGCTATGGTGCATGAGGAGATGAGGGTTTATTGAGCTTTTTGGAATGGTGGGCTAATAGTTTTCATTGAATTTGGAAAATTTTTAGCCATTATTTCCTGACATACTGTTTTCTGTCCTTACTAATTGCTGCTCTTTTTTAAGGACTATGATTATGTTCTTTAAAGTTGACCTACAGTTAACTGATACTCTCATTTAATTTTTTAAAATCTTTTTTGTTTGTGTTCCATTTTGAGTAGTTTCTAATTGTTGATGTAGTCAAAGTCACTAATCTTTTTTTAAAAAATTTTGTAGTGCTTTATCTGCTGTTAATCCCAACCAATGTATAATGTTAGTTGAAAGTTCTATTCAGATAATTGCTTATTCATATGCAGTTGTATTATTTGCCTAGTTTTCACCAAAGTTAACACTTTGCAAAGTTATTGTATAATATCACAACCAGGATATTGACATAGGTACAATCTACCAACATTATTTAGGTATCCCGGGTGTTACTGGTGCTATATGTGTATGTCTGTGCATCATTCTCTGCAGTTTTATCACCTGTGTAGATTCGTGTATTCACCACCACAGTCAATATACTGAATATTTTCAACACTGTAAGGATCTTTAATGTTGCCCTTTTATAAGCATGTTCAGCTCTCTCTTGTCCTTCTACACAGTCCCATTCCCAAGCTCTGGCAACCACCAATCCATCCTCCCATTTGTGAAATTTCACAGTTTCAAAATGTACATCAGTGGAATCATATAGCAATCTTTTGCAACTAACTATTCCACACAGCATAAGTCCCTGAATCTCCAGGGAGATTTGCCATCTAGTGTATTTTAATCTTAGACATTGTATTTTTCATCTCTAGAAGTCTGAGTTTTTAAATATATCTTTTATAGTTCTTCCCTTGTACATACTTTTCTCTACCACCCTGAACATATGGTACATATTTATAATAGCTATTTTAATGTCCTTGTCTAGTAATTCTATGTCATTTCTGTGTCTGCTTCTATTGACTGAGTTTTATTTTCATGCTGGATCACTTTTTTTTTTTTTTTTAACCCGTGTACCTGCATGCTTGCTAATTTTTCTATTGCATCGCACACATGGTCAATTTTATGCTGCTGGATTTCCTAGTCTGGATTCTTTTAAATGCTTTGGAACATTGTCCTGGGAGGCAGTCGACTAACCTAGAAATAATGGGACCCCGGGGATTTTTAAGCTCTGTTAGGTGAACCCAAACAACCTTATTTCATGGGTAATTTCACTTCCTACTGAGGTAACGCATTCTGTGTTAAGTTTTTCTACCTGGACTGGTACACAAATGAAATATGCTTGCTTCTGTGTGAACCTTAGGAATTGTTCTGCTTGCTCTTCTCCAGAATTCCATCTCCCTACCCTCTGTCCTAAGTCAGTATAGCTTTATAACAAATCTTGATATCGGAATGTTTCATGTATTCCTACTTTGTTTTTATTGTTCTTTGGGGATGTCTTTGCTATAGTTTTGGCATTTTACACTTCAGAATAAAATTTACAATCAGCTAATAAGACTTTTTATCACCATTAGTCTTAATTGGAACTGGACTACATTTATAAATTAATTTTGGGATAGTTAACTTTTTACATTGAGTCTATCCAGCGACAAGATCTATCATTCCATATGTTTGAATTTCCTTTAATGTCTTTCAATAAATCTTTAAAATTTCCCCCATAAAGTGATGGCATGTTTTTATTAGATTTATTCGTAATTACCTTACATTTTTGGTTGCTAATATAAAACTATGTTTTCTAATTGTTTCTTTCACATAGTAATTTTTTGTGGATTTTAAATCGTTCGCTTGCAGATTAAAAATCTGTTCTAATAATTGCTTTGTAGACTTTTTGATATTATATGTCAATAATCTCACTGAGAAATGATTTTGTTTCTTCATTTCCAGTTCTTTCATTTTAGATTTATTTATTTCATTTTAATTTATTTTTCTGGTTTTATTATTTTGGCTAGGACTTCCAGTAAATGGATGTGGTGATAGCAGGCACCTTATTTCTAATTTTTATCGTATTTTTTAAAATGTTTATTCATTTATTTATTTTTGAGAGAGGCAGAGAGAGAGAAGAGGGGCAGAGTGAGAGAGAGGGAAACAGAGAATCTGAAGCAGGCTCTGAGCTGTCAGTGCAGACCTGGATGCTGGCTCAAACTCCTGAACCCTGAGATCATGACCTGATCTGAAGTCGGACGCTTAAATGACTGAGCCACCCAGGCGGCCCTATATCTAATTTTTCAAGGTAACTTTATTGAGGCATAATTTACATATATAATTTTGGCCCATTGTGAATTTTATTATTTTCATACAGTTATAGGATTTGTGCTATTTGCAGTTAATTCCCACTTTCACCCTCAGTCTTAGGCAACCACTGATCCACTTTGTAAATATAGATATGCTCAAAATCAATGACTGTAAGATACATTCAGATTAAGAAGAAATCACTATTCACTGGTTAGAATGGCAAAAAGTTGGATCAGTGTGCAGCTGCTAAGAACTGGTGGGGATATATGGACAGAGGAGTCCTTGCAGGCTGCTGGATGGAATGATGTTTGGTGCAGTCATTTTAGGAAGCGATCTGATGGCATTTTGTCAAGTATTCACATATTCTGTGACTCAGTTCAACTGCTTGTGAGTCTTTATCCCAGAGTAATTCTTACACAGATCTGTAAGAAGTCACGTTTGAGGATGTTTATTGCAGCATTTCTGTGGGAGCAGGGAGTTCGTTGAAGGCTATCTTGGTGTCTGTCCCAACAAAGTGGATAAGTACATATTTTTTATCTGCCAGTGAACATTACTTATGTGTGGTATTTCCATACTGTGGTCCCTTTAATGAAGCCATTAGATACAACAAATTAAATGTAAAACTGGCATGGGTTAAAATATTAGAGCTTAATGGAAAAAGTAGGAAAACAAGAGATGCAATGCAAGATGCAATGTAAAGGCTTTCATGTAAATAAAAATGTCTTTAAGATAAAAAGACACATTTAAATATAAATGAAAAATAATATGCTACTAATGAAGCCGTATAGTTGACTCAACCTGATGAAGTACTTGTGATATGAAACAAAGCCCAGAAATCTAGCGTGTTAGCAAGCTTTGTAAGGATATCTGGGGCACTAGCCCAGCTGAGCCAAGAGGGTGCAATCCGGAAAGTCTGAAGTGACCCGCTCTCAGAAACTTCACCACAATTCTCTATGCCTTGGTCATGCGATCTGGAAACTTAACCCTCCTTTCTTCATCTGTTCCTAATGCTCTTTTAAAAATAATTTCTGTGCTGGCCAACAGACACATGAAACGATGCTCAGCATCCCTCCTCATCAGGGAAATATAAATCAAAACCACACTGAGATACCACCTCACGCCAGTCAGAGTGGCTAAAACGAGCAAATCAGAGAACTCTAGATGCTGGCGAGGATGTGGAGAAATGGGCACCCTCCTGCACTGTTGGTGGGAATGTAAACTGGTGCAGCCCCTCTGGAAAACAGTGTGGAGGTTCCTCAAAAAGTTAAAATAGAACTCCCCTATGACCCAGCAATAGCACTGCTAGGAATTTACCCAAGGGATACAGAAATGCTGATGCATAGGAGCACATGTGCCCCAATGTTCATAGCAGCACTCTCAACAATAGCCAAAACATGGAAAGAGCCTAAGTGTCCATCAACAGACGAATGGATCAAGAAGATGTGGTTTATCTATACAATGGAATACTACATAGCAATGAGAAAGAATGAAATCTGGCCATGTGTAGCAACATGGATGGACCCTGAGGGTGTTATGCTGAGCGAAATAAGTCAGGCAGAGAAGGACAAATACCATATGATTGCACGTATAGGAGGATTAGGAAGAACTCCCCCTTAGGAGGACCAAGGGGGAGAAGAAGGGGGGAAATAGTGGGGGCGAGGGAGAGAGGTAAACCATGAGAGACTCTTGAATGCTGAGAACAAACTGAGGACTGATGGGTGTGGGGGGGGGAAGGGAGAGATGTGCATGGAGGAGGGCACTTGTGGGGATGAGCACTGGGTGTTATATGGAAACCAACTTCACAATAAACTATTTGTAAAAAAAAATAATAATAATAAAGTAAAAAAAATTTCTGTGCATAGACTTCTCTGTCTCTCTTCACAGTATTCAGATAAGCAAATTTTATTTGACTTAAACAAAGTGTTGTCTGCTGCTATATTGCCAATCTAATCCTGTTATTGACAAGAGTCAAAGTAATGGCGGTGCACTGTAGAGTCCTCTTTCTTGGTTTACTTTTCATTTTTCTGATGAATACACTCTGGTAAGTCCTCTCGGGAAAGGATACATGGAAAGTAAGTTGAGGCTTTACGTAGCTGAATTCATTCATATTCTGGAAGAGTTGATCATTGTAAGGTGGAAAACAATTTCCAACAGAGTTTTGAGAGCACTGTACGACTGAATTTTAGTAGCCTGTGTTGTTTCTGAGAAGTTGGATACCATTCCGACTCCCTTATTTTTTTTAAATCCTTATTTTGAAATAATTTTAGATTTACATAGAAGTTGCAAAGATAGTACAGGTTCATTATATCTTGAACCCAGTTTTCCCCATTGTTAACATCTTACATTACTGTGATTTCCCAAATTGAAGAAACTGGCATGGGATAAAATGTTATCTTTTTATTACCAAGTTGTATGGATTCTTAATGTATTCTGCATACAAGTACCTTACCAATGCACAATTTCTCCCTATATCCTGGGTTGTCTTTTCACTTACTTGATGGTGTCCTTTTATGTACAATAGTGTTTAATTTTGATGAAAACATTTAGTTTTTCTCTTCTGTCACTTGTGCTTTGGATACTCTACCCAATAAAGCTTTGTCTAACCCAAGTTCACAAAGATTTACTCCTAGTTTTCTTTGAAGACTTTTAATCTGTTGGTTGTTACATTTAGGAGGATTCTTTGTTGTTGTTGTTGTTACATTTCCACTTGATGTTAATTTTCTATGTATTGTGTGAAGTAGGAGCTCAAATCTTTGTGGGATTTTTTTGGTGACCGTGGGTATGTAATTGTCTCAGTACATGTTTTTGAAAAGTTTATTTCTTTCTGATTGGACTTTCTAGCTGTCTCTGAAAAAAAATCAATTGATTATAAATGTAAGACCTTATTTCTGGGCTCTGGATTCCATTCCATTGATATATATGCTTCTCCTTAGGCCAGTACCCCACTGCCTTGATTACTGTGACTTTGTGGAAAGTGTTGGACACAGGAAGTGTGAATTTTCCAATTTTGTCCTTAATTTTTAAGATTGTTTTGGCTGTGTCAGGTTTCTTAAAATTCCATGCAGAGTTTAGAATCAGGTTGTTCAAAAAGTCTGCTGGGATTTTCATGGGGATTACACTGAATCCATAAATCAACTTGGGAAAGGTTGACTTCCAAACAGTATTCGGTCTTGCAATCCATTAGTACTGGATGTCTTTCCAATTATTTAGATCTTTTATTTATTCAACAATTGTTGGGGTGCTTAGGTGGCTCAGTCAGTTAAGTGTCGACTTCGGCTCAGGTCATGATATCACAGTTTGTGGGTTCGAGCCCTGTGTCAGGCCCTGTGCTGACAGCTTGGAGGCTGGAGCCTGTTTCAGATTCTGTGTCTGCCTCTCCTCTGCTCACATTCTGTCTGTCTCTCACTCTCAAAAATAAATAGAAAAATAAAGATTAAAAATTTTTTAAAATAATTGTTTATAGTTTTCAGTGTACTCGACTTACACTTCTTTTAAATTTGTATTCTTTTTGAAGTATTTTATTCTGTCACAAATGACATTGTTAAAGACATTTTTTAGATTGTTTATTTCTAGTGTACAGAAATATACCTGGTTTTTAAAATACTGAGCTTTTATCCTTCAATTGTGCTGAAATTGTTTATTAGTTCTAGTGGGCTTTTGTGGATTATTGAGGGTTTTAAAAATATGTCATGCTACCTTGCCGATATAGTTTTACTTCTTCCTTTCTAAATCAAATGCTTTTTATTTCATTTTCTTGCCTAGTTTCATTTTCATTTCTAGTTATATGCCTAACTAGAACTTCAAGTACAATATTCAATAGAAATGATAAGAACAGGCTTCCTAGCCGTACTTCTGATTTTAGGGGGAAGACCCTCAATCTTTTACCACTGAGCATGACATTAGCTGTGAGTTTTTAGTTAGTGCCTTTTATCAAGGTGAAGAAATTTCTTTTTAGTTCTAGTTTGTTGAGTGTTTTAATCATGAAAATGTGTTGGATATTTTCAAATGCTTTTTCTGCATCTAAAGAGAAGATGATCATTTTTCTTTATAGTAATATGGTATATTACATTGATGTTAGTATGTTAAACCAATTTTACAGTCCTGGGATAAATACCACTTGTTCGTGGTGTATAATACTTCTTATATGTTGCTGGATTTGGTTTGATAATATTTAGCTGAGGATTTTTATATCTGTATGCATAAGGAACATCGGTTTGTAGTTTTTTCTTATGATGTCTTTATCAGGTTTTCTGATAAATACTGGGGTAATTTTGGGGTAATACTGGCATCATCTCAGTTATGCAATTTGTTAGCATTCCCTTATAATTCTTTTTATATCTGTAAGGACTATAGTAATCTCTCCTCTTTTGTTGCTGATTTTAGTAATTTGAATATTTTGTTTCTTGGTCATTCTAGATAAAGATTTGTTAATTTGTTGGTCCATTCAAAGAAGCTATTTTGGGTTCCACTGATTTTTCTGTATTGTTCTTATATTTCCCATTTTGTTTATTTCTACTGTAATATTCTTTTTTTCCTTCTCCTTGTTGGGGTTTATTTTGGGTTTTAGTTTCTTTTTCTACTGTGTTAAGGTGACAGGTCAAGTTATTTATTTGGGCACTTTCTTCTTTTTTTTGTATAGGCATTTACAACTAAACATTTTTCTCTGAGCTCTACATAATAAAAATCTCACAAATTTTGGTTATGTTGTATTTTCCTTTCGTTCATATCAAACATTATCAGCTAATTTTTCAATTTCTCCCAAGTTTTGTAGAATTTTTTGCATGGATTCGTTCATGATATTTCATTATTGTGTTTAAAATTTTTTTGAGTATACTTGACACACAGTGTTACATTAGTTTGGGGTGTACAACACAGTGATTCAACTTCTGTATATATTATGTTATGGTTACAAGTGTAGCTACCACCTGTCACCATACTATGCTATTACAATATCATTGACTATATTCCCTATGCTGTGACTTTTATTCTCATGACTTATTCATTCCATAATTGGAAGCCTGTGTCTCCTACTCCCTTTCACTCATTTTGCCCATTCCCTCACTCTCTTCCCTCTGGAAACCATAATTTGTTCTCTGTATTTATAGGCCCAATTCTGCTTTTTGTTTATTCATTTGTTTTGCTTTTTAGATTCCACATATGAGTGAAATCTGACCTCCTTAGTCTAACTTATTTTACTTAGCACAATACCTTCTAGGTCCATCCATTACTGTTTTTCATATTATGAAATTTTTATTGATATCATGTCTCTTAATTTGCATCTTCTCTACTGTTTTTCTGATAAATCTGGCTAGAGTGTTACCAATATATTGATAGTCTCAAAGAAACAGTGTTAATTTCACTTATTATTCTCTACTGATATTACATTGTTTTCTGTATTCCATTGATTCCTGATCTTTAGTATTACTTTTTTCTACTTTATGTTTAGCATGCATTTCTTTTTTTTTGTTTCTTATGGATGGCAGAAACAGGTTATTAATTTGAGACCTTTCTTTGCTAATAAAGGTGACTGTGTTAGCTGTATTCTATAAATTTGATATTTTGTGTTTTCATTTTTATTCAACTGAATATACTTCACCATGTCTATTTTGATTTATCCTTTGACTGATGGGTTAATTAGAAGTTTATTGGTTTCCAAACATTTGGGGGATTTCCAGAGATCTTCATGTTAACGATTTCTGATTTGCTTCCGTGGTAGTCAGAGAATGTATTTTGTATGACTTGAGTACTTTTAGGTTTTATGTAAACTTGTTTTAAAGTCTTGAATATGGTTCACCTTAGTACATGCTCTGTATGGATTTTTTTTTTAATGTTTTATTTCTGAGAGAGAGCGAGCGAGAGAGAGAGAGACAGCATGAGCAGGGGAGGGTCTGAGAGAGAAGGAGACACGGAATCTGAAACAGGCTCCAGGCTCTGAGCTAGCTGTCAGCACAGAGCCCGATGCGGGATAGAACCCACAAACCGTGAGATCATGACCTGAGCCGAAGTCGGGCGCTTAACCGACTAAGCCACCCAGGCGCCCTGCTCTGTATGCATTTGGATAGAAAATTTATTCTGTTCTTGTTGAGTGGATTATTTTATAAATGTTGATTAAGTCAAGCTGGTAAATAGTGTTATTCAGCTCGTCTATATCTTTACTTATTTCTGTCCCCTTGTTTCATCAATTATTGAGGGTTGTTGAAATCTCTGACTGTAATGGTGGATTTATGTTTTTCACCTTATTTTTACCAAGTTTTGCTGCAATTGTTTTGAACCTCTGTTATTAGGTACGTAAACCTTTGGGATTTGTACCTCTTCTTGATGAATTGATTCATTATTACAAAATAATCATCTTTATCCTTGTAATAGTCTTTGCTCTGAGATTAATATAGCCATCTCAGCTTTCTTATGATCTGTGGGAGCATGGCCTACCACTTTTCATCCTTTCATTTCAATTTAATAATCTGTATAGAAAGTGGTTTTTTTAGTAAACCTCATGCACTTGTCTTGCTATGTTTAAATCCCATTTGACATCCTCTGCCTTTTCTTTTGTACAGATAGTTTACATTTCGATATATTTCACATATTAATATGTGAATACTGTAACTGAGTTTGAACTACCATCTTGCTATTTGTGTTATCTGATTATTTTCCCTCTACTTCTTTTAGCTGAATTTGTATATTTATTTTATAATTCCATTTTATCTCCTCTCTTTGCATCTTTGCTATAACATTGTGTTTTGTTATTTTAATGGTTGCTTTAGGGTTTATAGTATATATCCTTATCAAAATCTGCTTTCAAATATTATATCATTCACATATAAGAATCTTACAATGGTATAATTCCATTTTTCCATTCTTGCTCTTTGTGCTATTATCACACTTTACTTATAAACTTCATTATGCACTGTTATTATTATTACTTTAATGAGTCAATCACTTTTAAAGAGATTTTTAAAAGAAGAAAACAATCTTTTACATTTTTCTTATATTTACCATTCCTGGTGCTCTTAGTTCCTCTGTGTAGATTTGGATTTGTATCTGGTATCATTTTGTTAGCCTGCAAGATATCTTCACTTGATATAGATTACAGGTTGACATTTTTTCCTTTTAATGATATTGCTCCAATCTCTTCTGTTTGTATTCATTCTCACAAGACAGTTACAGTCCTTTTAATTTTTGTTTCTCTGTATGTAATGTATTTCTTCTTTCTGGCTATTTTAGATTTTTTCCTTTATTTATAAGCAAGAATGAAATTATGATATGCCTTGGTGTACTTTCCTTCATATCTACTATGGTTGGGTATTTGGATTCTTGGGTTTGTGGGTTTAGAACTATCACAGTATTTGGAATAATATCACTGCTGCTATGCCAGTTTTTCTTTTTTCCATTTGTGTTTCATTTTGGATCTTTCTGCTGCTATGTTTTCAAGTTCATGAATCTTTTTTTAAATTAGTTTATTGTCAAGTTGGTTTCCATATAACACCCAGTGCTCATCCCCACAAGTGCCCTCCTCCATGCCCATCACCCCCCTTCCCCTCTCTGATCCCACCCCCATCAGCCCTCAGTTTGTTCTCAGTATTCAAGAGTCTCTCATGGTTTGCCTCCCTCCCTCTCCCCCACTATTTCCCCCGCCTTCTTCTCCCCCATGGTCCTCCGTTAAGTTCCTCCTAATCTAACTATACATGCAAACATATGGTATCTGTCCTTCTCTGCCTGACTTATTTCACTCAGCATAACATCCTCAAGTTCCATCCATATTGCTACAAATGGCCAGGTTTCATTAAGTTCATGAATCTTATTTGCAGTGTCTATTTACTTTTAATTCCATTTGGCATAATTTTCATCTCAGACCTTGCAGTTTCCATCTCTAACATTTCAATTTAGGTCTTATATCTTCTGTGTCATAATGTGCTTGATTTTCCCTTCACTTCTTGAACTTATGGAATACAGTTGTCATAAATCTTTTAAAGATTTCTTGCCTATTGATCCCATATTCTATGTCTTTTCTGGGCCTGTTTGTGATGACTGATTATCTCCTCATTATGAGTCACATTTTCCTGTCTGTTTGTATGCATGATATATTTTGATTGGGTGCCAGATGTAATAAAATTTATCTTGTTGGGTGCTGGAAACTTTCAGATTTTTTTCCTACACACATTCTTGAGCTTGACTTTGGGCCACAGTTACATGGAAACTGATGTTTCAAGGTTGTGTTTTAGTTTTGTTAGATAGAATGAAGCAATATTGATGTGATATCCTTCTGAGTGCCCCATCAGTCTTGTCACTGTCCTATCAACTGTGACATTTTACACTCCGACACTTGTAAAATATTCTTCCAAGCCCTGTGTGAAATTCTAGGTTTTTCCCCTCTTGTACATTAGGGTGGTACTTTACAGGTTTTGGGTAGTTTCTTCACACTCACGTGTTGGTCAGTACTTTGATGGAAGACCCAAGGAGCCCTCTTCAGATCTCCAGAGCTCACTCTTAGTGAAGCATCCTCACCTCTGATTCTCTTTCCCAGGAAATTAGTCTCCTCCAATTCCTAGCTTCTCAACTCAGGGAGACTATCAGCTTGTCTTGATTCCTCTTTACTTCACTGCTGCCTAGAAACTCTCTCAAGGCAGTAATCTCAGCAATTGTAGGGCTCACAGTTTTTAATTCCACCCTTTTTTAGATCTCCACTTTCTGTCTTCCAATGTGTAACAATCATTATTTCATAAATGGCTGGATTTTTAGTTGTTTCAGGAGGGAAAGTATTGGCTCTTGTTCTTCTCTTTGGGGAAGCAAAGTAAATCCCTTATCTTGAATTTTGAGAGGGGTAGCTTTATTGGATATATAATTTTGAATTGACAGTTTTAATTTTTTCCAGTATACCTTATGCTGTTGATCCACTGAATTTTGGTCACCATTTTTTTCCTAATGGATATTGTGATTTATATAATTTTCTCCTGTATATAAGCTCTTTTATTCCCTGCCTCTTTAGAGATTTTTTTCTTTTTCTTTGGTTACCTGCAATTTGACCACAGTTGCATATATATGTGTTTCCTTATATTTTGGGGGGAGGGATTAACTAAGCTTATTGTATTCTTAATGTTTTTCACCAAATTTGGGGGAAATTCTGATCACTATTTATTCAAAACATTTTTTTAAATCTCATTTTCTCCTTTCCTTTTGGGACTCAATTTATGCATCCTCCAATCCTCTTGATGTTATCTCACAAGTTACTGAGGCTCTATTAAGATTTTTCTACATTTTTTTCCAGCTTTCCATTTAGAGTGGATATTTCTTGTGCCTTCTATAATTTGCTGATAAGCTCATCTAATTTTTCACAGTTCTAGAAAATCCATTTAAAAATTCCCATTTCTTGATTGATATTTCTGTTTCTTTACTCCTTATGATCATATTTTCCAGTTGCCCTTTGACATTTTTATTATAGTTACTTTATTTTATTTTATTTTATTTATTTTATTTTATTTTATTGGTTTATTGTCAAGTTGATTTCCATATAACACCCAGTGCTCATCCCCACAAGTGCCCTCCTCCATGTCCATCACCCTCCTTTCCCTCCCCCCCCCATCAGTCCTCAGTTTGTTCTCAGCTTTCAAGGGTCTCTCATGGGTTCTTGTCTGTTCATTTAAAACACCTGTATCATCTCAGGATCTATTTTGATTTGCTTCTTTTTTCTGCTGATTATGTTTTTCACTTTCGTTTTCATTTTATTGTATACTGGATATTGTGGATTACATGACGAAGGTTCTGGATTTTATTACTGAGAATGTTACTTTTTTCTGTTGGGCATTTCAATTATTGGCAGTTCACCTTAAACTTGTAGATGCTTGATTGTACATTATGTTAGGTTGTATCTGTTTCTGTTTTTGTCTAAGTCTTAGGGAAAATCATAATCATGGGACATAGTTTCTTTTTCTAAAGCATGGCCCTTCTGAGGTTTCAGTTGGTGAGATTCAGTCTCCAAATACTGATTACTTCGTGGTGAACAGTAGCTGAAATCTCTTCTCAGGTTTTCCCAACTCCTTAGATATTACTTTTGCAAGGCTCTGGTGTTATCTTTCACGCATGCTCTGTTCATGTTGCCTCAGCAAGAATTTAAGTGAGTTTATATGGCTCTTTGGAGTCTCTCCCCTCTTTGGCTCCCATTTTCCTAGTGTATACCTCCTCAATTTCTTACTAGTATAGTAATAGTAATCTTCACCCACTGGTACTACAAGCAAGAGGACAATATTGTGGCTTTCTGCTTGAGTTTAAGCTTCTTTGTGCTGTGGAGATTGGAAGGTGCTCTCAGGTGATAAACCACTTCAATGTAGAGCTCATTTTGTGTGGTTCACTTCTTTCAAAAGAAAGAAGAGAGTAAAGAAACCCATCAAATCGCCTCTTTTTTGTTTGTTTATGCTCAGTCTCTGCTCCCATCAGATAGCTGTTTTGAAAAAAGAATATACAGTCTATATTTGTAGCTGGCAGGTTAGTAGGATACATGCTATTAAACCATTAGTGGTACTGTTACTTCTCATGCAATATTATTTCATTGTACTATTTCTCCCCTGCCTAGGGATAACTGCATCAATATTCCTTTGCTTTTTAAAATATACTTGTCATTCCTCGTCATACTTGTCTTCCTCCAAACACTGATTAGAATTATAAAATTCCTCTCCATAGAGGAAAAACACATCTGATAATCTTTCAGATGTATGTATTTTCTCCCTTTATGTTATCTCTTCTGAAGCCCTTTATCTTTCTTTTCCAGTATGGGCCCATTTCTCTTTAGGCCAGTTTTCATCATTATCTTCAGAATTTTGATTAATTTTCTTCAGTGTTGGATTCCTCGTTTACTAATTCCCATATTCTCGGCTACCTTTCTTGGTTTTGTGAAACCTTCTCCAGTGTTTTCATGAGAATGCATGCCTAGTAGGTAAAATATTTGAAAACTTATAGGTCTGAAAAGTATTCTTCCTTTATTAGAACTGATAGCTTGGAGAGAGCTATACAATAACAATTTGAGACAATACTTTACTCAGATATTTTCATTGCTGCATTTTCTTCTAGATTTTGATTGTTTTTCAGAAGATGCATAATATTTATTCTTGATCCCTTTTTCTCTTAAGAATGTTTTCAGCTTTTTTCCCCCTAAGATTCTGAAATTTTGTGGTCAGGTGATTTTGCATGGGTCGCATTATTATTTTGTTTGCGTATTTTCACCATTCTAGATGGAATATATACCAGTGGGTCATAGTGTATAATTCTTTTTATATGTTTTTGGATGATTTGCTAATGATTTTTTTCTCTTTTCACAACTTGTTGGTTTCATTTTAATCATCACGATTGGTGACCTCTATAGTTGTAAGATTTGGTCTTGACACCAAGATTTTTAAAACTCCTCTGGAGATGCAGGAGTTAATTCTAGTTCTCTGGGCTCAGTAGGCACAGGGTATTACTTGGATTGGGGAATTCTCCAGGATCCTTTGTTTATGATTCTGTTTCCTTTTTAGCGTATGAAAACAGATGGGTATTGTTGATCTTATTTCTGTCTTATGTTTTCTTCAATGGCTGGTAGATGTTAAGAATTTCTTTTTTTCTTTTTTTTTTCTTTTTTGCCTATACATGTTAAAAGCTTGCCATCTCTGTTTACTATTTTACCCCTTGGGTCTGCCACATTATCTGGCAAATCAATCCCTTGTCAAGATGCATTTTGAATTATGCTGATTTGAAATGACATTAGGTCACTTGGACAAAATACTAGTCTTATAGATTAGAGTTCTCATGATATCATTCAGAGATATTCAGGTTCTTGGTCTGATAGTTCTAAGTTCTCTGCTCTGTCTGAGTTTGGCTTTGATGGTCTGTCTCTTCAAATTCTTTATTTTCTAGTATGGCTTACAATTTTTCTTGTTGTTGTTGAAAGTCAGACATCATGTATTGGGTAAAAGGAGCCAGTGTAATAAACAGACCTTTAGTGTAAGGTTATATGTTTATCTATCTGGCTAGGAGTTCTCTGTTTACTGTTTGCTGTAGCTATAGGTATCAGAGGTTAAGATTTATTCCGATGTATTTATTCTCATGTCCTCTATTGTCTTTGGGCTTCCCTTTGAGACTTCTTTTTAAATATGGTCTGAAGCATGCAGTTCTTTTAGTTTAATCCCCTGTTATTATACAGGACCCTTACTGATGTGTTGGCAAGGTGTGGGGGTGGGAGAGAAGAAGCAGTCCATAATCCTAGGTCATTTAATGACCCTGTGTCCCTGGTTTGTGACCTTCACAAGTGTGTCTCAATTCTCCCTTTGCCCCTTAGGTGAGACAAGAAGGTTAGAAGGAATTGAAATTGGGCATTTCCCTTTCCCTTGAACAACGAAGCTCTGATGAAACCCCAGTTGGTTAGGCTCTATAAAGTTTCTCTTGAGGGTATACTTCAAAACGGCGACTTTTCCTTTCTCTCTGCTGGAAGCATGAACAGATTTTCTCTGATCTTCATCATGAGAACCTGGTAGGGTTGCTGGAAGTAAAATTTATTAAAGTATGGGGCCTGCTCTAAGCCTGGTCCCCTCTGGGGGTTTTAACTCTTAAACTTGTCCACATTGAGCGATTCATCAATTAGTAAACTGCAGTTTCGGTTCTCCTCCCCCAGTGCTGTTCCAGTGGTGGGCTTCTCCTCTTGAGCTTCTGCTCCTGGTAGGCTGGGGTTTTCTGCACCTGCCTGTGTGTGTCTCGGGTTTCTGGGGTAGTGTTTCCCTATGACCTCAATTCCCTGATGGAGCCAAGAGGAGGTGTTAATTTTGTTTGTTCAGCTTTTTTAAAAAAAAAATTGTTGTGATGATGGGAGTGAGGACATCCACACTCCTTACATGCTGGACCAGAAACAGGAAGTTCTTCCATTTGTTTTTGTAAATCGTTTTTGATTTTTGTGTTTGATACTACAGAATAATGAGTAAAAGGGGACTGATAAGAATGTCTCTTAACACACATCTGTCCATTTATATTAAGCAGCATGACGGTAAAGCTGATTGGAAGCTGTGTGTGTTTGGTTTGTTAGTGGAATTCATGTGGGATTGTTGATTGGAGACCAAGTTTTTTCACTGAGCAACCCAAAGCACCAGTATTTGTTAGTCTTAGTGACTTTTAGTTTTCCTGACTTTGAGTTTACAGTCCTCTGTCTGTGGGTTGTAAGGTGGCCACCATCCTTTTGGATTGAGCAGGAATAGCAGCCTGTAGGATGCAATACTTCTAATTTGTTGTTGGCTGTAGCTGTTTGCCTTGCCCCTGCCTTCTTCTGTCCCTGATGTTCTGAGGTCCAGAGTCCCTATACCTCACCTTTCTTCAGAGAGTAAATCTCTTATCTTCTGCCTGGTTGGAGGAGGTACATTTGGCAAATGAACATCCCTGTGCACACACCTTTCAACTACTTTTGCTGTTTTCGGCCTACACCTATCCCAATATCTTCAAAGTAGACTGTTGCCTTTAAATTTCAAAACTTTCTGGAATATGACTTTACTTGCTGCTTTCTGGTTTTCCTTCTTTAGATAGGTAGGTTTCAGCTTTCTTTACTTGGCTAAATCACTTGCATTTGTCTGTTTGCTTTCCATCTGTCATATATATATATACATATGTATATATATATTCAAGTATGTAATAGAGTATTGTTAACTTTAGTCACCGTGCGGTATATTACATCCCCAGGGATCATTTATTTTATAGTTGGAAGCTTGTACCTTTTGACCTTCTTCACCCATTTGACCAACTCCCAACCCCTATGTTCGGGAACCACCAATCTGTTCTTTGTTCTATGAGTTTAGTTTTGGTTTTGGTTTGTGGTGGTTTGTTTCCACATAGAAGTGAGATCATACCGTATTTGTCTTTCTCTGTCTGACTTATTTCACTTAGCATAATGCCTCCAAATTCCATCCATGTTGTTTCAAAAGGCAGGATTTCCTTCTTTTTTTTTTTTTTTTTGACTGAATAGTATTTCACTCTGTGTGTGTGTGTGTGTGTGTGTGTGTGCACGCACACATGTGCGTCGCATCACATTTTCTTTATTTATTCAACATTTTACCTCTCATCAAGTATCATCCTCTCTCATTCTTTCTATCATTGTGAAAAACCATTTTAAGTGTTATTTTAGTGAAAAA
Organism: Hyaena hyaena; assembly: GCF_003009895.1. NCBI lineage: Eukaryota > Metazoa > Chordata > Mammalia > Carnivora > Hyaenidae > Hyaena > Hyaena hyaena. Next base: position 94,899 of record NW_024081308.1, on the reverse strand, counting down.
AAAAGAGATAACCATATTTTCAATATGACATATTCAACAAAGTCTTCTTTTTCCTTATTCCTCCCAAAGTCTTTCTGATTTATACACTGGAGTAATCCCTGACCACTTTCTTAGAAAAATCCTGGCTTTGGGTGATAATTTTCCACAAAATCATGCCACTCTTTCCCTCTTCCTTTCAATACAAACATTTATTGAAAACTTAACTATATGCTAGATGTGGACTAAATCATTACATGTATTATCCCATTTAAAACCCATCGGAACCTTATGGAGTGGAACTACTATTATGCTGATTTCACATATGAGGAAAATAAAGCTTAAGAGAGGTTAAGCAAAATGCTCAAAGTCACACAGCTAGTATACAGAAGAGCCTTAACTGAACCAGGCAACTGAGCTCCAGAGCTCAATATGTATGGGATAAAAATCTCTAATTCTACAACATAACTAGTATTAATATTCAAGCTTAACATAAAATAAAAATTAGAGTGAAGCAGAAAACGTTTGAATTTTATGCCCTTCTTTAGTAAGGGTATGCCATTCTTTCCTTTTCTTTTCTTTTTTAAAATAGTTTATTGTCAAGTTGGTTTCCATATAACACCCAGTGTTCATCTCCACACGTGCCCTCCTCCATGCCCATCACCCCTTTTCCCACTTTTTCTAATTTCTCGAAATAGGCCTGGAGTGCAATGTACTTTCCTCTTAGGACTGCTTTCGCTGCATCCCATAGAGTTTGGATTGTTGTATCCTCATTTTCATTTGTTTCTATATATTTTTAAATTTCTTCTCTAATTGCCTGATTGGCCCATTCGTTCTTTAGTAGGGTGTTCTTTAACCTCCATGTTTTTGGAGGTTTTCCAGACTTCTTCCTGTGATTGATTTCAAGTTTCATAGCATTGTGATCTGAAAATGTGCATGGTATGATCTCAATTCTTTTATATTTATTGAGGGCTGCTTATGTCCCAGTATGTGCTCTATCTTGGAGAATGTGCCATGCACACTTGAGAAGAAAGTGAATTCCTTGGCCTCAGGATGTAGAGTTCTAAATATAACTGTCAAATCCATCTGGTCCAATGTGTCATTCAAGTCCATTGTGCCTTTAGTGATTTTCTGTCTAGTTGATCTATCCATTGCTGTGAGTGGAGTATTAAAGTCCCCTGCTATTAGCACATTCTTATCCATAAGAGTGTTTGTTTGTGATTGTTTTATATACTTAGGTGCTTCCATATTCAATGCGTAGACATTCATAACTGTTAGCTCTTCCTAATGGATAGACCTTGTAATTATTATATAATGCCTTTCTTCATCCTTTGTTACTGTCTTTACTTTAAAGTCCAGTTTGTCTGATATAAGTATAGCTACTCTAGCTTTCTTTTGACTTCCAGTAGCATGATAGCTATTTCTCCATCCCCTTACTTTCAATCTGAAGGTGTCCTCCAGTCTAAAACGTATTTCTTATAGACAGAAAATAGATGGATTTTGTTTTTATAATCCATTCTGCTACCCTATGTCTTTTGATTGGGGCACTTAGTCCATTTACATTCAGTGTTATTATTGGAAAATATGGGTTTAGAGTCACCGTGTCCTTTGTGGGACTTATGCTTGTGGTGGTGTCTCTGGTATCTTGCATTCCTTGCACCATTTCCCTCAGAGAGTCCCCCTCAGGATTTCTCGTAGGGTTGGTTTAGTGGTGACAAATTCTTTCAATTTTTGTTTATTTGGAAAGACTTTTATCTCTCCTTCTATTCTGAATGACAGGCTTGCTGGAGAGAGGATTCTTAGCTGCATATTTTTTTCTGTTCATCACATTGAAGATTTCCTGCCATTCCTTTCTGGCCTGCCAAGTTTCAGTAGATAGGTCTGTCACCACTCTGATAGGTTTCCCTTTGTATGTTAGGGCTCTTTTATCCCTAGCTGCTTTCAGAATTCTCTCTTTGTCCTTATATTTGGCCAGTTTCATTATGATATGTCGTGCAGAAGATCGATTCAAATTACATCTGAGGGGAGTTCTCTGTGCCTCTTGGATTTCAACGTTGGTTTCTTTCCCCAGATTGGGGAAGCTCTCTGCTATAATTTCTTCAAGGACTCCTTCAGCGCCTTTCCCTCTTCCTCTTCTGGAATTCCTATGATATGGATATTATTCTGATTGATTGTATCGCTGATTTCTCGAACTCTCCTTTTGTGTTCCTGTATCAGTTTATCTCTCTTTTTCTCAGTTTCCTCTTTTTCTATAATTGTGTCTTCTAAATCACTTATTCTCCTTTCTGCCTCTTCAGTCCGTGCATTGGACGCCTCCATTTTATTATGCCTCTCATTTAAAGCATTTTTTAATTCATCACAACTCTTTTTAAGCTCCATAGTCTTTGTAGCAATAGTTTCTCTGATGTCCTCCATGCCTTTTTCAAGCCCAGTGCTTACTTTTATGACTATTGTTCTAAATTCTTGCAGTTATTTTGCTTGTATCTGTTTTGAGCAGTTCTTTAGCTGTCAATTCTTCCTGGAATTTCTTTGGAGGAGAACTCTTCCATTTCATCATTTTGGTTAGCTTTCTATCTCTTGTTAGTTTTAAAAGCTTGTTATGTACTCTGCACCTGCGAGTGCTGCTGTACCAAAGAAGGCTCTTTGACTGTCCAGGGCCTGTCCATTCAGAAAGTGTCCTTTGAATGGTATCTCTTGGTCTCTCTTGTTGAGATCTTGGTTATTTTATTTTCCTACTTATAGTGGTATTTGGGACTCTCCATCATGTGTACTTTTGGCTTGTTTCTTGAGGTAGCTCTGGAACAGGAAACAGACAAACACACAGGGAACAAAGGCACACAAACGCACAGACAAATCCAACAAACACGCAAACCAGAAGGGAAATAGAAAAAGAAAAAAAAAACGGACACATACAAAAAAAAAAAAAAAAAGAAAAGGAGGGAAGACGAATAATACAAATAAAAATACATAAAAAAGAAAAAAGAAGAAAAGGAAAAGAGAAAGAAAAAACCCAATAGACAAAGGACCATCTAAAGCATAGAACCAGAATTCCCAGCTACAAATAAATAGTTGGGTGTATGCTGCGCTGATGGAAGAGCATATACAAAGAAAGAAATGACAGGGTGGGGAGGAAGCGAAATTGAAATGAAATGAGCAGGCAGAAAGACTAAGAGGCTTAATTCTGAGAGAGAAAGAGGGCAATATGATTGGAGAGGAGGTGAAAGAAATGACGATAATGCTACTCAGAGAAACTACATAGTCTGATTACTCCAGAGAGAAAGAGATAAAAAGGTAGCAGTGGAGGTGTAGAATTTACATCTAGAGAATGGATTAAATGTGACTGTTTAAGCAAGCCAGTGACCAGAATTAATCAGGGGAGTGCATACGTGTTGGTCTTGTCCCAGCTCCAGTTAAAAAAAAAAAGAGAGAGAGAGGGTAGCTGTTTAGCAGGGATGGGCGTGGTTTGGTCCAGTGCATCCACGGGGGTTCCTGCCTTGGTGGTTGTGGGGAGAAAAGTGGCGGCGGCCTAGTCCCTTCTCTAACCAAGTGTTGCAACTCACTCTTTTGGGTCTGATCTCCCTGTGCCTGGGGTGTAGCCAAGGTGGGCTGTGCTCTATATCCCAAGCCAAGCCTCATTTCCAGATCTCAGTCTGCGCACCCCATTGATATTGTCCAAAGTATAAACTCGCAGGCGAGTCCCTCAGAGCAGTTTCAAGCCTCTCGCCTCCCCCCGGAGGTCCAGCGGAGCCAGAAGCACAACAGCGAGGCTTCAGGCCCCGCTCGAATCCCCTCCAGGTCGGGCTGGAGAGAGAGGAGCAGTTTCACCTGGGGTCGCCTGGGACGAGTGCATCCCGCCTACGGTTGGCTGGACAGCAGGAAACCAGGTCCTGAGCGGAGTTTTTTCTCTTCCCCAGCGACAGGGAACAGTGTCTTGAGCAGTTTTGGCCACTCTTTTCCCCCCTAGACTCACCGCGGTTTCCCGCACAGGAGGATCCCCCCTTCCTTCTGTGTCTCCGGTCCCGGCCCGATTTTATCTTCCCCAGTTCGCACTCACGCTATCAGCTTCCTCAGCGGACTCTGGCTCCTTTTCCTCCCAAACTTCTAGATTCTGTAAGGCTTCCTATGGCTTCAGGCTTTCTCCGTGTGAGAGATGGGGCAAGTGAAATGTACAGAGCTCTCTACTCCGCCGTCTTGCCTCCTCCGAGTATGCCATTATTTTCTAGGGGTCAAAATATTCTGTGTTTGGTCTCCCGTCAATGAAAATATTTAAAAATTTTTAATGTTTATTTTTGAGAGAGAGAGCGTGAGCAGGGGAGGGGCAGAGAGAGACACACACAGAAATCGAAGCAGGCTCCAGGCTCTGAGCTGTCAGCACAGAGCCTGACGCGGGACTCAAACTCATGAGCCAGAAGATCATGATCTGAGCCAAAGTCTGGTGCTCAACCAAGCCACCCAGGCATCCCCAATGAAAATATTTTAGAAACAGATTATGGAACTTCCTATATTGATATGGCAGACAATGCTCCCAAAGAAGAAATGTAAAATCGCTCTTTTAAGGAATCAAAAAGTTTATAGGATAGTAAAATATTAGCCCAAATACAAACAGTAAATCAAAGGATCAAGAGACCAACCTGAACTGTCAGATCCTAGAGGTCATATTCTCACTGGTTACTGCACTTCTTTGAAATGGCAACTAAGTTCTTCAGAATGTATCAGCCTCCTTTTCGTTAAGGACCTAGAAAAGGAGAGGAAGGCTTATTTCTTATGAATACTTGATAACGTAATTTTAGATATATGGCTTTGGCTGTTGAAAAGGCTGCCATACATACACATTAGTTGGTAAATCACAGATGAAATATAAAAGGATGAGAAAACGTTCTTTGGTTAAGAATTACAAAGGAAACCTCTGCTCTTGACCTTTTGCAAAAGGGACTGTCTGATGATGGAAGGGGATACAAAGCCAAATTGAAAAGATGAAGTAGTGTTTTGGCACAGACTGCAAAGACTTTTCCCTCTGAATTGGGCACGAGCAATGGCTTCTCCTGAAGCCCATAGCATGGGAATCTTCATCTGGTAAATGAAACCTTCCAAATATCTACAAGGCATCTGTATCTTCATCATTTATTCAGTGACTTCAGGGCCACAGCTTCTGCATAGATTGTTACTGCTCCAGTATGAAAATTGAGCGTCAATCTGTACAAGTGTAGTTTTTTGAAGAAATCGGGAATTTTTAAATTCATATCTCTGCTCCTGAAGGATAGATTTCAGTGTGTTCCAGTGTTTTGTTACATCAATATGAATGCAGCAGCTGGTGAGCCACTGGGGAGGCAGCTATAATTCTAAAAGGTCCTTGATGTAAGAAAATAGATCAATAGATCTGTCAAGTTTCCCTTGTTCAGCCATATGATCAAAGTAAAGAAAACTGAATACCTGTCCTAAGCCTCAGAGTCTTTCATATATTCCCCAGCCTGCTAAGAGTTGAGGGGACAGCTTTATCCATTACATCATTCAATAAACTTGACTTACAGACTTCACATCACAAACTTATATGATAAATGATGCAATAAAATCATAATATAAGGATGTTATGGCTGTTGATACTTTTCCCTTCCTTCGTTGAAGGTACTATGTTTCCTTGCTGATTAACTCAACTTTTCCATGTTTTGACTAAACTCAAATTCTTTACAGGCAAATGGCAAGGCTGTGAGAGTTCATGAGGTCAGGTTAATGAGGTGAAAACATTCTTGCTCAAATGGCAGGTGGGGAAGAGGGCAGGGGAGAGAGAAAGAGTGGCATCATTTTGTGGAACATTATCGCCCAAGTCCAAGAGTTTTCTAAGACACTGGTCGGGGATTACTCCAGTGTATAAACCAGAAGAGTTGGCAGGTGACCACAGACCCGTAAATCACCTACTTGATGCCTGTTGGCCATTTGAGCTTTAGAGCATCCTTCAGTGGTTGCTTTTAAACTACTTTCCAAACTACTTTCCTTACTACTTGGGGTAAGGAAAGGAAGCTCTCTACCTTGAAGACCTTTCTTGCTGATGGAGTAAGGTGTTCTAGTTGAAAGACCAGACACCCCCCCAAATCAGAGAAGCCAAGAAGAAACCAGATATGTCCAGATGTCTCTGGAAGACACGCAGGAAAGAGCACCTGAAAGATGAATATACATACCCCAGCTTCGTCATCAAGCAAGTAAATGTGAGTTCCCTTGAAAAAAGTGTAGGAAAGAGGAGAACAGAGAATAAAGACAGGATTTGAGTAATATAGGAAAAGGCATTTCCCCAGTTCATGTCTCAGCAACGGATATGAACAGGTAAGAGTATCTTAATTTAGAAATAGGTTCATGCTAAGAGAGTAACTTACTGCCTCCTCATCTGGGGCCACTCTTCTTCATACATCATTATCTTTTAAGTTTTTTCCATTAACATCACCCTTCCTGCACGAAGGCTCCCACACAGGCTGTCTCATCTGCCTAAAATGTTCTTTCCCACATTCTTTTCATTATTTGGTTCATTCTCAGCTTTTAAACAGATGAGAGTGGTTTCATTGGTGCATACAAAATTCTTTTAGGCAATTGCTCAGTGGAAGGCAGCGGGGTCCTGGCTGAGACTTCTCTGAGCTATCACTCTGTTTCTAATGAGAGGTCAGTTTGCCTTATTCATCTGTACATGCATTGAATGACTGCCCTTGCTATTTCTTTTGGCTTTCCTCCCATTTCCAGCCTGCTGATGTCTTTCCTATAGCATCTTCTGCAGGTCATAGTAACTGGTTTCTCCATTTTGCCTCAGTTTGTCCTGGGAACAAAGGGGGAGGCCAGGTTTCCCCCAGAGGGCGATGAGATGGGTCCTGAGTATGATGAGGTTGAAGAAGGGCCTTCCAGAGCCTGGCCTCTGTCTATCTTGCTCCATAGAGGTGTTTGATCACCACCAGGGTTTTCCGTTGGAGAAGTAATGCCAGCCTTTTATTTAAAAATCTGAGTAATGTACCTGAGAAGTTTAAGGTAAAAAAACTTTTAAAAATCCAACTGATTGAGCTTCTGGAACAAAAACACTGACTCTTCTGAAAGAACATTTTCATTCATTATTGCTTTCATCCAGTATAAACTGGGCACATTTTCATGCACTTGAAGCTCTTTTCAGTAATTTTCCTGAGATTGAATAGGCAACTACAAATATGCCTGTCAGCCTCAGTAAAATCTCTTTACTTAATATTGGTGGCTTGTTCTTATCCATTTAATGTTATGTGCCTACCTAGTGCTAGGCACTCATGTTTGGGCAAGAAGAACCCAAGTACAGGTGGACTTCATGGAGTTGCTGTCCATCATCATCTGGAAATGGGAAAATGGATCTTTATCCAAGTTCATCCAGGTGGTTTCAGTCAAAGACTCCATAAAAGATGGTTGGAAACATTAGTTGTAATTGGAAAACAAGAATTCATTAGAAAGTTACTGGGTTAGAAAGCCTTCATCAATTGAATTTAGTAGCTTGAGCACTTGGGTTTTTTGGAGAGGAGTTTGACATAGGTGGTTTTAGGTGGGAGGTAGTAACTATGGCTTGTCAGAGATTGGTTGGAAGTTAGAAACTAGGGAATAGCTTATTGGGTTGGTTTGTGAAGCAGGTTATTATTGAAATTGTGGTTTTATTTTTCTAGCATATAGTCGGAGGCAGCTATTGCTAATGCACATAGAGCTTAAAGCGTTTGTGTTTCAAATGTGGTTTTTACATAGTTTCTCTGTTTTGCAAGTTGTGGTTTGTTTACAGTTTTCCTATTTTGCATGTTATGGCTAAAAATATTTCTTCAGCCCTGTCTTTTGGCTATATTTAAACCAAGACTATAGTATAGTGCAGGAGACCAGCCTCTGCAAGCCAGGGTTGGCCCGGAGAGTGATGGTTGGCGTTGGCGAAAGAAGACACAGAGCCAGCCTCTTCAGGTGGACTGCTCCAATTTATTTTTCAGCTTAGGGTTTTTATATAGCAAATTCAAACAATCATGCTTAAATAATTTACATTTTTTGAGTACAGTCATAGGACTTAACATTTCTAAGTTTTCTTGACAACAGTGATTTCACAGTACGTAATTTCCACTTCAACCAATAAAATTTAACCGGGGAGTCATAACAAAGTTTTACATATTCTTTACTACATATGACAGGGTATCTAAGGATAAGTGAAGCATATTGCCAGAATACATGAGATCACGGTGCCCTTTAATTGTTTAAATTCAGTGGGCATGCACAAACAGGATATACTTGTACTCGCGGTTATAGGTAACAGACTCTCACAACCCCCTACTAAGAAAGAACAATGTCAACACTTATCATAGATGACGTATGGAAATGTTTTACGTGGATCAACTAGAATTTGGTCTCTGCATTTACCAATCTCATTCTTTGACCAGAACAATCCATAAGTTGCCTTACAGCCTTGAGGTCAGCAGGCAAATATTTCTCTAACACTTATTCAAGAAAGTCCTCCACAACTAGTAAGTCTTGTTTTTGTCTCTGCTTATGACATAATATGTATTCTTACTGGCAATTAGACTCATACAAGGAAAATGAATTCTAGGTCTCTCATAGACCCAATGCATATTGGACTGTCTCCAATTTTGCTAATTGCTACAATATTTATTAGACAACATCTGATTGAGGGGGAAGACATGATATTTAGGTACATTCCATTTTGGAGGAAGAGGGGAACTTTGGGCGATTCTGGTTTCATATTAACCCTAGAATAGACTAACAGCAGAAGTGAGAGTAAAAGGTACAAAGTAGGGAAGAAGAATTCTTCCAGGGGTTCTTCTGACTGCATTGCAGTCTCTTCCCTGGGCCTTGCCATCAGGGATGATCTGCGCAGTCCTTTCACACAGGTGTTTCCCTGGGCCTTGCCATCAGGGATGACCTGTGCAGTTTCGGTCTCCGGCAGTATAGACTACATTCTCAGGGTGGTGATCATTCTACATGTATACTTCTGGTCACGTTATCTGTGGGGACTCCTATGTGGCAGTCAGTTAAAAGTCTAACTGCAACTCAGATCGTGATCTGATGGTTCGTGAGTTCGTGCCCTGCAACAGGCTCTGTGCTGACAGCTCAGAGCCTGGATCCTGCTTCAGATTCTGTGTCTCCCTCTCTCTCTGTCCCTCTTCCTCTCCAACTCTCTCTTTCTCTCAAAAATAAACATTTAAAAAAAAATTTAAAAGGCATCTGTGGTTATGTTGAATATCACTTGAGTTTCTTTTTTTTATTGTCAAGCTGCTTTCCATATAACACCCAGTGCTCATCCCCACAGTGCCCTCTTACATGCCCATCACCCCCCTTCCCCTCCCCCCATACCCATCAGTCCTCAGTTTGTTCTCAGCATTCAAGAGTTTCTCATGGTTTGCCTCCCTCCCTCTTCCCCCCTATTTCCCCCTTCTTCTCCCCAACGGTCCTCAACATCGCTTGAGTTTCAATACACTTTATAAAGTTTGTTTCTGTTGAGTAGTCATTGGTGGGAGAGTGGTTGAGAAACAGCATTTTACTGTTACTCAGCATTTAGGGGGATCGCACATTTGAACAGAATATGTAGCTCACTTTGAATCAGTCACATGTAGTTTTCAAGGCAGAATGTGGGCCATTTTATGGGAATAATGTATCTAATGCTCACCAGCTTTTCCAGAGTCTTTAATGTTCCTACAGATATCTGAAAAACAAAGAGATGGTAACATTAGGTAATCTGTCAGATATCCCTATGTCTGCTACTATAGGCTCCACAGATAGAGGACAGGATTTGTTCCCAGGTTTAATTTGACTATTCATGGCTCGTAGACGTTGCCACTGTATAGTATCAGAAAGCCTTGATTATAGTGAGGGCTAGTCATGCACCGGAGTGGTTAGCTAGAATATTTTTTTTTTTGGATCCAAATTATCTCTTTTGTGTATGCTTCTGCCTTTATATTAGCCTTCTCTTTTGGGAGCATCAAGGTATTAGGGGTTCCTTCATCTGATGACCATTTTAAATTGGGCTCCTAACTGATCTCATTATTTCAGAGCACTTCCAAATCATGTACATCCCCGTAGGTGTATGTATAAATCCTTTTATCCCGAGAGCACTACATCACTACAAGCTTTAAAGAACTCTGCCATTTGAATTGCTTTCTGCTGCTGGTAAGAAGTCATAATCTAGAGATGATATTTGTTATGTCATGACATGTCCAGCCCTGAGAACCTGGACAAATTGATATCCTCATTGGTTTCTTAAAACTGAAAATCCTATTAAGATGTGATCCGTCAATAAATGGTATTACATGTGGATTTTCTATGAGAATCTCTAACACATTTGAGGCACAGAGGGTTCCCAAGATGTTTCCAAGAAATTTTGACTCCCCTTCCTCGGGTAGAAGAAGTGTGGCGGGTTTCGAGATATAAGGGTGGATGGAAAATGTGAGAGTTGAAAATAGCAAGAGTTTTTGTGAGGTGATTCTGCTTGCTGAGAAATGTTAGGTTTTTCCAGGGAGTGGCAAGTGCTATATAGCATGGAAGACAATTATGCTAATGGGGATCCTAGGACTTAAGTTGGCAGATGCCTACACATGGTTAGATGATATTGCTACTGCTCTGAAACAAGGCAGATATGCCTCTGCTACCAGAAAAAAGTTGTAATAAGCTGTTGGTCTCTACAGTGCCAATAGGGCTGAGTCAAAGCCCCAAGGGTCTGTTTGGAAAACGTGTGTACCAACAAGTGGACATAATGATCAGGTAGATTAGCTATGGGAGGTTGTGAAAAGGCTAATTTATACCACAGAATGCCTGCTCATTATTGGGTTTCCAATGGGATACTGAAGACTTCATTATATCATGTAGAAATTCGATTTTGTAAAAAGAACTTATTATCTGTAGTAACTGTTCTGAGGAGATTTAAGGTGTTTAAGATCTTGATTAAGGATTTATGAAAAGGAATACAAGACTTCTGTAAAATCCTGAGGCATAATGCCCAAGTATAATGTTGGTCTTCCCAGAATGAAATGAACAGGTACTGGCTATCCTGATCTAGGGGGATCTGCTCTGCTGGAGAAAACAGAGCAAGATGTAAAATACGAGGACTTACGTGATACCTAGGATAGAATGATGTTGGGGTTTGGCACCACAGGAAAAAGGGGTAAGGCTATTATATTTATAGCTCTGAGTCCTGGATAAATTAATGTACTCATCTTCTGGATGTCATAACTATAAGGAAAGGAGTATTACAAGACCTGATACAAAAGTATGGTAGGTGGAATACTACATGGCAATGAGAAAAAATGAAATCTGCCCTGGTGTAGCAACATGGATGGACCTTGAGGGTGTTATGCTGGGTAAAATAAATCAGGCAGAGAAGGACAAATATCACATGTTTGCACGTATAGGAGGAACTTAACGGAGGACCATGGGGGAGAAGAAAGGGGGAAATAGTGGGGGAAACGGGGAGAGACAAACAATGAGAGACTCTTGAATGCTGACAAAAACTGAGGACTGATGGATGTGGGGGGGAAGGGGGTGGGCACAGAGAGGGGCACTTGTGGGGATGAGCACTGGGTGTTATATGGAAACCAACCTGACAATAAACTATTTGTAAAAAAAAAAAAAAAAAAAAAAAGTATGGTAGGACTGCTTCCCAAGCCATCTGTTTTTCAATCCCTCTGTGAATTTTGATCTTACAGTGTTCTGTGAGGGTTTGAGAGGATCAGAGGGACCAACTGTGAACATAATGGGTTTGGTTCCAAAACTTCTGCCAGTCAGTGGAACTCTGTGCTCATGAGTCTAGTTCCTTTTAGAGCTGTTCAGTTTGGGTTTGATTTAAAGATAAACTGGTAAATATAAATCAGCTAACTGGCAAGAGAATGTTTAAATTAGCTATGACCTGAGTCTTCAAGAATTTTGAGGGAAAAGACCTTCAGAAGGACAAGATTTCTGGCAGTCCTATCAACATAGTGAAGCTCTATCAAATTAGCAGGTGTGGTGTCATAGCAGAGAAAGAAATGTCCCCATCTTGGAATTCTTCCTTCCATGGGTTTAAGCGATTGTTTTTATGTGTTGGGGCACGTAATTGCTTAATTTGGGGACTCAAAAGTTCTGAGTTTTAATTTTTTTAATCTGTTGCCCTTTGAAAATGCTCTTTCAGGTGCTGTAGTCAAACAAAGGAGTTATTTGCCGCCCTAACTTGTTTAATTAAATCTCCAGTTTCAGGTTTTCATTTGTTTCCTTGACAGCCACGTCTGAGTGCTGGTCACATTGACATTGGAGTCTGTGCCCAGTGCTTTAGAATTATGCTGAACAATTTTTTTGAATTGTCCAATAGCTTCATCAGTTCCCTGATTACAAGAGTGAAGACCTTAGTTAATCTTTACAGGTTCATCATTGTGTACAGCCCACAAGGAAGCCAGTCTATTTTGACAGCCTTATTGAATCAATTAGCTCTTCCATGGAACCACTGTCCTTGATCACATCAACAGCATGGTCACAGTGAGCCTTTGCCATCAAGGATTTCACCTCCAAAAGGCCTGCCAACATGAGGCTACTTGATGTGTCTTGCAATCAGGGTTTTAACTCTAGGACTATTCTGGATTTCTTAGTACAGTTTTTGTTTTATGTCCTTTAGGCTTAGGAAAGTCTTGGACGATGCCTTCTAATTTTGACATAGCCCATGGGTTAAAGTTTACTTGTAAGGGCTTCCTGATGAGTGGTTTGGCTTTAAGAGATAGCTGAAGTGATGCAAGAGACTTAAGAGATGTTGAGATAGAGCTGAGTTAGAAAAGGGAGGCAGAGCAGAAGGTAGAAGAAGACACAGAGGAAAAGGTGTTTGGGCAGACAAAGTGAGCAAGGGTGGTGCCTGATCTAGTTCAGGAATCTCCTAAAGATAGCTTTTGACACTAATTCAGAAGGGTACATGCACCACTGTGTTTCTAACAGCATTGTCTAATATGGAATGATAATTGTCTAATATTGTCTAACAGCATAGCCAAGATATGGAAGCATCCAAAGTGTTCATCGATTAATAAATGGATAAAGATGTGGTATATATATATATATATATACATATATATATACATATATATATATGGCTACACACACACACACACACACACACATACACAGACACCACATCTTTATCTAATGGAATATTACTCAGCAATAAAAAGGAATGAAATCTTGTCATTTGCAATATGGATAAAGTGAGAGAGCATTATGCTAAGTGAAATAAGCCAGTCAGAGAAAGACAAATACCATATGACTTAAGTCATATGTGGAATTTAAGAAACAAAACAAATGAGTGAAGGGGGAAGAAAGAGACAGACAAACCAAGAAATGGACTCTAAGCTATAGAGAACAAACTCCTGGTGATGGGGATTAAGGAATGCACTCGTTGTGATGAGCACTGGGTGATGTATGGAAGGGTTGAATCACTGCATTGTACACCTGAAACTGATATAACACTGTATGCTAACTATTTGGAATTAAAATTTTAAAAAGGTCCACGTTTTGAACCTGAGTTTCTTTTTGAAGACTCTTCATGTCAAAGCATGGTAACTCTTGAATGTTAAGAGATTTCATTCCCTTTCTGTTTTAAAGTATCTCTTACATGATTTACAAAATTTTTTCTCAAATAGCCGCTGAAATTCTAATATATCTTTGGTGAAACTGTGTTGTTCACAAAGATAATAGAATGACAATGGATATGTGTCTGAATAGTGGCAAGCAAACTGGCACAGACACTCTGGAAAACAGTATGGAGGTTCCTCATACTGTTGAAAATAAAACTACCCTATGATCCAGCAGTTACACTACTAAATATTTATCCAAAGGATACAAAAATACTAATTGAAGGGATAAATGCGCCCTCATGTTCATAGCCTATCAACAATAGCCGAATTATGGAAAAAGCCCAAATGTCCAACTGATGAATGGATAAAAGATGTCATATATATACAATGGACTATTACTCAGCCATAAAAAAATGAAATCTTGCCATTTTCACTGATGTGGATGGAGCTAGGGATTATTATACTAAGCAAAAGAAGTCCGATGAAGACAAATACCATATTCTATGTATAATTTAGGAAATAAATGAACATAGGGGGAAAAAGAGAGGCAAACCAAGAACAGACCCTTAACTGTAGAGAACAAATTAATGGTTACCAGAGAGAAGGTGGGTGGGAGGATGGGTTAAATAGGTGATGGGCCCTAAGGAGGGCAGGTTGCTGTGATGAGCACTGGGTGTTGTAGTTAAGTGATAAATCGCTACATTCTATACCTGAAACTGATATTACCCTGTATGTTAACTAATGGGAATTTAACTTGAAGAAAAAAAAAAAAAAACAGTGGCAAACACCTAGACATGAGGAACAAGTTCTGGGCAGGTCAGAGATGCCATGTCACCTGAGCCTCAGGCTCCTCACTGGAGGGTTTGGCTCTCCCCCATCACTAACCTGACCAAGAGTGACGCAAGGCAGGTATACTTGTGGTGAGCAGGTCCGTCCTAGAGCCAATGCTTCAATCATGAGATAGAATGGAGGCACATCACTGACCACTTGTTGGGGGACCAGAGTATATCTTTGGAAGGGCACCTGTCTCATTAGGAGTTTTGCTCGTAGGTCCTCCTCGGGCCAACTTGGACCCATGTTTGCTTCTCACTGCCGGAGCCTCTGTTGTAAACAGTGCATCTTTGATGCATCCAGACAGGGAAATTACGAAGACAAAAAACATTGACATTTTCACCAAGGGGTACAAACACAAACTTGATCAAAATATTTAGGAGGTTGAGAACAGTTCCTAAAAAGACCCAAATCCTCAGAGTCAAGTATAAGCTCAATGAGGGAGCTTGGGAAGGTGGGGTTAGAGCTCAGATGCTAAGGCTGAGTCACCGTGACTGGCTAGGACCACCTGTATGGACACTCCTTTGTAGGGACCTTTGTCTGCACTGCTACCGAGGCAGCTAGCACTACTGACTCCAGCTTGGCTGGTCTCAAGCATCCATGATGGGGGCATATGGTTGCATTGTGCTATGGCAAAAATAACCATTCATTCATTCACACATTCATTCCCTATCTGTTGAGAGAATTGCACTTACTATGCACTGGGGAGATGGTGAGCAGAGGTTCTCAAACTTCAGCGTTCAACATAAGCATCTGGAGAGCTTGTTAGAGCACACATCTCTGTACTTCCGCCCCACAGCTTCTGATTCAGTAAGTTTGGGGATATGCTTGATAATTTTAATTTTTAACAATCTCCCAGTGATGCTGCTGCTGTTGATCTGGGGCTCCCCACTTTGAGAATCACTTCAGTAGAAAATCAAATACTCAACAGAGATAGGTAAGGACTTACAAGGAGAGATGTTCTTTATCTACATTATGACATTCTGGCTTTTGTTTAAACTCCCTGCTGAAGACGCTATTCACTCTGGCAGGGGCTGGGAAGGTTGATCTTGGACCCGCTGCATCCTGAATTAGGGATGGAAATGCAGCAATTTCCAGGTGGGTTTCCCCTTAGTCCAATACTGCCTCCTAAAATTTCCCCAAGTAACTTAAGTGTCTGTGTTGTGTACTGTCTACATTCTTCGATTGACATTTCTCACTTTGATCCCTTTCTAAGAGGTAAAAATAGCTTGGTTTTAGAGTCACACTGTCCTGAGTTTGAATCCTGGCTTTTTCCCTCACTGGCTACATGATCTTCAGAAAATAAACTATTTTTTAAGTTTTATTTATTTTGAGAGAGAGAGAGAGAGGGAGGGAGAGGGAGATAGAGCACGTGAGAGGCAGGGAGAGAGAGGAGGAGAGAGAGGGGGAGAGAGAGAATACAAGCAGGCTCAGCACTGTCAGCATGAAGCCCGAAGGAGGGCTCGTCTCCCAAACTGTGAAGTCATGACCTGAGCCGAAATAAAGAGTTGGACACTTAACGGACTGAGCCAACCCCAGAAAACAAACGATTTAAATCCTCATATGAATAATGAGAATAATCACCTCTGCCTCCTAAAGTTGTTGTGAGAATTAAATTAGCTAATGCCAGACTAGCCAACCATGTTATCTGATCTTCCCTTGTCTTCTGGTTTTGTTTTGTTTCTTTTCTTTTCTTTCTTTTTTTTTGAGACATGATTCTGAATGGTAATGATTTTTTTTTTTTTGGTAAAAAAAATCATCTCTATTCTGAATCAAGACATGATTTTTTTGAAATCAGATTTTTCTCACTATGAAAACCAAATTTTAAAATTCAGTATATTAGGGCACCTTGGTAGTTCAGTCTGTGTCCAACTCTTGGTTTCGGCTCAGGTCCTGATCTCATGGTTCATGAGATCAAGCCTCGCATCGGGCACTGTGCTGGCAGCATGGAGCCTGCTTGGGATTGACTTGCTCTCCCCCTGCCCCCCTCCCTCCCTCTCGCGTGCTCCTCTCTCTCTCAAAATAAATGAATAAAATTCAGTGTATTATATAAGGAGAGAAAGGTTTTTTTTTAATTTGATTTTTTTTGAAGCATGTGCATGGCTTTCATTTTGGTCCACTTTTCCTGTCAGAAACATATATCCCTGTGTCTGCAAGGTATACCACGTACAAGAGGAAATCCTGGAGCTAGCAGAAGAAATTTGAGGAACATCATCCGCAAATAACCACAATGTTATATCCGGATCCGTCACCCCAAGATTCTTGTCTATAATGCCGTGAGATATTAAAATCTTAGCATGAATCACTACAGAGCCTCCGGAATTCTAAGAGTTGACAGACGGCTCCCATTCATGGGTGATTGAAGTGTTCTCTGGCTGGAGGCTTGCTGGCAGCCCACAGGCACTAAACAGTCCTTTAAACTTATTCCTTGCTCCTCTCCACATTTAAACTGTTCCCCCAGGCTAGTCTACAAGTACGGATCCTGACATTTCATTATTTTTCCTCTGTGCAGTGTCATAAACCCTGTAACCACATCCTCCAAAGTATACCATAAAGAAAGAACTTCCTTATTTTTCATTCTGATCCTAAAAGCAGAAATTGTCCTTTCGTGATTGATTTGTACTGGATGGATTAGGACCTAAAGTGCACCGAAGTGAGAAGAAAAGAAGAGCCGGTCTCAGCGGCATGGCCTTGCCATCTGGCTCAAATACCCCTCGGCAGCCCCCCCATCTGCTTCCACTCTCCTCCAGATCCCTTTTTAACCTCCAGCAGGCTTTGCTATTATTAAACCCTGGGACACTGAAGCGGTGACTCATTAGTCAAAATCGTCCTTTCAAAATAATAATTGTTAAAGAGGTTTAAAAAATATTACCAGATGCCCCAAGGTGTGTGTGTGTGTGTGTGTGTGTGTGTGTGTGTGTGTGTGTTGGGTGGAAGTTCTAAAATTTCCTTGGCTATATGAGGGTAAAATGAGATACGCCTTTCATGAGTTTTCTTCTTAAAAAATGAAAAATATTTACGATTTCTAGCAGTCGAACAGCATGGATAGTACCTAAGAAGACGGGCCTAGGAGTTTGACAGAACAAGGTTTGAGTTCTGTGTCCCTGTCACAGGTGTGATTCTTGTTATTTACCTTTTTAAAACATTTTATTTATTTTTGAGAGAGAGAAAGAGAGAGAGCACACATGAACAGGGAACAGAGAGAGAGAGAGAGAGAGAGAATACTAAGCAGCACTGTCAGTGCAGTGAGATCATGACCTGAGCCAAGACCAAGAGTCGGATGTTTAACCAACTGAGCCACCCAAGTGCCCTTGTTATTTACCTTTATATGTGTTATTTAACCTTTGTGAGCTTAAATAACCTTTTGTGGTTAAATAATGTTCCTTAACTTTTGTGAGTTTCATTTGCAAAGTGGGAGCATCTCACTATTATCGTTTAAGGGTGTAGGAGGAATGGATGTAAAATGCCGAGCAGAGTGCCTGGTGCCTAACGGGTGCTTATTATCATGGACACTGGAGACTCTTTACCTGGGCAGGGAACAGAGACCTCTGTTTGTGAGTTAGGACTCTGTCAGCTGGTTGAGGACACAGGCTGAGGAGACGTGTGAAGCTGGGGACTCCAGACATTTTAGAGAATCAATGCATAAGCCACCTATGAGTTGAGTCGGGTAGACTTCAAAAGTGAAGACCTCATCAAGAGATGGAGTTTGCCCACATTCCCTCCCCACCCCACCCCAGTTTGAGGTTGGCTTTGTTGACAATAGCATCTAGTAGAAGTAATGCTATGGAAGTTGTATGATATACAGGTTAGAAGCCCAGGCCTCAAAAGCCTTGTAGTCTTGCTGCTTTGGAAGTGGTTGTTATGTAAAGAGCTCTGGCTATCCTGCTGGATGGTGATAGACAAAGGCCCATTCATCTTCAGAATCCAGCCACCAGCTGGACGCAGGAGCGGGGCCCAGGCCCAGACCGCTAGCCCCTACTTCCACCTCCACGGCAGGCAAAGAGCGAGCACAGCAGGCCAGGTCTGGCCAGACCACGGGTCCAGTAGGACTGTGAGCCGAAGAACCTATTGTAATCTAGTAAAGCGTCAGCTGTAGAATCTAAATAGTGATCATGCAGGTGTACACTCCACAATGCTTTCATTTTTTCCAAAAATTTGGAAAATTTCAAAATAAAGTATGAGTGGGGAAAAGAAGACCAGGGAACTACTTGATTGAAGAGCATCTGCTCTTGGGGAAAACAGTTAATGGATATCATTCTTTTTAGTATCAAATATTTACATTTATGCTATATTATAATTTGTCAAAAATACAATTTTGAACCATTGAAAGATAGTCATAAAATATATTTTAAAAAAGAACTAGCTGTTTAAGTCTGTTGTTTTTGGAGTGGCTTGTTATGCATCAAAAGCTGATTAAGAAACTGACATGCCCAGTCCCCTTTCCTGATTGCCAAAGGGAAAAAAAACCGGAAGAAAATCTCATATAAGGCTATGCTCTTATTTACTGATTAACTTTTATTTTATTCATTTATTCAGTTATTTGCTTATCTATTTATTTATGCATAGTTGACACACAATGTTATGTTAGTTTCACGTGTACACGTTAGTGATTTAACACGTTTATACATAATGCTATATCAACAGCCATTGTAGCTACCATCTGCCTGGTTATAAAGCTACTACAATGCCATTGACTATATGGCTATGCTTTTATTGAGGTGTATTGAGATATAACTTACACTGAATAAACTTCATCCATATAAAGTGTACCATCTGATGAATTCTGGCAATTCTTTATACCTGTGAAACCACCACCATTAACATGAGAACATTTCAATCACTCCAAATGATGCCCATCGGCCTCCAGCCATCTCTATGTCCCAGGCCCCAGGCAATCACTGGTCTAGTTTCTGGCACTACACATTAGTTTGCACTTTCTAGAATTTTATGTAAATGGAATCACATAGTATTTTACATGTCTTTCACTCAGGGTAATGACTTTAAGATTCACCCATGCTGTTGCATATCATTTTCCTTTTTGCTGCGTAGGAGCCCATCATATATACATGCCACAGTTGTTTACCCAGTCACCTACCTGTTCATGAGTATTTGGGTTGTTTCCACTATGGGCTATTACAAATAATGCTATTATGAATATTCATATACAAGTATTTGCTATGACATATTTTCAATTCTGTTGGCTAAATATGAAGGTATATGTTCCATATAGTGTGGTAGATACATGTTTAGTTTTTAAAGAAATTGTCCAACACTTTTTCAAGGTGGTTTACCAGTTTAATTATCTATCATAAGAGAGCCATTGTTCTGCATTCTCCCCAACACTTACTATGGGCAATATCTTTGACTTTAGCTATTTTAATGGTTTCATAGTAATATTTCATTGTGAATTTAATTTTCATTTCCTTGAAGACAAATGATGTGGAGTATCTTTTGTGTGCTAATTGGTCACTCATACATCATTTTTGGTCAAATGTCTGTTCAATTCTTTTGTTCACACTTCATTGAATTGTCTGAATTCTTCTTCTTGGATTATAAGAGCTCTTTATGTATTCTGGATACAAGTCCATTGTCAGATATCCGGATTGTGAATGTTTTCTCTCATTCTGTGGCTTGTTTTTTAATTTTCTTGATGGTGTTGTTCAATGACCAGAAGTTTTTAATTCTGACAAATTTCAATTAATCTTTGCTTTTTTTCTTTTGTGGTTTTTGTGTGTTTTTAAACATTTCCTAAGAAATCTTTGTCTGCCACAAGGTCACAAATATTTTTCTCCTGTTTTCCTCTATTCCTAATTTTTGCTTTTAGCTTTAGATTTATGATCCATTTCTAGTAAATCTGTGTGTGATTGTTAATTTTGTGCCAATTTCATTAGGCCAGATACTCACATATGTGCCAAACACCAGTATGGATGTTTATGTGAAAGATAACATTTAAATAAGTAGACTCTGAGTAAAGCCAATTACTTTCCATAATGGGAGTGTGCCTCATCCTATCAATTAAAGGACTTAGAAGAAAATGACCAATGTCTCCAAAGAAGAGGAATTCTCACCGAAGCCTGGCTTTGGATTCAGTTTGCAATACCAACTCTTGCCTGGGGCACCAGCTTGCTAGTCTGCCCCGCAGAATTCAGACTTGCCAGCTCCCACAATTTGGGAAGAATAGACATTGAAACAGTACTGATTCTTCCACATTATACACCACATAGCCCTTCATTTATTTAGGTCTTTTTCAGTGAAGACATCTTGCGTAACTTTTGTTAAATCCATCCCTGCTTCTATTTCTTGGAGATTTATATTTCCCTAGAGATATATATTTAACATTTCATTTCCAACTCTTTGCTCCTATTATATGAAAATACAGTTGATTTTTGTATATAAATCTTGTAGTCTGAGACCTTCCTTAATTCACTTATTTGTTTTGTAGATTTTTTTCCGAGAATTTGTCTATGTAAACAATCATGGCAACCCTAAATGGAGACAAACTTACTTCTTTATTTCTGAGCGTTATGCTTTTAATTTTTCTTTTCTTTGTCCAGTTGAAATGGTCAGGACCTGCAGGACAACACTGAATAGATGTGGTGAGAGTGGAAATTCTTGACTCATTGTTAGCCTTAGGGTGAAGTGTTCAAATGTCACCATCAACTATGTTCATGGTAGATTTCTTTTTTAGATGTCCTTAATCAAATCAAAGAAGTTCCCTTTTATTCTTAGTTTGGTGAAAATCATAAATGAATGTTGAATTTTGTCAAATGTGTTTCCTGTATCCATCAGAGGATCTTATCATTTTTCTTCTTTATTCTGTTAATATTGTGAAATATCTCGATCAATTTTAGAGTGTTAACTAGGTCATTAGTATTCTTTTTATAATTTGTTAGAGACACTTTGCTACCATTTTGTTAAAAAAAATTGGTATATATGTTTCTGAGATATATTAGCTTAGAATTCTATTTTTTCTGACATATCTGTTGGGCTTCTTTAAAACTAGTGTTGTGCTGGTAATAAAACACAGTTGGAAGTGTTCCCTTCTCTATTTTCTAGAAAAGTTAATGTATTATTTATTTTTTGAAAGTTTGATAGAGTTCACTGATTTATCTGGGGCTTGAAGTTTCTTAGTAGAAAGGTTTTAGATAACACATTCATTTAGTAGGTACAGGGCTGTTCAGATTTTCTTTTTAATCTTCTGTATGTTTTTGTCAAGTCGTATTTTTCAAAGAATTTGTTCATTCTAACTATGGTGTCAAAAAACTTTTTGGCATTAAGTTGTTCAATATTCTCTTATCATTCCTTTAATGTATGTGGGTAGGATCTACAGTGATCATGCCTTTTTCATTCTTATTATTGGTGACTTGTGTTCTCTCCCTTTTTTCTTAATTAATACACCTAGGAGTTTAGCATTTTATTCATCTTTACATAGAATGAGTTTTAGGTTTGGTCAATTTTCTCCATTGTTTATCTTCTTTTTTTTAATTTTTTTTTTTATTTATTTCTAGGAGAGAGAGAGAGAGAGACAGCATGAGCAGGGGAGGGTCAGAGAGAGAGGGAGTCACAGACTCTGAAACAGGCTCCAGGCTCTGAGCTGGCAGTCAGCACAGAGCCCGACGCGGGGCTCGAACCCACGAACCGCGAGATCATGACCTAAGCGAAAGTTGGACGCTTAACCGACTAAGCCACCCAGGCGCCCCTCCATTGTTTATCTTCTATTTTGTTAACGTCTGCTCTTATTTTTAATATTTCACGACTCATATCTTTGGGGAGCACTTTACTCTTCTTTTTATCGCTTCTCAAAGTGGGGCCTCAGGTCACTGGTTTTAGACATGTCTTCCTTTCTAATATTGGCATTTAAAGCTATATACTTCCCTCTAAGAATGTGTAGCTACATCACAAATTCTCATATGCTACATTTCATTATCATTCATTTTGAAATATTTAAAAACTTTGTAATTTCCTTTTTAGCACATTGATAAGTTAGAAGTGTGTTAACTTCTGAGTATTTGGGACTTTCCTAGATATCTTATTTCTATTGATTTCTAATTTAGTTCCTTTGTGGTTAGATAATATACTTTGTTTATCTAAATTTATTGAGACTAGTATTTTTTAATGTTTTATTTATTTCTGAGAGAGAGAGAGGCAGTTTGAGCAGGAAAGGGTCAGAGAGAGGGAGACACAGAATCGGAAGCAGGCTCCAGGCTCTGAGCTAGCTGTCAGCACAGAGCCCCCCCCAGGCTCAAACCCATGAACCATGAGATCATGACCTGAGCCAAAGTTGGACACTTAGCTGACTGAGCCACCCAGGCACCCCTATTGAGACTAGTTTTATGGCCCACGAAATGTTCTATTTTGGTAAACATATAATTTGTATTCAAAAAGAATGCATATTCTGAAGTTTTGGGCTTTAATGTCCCATAAATATAAATTAGGTCAGGGTAGCTGGCAATGTTTCTTGGGTTCTCTGTTTTTATCTACCTTTCATCTCTGTTTTCTATGAATAGCTTAGAGAAGGGTTTGAAATTCTTTATTAGAATTGTGGAATTGTGTCTTTTTCTTCCAATCTGTTAATTTTTGCTTAAGGCATAGAGACATTTATAATTGTTATCTTCCTGATGAATTGACTCTCTGTTAGCTTTTAGATATATCTCTTATAATTGTGTTTTCAAAAAGTGCTTGTGGGAGGAATTATAATAAACACCCTTTGTTTTTATAGTCTACTTAGAGTTAACACTGTATCACTGCATGAAAAAACATAAACACTTTGGTGCTTTATGGGTTCATATACTACCCTCTACTGTCCTTTATGCTATACTTGTTATATATACTTGTTACATGCTTGTTATAATTATATGCACATATATAATATGCATATATGCATACATTATACATAATATGCATATAAATAATTAATGTTACATGATGATACAGCTATCTAACAGTCATATTTTCAAGAAATTAAGAGAAAATAATCTGTTATATTTATCATTTTTAATATTCTTTATCTGTTCCTGAATACCTGAGTTTTCTTCTGATATTTCCCTTTGCCTTGAAGAACTTTCTTTAGCATCTCTTGTAATGCATCTAGGGGGTGACAATTCTCTTACGCTTTGTTTGATTTTTATCCTTGAATATTATTTTTCTAGGTTGACAGTTGTTTCTGATTTATTCAATTTAAAGATGTTGCTTCACTGTCTGTTGGCCTCTGTGGTTTCTGATGGAAAGACTATGGTCACTTAAATTATTGTTGCCCTATTTTCCCCTCATTTTTTATTGTGGTAAAATACACATAAAACTTACATCTTAACTATTTGTTTTAAAGTTTTATTTATTTATTTTGAGAGAGAGAGAGAGGCATGAGTGGGTGAGGAGTAGAGAGAGAGAGGGAGAAAGAGAATCTCAAGCAGGCTCCACACTGTCAGCACAGAGCCTGATGTGGGGCTTGATCTCACAAACTACAAAATTATGACCTCAGTAAGCTGTGATCAAGAGTCAGACACTCTACCAACTGAACCACCCAGGCACTCCATATCTTAACCATTTTTAAGTGTACAGTTCAGTGGCAATTATACCAATACATTCATATTGTGCAATCTTTACCACCATCATCCATCCCTAGAACAATTTTCATCTTGTAAAACTGAAACTCTGTACCCACTAAAAAATAACTCCCCATTCCCCAGTCCTCCCAGCCCCTGGCAGCCACCATTCTACTTTCTGACTTTATGATTTTAAAAAATTTCTTTTTAATGTTTATTTATTTTTCAGAGAGAGAGAGAGAGACAGAGACAGAGACAGAGTGTGGCGGGGAGGGGCAGAGAGAGAGGGAGACACAGAATCAGAAGCAGGCTCCAGGCTCTGAGCTGTCAGCACAGAGCCCAATGTTGAGCTTGAACTCATGAACCTCAAGATCATGACTTGAGCTGAAGTCAGATGCTTAACCTACTAACCACCCAGATGCTCCTGACTATGATTTTGATGATTCTAAGAAACATATATAATTGGAATCACAGGGTTTGTCTTTTTGTGTCTCGCTTATTTTACTTAGCATAATGTTCTCAAGTTTCATCCATGTTGCAGTGTATGTCAGAATTTAAAAATGTTTTCTTTTTAAAGCTGAATAATATTCCATTGTATATGTACACCACATTTAGCTTATTCATTCATCTGTTCATGGACACGTGGGTTGATTCCATCTTTTGGCTGTTGTAAATAATGTTGCTATAACATATATGTACACATATCTCTTCACAACCTTGCTTTATATTCTTCTGAGTACATACCCAGAAGTAGGCATTAGTTTTCATTTTTTTAAGAATTGCCATAAAAAGTTTTCCATAGCAGCTATATCATCTTACCATCCTATGAACATTGCACAGGGTTCCATTTTCTCCACATCCTTGCCAACGCTTGCTATTTTCTGTTTTTGCTTTTGAAAGTAGCCATTCTAATGGGTTTGAGGTGGTATCTCATTGTGGGTTTGATTTGCATTTCCCTAATGAGTAGTGATGTTGAGCATCTGTTCATGTGCTTATTGGTCATCTGTATATCTTCTTGGAGAAATGTCTATTCAAGTCAGTTTTTAAATTGGCTTCTTTGCTTTTTTTGTTTTTGAATTGTGTTGAGTTTTGTTTCACTTGGAGCATATAGGAGGTCTCTATATCCGTATCCCTATTAATCCTTTATTGGACATATGATTTGCAAATATTTTCTCCCATTCTGAGGTTTGTCTTTTCAGGCTGTCAGCAGTGTCTTCTGAGACACAAAAAATTTAATTTTCATTACATCTAACTTGTCAATTTTTCTCTTGTTCCCTGTGCCTTTGGTGTCATATCAAAGAAATTGTTGTCAAATCCTATGCTTCCTTCTGAGAGTTTTAGAGTTTTAGATCTTACATTTCGGGTTATGGATCAATTGAGTTAATTTTTGTATATTGTATTAAGTAAGAGTTCAGCTTTATTCTTTTGTATGTGAATAGCCAGTTTTCCCAGCACCATTGTTGAAAAGATGGACTTTCCCCATTGAATAGTCTTGGCACTTTTGTTGAAAATCATTTGACCATACATTTGAAGGTTTATTTCTGGATTTTTTCTTCTCTTCCATTGATCTATCTATTCTTTATCTCAGTACCACACTGTTTGATTATTGTAGCTTTACATTTAGCTTTAAAATCAGGAAGTGAGTCCTCTAGCTCTGTTATTTTTTGGAATTATTTGGGGTTTCTTGAAATTCCATATGTGTTTTAGGATAGGTTTTTGTATTTCTGCAAAAAGACCCCCTCATTGGGGTTTTGATTGGAATTACATTAAATCACTAGATAACTTTGGGTGGTCCTGACATCTTAACAATGTTGTCTTCTACTCCATAAACATGGGAAAATATTTCCATTTATGTCTTCTTTAGTTTCTTTCAGAAACATTTTTCAGTTTTCACTGTACAAGACTTTAACCTGCTTGGTGGAGTCAATCCCTAAGCATTTTATTCTTCTTTATGCTATTTTAAATGGAATTATTTTCTTCATTTCCTTTTCCGATTGCTCTTCGTTAGTGTATAGATATGCAGCCATGTTTTGTATGTTGACTTTGAATGTTGCCATGTTGCTGAATGTGCTTGTTAGTTCTAAGAGATTTTTGTGGAGTCTTTAGGATTTTCTTACATACAAGATAATATCATCTGTGATTGGAGTTAATTTTACTTCTTCCTGTATGATTTGCATGCTTATTTTTCTGTTGCCCATTTGCTCTGGCTAGGACTTTTAGTACTAAGGTGAATAGAAGTGATGAAAGTGGGCATCCTTGTCTTGTTCCTGATCTTAGGTGAAAAGCTCACAGTCCCTCATCATTGAGTGTGATGTTCACTATGGGTTTTTGAATATGGATTTTATTATATTGAGGTAATTTTCTTCTATTCCTAGATTATTGAGTATTTTTATAAATACTCAAAAGGGTTCAGTTTTGTCAAACACTTTCTCTGCATTGATTAAGATGGTAATGTGTTTTTTCTCTTTCATTCTTTTGATGTGGCATATTACATTTATCAATTTGCATATGTTGAAGCATCCTTGTGATCCAGGAATAAATCCTCCTTGATTGTGGTGTGTAATCTTGTTAATATGTTGCTGAATTTGGTTTCCTAGTATTTTGTGGAGGATTTTTTTTTAATCAATGTGCATAAGGGATATTGGCCTGTAGTTGTTACCATATCTTTAATGTGTCATTGTTTCCTGGCTACTTTCAAAATTTTCTCTGTATCTTTGATTTTAGCAGTTTAACTATGATGTGTCTTGACTCTATTTTATTCCTATTTGTGTGTTTGCCATTTTCTGAGAGTTTGAATCTGTATATTTATGTATTCCACCAAATTTAGGAAGTTTTCAGTCATAATATCCTAAACTATATTTTTTGCTCATTCTCTCTCTCTCATCTCTTTCCATGACTCCAGTTATACATATGCTAGAGTACTTGAGATGACACCACATGTCCTTGAGGCTGTTTCACCCTTTTTTCTTTTCCCCCTCTTTTCAGATGGAATAATTTCTATTGACATATCTTCAAGCTCACTCATTTTTTCCCCTCTATTTTTCCCATTCTAATATGAAACCAATCCAATTATTTTAAATTTTCTGTATTATATATTTCAGCACTAAATGATTTGTTAGGTTTTTTTTTTATAGTTCTTATTTCTGCTGATATTCAGTCATTATCAGATTCTTATTTTCCTTTTCCTCTCTAAGCATTGTTATAATAGCAAGTTTAAGCCATTTTCTGAATATTACAAATTGTCACTTATCTTGGTGTGGTTCTTTGTTTATTTATTCATTTGATAATAGGTCAATAGAACTATACAGATTCTTTGTATCTTGGTTAATTTTGGGTTGTGTTCTAGATATTTTGAACATTATATTGTGGAGTCTCTGGATTCTGTTATATTGCTCTGAAGGGTGTTGATGTTTGTGTTTAGTTTAGACTCAAAGTGCAGTCTCTGTCTTGACTATAGTGGGTGGCAGGTCAGGTCTTAGTTTGATTTGCTTTCAGGATGCCCTGCACCTGTGTAATTCAGGGGCTATGCACAAATTTGAGTAGAGTCTGTACACAGAATTTGGGGTACCACTTTTTTGTTTGTTTTCTTTTTTAGCAATTCCTCCCTCACTCTGATGGCTATGGGCTCCTTCTCCCATCCTCTAATTCCAGAAATATGGTAAGCTTTTTATCAGAATTTCTGTCACACTCCACACCTCCACAGCTACAACTGCCCTCAGAGCAAAACCACAAAAATGTGAAACTCACCCTATGCTAGCTACTTCCTCCCAGTTTCCACTTTCCCTCAAAATCTGCCTACTTTTGTTCACTTTCTTGTTGCCTTACAACAGTGTCTGTATTTTTTTCAGAGGGCATAGATGTCATTGTGGGGTGATCTACTTCTTTGATGCATCCAAATAATAACATTTTAAATTGAGAAGTTATTACTTTCTGGAAGTTTGCTATGTAGTGAAGGAAAATACAGAGTATGTCGTGTGTGTGTGTGTGTGTGTGCATGTGTGCACGTGTGTGTATGTGTGAGAAGAAGTGTGTATAAAGTTGGGGAGGAGAGAATTAAGTAGGAGATGTAAATTGCTTGCTCACTCATGGATACTGGTACTTTTAATTTTTATTTAATTTTGAGAGAGAGAGAGACAGAGCACAAGCAGGGGAGGGACAGAGAGAGAGGGAGACAAAGCTCTAGGCTCTGAGCTGTCAGCACAGCGCCCAACATGGGGCTCAAACCCACAAACTCTGAGATCATTACCTGAGTTGAAACCAGTTGCTTAGCTGACTGAGCCACCCAGGTGCCCCAGTATTTTTATTTTATCATGGAACTCTCTGCTATAGATGTCAAAGCAAGTCTAACAAGGAAAACATTTACTTACTGCATGGGAGTCAGTGCATTTAAACAAAACTAAAAACAGACAAACAAACAAAAGACTAAACTTCTTAAAAAGTCCTAAAAATGGGGCTCCTGGGTGTCTTAGTTGGTTAAGCGTCTGACTTTGGCTCGGCTCATGATCTCACGGTTGGCGGGTTTGAGCTCTGCTGTCAGGCTCTGTGCTGACAGCTTGGAGCCTGGAGCCTGTTTCAGATTCTGTCTCCTTCTCTCTCTGCCCCTCCCCTGCTGCTTGTACTCTGTCTCTCTCTTTCTCTCTCAAAAATAAACATAATTTTTTTAAAAAAGTCCTAAAGAAGACCATACTTCCTAATACATTTTTCAATACACTAACTATGGGACTTATTTGAATTCAGAAGAAAACTAGATCTCATAGCTCCCTTTTCCCAAACATTTGTATTACCACAATCTTATCTTCTCTATGATTCAAACCAGTGAATGAGAGGTCATAATAAAGTTCTTTGATTTTGGTCACTTAATTGTGTTTTAGAGAAGTTTCCTTCTTAGTATGTTGAGATCAGCTGTATAGGCAGCATAGGATTCTGTAATCTATGTGCACTGTAATTATTATCCTTTTGATAGATATTCAAATTGTTTCCAAAATTTTACAGTTAAAATATCTTTGTGCATACTTCTGTGCATATATGTGTTCATTTTGGATATATAAATTGATAGAGATTGTGTTGATGCTTCTGAGAGTATGTGTATTTAAATTTTTGATAGATGCTCTTAAATCTCCTTCTTCCAATAGGCTGTCAAATTTATGGTCCTACCAACAATCAATGGGAGTGTCCATTTCTCTTTATTCACCATACCAGGGATATTAATTTTTAAAGTTTCCAATATGATACATAATGGATATTTATTTGTATTTTTGTATTTACTGGAGAGGCTGACCATATTTTTACATTTAACAGGTCACTTTTTTTTCCTGTGTGAACAGTCTACTCATGGTCCGTAATGACTTTTCTATTAGGTTGTTTGTATTTTTCTAATTGATTTTTGGAAATTGTTATACATTATAATCCTTCATTTGTTATATAGATTGCAGATATTTTCTCCTGGTCTATGACACATCTTTAAACATTTTAATAGATTTTTTGCCCAGAATTTAAAATATTGATGTAGTCAAAACTCTCAGTTTTATGATGGATTATTTTGTTGCTTAAATAAATATTATTTATGTCTATAATATAAAATTATTATATTGAGCACTTAGTTCCATCTTGAACTTACTTTTGAGGATGGTAAAAGTAAAGAATTTAGTTTTTTGTTAAAACAGCTTTGTTGAGGCATAATTGATGTATAAAGGATTGCACGTACTTAATGTGTACAATTTGGTGAGTTTGGAAGTGTGACTTCCCCATGATACCATTACTATTACCACGAACACGGTAATACAGATATCACAAAGGCTTCCTGTATTCTCTCATTTTTTTGTGTGTGATAAAAACACTTAACATGAGATCCACCTTCTTAACAAATTTTAAGTGACAGTGTTATGCCGAGAGACACAGAGACCAGCCGAGACCACTGAAGCCAAATTAAGGGAGTCATCATTACCGGCCGGGACTGCACAGTGTTAACACAGAACTCGGAATGTGCAGAGGATTTAGGGTTTTTGATAATCAGCAAGCAGACAAGCGGGCAGTGCAGAAGCAGAACTGAGCAATTATTGTAAAAAAGGCTACAAAGTGATAAAGACAGCGGCCCTTATCCTGGTATGTAGGAAAACATTTGTTATTTTGAAGGCAAGGTTTAGGGTTTTAGGAGAATTTCAAGGGAATAGCCATTATCTCAAGGACAAAGTATGCAAACAGTGTCATAAACAATCATTAGCAGGGGACATTAACCCTTGTCTTCTTATTTGTTTTTTCCTTGCACCTGAGGATAGTCACGTAGCCCTCTGAGTGCAGACCCAGAAGGTAAACTCTGGGTCAAGATGGAAGGGCTGACGCTAAAGTCATGTGCAACAACAATACCATATTGTTAACTCTGGGCACTATGTTGTAAGGCAGATCTCTAGAATTTATTAATCTAGCATATTTGAAACTATACTCATTGATCAAACTCCCCCATGCCCTTGCCTTTGGCAATCACTATCATGTTCTCTGTTTCTAGGAGTTCGACTATTTTGGACGCCTTAAAAGAGTGGTGTCACACAGTATTTGTCTTTCCGTAACTGGCTTATTTCACTTTGCATAATGTCTTCCAAGTATATGCATTTTGTTCCCAATGGCAGGGTTTCCTTCTTTTTAAGACTGAATAATATTCCAGTGTATGCATATGCCACATTTTCTTTATTCATGCATCTGATGATGGACACTTGGGTTGCTTCCATACCTTGGCTATTGTGAATAATAATGCAGTGAACATGGAAGTGCAGGTATCAGAGATTTAGTTTTATTTTTTCCCTGATGGAGATAATGGTCCCAATTCTATCCCATTTCTTCCCCACTGATTTGAACGGCCACTTTTATCATATTCTAAATTCTGACACAAATATTTCTTTTTCAGAATTCTCTTTTTTATTCCATGGATCTACATGTCTTTTTAATGCAAACACAAACATTCAGTTATCATGAATTTATATAATGTTTGAGTTCTAGCAGGTATTTTAATTGCTTTTTAATTTTTAAAAATTTATATGCATTTTTCTCTTCCAATTGATGTTTAGAATAAATGTATCAAGTTCCATAAAAATGAATTGCATTGGGAATTTCATTAAAACTAATATTTACTGATAAATTATTTTGATAGGCAGAACATTTTTGATAATACAGTAACTTTTTAAGAACACGATACATTTCTCCATTTATTCAGGTTGCTTAAAAGAACTTTAAGAAATTATATAGTTTACTTCATGTAATTTTGTATGTTTCTTATTTAGTCTTAGATATTTTTAAAGTTTTTTGATGCTATTAAATATGGATCTTTGAATCCATTACAATTATCCCTTAATTCTTCTAGGTATATAAGAAAACTATCATCTCTTACATTTTTATCTTATCGAATAATGATTCTAAACTGTCTTATTAGCCTCAAGAGCTTTTCAGTTGATTATCTTGGATTTTCTATGCCGACAGTCACATAGATTAAAAATAATGAGGGGGCGCCTGGAAGGCTCAGTCAGTTGAGCATCCGACTTTGGGCTCAGGTCATGATCCCGCAGTTCGTGGGTTCGAGCCCCAGGTCGGGCTCTGTGCTGACAGCTAGCTCAGAGCCTGTTTCAGCTTCTGTGTCTCCCTCTTTCTCTGACCCTCCCCTGCTCACACTGTCTCTCTCTCTCTCTCAGAAAAAAATTTTAAAAAAACATTAAAAATTTTTTTAAATAATAAGTTTCTCCTTAAGTTTCTAATATGTATAGTAATTATTTTCTTGTTTTATTTAATTGGCTATGTCCACCAGTAAAATTTTGAATAGTAACAAAGAAAGCAGTTACCCTTGTCTTCCTCCAGATTTTAAAGGAAATGTTGCTATATCAGCATTTAGGATTTTGGTATCCACTCTTTATCAGGGTAACAGTTTCTCTGCAATTGTAGCTTTCTGAGAGTTTCTTTTTATATCATGAATGTCTTTAAACTTTATTAATTTCCTCAAATCTGTTGAAATAACCAGATGTTTTTCTCCTTTAACAAACCATTAATTTGGTAACTTACCTTAACAGATCCTCTAATGGTGAAATTGCTTGAGCTCATATATTAGCCCTTTTAATTCAGTGATGGTTTTTATTTTGTTTAGGGTTGTTGCATTCAAGAGTAAAATTTACCTGGGGCACTTAGGTGGCTCAGTAGTTTGAGTTCAGTTCATTAAAGAGTGAAATTGACCCCGGGGCACCAAGGTGGCTCAGTAGTTTGAGTTTAGTTTAGGTCATGATCTCATGGTTTTTGGGATTGAGCCCCTGTGTCAGGCTCTGCGCTGACAGCGCGGAACCTGCTGGGGATTCTCTCTCACTCACTCTCTCAAAATAAAAAACTAAACATAAAACCCCCCACAAAACAAACTAACAAACAAACCAAAAAAAAGGGAAACTGGCCTGTGGTTTGTTTGTCTCCTTGTCCTGATTATATCGGGAGTGTTTATTTTAGTCTCAGATGCTAGTTAGGGAATTTTATTTTTCTATTACCTGGAAGGTTTTTGTCTTGTTTTGTTTGTTTTTATGTGGCTAATCATTTGTTTGTTTCCTATGGGTTTGGTAGATCTCTCTTTGAACCCAGGGCTTTCTTTGTGAGCAAATTTTTAACCATTCAATTTGGAAACAATGAGGTACATTGTGTTTGTTTCTTATTTGAAATGAAAATGCAGGTCATGATGAACTTTCCTTCAAGCCGAAATTTAAAGGGAATTCTCTTGGGATTTACAGGGGACACTGAGAACACATATCTAGGAAGCCATAACCTTAACATTTTTACAGCAATGCAGCTATGAATTTCATGTGCTTCCCCCTCCCCGCCCCGAAATGATCTATAAATGTCAAGGGCATGGTATAAAAATGCACCTCTTGAAGATGTTTGCTAAGGGAACCCAAGTTAAAAAGGATTTGTGTGTGTGTATTTAGACTTGTAAGAGTCTAACAATTCAAACTGTGAAATGTATGGAATTTTTAAGGGAGTAGATAGATTCTATATCCTTCAAATAATCCTCTGTAAATTAGTTTTCTTTAATTTAGACTTTTGACAGGAGTTAGATAGGGAGTCATTTGAGATTCTGTTTTATCCTCAGATCCCAGAGAGCTAGTATTCTGCAATAAGTGTTAGGAAGACTTCCAGGGGATGGAAATTTTGCAATTAGCCTGAGTAAATCCAAGTAGAGAAAAAAAGAGAAAGTGGAACATGTTTATAATAAGAGTGATGGGGCTTCTATTTCATGATTAACCAATACTTGGGATCCCAGGAATTTTACTATGGTTTTATTTTTTTAGTCTAAATAGTCATCAGCTGGAAACATTATCATTAAACTGACCTTTCTCCCTGACCCCCAACCATGGCCTTTCATAACAACTGAACTCATGCAATAGATTAAGAAATGGTTAGTCTACTTTTAAGTCTTGTGTTTTAAATCTGAGCTATGCTCTAAGCTGAACTATAAGCATGGCTGTCTGTACCAAATTCATTGCTGGTATATACCTTGTTTCATTCATGTGCTACATCATTAAACAGTAACAGAATTGAGTGGGTGGAAGGATTTGCAATCTCATGGACAGAAGCAAGAAATATAAAGAGAATACAACATTGAAGGGGAAAGTATTGGATTCATTCTCCAAGTTTGTGATTCTGTGCTTCTGGGGGTCACTGATAGGTCATGTGCTAGGGAAGATGTTTGAGGTAAGACAAGAAGCAGCAGGCCTTGAATTTAGGGGACAGCAGAGACAGTGTTAGCCATGACAGACTATGGGAAGAAATTACTCAGACTCCATTACTGACAGATCGCTGGGATGATAAAGAGAGCTAGGACAAGGCTTTGTGTAAAGGGTAGGAGCTCTAGGGAAGCAAGAATGAGGGAGAAAATCCCTGCCCTCAGGACACTCAAAAGTCTAGAGCGGTGCTTTCCAATAGAAGTATGTGAGCCTCCTATGTCATTTTAATGCTTTCATGATGACATTAAAATATTCAAAGAAATGGGTGAAATATATTTTAGTAATATATTCCATTTAACGTAAGCAGATACCCCAATTATCATGTAAATATTTACTCAATGTAAAAATTATTAATGAAGTATTTTATATTAAAAAAAACCTGTCTTTGAAATTCAACGTGTAACTTACATTAATCATGCATCTCCATTCCGATTAGCTACAGTGTAATGCTCAGGAGCCACATGAGGTCAGTGGCTACTGCATTGGACCCCTCAGCTCTGGAATGAGAGAAAGACTTGTAAACACAGGAATCATTACGATGAGAGAAGGACAGAGACAAGGTGGGAATACAGCACTCACTGCAAGACCCAGGGGAGAGCACCCACCCCACTGAGGGTGAATCACAAGGTGATTTGGGGGCAGCAACTATTAAATTTCATTGTGAACAATGAACCGTGCTCGCCAGGCCAGGGGTTTGCAGCCTGCTTCACCATGGCTCCATTAGTTAAACGATTTGCTACCCCTGTACTCAGCAAATATTTCCGGAGCCCTGAAGAGCTGGGACAGGTCCAGCGCTGCACGAGAGGCACGTGCCCACCGCAGCCCTGAGTCCAGCCCGCTGCTCCTGTCCTGCTCCTGAGCCCTCCCACGGCCTGGCCTCTGGCAGCTGCCCCAGAGGCTGCTGCTTGCAGGTGCGTAGAAGAGCAGCGACCAGTCTCATTCAGTCCCTCAGTAGCCTGAGGAGGTGCTCCTTTATGAATTTCACAAAGACACGGACCAAGCTGGGAGAAGGTGATGTGCTCAAGTCACGCAGGATTTGGAGCCCACGGAGGATTTGACAAGGAGCGGCTTCAGTGTCATCAACTGCTCCTCTGGGGACGCAGCGCAGTCTTTTTAGCTGGTTACAAAAGCTGTAAAATCACTGACTCACGACCCCTTCTTAAACACTCAACAACACTTCCCTGCTTAGAGTAGTCAGTGGTCTCCTATTTTCTGTTCATTTCAAGATGCTCCATGATTTACCCCCACGCCAGTCCCTAGGTCAACTGCTAACGCCCACCTGCTGTCAGTTCCCATCAGGGGCCTCTTCCCAGGGGGCTTTACTTCTTTTGTGTCTTGCCTCCTGTTGGGTCACCTAGAAAAGGTCAAAGCAGTAAATCCAAATGTTAATGACAAAAATAGTATTCCTTCTTGTAGCATAAGAGGGCGCTGTTGGCTAAAACAGGATGTGGGGTTTAATCTGAGTTTTTCAGCACCAGAAGAGTGAAAGGGTATTATCATGAAGGCATCTGTTTTTTGTGGCGTTACGGATGTCCTTTCCATGCATCATTTTGTAACTCATACTTGGCGGCTTAGACATCTATGTTATTTGTTGAGAACTGTTTTGTTCTCTGCGTTTTCCAAATAAGTACAAACTAAGTTTAGTTATTCTAAAACAAAGAATTGTATAGGTATTTCAGGGCACTTTGTTTCATGTCTTATATACGTGTAAGGATATTTTGTACATGATTTGAGTTGTCTACCTAGAAAGGTGTCTAATTAGATGATAGTCTTGTTTTTTACTTGGTATTTTATAGGATCATTAAAAAGTGACCGTAAGTGGCTCCTGGCATGAGTTGAGTGTCAGACGTTGGCTCAGGTTCTGATCTCAGGCTCGAACTGAATTCGAGCCTGGGGCTTGCTGCTGTCAGCACAGATCCCCCCTTGAGATCCTCTGTCCCCCGTTCTCTCCGGCCCTCCCCCACTCTCTCTTCCTCTCTCAAAAATACATAAACATTAAAAAAAAAAAAAAGTGACCGATTGCAGGAAAGCTGTTTTTATGTGATATTGGTCCCAGGGACTTGTTTGTGCAGGGAGTGGAGACTCAGTTGCCAGACTGAGCTTTGCCCTTCCAGGGTGGGCATTTTACTCAGATGGGCAGGAGGGGAGGGGAGCACCAAGGACAGCCTGGGAACACAGGCAGAAATTACAACTAATTTATACTAGGGTGCCCAAGGATGCAACACGGAGCCGGCCCCTGTGGTTGAATGGGGATGGAACAGCCAACCAGGGGTTCCCGGGAAACAAGAAGCATCATGAGAGACCCATCAGACCACCCAGGAGGGCAGCGGAGGTAGGGGATGTGGTGGGGATCTGTGGGCACAGCTGAGCCTCAGGGTGCACCCTGCTGCCACTCAGCCCGGGCCCTTTCTCTGCCCGCCAGTCCCATCTGGGGGCATGGCGGCCACAGGGGCGGCCCTTTGTAGAAGTACCTCCTGGATGATGGTTGGCTGGCTTCCCTCCCCTTCGGCCCCCATGGCTCACTTTGTTCTGCTTCCCTACATCTTCATGTCTGCCATATCCTTGGATTTGGCTTTCTCTCTGAGGACATTCTTCCGTTTGTCCCCTCCCCTTTCCCCTGATTCAGTACTTCCCTGTCTCTTTTGAGTGGAGTGTGGGCTTGTGGTCTAGAGAGTGTGCTATTGGAGCCAGTAAGCCTGTGATATGGGAGGGAGTTGTTGAGCATGTGTTCTAGAAACACACCTTCTCCCCTGGCTTCCTTTCAGTCCATGGCAGGAGCATGAGATTATCTTTAGTTATCGTGGCTCAGGGTCACGGGCACCTTCTACAAGCCAAGGAGAGAATTGTCTTCTTATTTTTTTAACCTGTTTATTTATTTATTTTTGAGAGAAAGAGAGACAGAGAGAGCAAGCAGGGGAGGTGTCGGAGGCCACGCCGGCTCCAACAGGTCCAGGGGTCCCTGAAGGATGGATGGTGTCGGCGAGAGAGAATGAGAGAGCTCCGAGATTCTTTCTGATCACCAGGCAGGCATCTCTGTCCCGTCGGTTTTGGTGTCTTTACTTAAAGGTTCAACAACCATATGAGGTCAGAGAAAAGGAATTTCTTACAATGAGAGGTCTTTTGTGATATCAATTGCAGAATTATCCCAGTCATGGTGAATTTACTACCAAGGAAATAACAGGATGCTCTTAGTGAAAGACAGGATAACATATAGGTTACATTGTATATAGATAAGTTAAGAGTCATTCTGTCTGGCTCTCAAGAGGATGAATGATTCTGAATTGGTTAGTTTGTGGAAACTACCAAGGGGGCTCTATATGTATCAGTCTTTGCATCTGGGTTTATGTTTTAATTACTCTTATCTATCCTCATCCCAGCTGCCAGTGTAAGGGAGGGTGTCTGTGGAATGTAGGCCCTGAGGAAGGGACTGCCATACATCACCAATTAGTAAGTTATGTTCGGTACTTATCTGTACCTTAACTATAAATTAGGCTCTTCTGATATGGGACCAGGCTCAATAGTAACGCTTGTGTTCTTAACCCCCTTTATTATCTAAGTCTTGGATCTGCAAGGCCCATAGGAAGAACTTTTGACAATGATCCACAGAGCTCTTATCTAAAATCTCCTCTGTAAAGGCAGGAATATGCTTTTCCTATGAGGTAACTGTGTTCAGAATATGGGTTTGATATGGAATATTGTGAGGCCTGGTCAATACCAGCAGGCTCATTTCCAACATGAGCCAGTAGTAGCAGAAGGAGATACTAGTCTTCATTTCTCATGGCAGAAGCTGTGCAAACATTGCCATTTCCTTGCTGTGACTGCCATCCAGAGAGGCTGGTGCGGCTCCCAGCAGGGAGGGGCAGAGAGAGCGAGAGAGAGAGAATCCCAAGCAGGCTCTGCGCTGTCAGTGTGGAGCCCAATGTGGGGCTCCCTCTCAAGACTGTGAGATCAGGACCTGAGCCAATGTCAAGCATCGATGCTTAACCGACTGAGCCCCTTAGGCGCCCTGAGAAAGCTGTCTTTGATGGTTGTACTCCACCCTCCCTAGGAGCCCCCCAGCTGTCTGTCTGCTCTGCTCCATCCAGGGTAAAGTGCCCATCACAGCCTTGCACGCAGAGAGGGTCCTGGGGCCTGAGAGTGTCCCTACAACCTTTCCTCACTCTTTGCATTTGTCTCTTCCAGACTCTGATCTCTGGTAGGAGCCAGAAGGTAGACTAGACTAACCAAATGAGTGGGTCCTTGCTAATATGTTAGCTGGTTAGTCTGCTATTTCTCCCATAATGCCAGGACTTGGTTAGAGGCATATCTTCGAACTCAAGTCCGGGGTAAGTACTCCAGCCTCTATGTGGCTAGATGGTGAGATATCATGGGCACGTTGGCCTTTCTGAACCCTTCAAATGATAACCATGAGGGTCGTTGCCCTTAGTGTATATTCACACACATTAATCAAGCCTTGTCCATTCATTAGCCTTCCCCCCCCCCCCCCCTTTGAACTGTGAATTGTGAATTAAGACTCATGTTGTTGCTTTGGAACTTTTCTTTTCGGGTACTTCTCACAAATCTTAGCTGTCAGCAGGGTAAGTTAGGAAGGAATGAGCCACCAGGGTTTCTCTGAGTAATCAGTCAACAGAGTCATTCTCCAAGGTTTTAAAAAAGATATATTATTTTAAAATCCAGGCACCCATTTATTAACTTCATAACATGAAAGTCTGTAGCAAAGCATTAAAGCCAGGGTTCTTGGAGACCATGAAATGGACTAGATCTTAGAGCAGGTATGGCTTGGCCCCTTGCTTACCCCATGATGGGCCTCTCTAGTGGGTTTGAGTTGATAACTCACACTTGAAGGTGGTCTTAGAAAAACTGAGTTTTCGGTTAGGCTTTTTAGCTCTACCGGGTGAATTTTATTTATTTGTTTTCAGTGTGTTTCTTTAATATATCCATATTCCTTTTATTTTTATTTTTTTTAGAGAGAGAGGTCGGGAGAAGGGGCAGAAGGAGAGGGAGAAAGAATCCCAAGCAGGCTTCACCCTCAGCGTGGAGCCTGATCCCACAACCCTGGGATCATGACTTGAGCTAAAATCAGGAGTCAGACGCTCAACTGACTGAGTCACCCAGGCGTCCCTAATATATGCACATTCTTAGCCCTCCTTCCGTCTAAAAGTTTTCTGCTCTGCTTTAAACTGATGTCAAGTTCACAGAGTAGCACGAACAATCCCTCTGTGTGTCTCACCTCATCTGAGTCAGTCGGACAGTCACACAGACTCATGCACCTGCATCACCAGTGTGCGTGGCTGGACTGCAGGGGCCGGTGGGGGAGAGCAGCTGCCAGAAGAGGGAAGGCGGGAGGTGCTAGGTGGTGCGGCCTTCCATGGGGTCCTGGGGGGCAGTGAGAGCTGACCCCATCCAGTCATAACAAGGAGCGGGATGGGGTCAGGTGCATGCTGCCTCTACAACATTCGGGAGCAGGGACACAGGCTCTGAAGCCACATAGACTCTCGAGCCCATCCCTCTCACTGCTTCTCTGATCCCACAAGCTCTGTAAGCAGAGCTCAGGAACACAAATGCAGGTGGTAAGCAGCCATTGAATGGAGTTACGAATATTATCATGGCTCTTATTATTTGGGTTAATCAAAGTCAGAAGGAACCAACCAGGGTTCATGATTCAGTCATAACAAATCAAATCCTTCCCTAGTTTGAAATTCAAGTACCATCTGGCAGGTATTCAATCCCTAACACGTTCACGCCTTTAACGCCTGCGTTGAGAACCTACCCTTTGCTGATACTAAGGATGAAGTAAGTGGGCGAGGTTAGGTGGTTTTCAAAGGTCTGGCTCTAACTTGAACCAGTCCTTACATAAACGTGGAGGGAACCAGATGTGTCTGTCGGTGCCATATTTTCATCATGGCCTCTCAGTGTGAGTCCTTTTGACTCACATAATAGTACAGCGAGGTGTCTACCTGCAGTGTTAAGGCAAATAACATACAAATG
The DNA here is from genome assembly GCF_003009895.1 of Hyaena hyaena. Lineage (NCBI taxonomy): Eukaryota > Metazoa > Chordata > Mammalia > Carnivora > Hyaenidae > Hyaena > Hyaena hyaena. The sequence goes on along the minus strand of NW_024081308.1, from coordinate 55,269 downwards.
ACGTATTTACAAAATGTGTCCCCAGACTATAAAACAGAAATTTAACAGCTCTTAATAACTGCACCAAATATCCAAATCTTCCTTCCCCTCTTTGTTTCCACACCCTGCTGGCTGATTGATTCCTCCACTTGCCCCAGCACAGTTGTGTGATTATCATTAATTCATAGGCTGGCGGGCATTGTACCTTGACCATAGAATCAGGGCTATCCAGTTCTTTGGGAACTCTGTGCATTTATTAGCAAGGTTGCTGGCTGTCTGCTACTAACTATCTTCTAAATTGAATGTTATCCTGAAAATCCATTAATATGAATGCCTGACTAGAAACTTCGATGATTATTCGTACCAACAAGCCCCGAAATGAGATAAAAACAGAAGGGCTGATTTATTCTAGACTAATTAGGACAGCCAGAGGCATTTGCTGGTAGCCCATTATGTGTCATCATGTTCTAATTCAGGGGGGTGTTTGCATACAATTAGCATTAGCAATGCAAATTTGAACCTCTCTCCTAAGGGGTGCCTGGATGAGGATCCCTGACTGCCACAGAACTGTTTAGAAACTGCTCATTCATAGACAGGATGTTCTATGAAAGGGCTCAGTGGTGTCATTGGACCCCTAATTTTGGATGAAATGTCTACTGTATACCAGTTTGGGACTACTGGACTCCAAACCTTCAAGTAACTGACTTAAAAACCTTTGTTAAGCTAACACTATGATGATAATCATATTGGATTTTATAAATGTACTAAATCAACACATTCCCCCCTGAACCTATGCAGTGTTATATGTCAGTTATATCCTGATTTAAACAAGTAAACAACCCTCCTTCCCCCACCTCCCAAGACTCTCCAAACCAAAAGCCTTTTTTGAGTGGAAGGAGAGTGGTATGGACTATGGCCTCCACTTCTTTCCCCTAGCTTAGGGGCTCTCCTCAGCCACACATTGGAAGCATAATAAAGGGAGCTTCAAAAATCCCCATGTCCAGACAACACCCCAGACCAATGAATTAGCATTTTCAGGGCGGGGACATAATCATGACTGACTACGCACGCTCTCACGATGTGCCCTGAAATTTAAGGACTACGGTCTTGGGCTCCTAGGGAGTTATATCTGCTGTCTTGCTCTGGCAAGGGATTTGGGATCTGGGATGGTTAAGTCGGTTTCAGCGCAAAGTGGTGTGGTGAGCAGGATGCAGAGACACTGCTCTGGGGTGGAGTGGAGGGTGGGGGGAACAGCTCAGCTCTTTCTATGTACATTGCAAAGGACGTGTGGTCCAATTCCTCTTGGTGTGCCTCAGATGGCACAGACATCTGAGAAACTGCTACTCTGAAGTCACTTCTCTGCACAACTGGTTGGTTACTTTCCCCAGAACATGGAGGTGCCATTTGCCTAAACCATCCTCTGGGACTAGGAAGTGACTCTGCTATGCAGAACTTGACATCGGGCATCCCACCCTGGTCTGGTACTCTGGTACTGTGAAGGTCAGTCGATTGCAGAGTCCATCCTCTTGACCCTCCACCCCAGGTGTGACCTCACTCCTCCTTCCCCACATTCTGTCACCAAGTTCTCTCCATCCTCAGGGCCATCGCCCTAGTCCAGTCACCCAAAACAACAGCCTCCTAACTGGCCATGACTGGGGAAGGTTCTTTAAAAGTACAAATCTACATCATGTACCTGGCGCCTTCTTTGTTTTAGGGCTCTAAGAATAGAAGAGTTGTTCCCACAGCTCTGCTCCACTGGGACCCCACCAATCTCAGCTGCTCTCTCCCATGCACTGTCCCCTGGTCCTCAGCGCTCAAGTCTTCTTCTTGTTCCTCCCCCCACCCACCCCAACCTGCCATGCTCCTTCCCACATCCTGACTCTTAGCTCTCCTTTCCCACATTCATGATGTAGAAACAGTGAGACTCTCCAAATAGTCCATGGGAGCACTCTATTTCCCAGCCCCTTGGAGTTGGATTTGGCCATGCTACTAGCTCTGGCCAGTGTGTTGGGAGGGATGTGATCAGTGTTACTTTGGGGCTGCAGTTGAGACTCGTTCTCCACATGCTCTCTTCTCTTGCCGCTGTGACTGAGGAGGCCTCTGTACAGAACAGAAGCATACTGGATTGGACAAGAGCAAGAATCCCAGAGATTACCTGGAGTTCGAAAGAGTGAGAAATAAATTTGAAGAACCTAAATAACGCCATTTTAAAATTAAGACCCCCATTAAAAGCAACCTCAGGCTGCACATAGCAGCAGTCTCAGGAAAAAACTGCAGATTGTTCAAGGCCGAAACCTTCCTCCAATTAGCCAATCAGAGGAGGTAAAAAACATTCCTGCGGGCTGAAACAAGGGCTGCTCCCCCGTGCCTAACTCACCTCATAATTGGTCATTTTCAAAGGAGTCTCAAAAGGCCATAATTGGGCTCCGCCAAAAGTAACTGACACCTCACAGGTACTGAATGGTCAAAGCTGTTGCCCGGGGTGTTATACAAATATGATTGGTGTACAACATGTGTACTGTAACACCCCCATCCCTTCCCCTTAAAAACCCTGCTATTGTTCGGGACTCCCCCCTGCTGCTGCTGCTGTGTCGGTAGGCGGGTGAGACCCTGCTCGAGGTTGTAATAAAGACCCTTTTTTTCTTGTCTCGGTGTTGGCTTCTGAGGTCACTGGGGACTCGTGATTCAGGCACAACAAATTCTATTCAGTTTATTTTTCTCACTTCAAGTACAGTGTGGTATGTTTCTGGCTGGTGGGCAACCTTCCGTGTATCAGAAGGACTTAGGCCTCTTTTCTTAGTGGTCGACCTGTTCATAGTCCCTCAGAGTTCTCTCCATTAGTACATGGGGAAGGGAAGTAGGATGGCAGGAGGGTGAGTTTTGTGGGCCGGGTCCACACCACTTGCTTCCTCATCCACTGACCAGAGGTTATTCCCCTCGGATACAGTGTCCACCTGTGCGTCCTGGAACCGGGCTTGCATTCTGCTGCCCGAGGAATCCCCCAACACTCCACCCACACGAGCACACGCCCACACATCTGGACTTCTCTAGTCCCAGCCACAAAAACGCGGAGGTGAGGCCTGCCCCTACACTGTCTGTTGTCTGTGAACCTGTATTTGTGAATGGACACTCGAGCTGTCTTCACCTTGAGTCTCCGCCCAGTTCCTGGGGTGTGGCCGACCACAACGCATCCCCCCAGGACATGAGCATGCGCAGTCACTAAGAGGGGGGTGTGGCTTATCACACAGCATCACCGCGGGACGTGAACATGCACAGGAGCTGGAAGGGAAGAACACTGAAGAGTACGCATCTTCATCGCTAAGCCCATCTCCCCACAATTATTAAAAGCTTCTACCATATTTTACATACTCACGAACTAGGATCTTGTTTTCAAGACTTACTGCCAGTTTTGGTTAAGATCTGGCAATGATTTTATTTGAATGGCTAAACTTCTCCAAAGAAGAGCTCAAATTCTAGACTAGATTTTCTTCTCTTGAACCAATTGTATCCTAGGGCAGAATAATAAACTCTAGGTGCTCCTCCTTTGAGGATTTACAACGCCAGCCACTTGTCTTTGTCTTTAGTATTCCATATTTATATTGTTTGGAGTACAGAATTGCTGCTACTGGTTTCACGTAATTGTTGTAAGTGCTACAATAGTAGATGCTGAGTTCCCCTTTGTATTACATATTTAGCAATTTGTTTTTGTTTAAAAAATTTTAATATTTATTTTTGAGATAGAGATAGAGAGAGAGAGAAAGAGAAGGAGAGAGAATGAGCAGGGGAGGGGCAGAGAGAGAGAGAGACCGAGGGAGACACAGAATCCAAGGCAGGATCCAGTCTCTGAACTGTCAGCACAGAGCTCAAAGCAGGGCTGGAGCTCACCAAGAGGAGACGATGACCTGAGCCAAAGTTGGACACTCAACTGACTGAGCCATCCGGGTGACCCTTTAATAATTAACTTAATAAGGTGACAGATCCTGTTCCCCCTTGAACTTTGGGTTCTGAGGGATTTCAGCCAGCATTGCCATACTTTATGAGAAAGTAAACATTGGAGGAATTACGAAAGGATTTGTGTGCTCTATTCAGTTAAAACCTGAAGTTATAAGATATGGACTGATTTTTCAAATGCTATCAAAAGTGCAGCCCTCTAGGCAAACCAAAGAGTGCCATGAAGATGTTTAAGGATCAATAAATGTGCACATGAAACATTTCTCAATGCACATTCTGAAAGTATGTGCTTGCTGGTTTCCAAATGATGAATCAGCTGGGTGTTGCATTTGGCTACCAGTGTGCTAAGCAACCCAAGAGCAAAGAGGCTTAATCCAAATTAGGGGTTTAGTTTTTCTCATGCAATGCCAATTTGAAAGTGGCTGGTCTAGACTGATGTGAAGTTTCATAGTATCTTTAGGGATCCAAGTTTTTTTTTATAGCTTTCTCTTCTGTTGACCTTTGTCCTCATGTCTTCAAGATGGCTCCCAAAGCACCAACCATCATATTTTCATTTCAGCAAGCAACAAATGGAAGGTCAAAGGGCGAAAGTGATATTAATCATCTGAGTCCTCTCATGAGTGATCTCCCTATGTACTTCCTGGGCCAGAGCTGTGTCCAATTTCCATCCGTAGCTGCAAAGGAGGCTGGAAATGTACCTTTTAGCTTGATTGCATGGCGTCCTTTCCAAATATTGGGTCACTGTTGGTATAGAAGGAGAGGAGAAGCATGTTGTGTAGGCAAATATCTGCCACCAAGACTTCTCAGGATTTTGAATATGCTAATGTGCATTGTTACTTTATCTTTGCAGGGAGCTCAATATGCAGTGTTTCTCCTGCTGATGGAACTCTGCTTTCTTTTTCCGTGGGGCAATGCACAGGAAAGGTCTTCTCTGGAATATACGTTAAGAAATTCTGCTTCAGTCAGTTTACTATAGAGGTGCATGGGAACCTCTGTGTTCCACACTGGGCGTACATAGGCTACTCACAGTTCAACTCATCTTTAAATATTTTTTTTAAGTTTATTTAATTTTGAAAGAGAGAGTGGTCAGGGTAGGGGCAGAGAGAGAGAGAGAGAGAATCTCAAGCAGGCTATGTGCCATCAGCGCGGAGCCCTCCGTGGATCTTGAACTCACTAACCATGAGATCATGACCTGAGCTGCACCCAACAGTCAGAAGCTTAATGGACTGAGCCACTCAGGTGCCCCTCAACTCATATTTAAATTTTATAGCAGAAGACCTGAGGTACCAAAAGTTGAAAGGTAACTTGGCAACATAGACCCACATTTTTAGGCTTAGATGAGTACCCTAATATGCAGCTCACATTAACCTTGATTTTCCCAAATCTTATACTCTCCTTCCAGGCTGTGCTGAATTAGTGCTGACCCAGGACTGGCTTTGTCCCCAGTGTCCAATCTGACCCCTCCCAGTCACAGATGCAGAACATTCAGGCGAGAGCAGGGGGACCTGCCACGGGAAGGGCTCGTTGCTGATTCAGCTCACCACAGGAGCTCAGTAGCTTCCCGTGACCTTATTCCTGAAGGGCTTAACCCAGCCCGGCAGTAAATCTTTATTCACACTTCATAACAAAATGGGCTCTTTTTAAATTACATTTGCTGATGCCGAGGAAGAATGCTTTGTTTATTGTGAATGTCACTTTAGAGTTGACTGATGCTGGCCATGTAAACAATGGGAGTTCTCCATGAACGTCGACATTTTAGAGCCCAGATGTCGTCGGCCCCATGTCTGGACAAGTGGGAAACTCTCCATCACGCTATGGCCCATGCATTGATGGTCCCAGCACAAGAGGACAGTAGGAAGGCCATCCAGCTGCTGAGACCATTGGTTGTGTGGCCTGGAGGTAGCAGCAGCGATCAGAGCTATTGGGCATGGCCGACATGTCTAAAATGGGAATTTTATGTGAATGAACCATATCACACAGTGGTCTCAATTTAGCATGATGACAAATATTATAATCCCGTGAAAAGTGTTTGACACTACATTTGTCAGAAATTACATATATTTTAAAGGGGTAAAGGTTTGAAGTGTTAAGGGGGAAAAGAGCCACTTCCAAAGGGTTTGTTTTTACTAAATTGTCTGAAACTGATCACCTTTTAGAGAACATGTTTATCTGTCCTGAAAACTCCCCTCTAAGACCTGTTTTTGGGATTTGGTCTGGACAAAAATAAATAGCATAACTGTGCAGTAGATTAGAAATGGAATTTAATTTATTTACTGATTTTGGCCAGTTAGGGTGGGAATGCTAATTTTATTTGCATATAAAGGAGCTCTAGTTGCTGAAAGCAGAATCTAAAATTGCATTTTCCTATATTTAACAAGCTGAATTGCTTCTTAATGTCAGCAGAAATGGATGTTTCTCTCAAGCAGAACTATTTTGAGAGCAGCCCTTGGCACAATAAGCATAGTTACCGTCCATAGAAGATCTCGTAGGGGCGTTTCGTACCCAAGTTTGTTTCTGAGGTCACGGTCAGTGCAAAACAACGGAAAGTCCAGTTGGAAATGGTATTAAGTTCCTGTGGCTATTGTAATTCATTACCGCAAACTTGGTGGCCTAAAACAACAGTTTTCACAATTCTGGAGGCTGGAAATTCAAAATCAATATTACTGGGCAAGGCCACACTTTCTCTGGAGGCTCTAGGGGGGAATCCTTCCTGACGTCTTCCAGCTTCTGGTGACCGCTGGTGTTCCTTGGCTTGTGGCCACATCCCTCCAATCTCTGCTTCCCTGGCCAATCTCACATGGCCACCTCTTCTGTTCGTATCAAAACTCCCTCTCTCTATCAGGACACTCATGATGGCGCCAAGAGCCCATTCAAGTCATCAAGGATAGTTTCTCCGTCGGAAGATCCTTAACTTAGTCATATCTGCAAAGTTTTACATTTTAATTTAATTTAATTTAATTTAATTTAATTTTTACCAGTTAAGGTTCTAGAGATCAGGCTTTGGATATCTTCTTGGGAGGCAATTTTCAGCCTTTTACAAAAATCAAAGCTGACTATCCGGGAAAGTTTAACTGAAGCACATGGGAAGATGAAGAAAATCTGAAGCCTTGATATAGGAATCCCTGGAGAATGCCAACTCAGGTTAGAGCAGACCCTCAGATAACCCACTGATATCTGGACAGGGGTTCTTGCCCTGTGTTGACAGTGAACACATCACTGGCTAATTTTATTGTGAGGTATTTAATGAGTGTCATCGAAGTGCCTTGAGGAGTTCTGATACATTTTCTGGCAGCCCAAAGAGTCAATCCCTAAGTGAAGTTTCCTTGGGCAGTTTTATGTTAGATCAGATATTATTTTTAATGCAGAATTTGCTTGTAACTTTTGGAAACTTTGAGAGTCCCTGAAGCCATTTGGTGGGTCATCGGCATGGCCTTGGGTGTCAAATTGAAAGAAACCAAGCCATTGGTCCAAAGACGAACATTAATATTGAATGAAAACAAATAAGATTATTTTTAAAGAATTTGGAAAAAAACAAGAAGTTGAAAACTCATACAATTTGTAGTTTGGAATGGAAAAAAAGAAAATCTACCTCATTGATAAGAAAATGCGAATTCATTTTCAGTAGAATGAATACTTTTGGTTATGAAAGACAATTTGAGTTCTTTAAACTGTTATCACTTTCTTTTCTAATTGCTATGTAATCATTTAATGTGGTTAAAATTTGTCATAGACTCTAGGTCTAAAGTTCTCTTTTAGCAAGAGAGCAGGATGCAGGATTTAAAAAAAATAGGAGAGAGAGATGGCTAATGTCAGGGAAAAGACAAGAAAGAGTCCCTAATAAGGGTCCTTGCCCCATATTTATTAAGATCAGAAGGCTTACAAATGTGATGGGTATGCACAAAGAAACAAAAAAGCTGTGAACATTAACCTGGGGATGTGAGGGGAAAAAGTTGGGTGTTGAGTCTATACAGTGTTTGGGGTTTGGGATAATATAAAACAAAACCTGGTGCAGATGGGCAGATGGTTGCTGGCAGCGGATAGGAGGCGCCGTGTCTGTTTATTTAGCCTAAGGGAGAAGACAGATAGAGGAAATAACCTCAGGATTAACAAGACACCTTTTCTTTTGTTAACCATCTCCTCTCTGAGCTGCTTTGCCTGCAGCACAGCGGTCTATAGTCCAATTTACTTGTTTGGCCTAACCTGACCCTTTTCTCCTGTGAAAGCAGTTACTCTGCTATAGTACTAAATTGGGGGGCATCTTTGTCCTGCATGCCTAATTTTGCTTACCTCATATACCTTTGTATTGGGAGCCTTTGCACCCGTTCCTATTTTTGGGCCTTTGCCCTTCCGTCTCTATTTTTGGGGGTTCAGCTGTCCCCTATTCTCCGAGTGCCTTTGCACCATCCTTTCTTGGGGTGCCAATGCACCATCCTATTCTCGGGGTGCCAATCATGTTTACCCAAACTCGGGTGTGAGCATCCAATGGCTTTTTATTTCTCTATGCCTTGATAACCCATTGGTTTAACCCCGGGGGATTCCTAAGCCTATCCCCCACAAAAATTATTATTTTTTTTCTCCATTTACTTCATTTGTTCTGTCTTTATTTGCTACACTAGGTAGTATCATTTGTAAAATATTTTATGACATTATGGATATGTATTTAAGGATATATTTTCTCTATGCTTGATAAAAATTACATTATGTCTGTAAGAAGGATGAAAAATATAGGGAAGGGAAATTTATATGCACACAAATCATTATTATATAATGATGCATTTATAACAACAGAGGTATTATTTGGCCTTTTACCAACGTTTCTGAATGTCAAGAAACTGATATTATGGCTGATACTCAATCTTTATAGATAGCATAGCCTTTTCTATACCAGAGGTTTAAGCAAAGTTTGAAGGTAGAACTGGGTGTTCCATAAGTAGCAGAAAAACAAAGGTATCCGATATATTTATGAAATTGCTTTCCTTTACAGAACTTTCTATCTACAGGGTATGAGGGTACATCATTCAGGAAACCCCCTGTGGGACTAGATTAAGAACCATGAAACTTTAGAGCAGAAAAGTTTCTGCCACTGCCTGTCTTCCAAGTACTTTACTGATAGTGAGAAAATGAGGACTGACTCTCCAAAGTCACAGAGCTAATTAGTGGAGGAACTTGATTCTAGAAATCAGATTTCTTATTTTTTTATTTTTTATTTTTTTATTTAAAACTTTTTTTTTTAATGTATTTATTTCTAGGAGAGAGAGAGAGAGAGACAGTGTGAGCAGGGGAGGGTCAGAGAGAAGGGGAGTCACAGACTGAAACAGGCTCCAGGCTCTGAGCTGACTGTCAGCACAGAGCCCGACGCGGGGCTCAAACCCACAAAACGCGAGATCATGATCTAAGCGAAAGTCGGACGCTTAACCGACTAAGCCACCCAGGTGCCCCTAGAAATCAGATTTCTTAATAACCCATTCAGGATTCTCTGTTCTCATCTCATATTTTTATTAGAGTGGAATGGTATTTCTCAACCACTGTATCACGGCCCTCTGGTGTATCCAGACCCTTCATAGGATTATCGCCCAGTCTAGATAATACATAAGTGGATTTCATGGCTCGAGTCAGAAAGATACTCTTGAGTAGTATCTGTCAGGCTGACTTTGAACTGAACCCATTGTGCAGAAGGCCATGAGAGGGGACAGCTTTCCATGGGCAAGTGGTATTTCCAGCTGACACTGAGGAAAGCTTGGGTGTTAGCTGGGATAAGCCGGGATGAAACAGAGATGAATTCAACTCAAATTGAGGTGCAAGGCTGAAGGGAAGCCCCACCAAAATTGTTGCTAATTTATTTGGTGGTGGTGTGAGTCATTTGAGCCTTCTGAGTGTGCCATCAAAAATTCTGGTGTTTACGAATGTGAGGAGAAGACAAGAACAGAGAGAATTGCTGAGCCAGTTGTACTAAGATGACCCATCAGGTGCCTTCCAACTCGGAAGTCCGTGAGTCTATGATACTTAGGCATGATGGTAATTACCGTGGGGGAAATGCAAATGAAAAGCACTTAATTCAGAGCTTGATTATTTAACTGGCTCTTTAATCTCTCAATATGTTGAAGAGCAAAGCTTTATACACTGTGCATACAATTTCAGTGGACACTGTCAGTGATAGTTAACACCTCTTTCCATCCACTATTCCAATGAACTGAATCTGGATTACTGTTCCTTTTTTCTTTTTAATTAAAAAATTTAAAAATGTTTATTTATTTTTGAGGGAGAGAAGGAGAGAGAGAGAGAGAGAGAGAGAGACAGATCATGGGAGGGGCAGAGAGAGAGGACACAAAATCCAAAGCAGGCTCCAGGCTCTGAGCTGTCAGCACAGAACCTGATGTGGGGTTCGAACTCATAAACCATGAGATCAGATGCTTAACCAACTGAGCCACCCAGGCGCCCCTAGATTGCTGTTTCTTCTTTGAATGAATAAGTTGAAACCCAGATTGGTTAGTGACTTGCAAAATGGTAGAAATGCATAGTAGATCCTCCAGAACCCACTGTTGTCTTGTACTTGATAAAGTGTCAAGACAGAACATTTGAAACAGCTCTCCCTATTCACTTTGAATATGGCACTCCCTGATTTCAGATACCCTTAGGTATAAGCTACACATTGAAATCTATGTTGAATTGGCAAGAAAGCTTTGTGTGTGTGAGACAGAGCACGAGCAGTGGGGCCGGGGGGTGGGGGGGGAGAGAAAGAGAGAGAGAATCTGAGGCGGGCTCCAGGCTCTGAGCTGTCAGCAGAGAGCCCTACACAGGGCTCAAACCCATGAGCTCTGAGATCATGATGAGTCAGAGCCAAAGTCAAACGGCTTAACCAACTGAGTCACCCAAGTGTCCCTGTGTGTGTTTTTAATTTATCCCCCAACAAAGCTGCATTCTGTGTAGAAGCTACTGCTTTCCTCTTCCCTAACCTAAAAGACTCACAGGTACTGTTTTACTTTCTTTATAGTAACAGTGATGAAACCAAATGTTGATAAAGGGCTCAACTACCTTGGTGCGACTATCATGAAGGGGGTTCAAAACCTGAAAAGCTCAAATGAAAGAGATGATCTCAGCCCCCCAAATGCTGCTTTCGGGATACTGATAGCTGCCTGTGAGGTCAACTCAAGAAAACTGATGTCACTGAGGGAAAGTTCCCAGAGAAAGGGCGAGAGAGAGGAGCCCCAGTGGAGACAAACCTGAAGGGTATTTGGGTGTGAGAGCACCTGCAGCTGGGAGCCAGAGCCAGATAGAGCAGTTATTTCTGTGGTGTGGCTCAAAAGTTTCCAGGGTCCCTTTCCATCTCCAGCCCCCTTTCTTGCTTTCTTTATTTTTAATGTATTTTGTTTTAGTTTCAAGGTTTATTTATTTTGAGGGAGTGAGAGAGTATGAACAGGGGAGGTGCAGAGAGAGAGAGAGGAGAGAGGGAGAATCCCAAGCAAGTTCCGCACTGTCAGCATGGAGCCCGATGTGGGGCTCAGACTCACGAACTGTGAGATCACGACCTGAGAAGAAACTAAGATACAGATGCTTAACCCCCCCACCCAGATGCCCCCTGTCTTGCTTTCTAGAAGTGCCCACACATTATCAGAGCTGTTCCTTTCTGGGCTGAAGTTTTGTGCCTTTGGAAGGTCACCAGCATGGAGGGAGATGGTGCAGAAGGGAGGGGGCACTGACTTTCCAAAGGTCTTTTGGCTAAAAGTGGTGTATTCACGTGTTCCCTTGTAATGGATGTTATTTAGGACACATGTGTGCATGGGGGAGGCAGGGCGGGGTCTGGCCACGAGTGCTGCGCATGACCCGTGACAGGGATGGGGGAAGGCGAGGACTCCAAGCCAGGGTGGTAGAAGTCACTGCTGTCTATTCATGGATGGGTCCAGGCTATGGGGAACAACAAAGGCCATGTGGTTGGGAAAATATCATATTTGTATTTATGTGGAAACAAAGAGGGAGCCTATGTAATGAATATCATGTTTGGGGAGAAGATAAAGATGAAGAGTTATAGGGGTGGAAACAAACAAATGAAAAAAAACTTTAAAAAGTGTCCTCTACCTAAGTAGTTCTTTTCTCTTTCTCATTCTGAATACTGCATATTAATATTTTCTCTCATTTCTCATGGGTCCCCCTTTGACCATCTTAGACCCTCCACTTTGACTTGATGGACTGGACTTCTTTGAGTGAAAGATTTTCAAGTTTGGGATTTCCTCCATTTTGTCTTTGCTCTTGAGAGTAACCCAAAACGTTTGACTTGAATATTTATTACCTTGCGTATTCCCGCGTATGCTGAAGACCAGCTCAGGGACTCTGTCCTGTACCGAGTAGACCTGGGGTCGGTAATGCGGTCACACAGGCAGGCTGTGTGACGCCCAGATGTTTAATCAGATTCCAGATTCTGAGGTGCCCGAGTCACATGAGGCAAGATGTGTGAGCCACTTTGTTGTGATAGTCTGACCTCTACGGGCTTAATCAGCAGGTCTCTTGGAGGAGGAATGTTGTCCCTTCAAGATGACCCTGTTAGTGACTTCCTGAAGGAACAATGGACTCATTGTAGTGGAGTTCTTAGGGAAGCAGTTGAGGGAAAGGCGGATTTGCCAACACATTGAATTTATTCTGTCTGAGAGGCTCCTCACTTATTAGCTAAGTGAATTTGGAAAAGTGCATCCAACTTTCCTCATTTGGAAAATAAGGCTTTTGGCAGAGTTACCTCTTAAGGTAACTTTTGGCTCTAACGTATTGTTCTAAGAGAACACGGTGGTTTCATGAAAAAGTTCCCTCAGACCCAGCAGACAGTTCCTGAAAAGAAGACAATTGAAAAGATCTGTTTTTCAGTTTTAGCTCTTGAACAGCCAATCCTTTTATCCTTACAACCTTGGAAAAAAAAGCTAAACTGCACCTGTCATAGAATGTTCGTATATTAGCTAAAGCAGTATTTACTAAGTTCAGACTAGAAAAGTCCTTAATACTAACAAAGGTATTAGCGTAATGTTGTACATTTAAGAAAGCGTCTGTGCCTAGATGGTCATTTGTTCTATAGGGCATGTTGCCTAATTGTGTTTTCTCTTCACTTCTCCTAGGCCCACCTCTGACCATCTTAGACCTCCAGTCTGGATTTCTTTGGCTGACCTTGATGCTGAGACTCGTTTGTCTGGATATGTTTCATGCTGTTACTCTGCCATTGGACTTGATGGTTAGGAGTCAGTTATTTGTATACTAGTTAGGAATAAGCCCCTTAGTCTTTATTTGCACACCCAAACCCCAACACCATTGAAGGATGATAGCAATATTCTATTATAAGAGAAGAGAAGAAAAGCACAGGGGCTTGTGTGTGTGTGTGTGTGTGTGTGTGTGTGTGTGTATGTGTAAGACCCCAGGAAGTGGACTCTTTGACCCTGAGAGGCCTGATGGGAATCTATGTGGAGAAGCCCTCAGGTTCACAGTCTTGTGGCTCAGACTCTTCTTGTTACCCCCGTGAAACCACGAAGGGAGGACCCAGAGCAGCTGCGATGCCCTGGCTTCACTAAGCCCCCTCAGCCCGGCTGCTGCTGCAGGAAGGCCAGGTTTGGCGCTGGAAAGAAAGATACCTGAGTCCTGGCTGTGCCACCTCCTGGCTCTGTGACTTCAGCAAGCCATTTAAGTTGTGTAAGCTTCAGTTTCCTTCCCTATAAAATGGGGCTTAATGAGGCTTATACAAGTCCCACTGGGTGTTTTTCCCATGCTGCTAAGTAAGCAATCCTTGGATACCAGCTGTCTATTTGGAGATAGCATCAGATCCCACAGGTTAAGGGCTCAGTCCTACAAGATGGCCCTTCCCCACTTCCGATGCTAGTCAAAGGTCCGGATTGAAATCAACCAGATCTGTGTCTCCATGACCCCTCCTCAGGTTCCATTTATTTCCTGGAGTGGCTCACAGAACTCGGAAGCATTTTACTTATTAGATTCCTGGTTTATTTTAAAAAGATATAACTCGGGAACCACATGTTGTAAAAGATGCACAGGACAGGATTTGGAGAAAGGGCGGAGATCCCATGTTCTTTGAGGCAACATCCCTGCACCTCCTGGTGTTCACCGACCCGGAAGTGCTCCAAACTCCATCCTTGTGGAGTTTTATGGAGGCTTCATTGCATAGACACGATTGATTAAATCACTGGCCATTAATTTTAGGTCAATCTCTAGTCCCTCTCTCCTCCCCAAAGATTGAGGGGTGAGACTGAAAGTTCCAGACTTCCAGTCATAGGATTAGTTCCACTGGCAATCAGCCCCCATCCATAGGGGTTTTCAAAGCCACCTCATTAACATAAACAGGTGTAACTGAAAAGTGCTTGTTATGAGTAAAAAAAGACATCTCTCTGGCTCTCTGATCGCTTAGGAAATTCCAAGGGTTTGAGAGGTCTGTGCCAGAAACTGGGATGAAGAACAACTATATGTGTCACCACCATATTGCAGGGTGACATACCTCACAGAGCTGTCGTGAGGATGAAATGAAATAATCTATGTCAGAGCAGAGCCTAGGGCCGGGACATAATAAACACTCCACAAGTGCTAGCTGTTGTTATTAGGAAACTTCTATGGTTTGGGGGAGGCCTCATCCCTCCACGTGAAATTAATTTGAATTCCCCAAAGTCTCCAGCACCAGTGCATGGCCACGGGTAACCAAAGGAAAAAACCCCAGCTATAAATCTGTCACATTTTCTGTTGATGTGATCATTTTTAGATATTTAAATATTCATGGGTTTGGCAAATGCATTAGGGCCAGAGTGATAAATCTGAAACATATAGATGGTTATCCAAGACATTAAAGGGAGACAGATGGTCTTTGGGGCATCAGAGATTGACCAAGTTTGCATTAGGAATTCAGGCTGTTACATGTCATTAAGTTTCAAGCCACTTTCCTTTCCTTTCTCTATAGGCTGAAACACTAGGTACCCTGTATCGACTAGAGCAAAGTACAGTGTGGATCAATATGATCAGCTTTAAGGGGAACTGCAAGTACAAAGAATGTATACCTTTAAAAAATCTGATTTTCTCCTTAACAGGAAATAGCTTTATTATTTTAGGTATAGGTCAGCAAAGCTAGTTTCTATTTACTTAAAACACACTTAAAAATTAGACATTTATTTATTAATAAATTAAAATTTTATGTTTGGGGGAAAATCTTTGCAAGATAAAGAAGAGAAGAAAAAGAACTTCCTACAATTTTCCACTCCAACAAACCTTTTTAAATATTTTGCTTCATTTTCCCCAAGATAAAATTTCTCCCACACATAAGGTTTTTCTGTCTTTTATGCTGATACTGTGTGTATTACTTACTTCTCAATTCTCTTGTTTCTCACCATCAAGGAGATGAAACTGAAAAAGAACAAAGATCTTTATTTGGGGTTTCAGAATTGCAATTTGGGGAAAGCACAGACCTGGAGTAACCAGAAGAATGTCCTGCTCGTTCAGGGAAAGTGAGGCGTTTTTATGAGAAAGAAGGAAGGGTAATTACATGATTTAGATGAAGAAGAGAAGAGGAAAAAGCCCTGCTAATTTGGTGCTGACCAGTTGAGCTGCTTCTGATTACTTTGTGATTATTTTATTGATATTATCAAATGAAATAGCCTTGGTATGTACTAATTGAATTTGCTGTTCTCATCTGGTCCAAATATCAGTTGGTCTATTGACATTTTTTGAGCAACTGCTTGTAAAACACTTGCAACTTCTGTCCCAGTTCAGGAGTTCATTTGTTAGAAAGGAAAATGGAACTTCAAAATGGAGTCTGTCATGTCCAGAGATTGTAGACAATTCCATACTGTAGCTGAACCTACGTGAACTCATTCCTCGGCGAATCACAGATACATCAGGTGGAGTAGTGACATGAAGTAAACATTATTTGTAGCCGATAAGAAGATCATGGGGAATCTGTTCCAAAGCTGTGACTCCCCAAGAGACAGATCAGATGGGTTCCTCTTGTTTAGGGTTAGGATGAATACTTAGGGAAACCTTGTCATCTATGTAGAGGCGGGCATAAGGTCACACATGCACCTTAACGAAACATGTCTGTGCGTATATAGTATGTTATGTAAATGAGGCTGAGGCTCCTCCTTGGGCAGAGATTTTAGTATTATAATGAGGTAATGGTGATCGTGGATCATTCCATAGGTCACTGCACGGTCTATCTGTGCAAGCACAAGTGAAGGGTTTAGCTCAAACTGGTCATGGGTGGTTTGGGCTGGAGGGAGGTCTCGTCAGGGCAGGCTCCACTTCCTGTGGTGCATTTTTAGGTTTCATTTGCCTCAGCTAAGACGTAAGCCAGAGAGAAGAGTTTAAGGCAAAATGTAAGACAAAGGTTGGTGAGTACAAGCAGATGGTCAGTAGAGGTCAGGTCGTGGTGTCCAGCTGGTGACAACATCACCTATCATTATTATGTCATAAGTATTTGAAATCCATTTTTTATGTGAGTTAATACATTTGCTTCTCACAACATCCTTGGAAGGCAGATATGATTACTAGTCGCATGTTACAGGCCAAAAAACCAAAACAAAACATAAAACAAAAAACCACAAAAAACCCCCCCAAAACCACAAAAAACACAAACAACCACAAAAAACAGAACAAAACAAAAAACCCCAAAAACCAAATAACAAAAAACCCAAAACAAGGCCCAGAGAGGATTGAATAAGTTGCCTGAATCCATTGACAGCAATGAGCAGCAGAGCTGGGATTTGCACCCAGGTGGTCTACCAACTACTCTAAATCATTCTCAATCACATTATCATTAAGCTAGGAAATGACAATTATTTTAAGCAGAGGCAGTGATGGTTTTTACATGTCTATTCATGTCCTATTAGTGTTTACACATCCATTACCTAGTAAAGGAACTCCACACAGCACATGTTTTTTTGTTCATTTGTTTGCTTGTTTGTTGAATGAATGAATGAATGTCTAATTTGGATATGTTGGGGAGGAAAAGTTTTCCTTAACCCTTCCAAACTCTTCCAGCTGGCCTAAGAATTAAATTGACATAAGACAGATTAATAGGAGGAAAACCCCCCAAAGTTTACTTATGTGCATGTGGAGGCCCAATAATGAAATTGAGACCCAAAGAAAATGACCAAGGCAGTTTTTATACTGTTTAGACAGAGAGACAGTAAGCCTGTGAGGAATGGATAAGACAAAGAAAACTTATGTTCAGGAGCTTCAGTTAGTAAGGAATTCTAAACAGAGTTGGGGCTGAGGTAATAAATTAGTAAAAGTACAAGTTTAGTTTATACAGCCTTCTCTGTCCTGAATTCCCCATCTCTGGTGACAGAGGTGTCTTGTTACATCCTGGTACAGGGCAGGTAGCTTTCACCTGAGAGATTTATTTCCTGTTTCCTGGAGACAAACGAGGGGCAGCATAGTGTCTTCTTATACTGGCTGATACTTAAGGAAATTTTAATTCAAAATAATCAATATGCCAAAGTGACAAATTTTGGGGTCACCTGCCCTTGGCCCCTCTAGATACAATGCATTGGCAAAGCTACATGTTAGGTACATATGGTGAATGGATCAATGAAATCCTGGTGTGGTAGAAAGTATTTTCCAAAAATAGTTGCAAACTCATTTCCCATCCCGTTTGCGCTACCAGACTCTGACTACTCCCGCAATCGAAAGGAGAATCTATGGCTGCTTTCTACAAGTCTTGGTGATCGTTGGTGACAGTCTCAGCTAGCTGAGCATGGGAGAATAGATGCCATGTGATGCTGAAGCTAGGTCAGAAAAGCTCAATAGGCTTCTGTCTTGTTACCTTTTGGGTTGCTTGCTTTTGGAATTCAACCACCATTCGGGGGCAGAAGCCAAGTAGCAGCATGGAGGGGCTCTGGGGATAGTCGGGGTCAGCTTCCAGACAGGTGACGCTGTGAGAAAACAGGGCTGAGGTCTGGGGCTTCAAACAGGAGAAAGCCAATTCACAGGCAGATGAGAAGAGCAAATGTTTGGTGAACAAATATTTGCCTTTCTACCCAGATAAATCTTTCTGATAAAACGCTATCTTTGGTATTAGTTCTCTCCTGGTATAGGCTCTCCATCAAAATTCTCTTAGGCAGTTTAGAGGAAGATAAACAGCTCTTCCTGAGTCTGTCAGACCTTGATTGTCTTCAGCTTGAAATAATCCAAAGCCAAAGTGGCAGATTTGGGGATCATAGATCAGAATCTTCCCTTTCACTTTTTATACAGCAATAGATAAACAGCACATCAGGTTCACTCTCTAGATTTAAACATTTTCCTTAGTGGGGTGCCTGTGTGGCTTAGTTGGTTAAGTGTCTGACTTTGGCTCAGGTCATGATCTCACAGCTTGTGAGTTCGAGCCCCACATCAGGCTCTGTGCTGACAGCTCAGAGCCTGGAGTCTGCTTCAGATTCTGTGTCTCCCTCTCTCTCTGTACCTCCCCAGCTTGTGTTCTGGCTGTATCTCTTTCAAAAATAAATAAACATTTAAAAAATTTAAACATTTTCCTTAATTTCCTTAGTTTCGTTTTTTTTTTTTCCCTTAGGTTTTTAAGAATCACTTGGACAAGTAAGTAGTGAGAAACCAATTTCCGGATTAAAACAGTATTAACTTGTAAAAGTCCCAGTATTTTATTTAGATTTCTTGTGGAGGATGTAGATCAAGACCCTGATTGTATAAATCCCTGAAATTTTCAGAGAAGAAGTTACCAATGTTTTAACTTCTAGGAGGATTTTCCATTCACTTTTCAACAGAAATACAGAATTTGTTTATGTGCAGTGTTATAGACCTAAGTGTCATGATCATCTCATGATCTTTTCTTCTGCTTAAAAGATCAAACCCATACAGAGCCAGCAACGGACAAACAAATAATCAGCAACCAAACAACAGCAACCACACACACACACACACACACACACACACACACACACACACCTCTGCCTTTGAAATCAGAGAGGTTTGCTTGATAAGAGAATAAAATGGAATATCTAAAGAGAATTTGGCTCTGCTAATTTTATAGTTAGGCCGATCTAAGACTTTTTAGAATAGTAGTAATACTTTATTGATGTATGTCTCTGGTTTTTACATTTGCACCACTAACTATTTAAAATATAAATTTATTGTGCACTGAGCTAGAGAAAGGCTGTTATGTAAAACTGTTTGAAATCTTTACATACATGATTCCATTTAATTTTCATATAACCGTCTGAGGTAGTGGCACTGCCATCCATTTTTATAAATGGGAAAATGAAGGCGTATAGAATTAGTGTGATTTGTTTGAAGTCTTATGGAAAGTAGAGGGCTGGTGCCTGCTGGCAGGCTAACAAGGCCCCTGCTCTTCCTTAACCACTCTTTTCTGATGTGGTCTCAGTTCAGAAAATTCACCGGACTCTCAGCTAATTACCCAAATCCTTAATCAACTGGATTACTCTTCTCCACAAACATTTTCTACAAAAGGAAATAATAAGAAATCAATTCGATAACAGAATCATTTAGCAAGTCACTTGTGGTGTCAGCCTTCAGTGCTACATGCTGCCAGAGTAGCAGGAAAGAGAATGCTCTCAGACCACTGGGCCCCGGAGCAGTCCAGGGCCAGCCCGGCTACATCAGGGGCCAGAGATAATATGACCAGGACTACGTGGGCACCTAGGTGCCCAAGAGAACCCCAGAACAAAGCCGTAGTCCAGGCCTAAGATATGAGGGATCCATGTCTTCAAGCAGTAGCTAACCTTTCCCAGAGATCAGGGGGAAAATGTGGTTCAGGAGGTCAGAGAGAGGAGCAGTCAGGCCCCCTGAGCCATAGAGTAGTATTGCCAACAGCTTCTGGCCCCCGTGGAATCTTCCACATGTTCCTATCAGAGGACGCGTTCAAACAACCCATCAGCATCACCAGGTACCTGCCACGTGCAAGGCACTGATTCAGAGTCTGGGCGGCAAACAAAAGAATGAAATTGGACCCCGCTTGCCAAGCACACGGGGACCCCAGGTCCTCAGCAGGCCACAGCAGGGAGCAGGCCCCCTGAGAATTGCTCCTGAGGGGGCAATCAGCACCATACTTCACCAACACCAGGCTGCTTTCTTTTGCCAGGACACAGCCTATGCCTACCCTCCTATTCCTTCCACTGAGGGTGTCTTCTCCGACCCATCTAGATGTCTGCAAAGCTCACGTGCCTCCTTCATGAGCTGATCCCTTGCGGGACACTGCTGCCTGTTCCTGGTCATTTTGCACTTGTTCCCGCCATTGCTCTGGTTGCCTTGGGTTGTGAGGTTGCTTACTTTTTGTTGCTCTCATCAGATGGTGGGATCCTCAAGATCTCTGGTTTCCCCACAGCCTAGCTTTTATTAAGTGCCTATATGGACCAGACCTACCAGGGGTGGGTGCTTTATGTATACTGTTGATTCATAATTTCCTGCAATATCATTCAGATGCCCAACACATATGTCTCATATGTATTTGGCTTTGGCCATGGTTCCTGGCTTGTCGCTCCCAAACCGTTGGAGGTCCCCGAGTAATAAGAGCAATGGGAGCATTCTTTTGTTACAATGCTTGCTCTCTGGTCCTCAGTTCCCCAAATCACTTCAGAGAGTAAAGATGGAATGGGGGTTTTGTGATTCATAAGAAGCTCATTTCCCATTTGGGTTTGTGTTAATGAAGTGACTCCCAGAAGGCACCTAAGGATGGGGCCTGGTTACCAGGGGAACCAACCAAGGATTAGATGGGTGGAAGCCTTGATTTCCAGGGAGTGGAGAGGTACTATAGGTGAGTCCATCACCAATGGCCAATGATTTCACCAATCATGCCTCTGTAATGAAGCCTCTATAAAAACCCCAAAGGAGGGAGTTTGGAGAGTTTCCAGTCTGGGACACCAGAAGGTACTCATGTGCTACCATGCTCGGCCCCAAGCTGCATGAGGACAGAAGCGCCTTTGTTTGGGACCTCAAACTATGTGTCTCTTTATTTGGCTGTTGGATGCATATCCTTTAATTTTTTTAATTAAAGGTTTTAATTGTAATTGATCAGTCATCTAGTGGTTTCCTGAGATCTGTGAGCTGCTCTAGCAAATTAATCAAACCCAGGGAGAGGGTCATGGGCACCTCTGATTTATAGGCAGTTGGCCAAAAGTACGGTAATGACCTGGACTTGTGATTGGCATCTGAAGTGGAAGGTGATCTGGTTGGACTGAGCCCTTCCTCTATAGGATCTGATACTACCTCCAGGTAGACAGTGTCAGGATTGAGTTGGATTATAAGGCCAGCTTGTATTGAAGAAATGTCTTCCACGGGGAGGGTGGTGTGGGGAAAAACTCTTCTTCCCAAGGTGGAACGGGGCCCAGAA
The DNA here is from genome assembly GCF_003009895.1 of Hyaena hyaena. NCBI lineage: Eukaryota > Metazoa > Chordata > Mammalia > Carnivora > Hyaenidae > Hyaena > Hyaena hyaena. The sequence goes on along the minus strand of NW_024081308.1, from coordinate 34,019 downwards.
CCCTCTTTATTTCCCCACTTCACAGTTGAGGAAACCAAGACTCAGAGATGTTAAGTAGCTTGACTGAGGACACACAGCTACTGAGTCTGTCTGACCCTTTCTACTAAATGCTCCAACTCATGTATAATGAACAACAAGTGTTTGTTGAAAGACCGAATGGGTGACAGCAATGAGTGACTGGATCTGACTGGAAAAGGAACCATATTGTGGCTGTTAAATGCAGTCCTCTAAAGTGCTCACGGGCAGTGAAAATTTATGTTCCAGCTCTCCCTGAAACAACAAAATCTACTTTTTAACAGTCAGTTTTCATTTCTCCAAGCCCATCACTGGTGTACATATGCTCTCTTCTCTTTGTTCTTGCCTCTTGCTATTTCTTTTTCCTTTTCATTCATTCATTCATTCATTCACTTACTCACTCACTCACTCAGTCACTCAGAAACTATTGACTGTCTACTGTGTACCAGATACTGTCCTAAATGCTGGGATTTGGAAACTCTGCACATGTATACTTTGTTCATTCCCTGGGAAGGCAGTTGTTTCTGATCCTCATTTCTACAGGATGGAAAAATAATACATTTGCCATATATGAGGATCAACTTCATTTTTGTAGAGGACAGCTTGGTGAGGAAAATTAAGACATAATAGGGATCACTGTCCCTGCAATTTTAGGGTGTTGAGGGTAGCCCTGATTACAGCCATTCCCTCTGAGATGTGACAGCTATGATTCACTGTGTGGCAGTGTGTTTGTTGGGGTGTTCGCATGTGTGTGTGTATGTGTGTGTGTGTGCGCACGTGCGTGCACATGGTGTGGGTTTAGTGGCTTCCATTTTGCTTTCTCCACTGGGCATAGGCCAAAAAACGAATACAACCTATAAATGTTTATTTATTTTTGAACGAGAGAGAGAAAAATTGTGAGTGGGGGAGGGGCAGAGAGAGGGAGAGAGAGAGAGAGAGAGAGAGAGAGAGAAAATCCCAAGCAGGCTCCACACTGTCAGCATAGAGCCTAACATGGGGCTTGAACTCACAGACGATGAGATCATGACCTGAGCTGAAATCAAGAGTTGGATGTTTAACCAACTGAGCCACCTAGGTGTCCCTGAAGTATGTTCATTCTAATCACATTCGAGGCCCAGTGAAATGATGACACAGGAGGCCTGTTTAGAATTGGCCCTGGAGCAGGACACTGTCACCTGGATTCATACAGCCCATTCTAATGGGTGAGGTAATGATGTTTCGGGCTCCTAGACTTCAAAGTCAATTCAAACCTTGTGTCTAATGGTCCTTGAAGTGTGTGGGTATCCTGTTTTCCCTGGTGCACGATTACCTAGGTAAATAGCCATGGGCCTCTTTAGGGAAGAACTGGAGGCCTCATAAGCACACAGTTTAGGGTACTCTAGCAACTCTTCTTCATGGAAACATAACCTCTCCTTCAAACAAAGGTCTCCTGGTAGGAAAACCGGCTCACATTTGGAATCTGGACAAGGTATTATGACTTTTTATTGGGGCAGTTACTTCTAAACGCCCTAATCATTCATCCTTGGTTTCAAAAAATTGCATATTTTGAATAATACTTGTGTTGGATGCCCATCCATCTTCCCCTAAGAACTCTGTGTTCTGTTAACTATCTCGATAGTTCTTTACAGGCCCGGAGCCTTGGCTTCCATTCCAGTCTTGCTCCTCATTTTGGTAATTACTTCTACCTTGCTTGTGATGGTTAAGTGCTGACACCTGGCTTCTATTATGTTTGGATCCTGTCATCCCCATTACTGTGAGTTCTGTAACAGCATCTCCCGAGATCACCCTGGGCTCCAGCCATCTCAGAGCTTCTCAGTGAGGCTGCTGTTCCTCACCATCAGCGCGATGCTGATCTCTGGTGACAGCGTGTCCTCTGGGTCCTGCCTTGGTGGTGGTAATGCTGGTTTGTGGCCTGAGGTGGACTACATACCCCAGTAGGGCCACCTCTGCAAACTTCTGGTGGGTTCTTTATTCTCTGCTGCAGCAGATCTGACATCTTGACTCTTTTAGTGGGGCCGTTGTCGCCCAAACTTCTAAGAACCACCCTACCAAGTTTCTTGCTGGATGTTTAATTCTGCGTGACAGTAAAGTTTTCTCATTTTAGCGGACTCTCTCATTCTAACTTCAGGTCCTACAAGTCCTGATCCGGCACCCTCAGTATCCAGTCCCAGGCATGCTCTCCTGGCTCTTGCTGGTACCTGTCATCTATGTCTTACAGCAAGCTTGGCACCGAGTCCTTGAACTTAGTGGTTTAAGACAACAACTATTTTATTATAGATCCCAGTTTTCTGGGTTAGGAATACACATAGGGCTCAGCCAGGTGGCTCTTTCATTCTACAGATTTCAGCAGTATGGAGCTACATGATGGGTTGGTCTTGAGGGTCTGAGACAGTTTGACTCATGTGTCTGATGTTTTGACGGCGTTGGCTACAAGGCCTACGATGTCTCCCCGGCAAGGCGTCACTGGGTAGCAGACTTCTTACATGTACCTCACGGCTCCCAGACAGTATGTTAGGTGAGACCGGAGGCTACGAGACTTCTCACGACCTACCCTCAGAAATGTAGAATGGTGTCGGGCTTTCCACATTCTATTGATCAAGCAAGTCACTGAGGCCAGCTCAGATTCAAGGAGAAGAGATTAGACATCATTTTTAATGAGGAGAATAGCAAAGAATTTGCTGCCATCTTCAAGCGACCATAGTTCCTCAGCAGAGCACTGCAGCACTTAATTATGTTGTGACTTGACCCTCCTAATTGACCTGTTGGTTGGGATGACCTTTGGGGATAAATTCTGTGGGTGGTACATATTGTCTTGCAAGCCAGAGCCTCCTGCATCAACTTTAAGGGAGCACAGTCATCGATAGGGAGAAGCAATCATTTCTGTAGGCCCCAGGGGTTCAGGGAAACGTGAGGATTCAAAGTTTTCCCAGATGATCTCATCTCAATCTCAGGGTACCCCTTTCCATTTAGGGCCTTGACTTTGATATTTTAGAGCCAGGTTTGAGAATTCAATTTTTGATTATTTTAAGTAAGTCATACACTTGATCTTTTGCCTGTCCTGCCCTCTGGCTGGAGGACATGAAAGTCTTTCTGTGTTGCTGTAGTGGCCTAGAAGTTTCCAGATTTTACTTAAAGTTTTTAAAATATTATTAAATATAATAATTTATATTATATTTATATCAGAGTGTGAGCAGAGGAGGGGCAGAAAGAGAGAGGGAGACACAGAATCTGAAGCAGGCTCCAGGCTCTGAGCTGTCAGCACAGAGCCTGGCATGAGGCTTGAACCCACGAACTGCGAGCTGAAGTCAGACGGTTAAACAACTGAGCCACCCAGGTGTCCCCGGATTTTACTTTAGATAGAAGCCAGTTTAAAGCAGCCTTTGTTGTCTTTCTGCAATACATTGGTGGTGGCTTCCAGAAGAGCCCTCTCGTTCTGTCGAACTCGTAATCTATTTCACCAGGACCTCTGGAATGCCTGTGCATTCCAGCACCTACTACTGTACTCCTCTTCCCACGGATACTGATCCAGATCCCTTCTGTGGATCATGTCCAGTCGAGCCTCTGGCAGATGCCCAGCTACAGCCTGCGTGGGATCATCAGGGCTCCGCCTGTTACCACGTGGGAGCCTCCGTGCCAGCCAGACAGCAGATGAGTGAGCTCCAGTGGCCTTCCCAAGGATTACTCCCAGCTCCAAATATCCAAATGCCTTAGTCTGAGCTCTCCTGGGACGGTGCTCTGAAGCACATATTTGTATGTCGGGTTTTGTTCTACTTTTCTGGAGGGTGGGCAGTGCTCTCTGGAACAGCACCTGTGAGAGGTGAGGGAAACAGGTTTGGGTAAAAGGAGAAGTTGAACTGTCCTCAGCCATGAACTGTCTTCAGGGAGCTCTGGATCTGCCATGTCCCACACTGAGTGATGGGCCCTGGGCCTTTGTGCTCCTGTGTTGAGCCAGCCCCTGCAAGCAGCCTGTCCCCAGCAAACAGTCATGACCTTGGGCAGAGAAGCTCCTTTCAGCCAAGGCAATCCCTGGAGAGGACTTGGCTATGATCCAGCAAGAAGCCAACATCATCCTGGCAGCAGTAGAAAGATCAGTTCGGTTCTGGAGGGAAAGCCGGTCGGCGTCTGACAGGGTTCACTGCACATCTCTCAGTTGGGTTAGGGGGGTACACGCTGGTGAGAAGAATAAGCTGTCCACTGGGACAATGGACAGACCATAGTCTAGGAAATCTGAGATCGCAGGCTTTTTACCATCAGTGACCAGAGGGCAGGCAACGGCAACATTGTGACTACACAGTCAGCCCGAAGGATTTGTTGAATGGGGAATTTTGAACCACTGCAAGGTTGGAATAAGAGAGAATCAAGACTCAGGGAGCCGTCTGGCTTGACTGGATTGGCCAGATTCTTCCCTCATGTCTGAACTGAGTTCAGGTCTGTTGGAGCCTCTCTGTGAAATGAAGGGCAGGAGTGACAACAAGTTCTTCCTGAGAGGAGGCCGCCCCGGGTGGACAACTTCCCTGTCGCCTCACGTTCTCTCAGGCGTGTTAGGACAAAACGATCACTGGGAAACTAATCCCTTTCTATGTTGCTGTGTTTCTGTAGGATAATGTGATTGAAGTTCTAAATAATCCATTACAAAATGAATGTTCAGAATACTGCTTATGCTCTAGCTGAGGTAGGGAAGTAGAATAATCCTGGAAAGATCTCCAGCAGCAAGGACGGAAATAGTAAGAGGCTTCTGGTCGTCTCGGGGGCTCAGCCAAATATCCACAGCAAATACAACTAGGAACAGAGAGTTAAAGGCCATGTGTTGGAAAAACGTGTTTATTTGCTCCTTGTTGGGGATGATATTTGGAGAAAGTCCCAGTAGATCAAGTAATAAAAACACAGAGGTTTGAGCACGTGCTTCACGGCAGGCGAGTTAGAAAAGCTGTAAGCTGAGGGACATTGACACAATGGCATACACCGTTCAACGATGGGGCTTTGAACTTGGGTGCAGAGAAAGATGACATGTCTCTATTCAGGCTGCAGGGGCGCCTGAGGGATGCCTCCCCGACCAGCGACACGTCTTTCGTCGACGGCTGTGGCTGCTTCTTCCTACAGTTTTCAGTACCACAATCTAAATTTTTATAAGAAGTCTTTTGAAAAAGGCGAACTTCTCTTGAAACCTGTCCTTCATTTGATTTGATTTGCTGAAAATCAGTTAAAGAATACAGCCAAAGTTCATAGGGCATTTTAAAAATTATTCTGGATTTGAAAGCAACAGACTGCTTTTTTATTTAAAAAAAAAATCTTTTTTAATGTTGATTTTTGAGAGAGACAGAGCACAAGTTGGGGAGGGGCAGAGAGAGACACACACACAGAATCCAAAGCAGGCTGCAGGGTCTGAGCTGTCAGCACAGAGCCTGATGTGGCCTCGAACCCACAAACTGCGAGATCATGACCTGACCTGAAGTCGGATGCTTAACTGACTGAGCCACCCATGTGGCCAGCTAGAAAAATTGAAATATTAAACAAACTGTTCAGCCTTACTCCAAATGTCAAAAAAAAAAAAATAAATAACATTCCAAATGCGTTTCAGCTTCAGATGTGAATAAATATATTCTTTGAATTGGTCTTTTTGTACCTGGTCCCATACTGAGAATAAATTGCCACATTAGCAGTCTAGCAAGCAGAGAAAAAAGAATAACTTCTCTGTAGAATTTTGGATAAGTTGAAAAGAGTTATAAAAATGCAGTGATTGAGCCCAGGAAGCGAATTTTCTAGAAACATGTTTAGCCCCAGGGTGGTTATAACTCCTCAGTTATATCTCTGGCAGAGAGTGGGTGCAACGTATAAGGCAGTGGGCGGAGACCCCAGAGCCCTGGGTGAGACTATCAAGTGTTTTTTTTTGGAGGCAATGGGTCTATTTAAATTGTTTTGCTGGGGTTCAGGAAGGACTCTTGTCCTCTTCTCAGGGTAGATTCTTGATGAAAACACAAATTAGGACAAAATATTTTGGATCACCCAAATCAGCCTTCTGGGGAGTCTGGTTAGCCGCGTGCACCAAACACGTCTATAATTTGCCACAGTTTGGGGCAACGTCTGCACTGGAGTGAGTGCTGGAAGTTGTCAGATGATCTGATCAAGGGGGGCATATGGGCTTTGCCACTTAACTGGCTGCGTGCACTTCCAAAGCCCATAAACTTTCTGAGTATCTTTGTCATCACTCGGTAAACCTAGAGGGCTCCTATCCCAGAGAGCTGTGGCGTCGATCTGTGATGACACAGGTGAACATGCCCAGCGTTCATGCTGGACGTCCTGATCAGTGCCCCCAAATGTTGGATGCCCCGAACTTATTCAATAAGGTAGTACATGCTTAGCGGAATGCACATAGTGCTTGGCATTATGAGGAATAGGCACTTTCTCTTAAAAATTAAATGAATTTTTCTCTTTGGTCTGTATGTTGGGTGTATGGTGCAGTTATAATAGAAGTCGAGAATACCATCTCCTTATTCTGCACTCATTAGCAACGCAATTGTTTGGTTCATGAGCTCTACACTTTGCTCATACAAAAATACGTGTTTGAACAAATACTAATCATGCAGTACTTATGAGTTGGACTTGGTGCTAAATGGTAAGGCTATAATGGTGAGCGAGAGGAACGTAGTCCCTCCTCAGAGGACCTACAGCCGAATAGAACAGAAGTACAGCAATTGAATCGTCAGATAGGTCAGTTTCTCAGTTTGCATGTACCTGCCTGACAACCCCATGGCAGAGAAGTAGCCAGGTACGGTGAGAGTCTGAGGGGCTCATGGGAAGGGGTATTTATAGGGAATATTCTTGTGCTGGGGTCTGATGGATGAGAAGCAGCTGACAAGAGAAATCGAGTGAGAAGAGAAAGGATCTGGAGGGGAAGGAAAGAAGGGGCACTGATGGGCTGTGTGGGTTGGAAGCAAGGAGAGAATAAATCACATGAGGCGATGCAAGGGATCCAGGTCACATGAGGATTTTACCCTAAAAGCAAAGGGCTGTAGGTGAGGGCAGGAGGACATACTGGTTTGTCATCAGCAACAGGTTTGGGGAGGTGAGGGTGGACCTGGGCAGACTTAGGGGGTCTTCCGTAGGCCCAAGCATCTCACAATTGTAGCTTGGACTAGGGCACAGAGAGGGAGGGAATGAGGGATTCTGCATATGCTTAGGAATTGAAATTTACACAATGTGGTGATGAGCTGACTAATCGGATGGGGAAAGGGGGTTTCTAGTGATTACCCCCACGCTTCTGGAAGGGTGATGGTGCCATTCACTAGGGCAGAGACACGTGGGAGCCTGTGGAGCCTTGCAGAGCTGGAGGTGCTTTTGAGACACCCGAATGGCAGACGTTCTGGAAGGCCTGGGCTAGAGACGGGAATTTGGGAGTGGTGGCCCCACCCGACATATGGCTGAGAAGTGAGGAGGGAAGAGGGCCTGAGCCTGGGCATCCTGTTTGTGGTCTAGCTGAGCACAGGCCCGGGAACCTGGTCAGGAATGTCGTGGACAAATGATCTATTGAGTTTCTTAGGATAAGAAATTTCTAAGTGACTGGACCCAGAGGTGGGAATTCTCCCTGTCACACTCCTCAGGGGAAGGCTATGGAGTGTGCGTGTGTGTGTGTGTGGGGGGGGAGTATGTGGGCATGGTCCATGCTTCTTGGAATGAAAAGCTAGAATCAGAATAAGATACAAATATAAATGTATATCTTGTGTTCCTGGTCTTGGATGCTGGTACTGAAGTGCAATGCCTCAGAAGACCATCTCCATGCAGCCTTTTGTTGCATGTAGAATTGAAGGAAGAGAAGGGCACTGATTTAAGCCTGCCATCAGTTTCTTTTCCAGAAGTGCTCTTGATTAAAATTTCAAGTACACGCACGCATACATAGACACACATGCAACTAGAAGACGCCTGCTTTAGTTTATATGTTTTGAAAAGTAGCCCAGGAAAATGGAGGAAAATGGCTCCAATTATTTTCCCGTTAGGGGCCAGAATATAAGGATGCCATGCTGCTTGCTCATAAGTCTGCTTATTTTTTAATGAAGAAAAACAGAACAAATGTTCTCACTCAGGACTTGTTGATTCCTGTGTACAGCAGTTGCTAGAAATGCCAGCCACCTCAAAATGTCTGTTGGAAAAGAAGCAGAGGTAAAGTGTGATGACTCGGAACAGAGCAGTAGGCAGTCAGGCGGGCACATCCTGATTTTACCTCAAGGGATGGCTTTTGATTTTTTTAAATGTTTATTTATTTTTGAGAGAGAATGAGCAGGGGAGGTTCAGAGAGAAATGGAGGCACAGAATCCGAAGCAGGCTTGAACTCATGATTCGGGGCTTGAACTAATGAACCATGAGATCATGACCTGAGCCACAGTTGGACACTTAATTGACTGAGCCACCCAGGCACCCCTTGATTTTCTTTGAAAGAAAGTCACTTAAAGAGATAAAAAAATAATAAGAAGAAAGAAATTTATGATAACCATTAAGTATTATAGGAATACTAATTGGAATATACATAAATAAAAATACTGCACTGCAGTGTTTCTAAGTGAAGAAGAATTGTACAAGAAGCAATGTCAAATGGTATGAAAAGGTAGGAAACCTCAAGTTTAGCATATAGACAACAGGAAAAGGGGAAGATTCCTCAGAGCAGCTCTTCAGAGAGCCGTGGAGGACTCCTGAAATCGGGATTTTCCCGGTTACATTATCTTTGTGCTGAGGACTTCAAGCGGCATCACACAGTTACGGCATCACCAGTGAATCCCTCCAGAAGCAACAGAGAAGGGGGACATGGTGTTTTACCTCAAGTTCTGATGGGAAAGGTTATGTTAGAAAATAATGATATCTTCTCCACTACTGTGTGTTTTTATTTCCTGGAAATTGTTCAGTTTAAAACCCTTTCTCCTATTTATCTCTCTTTTCTCTCTTACCCTGTGAAATTTGAGGAGGCAAATGGCCTACAGCTTTAAATAGGTGTTCTAGAATTTTTGAATGGTTTGAAAAGAATCATTTTTTTCAGGAAAAAATTCATTGCTGCCTGGTGTTTTTAAAAGCTCTGTTTAATAAAAATTACATGAGTATTTAAACATAGGTTTAAACTTTAAATAAATAACTTATGGCAAACTGAATGCAGGAGTCTGAAAGGGAGATCTAAAATTATTTTTATATGTAAAAATTGAATTTTCTTTTATGAAATGAAAAAAACATTTCTAGGGCTGTTTCACGGTAAAGTAGTTTCAGAACTGGTAGGAAGGAAATAAGGTATTTGCAAAATAAAAGGCATTTTTTGTTCCTTAAAACACACTCTGTAGCTACTGAAATTTAAGGTGATTTTAGCTCCCTTAAAATTTGGTTTTATTTGGGGGGCTCTGGGGGCTCAGTGGGTTAAGCGGTCCGACTTCACCTCAGGCCATGATCTCCCTGTTCCTGAGTTTAAGCCCTTTGTTGGTCTCCGTTCTGACATTTCTGAGCCTGGAGCCTGCTTCGGAATCTGTCTCCCTTTGTCTCTGACCCTCCCCTGCTCATCCTCTGTCTCTTTCCTTCAAAAATAAATAAACATTAAAAAAAATTTTTTTTAAATTTGGTTTTATTATTTCCACAAGCAGTGACACTTTTATAATCTTCAAATTAAGTATTATTCAAACTATTCAGTTGGCCAGTGATCAGATTACTTGCTCTGGTCCACTTCTATGAGAATTGGGGAAGTGTTTGTATTCACTCAATGTGTTCGTGTGTGTGTGTGTGTGTGTGTGTGTGTTCATGACTTACCTGTGGGTTTGTACTTTCATTGATCTCCTTATTTACACATGTTCAATTATAGTGCGTACGCATTTTTCAGTAGCGTAGTTTTGGGGGAGAGTAATTCAAGAATTTCCTATTATTGGGGTGTAGAATTAGCCCCAAATGTTAAGGACTGATGAGCGTTCATAACATGACCCCTAGAGGGCGCTCGTCAGCTAGCAGCGGGAGCAAGTAGCCTCGAGTCTCCAGCACGGACAGACTGTACTCTCCAGGGGCACAGCACAAGCCGTTGAAACAGTTGCTATAGACACAGTATAAGATTTCTTTCTGTATTTTTCACCTAATGTTCTCTCAGGTATTAACAATAATAGTTTTTAACAGTGGCAGAGTCCAGTTATTTGATTCTTTGTATTGAAGTTTGCAATCATTACAATTATGAACTGGGAAGTATTTATTGGGGGGAATGAAGACATCTGCATGTAAATATTCTGCTGGGTTTTCGACATGACATTTCTGGGTTTTCTTCATGTTTGAATTTTACAGCATCTTATTTGAATCAGTGTCATTTAATGGGAAATGTGCTTCGTAGTACATATATGACCTCGGGCAAATTTAATGAGATTCCATTTCCTCATCTGTAAAATGGGTGCATGGTGCCTATTTCACAAAGGTTGTATGATGATTAAGTGAGGATGTTTGTGAAGGAATCTGGCCCATAAGAATTGCTAAAGAATATATTAGATCAGATTTAAACACTAATGTTTAATATTTTTTCTCTCTTTAGGTATTTCATATTATATATGTATGTCTTAATTAGTTACATAAGAAAACTTCTAATCAGAAAAGAATTTCTCTCTCTGAAAAGTTTTACAATTTTTTGCTCATGAAGAACCAAGATGTGCTGATTGCATCTTTTATCTTCAGTGAAATTAGATGTAAGACAGAAAGCAGAATGTATTTATTTTCTTCTTCTTCTTAAAAATTTTTTTAGAGAGAGTGTTTGAGCAGGGGAGAGGGGTAGGGGGGAGAAAGAGAAAGAGTCTTTTCTTAAAAAATGTTTATATATTTTATTTTGAGAGAGAGAGATTGAGAGAGAAAGAGAGAAATTGAGTGCACTGGCCAGCAGCTGAGGGGCAGCGAGAAAGAGAAAAGGAGAGAGAGAATCCCAGGCAAGCTCCGCAGGGCTTGAATTCATGAACCATGAGATCATGACCTGATCTGAAATCAATAATCAGATGTTTAACTGACTGAGACACCCAGGCTCCCTAAGAGAGAGGGAAAGAATCTTCAGCAGGCTCTGCACTCAGCACAGGATCCATCATGGGGCTCGTCATGGGGCTCCATCCCATGACCCTGGGATTATGACCTGAGCCAAAATCAAGAGTCGGACACTCAATTGACTGAGCCACCCATGTGCCCCAGAATGTGTTTTCTGACATAGGGTGTTTGTAGTTTTGATTCTAAGGCCAGTAATTTAATAAAGTGTTTTTAATATTTTCCAGTATAAACTATACATGCCCATCCAGTGCATCAGCTTCGCAGGTTCAGGAAAAGAACACTGTATTAATTATGATCATCTTAAGTATTAAACATACTCTTCTATTAACAAGAAAACAAAAGCTTTGTAAATTTTATGTTACTCTTGGTTCCCATGAAAGTTTTGATTTTTTTTGGAAATCAAGTGTTCATCCTTAGATGTTAAGTGCAGGCTGAAGATGCTATCAGGTACCTAGCACTGATCTGAATACTCACTTTGGAAACATGGAGCTTCCTTTATGAGAGTGTGAGCTACACCCACATGCCTGTTAGGCTTTGATTTGATCAAGGGGCAGTTAGGAGATTTACATCTTGCTGGAGGAAAGAAACCTAAAGCTGCCAGATCTCAGCGTGTCCATCTCAAAGTTACAATAATGCAGGTATGCCTTTTAATACTGAAAATTGGGTCAATGGCTGGCAGAGTGGAGCAGTGTGCAGAGGAACCTCTTCCCAGGAAGGAGTAACACTCTTTAGTTCTGGGAAAAATTCTTTTTTGGGCCAGACAAGCCCAGGGACCCAGGCTGAGCCCAAGCCAATACCAACAGTCAGCTCATGGCCCATGGAAGCTCTTGAGCGCTGGCTCTGAGACACTTTCTCTGGGACAGCCAGGACAGTGGCCCTTCTCCTCCACACTTCTCATTACAAGTGATTGACTCTCTCCAGATGCCCACCCACATACCATTCACCGTTTGCCGTTGGTGAATCTGACCCCACCAGTCTTGCGTGGATAAAATAAATTAAGGGCTTGTTTCTTTCATCTTTCTCATTGCAGCAAGGGCACCCAATGACCCTACGGTATCTACTTCTATGAGCCTGGCCATGTGAATCAATCCCCCTAGGATTCCCACACTCATAGCTCCAAAAGCCTAAAGCACCTTTGCTGTATCCTCATTTTATATCAGACCATGGGGTTTGATCCGGTGTCTCCCAGCAAAGTACAGCCCTGTCCACATGGTGGATGGGACAAGAGGGAACTAGCCACCTTCTAAATGACAGGATTACAATTTGGACTTTTTCCCAATACGCTGGTCCTGGACTCTTGCTCCCCAGAGGGAGGGCCACGTCCATCCCATTAAACTTGAACTAGAGGTGACAGGTGTGGTGGGATTTGATGAAGTAGAGACCTACGGGTCCTGCCACCAGCCTCTGAGCCAGAGGTCGGCAGACTTTTTCTGTAAAGAGACAGACAGGAACTATCTTAATTTTGGCAGTTCATACAGTCCTGTCAGAAGTCAGCTCAGTCACTGTATTGTGAAAGTTGCCATGGACACTATGTAAATGAAGGGGAATGTCTGTGTCCCCAGTGCGAGTTTATTTATACAAATAGGGGGCAGGTGTGTGGGCTGCAGCTCGCTGCTCCTGCTAAAACCGTCCCGTCCCATCAGCTCCACAGAAAAATGGCCAATAAAGGACCCTTCTGACACTAAGGACCAACACCCAGGAATAAAAGAGAACAGACATCTGTTTAACTTTCTCAACTCCTTATTAGTGCTATTGTTGCTTCTGGAAGCCTCTGAAGTCCTAACAGGTAGTAGAGGTGGATGTCTTGTGCAGACAGCCCTCTCGCAGCGGCAGGGAAGACAGCCACCATCTGGAACAGATTAGGAGCTCACGCCTCATGTCCATTTGTAGACTAACATTTTGTCCATTTTGGTGAGCCTGAGGGTAGTGGGCTTCTTCACAGAGCAGGCGTTTTCCCCGTAGAATATTTGCAAGAGAGACATTGGGTGTTTTTTTTTAGTCCCTCCTTAACTGAACTGCAAAATGTATGCTCAGTGGAAAATTCTCCAACTAACACTTAATCAAGTGGCCCAACAGGCCACTTTTCCTCTCAGTTGGTCTCCAGCTTTGAAGATAATCACTGGCATCCAGCCGGGAAGCCCTGGGGCTCAGGTGTGGGTTGGGGGCCCTCCTGTAAAGTCCCAGCAACAGTCCAGGGAAATGGTGGCTCATCTGTTGTCTGACAAGCAACGTCACCCTACTGTATACCCAACGACTTAACTTGGAGTTGGCTCTTAAGAATGGTGGGCCAAATATTGTGAACAAATGAGGCTTTGCCTTCCTGAACAGTCATGTGTAGTCACGTGATAAGATCTTTGTTGCGATGTTTTTGCTGAGACCCGCAAGCCCCCTCGAGGTCAGCCTTGACGGAGACTTAAGAGGATGTTAGCACTTGCCGTGGGATTGACAAGACAGACCTGTACTTGGTGGTCTGCTGAATCATTCTACATGTTATCATTAAATGAATCCTTCCAGAATTGTTCAGATGGGTGGAAGATTGTGTTTGAGAATGGTAATTGCTGCTTAAAATTCCAAATGATAACTTGTATGTGCATATATTTCCTTCTAAGAAGGAAAATCTGCCCTGTAGATGTTACTTCCATAATCTTCATTTTCCTTCTCTTGAATTCTAAATAATGTGGCCTATGACTCTGAGAAAGCGGCAAAAATAAAATTTCTTTTGGTAATGATTTCAATATCATTGTTTCCTCCTTTTTTTCTGCGAGCGATCACTAATGTAAGACTGTGGTCGTTTCTTCTATACTAAAATGAGAGAACTTGTTTCTTTTCAGTCCTCCTACTCAACCTGAATTTTGCTTTCTTTTGCCTCTTTCATCACATTTCTTTCATCTATTTCTAGAGCTTTCTGATCTGGCCTGCTCGTGGACTTACTGATCCGCCACATTTGTGATGAAGTAGAGGAGGAAGGTTAGCAACCCTCTGCTTCAAGTCCAGACTCCTTTGCTGACGGCTCGCCTCTAACCTCTTTGCTCCCTTGTTCCTTTTCTCTCATTCTCTGCCCCCACCCCATTCCTTTAAATCATGATAAAATGCACACATTAAAAAATAAGACTCCTGCCCCCACTCCAGACCCCTGACACCCCTCCACTGAGGCAACCACAGTGAATAGTTTGCTTGGATGGTTCAGAAATTCCCCTGCTCATGCAAGCACATAGTCCCCCGTCACTGGTTAAAGCAGTGGGATGGGGTATCCAGGCAATGTTTTGCATTTTGTGCTCTTCTTTCAACCCTACCTCTTGGAGATTGTTCTACTTCGGCACATGTAGGTTGACCCCAAACCTTTTCAGGGCTCATGGGTGCTTTCTAGAGTCTTCCATCCTCAGCTCCACCTTTTCCTAGTGACCACCAATCCTTACTGATCCCCAGTATCCTTGGGTGTAGTCAGGATGGCTTTCTCCATCCCTCAAGAGGTGTGCCCATCTCTGCCCTGAGGCCGTGTGTTTCTTTCCCGTGTGCTTGATGCTTTAGTTTGGCTCGTCCTTCAGAGCCAAGCTCATCCCATCCTCTACTACAGTCTCTCAAGACTATACCAGTTAGGTTAACACTTAGTTGTTCCCTTTGCCTTACCTCATTTCCTTGTGACAGAGCCTACATGCCCTCTGGGCAGCCTCTTCAGCCATCATGTTCTGCCAATGTGGCTAGCACAGTCCCAAGAACTAATTTCATTGGATTCTTCCTCAAAAACATGGTGGCATCCATTATTTTCCCTCTTTGATTGTGAGCGCTTTTAGGGAAGGGGTCTCCAGGCTGCTTTTGAGATTGCTCACTCCCCTCCTCACCCTCCCCCGCCACTGAGTAATCCTGATGCTCACCCCAAACAGTAAAGGCTAGGGTTAAGTTTTGTTGATCTCTCTCTCTTTATTTATTGTCATTCTAAGGTGGAGTCTGAAGCCATGGTTTTTATATTACTCTCTGTTATGATTTTCCTAGTTTGCTTAGAAAACTCTAACACTGGCATGAGTAAATGTCACAAGAGGTGTAGGTATTTTCATATCCGCTGCAAGATATACCAAAAGCAGACTTTAATTCAAGTTACATGATTTTAGAGAAAGAAGAGGCAAACTGGTTGGGGCCTAGTGAGTTGCCTGGAATCACCCAAACTTGAGAGAGGTTAGAACTCAGGCCATGGTCTCCAGGCCATTGGCTGTCTTTGGTGCACTCTGCCACCTGTGCCCTGCTCAGCCTTATCCTCCACCCCTGACCTTAGGTCCTAGGGCTTTCTGTTGTGCAGCTGCAGTTTCTCTCACCTCTTCTTCCTCAGAATGCAGAAACATTTACAGTTCACATATAACCCATTGCCTATGTTTGGTTAGGGCTAACTGAATTCTTTGGTTAGGCATTGGTGTCTTCCTCAATGTTGTTTGGTAACTCTGAGGCAGACCAAAGCCCAGAACATCACTCGGAAGTCCTTCATTTGTTCTTTGAAAGTTCTGTCTCTTGAGACAGTTTTCTTGATGTCAGTTATCTTTAGGGAGTCTTTTTAGTGCCTGGTAGACATCTTAGCCAAGTGACGAATTGCTGTTACATTTTGAAAAAATGAATTGCTGTCTCCACTAGGCCCTTCCTTAGGAAAGTAAGCTCTGTGAACTTCTCGCTGGGTGCCCAAGAATGCATAGTCACTTTCATCATAAGAAAAATCTCTTCTTCCATGCCACTTTATGTTCCAACTTCTAAAGACAAACAAAGCGAAACAAAAACAAAACCCTGCAAAAAGCAGTGATGCCACATTTTGCAGCAGATAAGACTCCATTGAAGTGGAAATCTGAGTGTTCAGGTTAAGAAAAGATTAAGGCTATAAATTAGGCGATCATGACAGGTAGAAAGTACCTGGTAGATGAGGTGTGGGGAAAAAGAATGAAAGAAAATGAAGAATATATGTAGAAAGGCAGAGGTAATAGGCATACCTTTGTATTTGCTCATCAATGCTCTGAGTTCACAAAATGGTTTTGAGGATATGTAGTACAACAAATACAATTAAATAGTTCCAGAACTGTTCCTTAAGGAGAGTAACAGCTAATTTGTACCCTCAAAGTACATAGTAGGAATTCAGTAAGTGAGTGCTGATTCCGTTATGGATGTAGTGCAACAAACCTTTTATATATCAATTATCTGTTGTGTAGTTGTCAAAATCCCTATGGTTTTATCCATCTTTTAGCGCAAGCACTTTTTATAATATAAGTGATTTTTATAATCTCTTACGCGGTATAAAATGCACAGGCAAGCAAACCTTATAGATACAGTTAATAATATCACAGTATCAATTGCTTTTTTTTTGTTACAGCTTGAAAGATTACTCTAATGTTCTATTAAAAGATCTAATGAATTACACAAAGGAGTCATCTGAAGATATTAAGGTAAGTGTAGTCTATAGAAGATTGGAGACATAATGCTAGTTAATTTTCTTGTTTAGAAGAGAAGATCTCAAGCAGTTGTGTCCAAATTGTACACTGATATCTAAGGTGCCTCAAATCAGCATCAGTGGTATGAAATTTTAGAGAGGCTGTATAACTACAGAAGATGTGGATTCCATTGATGAATCCATTTGCTTTGGTCCCTTGATAAAGTTTGGTTTCTTAATAAAGATCTAATATTCAAAATGTCCTTGCTCATGCTGCATTCAGAGGAAGGGTTCAGATGAAATCAGGGCTGTATCTTATGGCTGCCCTTGAAAATGTAATGTCTGAAAACTGGATTATCTTGCTATAACAGCATGGCTGCTCTCCAGTCTGGGGTCGATCTTGGATGAATATTGAGAGCCACCAGTGGGTCATTTAAAAATGGGCAGTGCTTGGCTTCCAGATTACAGATCTGTACCTTTCTTCTTCTCATTTCCAGTAACTCTCTCTGTTTCCCCCATCCCCCCATCTTGTCCATCTTGCAGGATAAGGGAACTTATCTTTCCTGCAGAGTAAGCACACTTTGGGGGATATGCTAAATGTAATTCAATGGTGAGCTTGGCACTGAATTGAACTAAAAGTAAACCTTTTAGATTAGTGCCTTTATACCTGCACATGCTGTTTTCACCTGGCGGCAGCTGCAGCTGGAAACAGGTGAAAATTGAACACCCATGAACAGGAAAGGAGGCAGGTGAACTTGGAATTTAGAAGCTGGTATTTATAGTCATGTAACTCAGTCCAGAACAGGCCTATGGTGCTGAATGGGGATTTTGTTGCCCTACATTTTTCATAGTGGACCTGTCTGGAATTGTAGGGGTATGATATATCATCTTCTCATTTTCTTTAGACAAAACGGTCAGCTAGAAAGGGTGTATGCATCATGCCAAGAATTATCTAAGTGAAACCAAATGCAGCAGCCTGAAACACTTGGACTCGGTTGTTTCCAAAACCTGTTCTTGCTCTGCGGAATGAAATCAGCCCAAACTGCTGTCTGGAATGCAATAACCATTGCGAGGGTGCTCTGCTTTTAACAACGCGTTAGGAGAAAGTGTTTCGATGCCAGCCGCTGGAAGGTTATGTGATATATTAAGTTTTACAAGCCTGATCCCTTTCTTGGTAGGGAAAAACCGATAAAGGAAAACTATATTGCCAGGGACTTGCCCCAGTGTGCATCTGGAAGGTCTCCATGACCATAGCCTGGCTTTGGACTTGCTATGATAGCCTTAGGCTTTTGGTGATTCCATTGTCCAGTCTTCTCTGTTAACTACAATGTGATATGCAGGCTGAAAAAATAGTGACAAGAGCCTTGCATTCCCAAGTCTATTAGAGAGGCCTTTCTAATAGAAGTGGAGGTTTGAGGCTGGGAGCAGTAAGAAATAATTTTATGGAAATAGAAAATTTACAACCCCCCCAAATGCAAAAAAGTAGAATTATTATAACACCTCACTTTTCTTGTATTGAAGCATAAGGATTAAGAAGTGAAAATTTCCCTTTCTTTCCCACTGACCCCCAAAGGAACCACAGCTCATGATTTAGCAACTGTCACACCAGACTCTTCCCTGTGCCTCTCTGTCTGACCACATGCATCTGCACACACACAGTTCTATGGTATTTTTCCATATTGGACCATACTGTATGTATTATTTGACAATATCTCTTTTGACTTAATCTTTGACATGGCTATTTTTTTCCAAATCAGCTCACATAAATCTGTTTCACTTTTAAAAGTTGCTACATAGGGGCGCCTGGGTGGCTTAGTCGGTTAAGCGTCCGACTTTCGCTTGGGTCATGATCTCACGGTTCGTGGGTTCGGGCCCCGCGTCGGGCCCTGTGCTGACTGCCAGCTCAGAGCCTGGAGCCTGTTTCAGAGTCTGTGTCTCCCCCTCTCTCTGACCCTCCCCTGCTCACGCTGTCTCTCTCTCTCCTAGAAATAAATAAAAAATATTTAAAAAAAAAAAAGTTGCTACATAGTATTCCAGTACATGTATATATTATGATAAGTTGTCCCCATTTTAATGGACCTGTAGGTTATTTATTTATTTATTTATTTTTAGTAACCAAACTTTCTATTTTATTTGGATTTCGCCAGGGTTTTCATTAATGTTCTCTTTCTGTTCCAGGAAATAATCCAGGGTACCACACTGCATTTAGTTGTCATGTTTCCCCAGCCTGTAGGTTATTTTTTAAGATCTTTTTTAAAGTGTATTTATTTATTTTGAGGGAGAGAGAAAGAACACAAGCAGGGGAGGGGCAGAGAGAGAGAGGATAGAG
Organism: Hyaena hyaena; assembly: GCF_003009895.1. NCBI lineage: Eukaryota > Metazoa > Chordata > Mammalia > Carnivora > Hyaenidae > Hyaena > Hyaena hyaena. Next base: position 15,255 of record NW_024081308.1, on the reverse strand, counting down.
AGAATCCCAAGCTCTGATGGCACAGAGCCCTATGTGGGGCTTGATCTCATGAACCATGAGATCATGGCCTGAGCCGAGATCAAGAGTCGGACACTTAACTGACTGAGCCATCCAGGTGCTCCCGGACCTATAGGTTATTCTTGAGAGAAGTATGTTACAGATCGCAAACATTTAGATCTTACAGGTCATCTAAGTAAAATTTCTTTTTTCATAAATGAGGAAATTGAGACCCGGAAGGTCTAATGACCAGCACAACTAATGGAGAGCCATGAATAGAATACTTCTGTGTCCTGGATACTCCCTGTCCTCTCCTGGTTTTTAGGTATGAGGACTCATTCTATGCTAAAAGAGAGTCTGAGTGAGCTCAAGGGAGGACAGAGAGACAAAGAAGTCTCCCTTCCTTCCTTCCTTCCTTCCTTCCTTCCCTCCTTCCTTCCTTCCTTCTTTCCCTCACTCATTCAAGTTCTCTTCTAGTTGTTAGGGACACATCACTAAAAAAACCAGAAAATAACTTTTGCCTTCAGGAAACCCACAGTTTAGTGGGATGGGTGGGGAGAGACAGAGGATAAACATAATAAGTAAATTGTGTTATACTGGAAAGTGATAAAATCTGTGGAGAAAAATTGAGGAGAGAGGTAGAGTCTGGGGGTGGGGGGCTCAAATTACAATTTTAAGCAAGAGGGTCAGATCGGAGAGGACCTCACTGACTTCTTATAGGGGAAAGAGCTTTAGTGAGGCATAAATGATGTACAATAACCCACACGTATTTAATGGGCAGCTGAGAAGTTTTGACATCTACAATATACACTCAGGAAGCAATCACCACAATCAGGATAATGAACATCCATCACTATCAAGAGTTTCATCCTGTGTTTTGTAATCCATCCCTCTTTCCCTCCGTGCTGCCCCATCAGCAATTATTACTGTGCTTCTTGTCACTATACACATCAGCTGGAATTTTCCAGAGAGTGATATAAATGGAATCATACTGGCCTGGACTGTTTTTTTTGGAGGGTTGTATTGCTTCTTTCAGCTTCATCATTTTGTGATTCATCTTGTTGAGTGTACCTATAGTCCATTCTTTTTCATTGCCGAGTACTACTTCATTGGTTAACTACTGGCCACTTGATGGATATGTAAATTGCAGTTTGGGCCATTATAAATAAAGTTGCTTTGAACACCTATATACACATTTTTGCATGGACATATGTTTCATTTCTTTAAAAAAGTTTTTAAATTTATTTTATTTGAGAGAGAGAGAGCATGAGCAGGGAAGAGGGGCATAAGGAGAGGGAGAGAGAGAATCTTAACATGGAGAATCAGCATGGAGCCTGACCCTGGGATCCTGACCTGAGCAGAAATCAATAGTGGGATGCTCAACTGACTGTGTCATCCAGGTGCCCCTTAAGCTTCATTTCTATCAGATAAATACCTAGGAATGAAATGGCTGTGTGATATGGTAGGTACATAAGTTTAGCTTTTAAAATGCCAAGTCCTTTTCTAAAGTGACTGCAACATTGTAGATTCTCTCATAGGCTGTATGCATCCCGATTGCTTCAAATCCTGACCTATGCTTGTGACAGTCAGTCTTTTTTAATCTGAGACATTCTCAAAGGTGTGTTGTGCTATTTTGTTGAGGTTTTGATTTGCACCTTCATAATGAATATTGATGTTGCTCATCTTTTCATGCATTTATTTGCCTCTTATATTATTTCTTTGGTGAACTTTTTGTTAAAATATTTTGCCATTAGAAACATTTTTTTTGGTTACACAATTTTGAGAGTTCTTTAAATATTCTGAGCATAGCTCTTTTTTCAGATATATAATTTGCAAGCATTTCCTTCTCATTCACTTAACAGCATCTTCTGAAGATCAGAAGTTCCTTAATTTTGCTGAAGGCCAGTCAATCATTCTTTTCTTGTAGGCATTTGGCGTCGTATCTAAGAAATCTTTGTCTAGTCCAAAATCACAAAGGCTTTATCTTAGGTTTTCTTTTGGAAGGTTTAGAGTTTTACGTTTTACATTTTAACGTATGATCCATTTTGAGTTAACTGTTGTGACTTTAAAAAATTCATAATAATGTCAAATTGTCCCATCTTTGTTGAAAACACCATTTTTTATTCTTTCTCCTTTAATTTCACTTTGTAGCTTTGTACAAAATAAACTGACACGAATGGGATTATTTTGGGACTCACTATTCTGTTCCATTTACCTATATGTCTGTCTATATGCCAATACAAGATTATCTTGATCATTATAGCTTTCTTTTTTAAATGCTTTATTTATTTCTGAGAGAGAGAGAGAGAGAGAGAGAGAGAGAGAGAGTTGGGGAAGGTCACAGAGAGATGGAGATACAGAATCTGAAACAGGCTCCAGGCTCCAAGCTGGCTGTCAGCACAGAGCCCGATGTGGGCCTCGAACCCACAAACCATGAGATCATGACATGAGCCAAAGTCGGAGGCTTAACCGACAAGCCACCCAGGCACCCCGATCATTATAGCTTTCTAATAAGTCTTGAGATCAGATAATGCAAGCCCTCCAAGTTTGTTTTTCTTTTTCAGAGTCATCTTTGGAATTGGCTATTCTGGGTTCTTTGCATTGCCATACAAATTTTTGAATTAGCTTGCCAATGTCTAGGAAATGCCTATTAGAATTGTGATTTGGATTGTGTGGAATCTATAGATCAGTTTGCAGAGAATTGCTACCTTGACAGTATTGAATCTTTGGGGCACCTGGATGGTTTAGTCGGTTAAGTGTCTGACTATTGATTTTGGCTCAGGTCATAATTTCAGCATTCATGAGATTGACCCCTGTGTTGGGCTCTGTGCTGAGAGTGCAGAGCCTGCTTGGGATTCTCTCTCTCCTGCTTGGGATCTCTCTCTCTCTCAAAATAAAGAAACTTAAATAAATGGCATTGAGTCTTTTGATATGTGAAGATAGTCTGTGTCTTTGTTTCTTTGAGTCTTTAATTTCTTCTCAGCAATGTTTCCTAGTGTTCAGTGTAAAGATCTTCTACATCTTTTGTCAGATTTATTCCTAAGTATTGTATGTTTTCTGATGCTGTTGTAAATGGGATTAATTTTTTAATTCAAAATGTTAATTGTTCATTGCTAACACATAGAAATAAATCTGATTCTGTATATCTTATATTCAGCAACATTATTAAGCTCACCTGTCAGTTTTCTTAGCTATGTTTTTTTGAAATTCCATAGGATTTCTACATAGACAATCATGTTGTCTGTGAATAAAGAATGTTCTTTTTCTTTTAAGTACATGCATTTGTTTTGCCTCATAGGTTAGAAATTCCAGTACTAAGTTGGAAAGAAGTGGGGAATATGGACATTCTTGCCTTTTCCTGATCTTAGTGAGCAACCATAAAGTCTTTGACCTTTAAATATCATGTGTAAAGATACGTTTATGGTAGATTCTCTTTTAAAGAATTTTTTAAAGAGCCATTTTAGGTTCACAGAAAATTTAAGAGGAAGGTTTAGAGATTTTCCATATATCTCCTGGCCCCACACATGTACAGCCTTCTGCGTTGCCAACAACCTCTACCTGAATGCTACATTTATTATAACTGATGAACCTCCATTGCCAATCTCCCGAAGTCCCTACTTTACATTATGGCTCACTCTTGGTATTGTATATTTTATGGGTATGGACAAATATATAATAGCATGTATCCATCATTAGAGTGTCATATGGAGTATTTTTATTGCCCTAAGCTGTATGTTTTCTATACATAGAGCTTTAACAGGTTAAGGTTCCCTTCTACTTCTTATTTGATAAAACGTTTTGTCAATAATAGATTTGGGATTTTTTCAAATGCCTTTTCTGTATCTACTGACATAGTTGTATGGTTTTTCTATTTCAGTCTGTTAATGTGGTGAATTACAGTGATTGCTTTTGAATATTAGAGAAAACTGCATTCCTGGGGTAGATCTTACTTGGTCATGGTATACTATCCTCCTTATATACCTTTGGATGTGATTTGCTGAAATTTTGTTTATAATTTTTGTGTCTTTATTTGTGAGGAATATTGGTCTCTAGTTTTATTTTAAGTATTTGTCTCGGTTTGATATTGGAGTAATTCTGGTTTCATAGAATGAGTTCGGAAGTAGTCCCTCTTTTTCCATTTCTTAGAAGAGTTTGTGTTCATTGGTATTTTTTAAGTATTTAGTGGTCTTTGTAAGAAGGTTTTGAACTACAGTTCATTTTGCCAAGAAGATAGAGGGCTATCCAGACTATTTCTTTTTCAAAGAATTTTGGAGTTTTGTTTCTCAACAAATTTGATCATTTCATGTGAGTTATTAAATTCATCAGCATAAAGTTGTTCATCATATTTGTTTTTGTTCTTCTAATATCTGTGGAATCTTACTTAAGTCCTGGCATTCTCAATATTGGCTATTTGTTTTGTTTCTCTTTATTTCTCAGATCTGTAATGCTAGAGATTAGTTAATATTATTGATCTTCTTAGAGAACCAGGCTTTTGTTGCATATCTTATTTTGCTGTTTACTATTTCAATGATTGTAATTCTGATCTTTATTATTTCCTTTGTGTTGATTACTTTGGATTTAATTTTCTCTTCTTTATAAAAATTTCTTAAGCTGGAAGTTGAGCTAATTAATTTGAAATATTTCTTCTTTTCTAATACACATCTTTAGTGCTACAGATTTCTCTCTGCATACTGCTTTAGCTATATCCGTCAACTTTTAACTTGTAGTACTTTCCATATTTTTTAGTCTAAAATATTTTCTAATTTACTTTTTGATTTCTTTTTCTAGTCCATGATTTATTTAAATGTGTGCTATTTAGTTTCCAAATATTTGGAAATTTTCCAAGTATCTTTCTGTTATTAATTTCTGGCTTATATTGTGGTCAGAAAATGTATTTTGTATGACTTGAAAACTTTTAAACTAATTAAGACATTTTCTTTTATGGCCTAGAATGTAGTCTATCCTGGTAAATATTCCGTGTTTACTTAACAAGAATGTGATTTCTGCTATCTTGTTGGATGGAATGTTCTATAGATGTTAATAGTCTTTTCAAGTCTTCTATATTCTTTACTGCTATTTTGCTGGCTTTTAAAATTACCTATTGAGAAGAAAATTACCTATGAAATCTCAGACTATAGTTGTGAAATTTTCTATTTTTCCTACAAGTTCACTCAATTTTTGCTTCTTGTCTTTTAAATTGCTGCTCTTGTTTGAATCAACATTTAAGACTGTTATGTCTTCTTGAAAATTTGACCCCTTTATCACTATGAAATAGACATTTTTATCTAGGGTAATTTTTTTTGTTCTAAAATCCTGTTTGATATTAATATAGCTACTCCAGCTCTCTTTTTTTTTGATAAGTGCTAGCATGATAGAGCTTTCTTGATTCTTTCATTGTTGCTATATTTCTGTCTTACAGTGGATTTCTTATAGCCATCTTTTTTTTTAAATGTTTTATTTATTTCTAGGAGAGAGAGAGAGAGAGACAGCATGAGCAGGGGAGGGTCAGAGAGAGAGGGAGTCACAGACTGAAACAGGCTCCAGGCTCTGAGCTGGCAGTCAGCACAGAGCCCGACGCGGGGCTCGAACCCACGAACCGCGAGATCATGACGTAAGCGAAAGTCGGACGCTTAACCGACTAAGCCACCCAGGCGCCCCAATTTTTCTTATAGCCATTTTATAGATAAGGTTTGATTTTTAAAATCTAATCTGTCTTTTAATTGATATTTTAGACCATTTATATTTAATGTAGGTATTAATGTTGTTGATTTTATACCCACTGTGTTGTTACTTTTTAAAAAAAAATTGTCCTATCTATTCTTCATTTCTTTTTCTCTCTGTTTTCTGTATTCTCTTGAACTGATTGTATTTTATAGTTCGTTTAGTATTTTGTTGATATGATTTATATATTTCCTTCTTGTGTTATTTTAGTTGTTCGTTTAGGATTTATATTATATGTCTTTAACTTCTCACTGTACTTCAAATGAGAAGATAGCTTTTCATGTATCATATAAGAACTATTTAACAGTGTACTATTATTTTTCTCATTGGGTTTTATGTTACTATTTTCACATATTTCACTTTTACATCTATTATAAGTTTCACAATGGAATGTTGTTATTTTTGTTTTTAAATAATTAATTATATTTTTAGGATATTTAAGTAATAAAAATTCTTTTAAATTTAGCTTTGTAGTTACAACTTCTGGCACTCTCCATTTCATCTGGGTTCATTTTCTATGTAAAGAAATAGAAAAAAATCATTTCATGTAATGCAGATGAGTACAGTGATGAGTTCTTTCAGCCTTTGCACATCTGAAAAGTTTTTATTTTGCCTTTGTTTTTGGGAGATATTTTCACTGGTTTTAGAATTTTATATTGAAATTTCTGTCTTTCAGTATTTTAAAGATCTTGCTCCACTGTTTTCTGGCTTTTGTTGTTTCTAATAACATGTGGGCTACTGTTTATTTGTTCCTTTATCTATACTGCGTCCTTTCATTCTACAGATGCTTCTAAGATTTTGGTTTCACTAGTTTTAGTCAATTTTATTATGATGTGCCTTAGCGTAATTTTCTTTATTTTTATTTGATTTAGGTCTCCTCCTCCCCCTCCTTCTTCCTTTCCCTCTTTCTTTTCCCTTTCCCTTTTCCCTTCCCCTGTTCCTCTTGCTCCTCCTCCTACTTCTTTTTAATATATCTTCCATGTCACTACTTGACATGTTTAATCTCTCTCCTAACTAACTTCTTCAACATATGGTATACTGTTATAAAAGCTCAGTATCTGTTGTCTGAAGCTCAGTGTCTTAAAAATTGTTGCTTCATATATTTTTCTTGTTGTTGCTTCAGGAAGGAGGATAAGTTCAGTCCCAATTACTCTATTTTTTCATGAGAAGTTCCTGCTTATTATGCTTCTTCAGAGATCTTTGTTTTTAATATTTGGGGGCTTTTATAAGGTCACTTTTGGGAAAATGTTGCATGCAGAAGAAATTGCTAGTGACAGACCTTGGGGCAAGACTGTGTTCAGCCATGCTTGAAGCCTATTCAGGAAGCCAGATTGGCTGTGAACACGAGGAGAAAAATAGTTGATGAATTCAGAGGAGTAGTGAGGGATTAGGTTGTGGATAACTAGGTAGACATTTGAAAGGACTTCAGGTGTTTGTGAGGATGGGTTTGGAGACTTTGAGCAGAGGAATGACATGATAAGATGTGTTATCTGACATCATGATTTAAAACAGTTACTCTGACTGTTGCACAGAGAATTGAATATGGAGCTAGGACAAGTGTGGAAACCAGAAGGGTAAGGTGACCATTTCAATCATCTATCCATCATCCCTCCATCCATCCATCCATCCAATCCATCTATCCACCCTTCTATGTATTAGTTATAGAAGTTCCACTGTTTTCTAGACATTTTAAATTTTATTTATTTACCCACTTATCAAATAACCTTTGAGTACCTACCAGCTATTGGCATTCCAACAGTGAAGAGATAGTGAATATATAGCTCTGCCTTGTTAGAATTTTCATTCTCATGGAGTAGGCTCACAATTAGTTACTTAATCAGAGTTGTGATGAGTGCTCCAGAGGTTACAGCTGCTCTGAGAACGAGACCTAATCTAGCTGATGGAGGGTTAAAGTTCAAGGGAAGAGAAGGCTTTCTAGGCAGACGGCACCTCACTCCAGCTTAAAGGGTGAACTTGAGTTATCTACTGCAAGAAGGACACATGGAAGAGCATTTCAAACATATTATGGTTTTTAGAAGTCCCTGAAGTCGGTGTAGCATAAAAACAAGGGAATAGGATGGCAACCGAGTCTGAGATTACACAAGGCTCTACAATATATCCTCAGTGTTCCTATATCATAAGGGGAATGAAAAACCATGGAAGAGGTTTTTAAACTGAACAGCTGTGATCAGGTTTAATTTTAAGAAGACACTGTGATGAGAGTGTGGACAGTGGTTGAGAGGAAGCAAGAAAATGGAGTGTTCTTTGCAGAGATTAGTGCATAACTCGGGAAAGACAGTATTAGTTTGGATGAGGGCGGTCCCAGGGGATATGTTGGGAACACAGAGGCCGCAGAAGGGGAAGGTGCTGCTCTTACGGAGCATGCAGTCTAGTGGAGGAACCAGGCACACACGGCAGCAGTTTGTCTACAGCATGGCCAGGATGACATGAAAACAAAGAAGAAAAGCACGCAGCTCAGGCAGGGGTTTAGAGAAGGCTTTCTGGAGAAGAGGACACAGGAGCCTGGAGGATGAATAAGTCAGTTGAAGATGTGGCCAGAAGTATCCCAAGGGAAAGAATCTTCATTCTTTTGGTGAATATATTAGCACTGACTCCCTTTTAGTCACAGATGGTAAGGCATACATCCCCATTAGCATGTGGGATGTTTTTCTAATGGGAATGAAATCAGTGAAGTTTTAATTTTCATAACAAGTCTGAAATGAGGTTGGACATACAGTATGATGAGTCACAGAGGAGGGAGTTGGAATTCAGGGAGTTAACTGACTTGCGCGGCCTCACACACACTGTAGGGTGCTGTGACCATCCATACCTTCCGCCTCTTTTCTCAGTGTCCCAAGGTTCACTGCACTGTCATGCGCCACCTGGGTCAGATCAAACACTGCTCTTCTAGGCTCACGGATAATTTGCTATGGTGTCTCTAAAAGTTGTTCCCTCTGCTCAGCTTAGGATAAACCACTACAGCTCTCGTTTCTATGGTAATGAGTCTGAAATTTTGTCTGATTAGGAGAAGATGTTGGTCAAAGAGTATAAAGATGAATTGGTTCTGAGGATCTAACACACAGCATTCTGATTATAGCTAACAATACTGTATTATATACTCAGGAGTTGCCCAGAGAGTAGATCTTCAATGTTCTCACCACAAAAAACAAATGGTAATTATGTGACATATTGTAATCATAAGTGTATCAGATAAACACATGGTAAACCTTATACAATGTTACATGTCAATCATATTCTCAGCAAAGCTGGGGAAAAAAAAAAGAAAAAAATCAGAGAGTCACTATCTTGCAGGTCACTCAGTCTTGCTGGACACGACATGAACGGAACCATGTTTTTGACGAATTACGAATGATCACACCCACATCACTGCTTTACTCTCCTTGAGTGTAACCGTGGCATAATTAACAAAGTCTATTAGGGCATTTAATTTCATCAGCTCTCTATTATTTGTGTGCGCTGTTTTCTTTCTGAGAATTCTCCATGGTGAACATTTAGTCCAAATTGTCTTCCTCGCCTCCAGCCAGCATGCATGAGGCCCATTTCGACCTGTTGATAGTGTCCTCAGGCTAGCTCCTGGAAAAATTGTAAAGTGATTTCCCATCCCATGTTTTCCTTTTCTGATGAGGCTTTCCCATCTGGCTCCTAGTATTCTCAAGTTACCCAGGTTCTTCCAGTCCGGAGGAAAATATCTGAAAAAATAACTATAAGCGTGGTGTGAGTCACTTAATGTATTTAGCCTCATGGGAGTGTTTTCAAAGGGAACCACAGAGAGCGAGGAACGCAGAGAAAGGAAAAGTCAGAGAATGGTGTCGTGTGGCACGTGGAAGGGGAGGTGTTTTCACTGGTGTCGGCCGGGACTGGGCTCACACACAGGCATTCGTGGAGTTGGCCCTGGGTGCCTGTCCAGGAATGCAGACTCATTTTAAAATGAGCATTAGCAAGGCAAAGTGGAGCGAGCTGCCAAACATTCGTTTACTACATCCTAAGGTGAAGTAGAAATAAATGGTTTTCTTATTAACACATTTTTTTCCCTTCGGTTAAGCCATAGTGTCACACCAGCAGAACTGCTTCAATTCCTGCAAAGACATGTCTCAGCGACAGTAAGTTCCCAATACGGAGGCCGAGGCTGGGTGTCTCCGTCACCAGTGCATTTGTGTGAAGATAAACTCTCACTCTCCTCTTCAGACTTGGGTTTGCCCTTTATAAGCAAGGGGAGAGGGCTCTTTTGTGGGGTGTGGAGGCAGCTGCTGGGGTGAGTGTCACTTAACCACTTAATATTTGGGTTGAGTGTTAGCTCCTTTGGGTTAATTTGGGTTCATTTTCTTAATCTCTGAAACAAGGAGTTGAATAATTTATTCTAATGCTCCTTTATCCTGATGCCCTTCCATTCTATGGAAGAAATGCCCCCTTCCCCTGACCTGCTGAACACTACCGGCTCAAACCTGGTGATTTAGAGTGGTCTCCAACCTCTTCTAAACTGGACAAGAGGCTGAGAACACAGTGGGGTGCCGGGTGTCCCCTGATGGAGACCCACAGCATCTGGTCTCAGAGCCCCGGGCTCGTCATGTCCGTGTGCCCTGATGTGAGTTGCCTGACACTAGTTCTGAACAACATGTTGTCCCTGGTTATTAGTAGGGCCAAAGTTCTCTTATAAAAAATGTTTTAGGTTTAAAAATGACACCAGTTAACTTATGCCAGATTTAAAGTGTATTTTTTTATTTTAAAAATGTTTTTTAATGTTTATTTATTTTTGAGAGAGAGATAGTGTGTGGGGGAAGGGCAGAGAGAGAGGGAGACGCACTATCCAAAGCAGGCTCCAGGCTTTGAGCTGTCAGCATGGAATTCCTCCTGGGGTTCAAACTGGTAACCCAGAGATCACGACCTGAGCCAAAGTCGGGGGCTTAGTTGGACTGAGCCACCCAGGTACCCCTAAATTGTTTTTTTTTAAAAGAAGAGTAAAATGTCAAAGTGAGTGTTCCTACAACTCTTTTTCTACCCAAGCAACTGCCTATATTTACAAGTGACGTTCATTTTCCACTGGGGATATGCGTCCAGCCTCTGTCCCTGTCCTCCTCACTGCCACACATTTGGATGGGTCTCACTTTGATCACTCAAGGTGAATGCCTTATCCACCCAATGAAGCTGAAACACTCTCAGAAAAACTGGGGTTGATGCAGCCAGAGCGGGACCTCACCATGATATCGTCATTTGGTGTCAGAGGGTGGACCCTGCTGTCCTTCTTTTTGTCCCCTTTCTTCTGCAGAGATGCCACCTCCCACCCTCAGTCTTAGCACGTCAAGACAGGCTCTTGCGGCAGAGTTTCTAGTAATACATGACTTTGCTACACTCAGTTCCACCTCAGATTGTGGAGTAAGGCTTTTCCCTGCAGATTGCTTCTAGCATGAGTAAATGGGGGGACAGAGAGTGAAGTGACAAAGTATTTCATATTGACTTCCCCAAAATAGTGTAAATGAGGCTATAGGAGTACAGACAGTTCCCATTTTATAAGAGTTTGACTTAAAATTTTGTGTCTTTATGATGATGTGAAAGTGATACCATTCAGTAGGAGCTGAACTTCAAGTTTTGAATTCATATATGATATGAGCGTTTCCTGATGCTGGGTGGGGGCAGCGAGCCACGCCTCCCAGCAGCCACAGGATCAGGAGGGTGAACAAGCGACACACTTAACAGCCATCCTGTCACTCTCAAGGCAGTATTCAATCAGTTACCTGCGATATTCAGCACTTAGCTCTGAAACAGGCTTTGTATTTGATGGTGTTGCCTAACTGTAGGCTCATGCAAGTGTTGTGAAAACATTTCAGGCAGGCTAAGCTGAGCTGTGATGTTCGGTAGGTTAGGTGTATTCAGTGTATTTTCAATTTTAGGTGTTCTAAGTTTATGATGAGTTCATGCAGATGTAAGTCCAGAAAGGTCTGTACCTATGTCAGGGTTGTTGTGCGGATTGAAAATGCAGATGTCTGCTCAGCAACTGCATTTCCCGGAAGATGCACACTGAGCAGGCGCTAACTGCCATTGCCACTCCTGAGGCTTCTGCTTTACTATGTCAGGCTCTTTAGAGAAAGGATCCTAATAACTTTCAACCAGATGGATTGGCTGGTTAGCCAAGGTCACGGTGTAGCTCTGAGAATCAGAGAGGCCTGGGTAAAGACTTCTACTAGTTTTCTCATCTCTTAAGGTTGCTAATAATGCTTAATTCATACATGAAAATTAAATACTCTTTGTAAACCATTACGCAATGCAAAGCATGATTATTTAGTGCAGAACTAGTTAGTAAAAGCGACAGCCAGATCGAGAAGCTAGGATTTCTTGGTTAGTTTTTTTATTTTCCTCTCTCTTGTTCCTAAAGACCTTGGAAGCCCAGCTTTTTGGACTGGGTGCATTGTTTCCAGTTAACCCAGAGGCAGAAATTCCATTGTTTGTAGATTTGAGGTCTGGATCATAAAATTGCAAGCAGATGATCTTTTATCACTGCATAGACTTTCTGTGCAAAGACGACTTTAGTTTGAAAACTGGTCTTGTGCCTGGAAAGGGCAAGTTGAACCCCCCTCCTCCCCCCCACCACATTGAGCATCTTCTCCTTTGCATGCCTGGATCATATCCATCCGTTTAGGCAGATGGGTTTACCTACCAGCTCCTGATTAATGTCAATCCAATAAATAGTCTGTATCTTCTTGCTAAAGGGCTTCATTCTGAAGTGCCCTCTGCATTTCTAAGTCCCAGTTATGGTACTTAGTGTTGCTGAAATTACTGTTAGTTACAAATGGAAAATTCTGGAAAAAGAAGAGAAATCAGCCACTGAAGGGAAAAGGGTTAAGGAGATACCAGCACAGGATGGATTGGAATCTCTAAAGATTTGGAAAATACTCCATCAAGGAATGATTTGAGGGATGCCTGTGTGGCTGTCAGTTATGCATCCAGCTCTTGATTTCAGCTCAGGTCACAATCTCATGGTTCGTGAAAGCTAGCCCCCTATCGGGGTCTGCACTGATTGCACAGAGCCTGCTTAGGATTCTCTCTCTCCCGTTCTCTCTGCTCTTCCCCCACTCGCTTATACTCTCTGTCTCTCTCCGAAATAATAAAGACACAATTAAAGAAAAAAAAAAAGAATTGTTTCGACATGATTCCTAGTTGGTGGACCAGTGAATCAACTTTGCTGTGGTGTAGGAATAGTTTCAGTGAGCCTTGGGCACTGTTGGGAGATGGGGGCATGTTGTGTCTCCAGCTCTGGGTTTTTGGATATGCAGGCACCGCTCAGCCCGACGGCTGCCTGAGGTGTGCTTTGTGCATTGTGGTTCTGAGGCAAGCAACCATGAGATATCACTTACCAGTCTCTCCGATCTTCCTGATAGCATCCTTCCCTAGGGAGCATCTACATTTTGGCCAAACATTAGGAACTTAATATTTAATGTTAAAAGAGAAACTGTTTAGAAAGTCTAGGAACCTCTCATGTGCCTTGTGGCAATTATGAGATCCCTGGGCCCCCCTTAAACAAAGAGCTTTGTTCTTGTCAAGCAATTACCAGAAGTAAAAAAGCAATAATGCCAGTAAAACTTTTAAAAGGCACGTCTGCAGGAAGATTTGAGTTCAGGCTGTCTGTGGGTAGCTGGAGAGCTAGCTGTGACCCCAAAAGAGCCTGTCACCAAGGGTGTCTGAAAAGTCCGCATCCCTATAGCCATCATTCTTTGAGAGTCCTTCTGTGGTTGGTGGAGATGTTAGCACTTAGCACTCTGACATCCCCCTGGGTGGGATGGAAGACACTGTATCAGCGATAGAGTCCAGCAAGAGGATAACTGCATCTTGAAGTAATTTGTTGACCATTTTGCTAGCATCTTTGGTAGCAAGTCATAATTAGATTAGATTAGATTAATAATTAGATTAGATTTGCGGTTGAGTCAACAAAAAAATTACTAAGCATAGGAAATAAGTTTGTTCATGAACTGCCCTTGATTTACTGGGGAAAAAGCTCAGGTCTTGGCATTCACAGGCTCTGTGTCATCTGGTCTTGCACTGCCTTTTCAGCTTCGACTACACCAGGTACTTCCGGTGAGCCACGCTGCCAGAAGCTTCACCCTTCCTTGCCTTGCTGTGTGGGACCTTCAGCCTGGAACACCTTTCTCGCTTCACTCCACTGTCTTCTGGCCATGCTTCCACTTCTATGTACAAGTCCACTGTGACTGCAAAAGGCCGCAACGATGGCAGGGGAGGTCCACAGAAGGCCACTGCTTCTTGTCTCCAGAGACTGCTCATCTGACTTTTTTATCTGCCAGAAAAGTCTGCTTCCCAGGACCTGGGTCCCCTTGCAGGTTCTGTTCTCTCTGTAGAAGGCTTTCTCTTGCCTCCATCCTCCTCCTCCGTGCTTCTTCAATGTTTTCCCTCCCTCTCTTCTTTTCCTTTCACTTAAGACAGGTTCAAGGTTAGGTGCATAGTTTCTGCTAAGAATTTCTTAAAAATTTTTTTTAATGTTTTATTTATTTCTGAGAGAGAGACACACACACACACAGTGTGAGCAGGGGAGGGTCAGAGAGAGAAGGAGACACAGAATCTGAAGCAGGCTCCAGGCTCGGAGCTGGATGTCAGCACAGAGCCCGACGGGGGTTCGAACCCACGAACTGTGAGATCATGACCTGAGCCGAAGTCAGATGCTTAACTGACTGAGCCACCTAGGCACCCCAGGAATCTCTTTTGGATAAGCAGGAAGTCTTTCCTTCTGTCTTTATTTTTATTGACATGATCAGATCTATGTATGTGTGTGGGAAGGAGCTGGTTTAAAAAGTATGAAAGTTGTACAAGTCCTCTGCACGGGCCTTTTTTATCCATCTGAATACATGATTCATTTCCCTTAGTTAGGAAGTGAGATAATGCCCTGCTTATGTTTCTATATTTTGCTGTCTTCAGTTAATATCATAAAGATCTCTCCATGTTAGTACCTACAGGTTAGCTTAATGTTTTTCAAATTTTGTACATATTGGTATAATGTGAATTTATTGCTATGTATAGCATTTCCCTACTGATGGAAGTGATGGGGCTGAAGAGTATATTCAATCAAAATACTTGAATCATTTAAAAACACTTCTACAGTTAGATAAAGAACACTTTCTGTAGAAAGTCAAAATCTCTTTTTTTTTTTTTTTTTAAAAAAAGACTCTACCATCTGAAGGGGACCAGCCCCAGGAAGACATGGGGTAACTTTGTTTTTTTAAATAATCAAGTTCATTTCCAGTGTGTTTTTATTCAGTTTCAACTGAATACAAACTGTGTACCAAGCACAGGTACTGACACACACGGAGATGAATGAGTCCCTGCCCTGGGAGCACCGTGCAACCCAGACCACCAGTTAATACAAGACAAGGGCGAAAAGCACTCTTGTTTTCTTTTTTTTTTTTTTCTTTTTTTTTTACAAATAGTTTATTGTCAAATTAGTTTCTACATAACACTCAGTGCTCATCCCCAAAGTGCCCTCCATGCCCATCCCCCCCTCCCCCCCACATCCATCAG